>NW_025964372.1:30330060-31530060 GCF_023055435.1 Haliotis rufescens
GTAGCAACCGTGTTGGTTTGAAATAGGACAATGTTTGTTTCCAACCCTTTAATTTTCTAAAGAGTGTATTGTGCCATTCTATGCAATCCGAAATATGTCTTTGACGGAATACTGTATTAATCTACAACTCTGGGAACAATAAAAACGTTTATAAAAAAACCCAAAACTACCAGATCATTATCTTCATAGTAGAAACAGCCAACGCCCGTGTATATTATTTGAAAGGAAGGTTCTTATGGCTGGAAATGTTAACATTTCTACATGTGGCCTACACGTTCGTTGACTAAAGTATAGTAAAATTAATGCAAAAATGTCTTTTGTTAAAAATGAATATTATCTTGAAGGACACACTAGTTCACACTTTTGGACTTAGAGACATAATTTTAAAGGAGCTTCATGTGTCAGTTCTTAAAAATCTAAAAGTTGTAACTTATTTTGAAATATTAATAAATGAATAACATGTTTCATACATTTTAAATGTTATATATTATTGATATATAACTAAGAATGTAGATTTAACATTTAATAATTAAATTTTCGTTGTGTTCATTGAAATTCCTGTATTCTGATTATCTGAATTGACCACGTGTTATTGTATTCATTTCCCACCGAGGCGCACTACTTTTATTACTTCGGAATGTCGGGGAATCCCAATATTACAGTCGAGGGAATTCCCTTTCTACTCACGTGTATCGTCATGCACAGGACATGTAGCGACTTTCGTGCATATTCATTGTCCAAACAACCCTTTGAAACTGAAGGCCGAGAATGAATGAAACAGCAAACGTGCAAGTTCGCTCGCCTGTTTTTTCCCGCTCGCCTCGGTTCAACTTGTCTTCGGGTTTCATTTCTAACTACCATTTTCCAACTGTGTTTTACTGTAATCAGGGAAGTAATGTTTGAAGCTGGCGGTAACTGCCCATGCTATTTGAAACAGCCGCCTTCTCCCGGACACATTTCTTCCGGTTCGTTACAGTCTGACTGTTGCAGTTCTGTTCGCCTCTTGCCTTAATTGACAGGTCCAATGAACCTTGTTTTGATCTTGCTCTCCGTTGACTGGGATACTGACTATGTAGGCGTGTCAAGTTATGTGCATAAATTAAACGATCACCTGATTCATGTCACGCCACAGTATGTATTCCTACACTCGGAATGTTTATCAATCTCGTCTTTTTTGTCTGTTTTGATATATACAGCTGTTTTTAGTTAAACTAGTGTAAATAAAATTTAATTATAAGCATTGACTGTGTATTTTTTTCGGTTCATTGAGGTATGAATCGGAAAACCGATGTGCAAACTGTTTTACGCAGATACATACAGTTTGCACATCTGTTACTTCGGATAAGGGTATACATTACAGGCTTCCTCATCGCCATGGAAATCAAATGTTCCCGACCGATAGATTGATTATAGAGTTCAATTTCGATTATACTTTGAACATTTCATGACAAAGATCACATATAAATCCAACTGACTGTAATAAGTGTTTGCTAATATAGTTCCTTTTGGTTTGTGTTCAATGGTTCCATGTCATAAATACAGCATGATAATCACACAGTGTCTGATGATGTAAACAGGGACGGAAATGGAAATGAGGAAATATATGTTTTTAAACAATATTTATTTCCACGTGGTACAGTGAAAGAGGATTGATAAACAGGCAGAGCCTATATAAATATCTCCCCCAACAAAGTTCGAAAATGCAGCAGCAGTATAAACTAGTATGTTATACAGTAGTATAGACTTTAAGTCACATGTGGTATATCAAAGGTACACAGTTGTTGGTGAGATTTATATAAGAGTGCATGTTTAGACAAATCGTTTGTTCACAGAGAAGAAATGATGTACAGAGTCAACGATAATCAGCAGTATTTCTTTGTCTTGGCTGACGTTACCAAACAGGACGGTTCGAAGGTCATATCCATTAAAATGATAATTGCTTTCAGATCTAATAACAGTATAATTTGGGCATGTTAATAGGTAGTGTAAAGCACTTTCATTGATAAAACCACATGACCATTCAGCATTATCGCCAATAAATCTTTCAAATATGTGACCGTTCAGATCACTGCATCCTAGTCTTAACTCACAGTGGATTATCTGATTAACGCGTGAACACCAGTGGGTGGTAAGAGGTTAGAACTTAAATACACCATGTTTCAAAGGGGAAAAGATTTCACGAAAAGATTTGGAAAATATCTGCTGACAACGAGTTGGTGGTGCACATGCTTTGCAAATCCTTCAATCGACCGAAATCTGCACGACGGTTTACGAACCGGATTTCGATTTCGGTTCGCGATTTTGATTTGACTATGCATAGACTCGTTAGTCCAGCCAAAATGTAACTCCATAATACCAGCCTAGTTCGGCAAGGGTGGAAACTGGACTTGTATGGTCAGTTAACTCTCTTGCCTCGGGAAGATGAAAGGGGGATAGCCAAATAGGAATGAGTTCATAATTAATAAGTTAATAAATATTTGTCTATGAACCATTTTAAAGATGAAGTAAGAATAAAAAAAACACTTGTGGTTGGTAAGAGGGTATAACTTAAATACACCAACTTGGCATGTGTCAAAGGGGGATAACCAAGTAGGAATGAGATCGTAATTTAATAAGTATTTGTCTATGAACCATTTTAAAGAGGAAGTAAGTATAAAAAAACAACAATTGTGGGTGGTAAGAGGGTATAACTTAAATACACCAACTTGACGCTGCCAGAATTGTGACAGGCTTGACCAAATTTGCCTCTAGAGAAAGTTTATATTTCGAAACCGGCTGGCTACCACTAAAAGAGAGACGAAAAATTAAAAAAACTTACGACAGTGCACAAAATAATAATAAATGAATGTCCCTCATATCTAAATGATTTGTTACCCCACAATAGATCAGCTGCTTCAAATTATAACCTACGTAACAAACAGAACATGACTGTACCTTTTGCCAGAACAAGTACGTTTCAGAAATCATTTATGATAGACTCTTTAAAACAATGGAATTCACAAAACGAAAATATGTTTATGGTAAGCGTCAAATTAATATTATCCAAACAAGACTTAGACATAGATGTAGCAATCTAAATGATGATTTATTTAGGGTTAATTTGTCAGACACTATTTCTTGCCTTTGCGGTTCCCCATGCGAAGATGCTTTTCACTATTTTCTTGAATGTAAAAAATATTCTTTAATAAGACAATCTTTGTTTATTAACATTAGGAATATAGGGACTCAGCCAAATTTAGAAACAATTCTTTGTGGTAACAAAAATCTATCTGAAGAACAAAATAACTGAATTTTTAATTATGCCCATAAATTTATTGTAGAAACAAACAGATTTTAAATTGTATCCTAATACAACAAGAATTATATTTCACGAGCTACTTTCAAATTATCTGGATTTTACAAGTGACTGGCACATATAATACATGGTTGTTTCAACACTCTGATTTTGATGTAAAACAATAGCATTCCCTGTAACTATCACAGCTTAGTTACATTCTAGATTCCCGCCCTTAACATAAATTTAAAATGTCTATTACATGTAGTTTATTAACTACTATGTTATTTTATAAATATATCATGTACCATTGTATACCAAAAATGTAAATTCATCATATGTATATATGTAGATGTATGTGTGAGTGTATGTGTGAGTGTATGTAGGTATATGTGTTTGTGTGTAATACTGTATATATATATGAATATGTGTGTGTTATTATATTTTCTCATTACTTGTAGTTCCTATGCACTGTACATTTATTCTGCACCACAGAATTCACATACCACAATGTAATGAAATGTATATAGGAGAAAGCCTCGTAAGTGTGTCACTTGTGGCTAATCCATTTGGTTTTCCACAATAAAATATGTTTAAATCAAGTCAACAAATATCTCGTTGCAGTGCAGAGGAAGAAGTTAGATCGAAAACGACGTGAGACATCGCCATTACGAAGAAACGGCGAGAATCTACATCCTGTCTTTCAGAGGAAGGAAGAGATTTGATATGGATAATATCCATCTTACTCCTGTAGATGATTTAAAAGTCCCCCCCCCCCCCCCCCCCCCACACACACACCCACACCCACACCCACACCCAACAAACCTCCCCGACTACCAACAAACGTCCAGAGGTTTTAAAAATAATGTAAAGCCTATTGAATCCTCCAGTCGGGTGATTAATCCAGATTTAGCTAAGAAGAAGAGCTCATCTTCCTCCACATCCCAGCCGTCCTTCTCCCTGATAGAAGAGCATGTTTATGTGGAGGTTATTACCTCCATTAAACTACTACCACCATCATCATCCGCAATGGGTCTTCTAGTACTACTACTTACTCCAAGGCACTATGTAGTGATAAAATCAAAATCAGGTAATATTATACCTGTAATCTCTGTTGTATCACCCACATTGCATAGCTGGACCATGCAGAGCACCAGACTCCCATCAGACCACGTGGTTTAAATTTATGCAGATGGTCAGCACAGACTAATAGGCTCAGTGAGTTGGGTTTCTCTTTTTAAACGAAGTGAGGAGAAGATAGAATGGTAGTTTTGGATACATTCACAATGTGAATGACACATATGAAAATTTAAAATGTCTATTTACAATACAATCATATTATTTATATGTTTTATTCTGCTATATATGTTTTTTTTTTTTAAATTGGCTTATTTTTAATTGGCCACATATGTAACCTTTACTTAATACAGGGGTAGAAGAGGCTGGCATTCCAAACAGTCACATATATATTGAACATGCTTGTTCAAGATTCAAACTGCCTTAAACAATTTTAAACTGCCCCCAAGATAATTCTGAATGTCTAACTTACCAGCATGCTCACTCACGCACTGTAAGACATCATGAAACACTGCCGCTAATGCCTGATGTGAGTTTTGCAGAGGAATAGTGTCCGTGTGCAGAGATCGGGAGAAACGAGCTCCTAAATTGCGGTTCCGCCCCAAAACACGTTAGATATCTCCAACAGCTCATCTTTCTCAGCTCACCTGACTCTCAGCTGCTTCGTCCACAACATCCCCATTACCTGCAGAAGTCTTGTAGCAGGTGAAAACCTGACCCCATCTTCAATATGGCCACGTTATATTCGTCCACGTTGAAGTAGAGGTCTAGTTGTGTTTAGATAGACGGTAACCGTGGGATACCACAGAATTCTGCGGGTGACTGGAACATACGTGTATGTGTGTGGTGAAGGAAACTGATAGCTACAGTGTGCATGCTTGATTACTGTACTGTGGTAACCTGATTGCACAGTATTTGCACATAACACGGAATTGATCAGATAATAGATAAGAGTGAGTGAGTGAGTGTGGTTTTACGCCGCTTTTAGCAATATTCCAGCAATATCACGGCGGGGGACACCTGAAATGGGCTTCACAGAGTGTACCCATGTCGGGAATCGAACCCGGGTCTTCGGCGTGACGAGCGAACGCTTTAACCACTAGGCTACCCGACCGCCCCTAATAGATAGATCAGATAATAATCCTTGCAGAGACATTCCATTACAAGACAGATGCATTTTTTAAAATGACAAAAACATTATGATTTATATATACATATATACAGACATACATGTCATCGGTTGATTAAGATCAAGGTGTATTTATTGTTTGAAATTATAGACATGGAAACAAATGCAATTTATATCGATGGCTTCATTATTTGAGACTATGTAGTGAAACAAGTTGTATTTATGACCGTGGACATTTACATTTTGTGTTGATAATTTTCCAAAGAGTATATTTCTTTCTCGAGTGTGTTTGGTAAAGTGAAGTATGTAGTGTTTTTCGTCATCAATGGTTGAACATGTAGAGCATAGCCTCTATTGTAGTGGGGTTGGTGGCTTTGTATGTCTTCCAAGTTCAATATTTAATGTATGGTTACTTAATCTTAGTTTAGAAAAGTGCACTCGATATTTTCTTATTTTACAGTGACTGTGATAGGGTTCTAAATTTATTTCGACATATATAGGATTATTTAGATGTGCACCTATGTGTTTTAAGCGGATTAACGCAGTGTGTTTGCATGTTTTTTATTTGTTATTCTGACATGTTAACGTAATGACACATAATACCGCTGAATAGGTGTATATACGCCCAGAATATTGGTGAATAACACTTATCTGCCTTTACCTTGCCTATTGCATACATGAAAAACCATCACACAAATAACTGACATCTCGGGGCGTGGGAAGAAGACTCGAATGTGATGCACATAACAGCAAATTATGTATGCTCATGATGTCAACCAATGGATTGTCTGTCCAGACTCGATTATTTACTGACCGCCGTCATACAGCTGGAATATTGCTGAGTGCGTCGTTAAACAACAAACAAACCAACAACCAGAATTTGTCAGGACCTGCTCAGAGGACAATTTGTGGACCTTAGTATGATGCAAAATGCAAATTCGAATTTAAAATTTGCCAAGTCATGTTTTATGACTTGGGATTTCACTGATAAATGGACCCGTAAACAAGCAGAGGCCGCAATGTTTAGTTTTACATTTTTGCATTGACAATATAGCAATACAACTTAATTTAAGAAAATAATGACTTAAAACATAAAACAGGTAGGGCCACTCTATATGTGGCTTACCCGTCGCGACCCGTGAAGATTCCGGGGTAGAAAAGGTCTTCAGCAACCCATGCTTGCCGTAAAAGGTGACTATGCTTGTCGTAAAAGGCGACTAACGGGATCGGGTGGTCAGGCTCGCTGATGTATGTCATCGATCCCAATTGCGAGGATCAATGCTCATAATATTAATCACTGGATTGTCTGCTCCAGACTCGATTATTTACAGACCGCCGTCATATAGCTGGAATATTGCTGAGTGCGGCGTTAAACAACAAACCAACCAACCAACTTACCCGTCGCACAACCTTCTCTGGCCTCGCTACTTATAGAAAGAATGTTTCAACCTTCGACAAACATATTTCAAGCACAAAGCGGGCTCGCATAAAATCCCGCTCACCAAAAAATTAGGTAGGCCAATGAGGCTCCGCAGGGGTGCTCCCGCCACCCGCCACTCGGAAATAGCGTCAATTCCGTAAAACGGACAAAAACCTGCACAGAACCGTATTTTAGAACTGAAATGACACCGGCTGAAGCAGATATCATATACACTGAGGCCATACACACAAAGATAGATAATGACGAAGGAGATACAGTAGAACATGGATATAACGAACTACAAGGGACCAGAGAAATCAGTTCGTGATATCCGTTGTTCGTTAGATACGTTTTCGCTCGGAAACGTCCGCCATCTTGGATAAAACAAAGCAAAATGCACGTAATTGCAGCATTGACTTATATTAGCAGTGATCACTTCATAGCATTCAATTGATAACATTTCACATATAACATTCATTTAATAACATTAAATTCATTATTTTTAGAACAGTGGTTATTAAATACATGTGAACATAATTTGGCATTTTACGATTTACATACGGGGAGATGTGTAGTCCGTGATTTTGCTCTGGTCTCGTTTTGCTGACTACATTCGTGAAACCGCATCGTTGAGATCAGCCAAACTGTCAAATGATGCCATCTCTGTTGACTTTTGAGTGTTTAGGAAGATCGTTAGTGTTTCAAGAGCCTTCTTGGCATTGGCAATGGAGGGAGTGGCTGGTTCCACACAGTCGATCCCGTCTTACGTGTCTTCGTCGGAATCCGCTCGGCTAATGCCATCACGCTTTTCAGCAATCGACTGGACAACGTCACTCGGCCGTTCTGCAACAAGGATGAATGAGATACAGGTAGTTTCAATTTAAAGTTTAGAGAAGTGCTTGGTATTAAATTGCCAGTTGTCAAATTTCAACCCTTCCGAGGTTCTTACTATTTGCCTTTACCCCTTGCTTTTGAAAAAAAACGAAGTTTGTTGAATATTCGAAATTTAGAAGATGACTTTTGTTTTTTGTATTCCGTTTTGTCTCATTTATACTTTGAATTCCCCTTGAAACTGAAAGATGTAGCTAGATTTGAGAAAGTAAACAATTTGAGTGTTAATGTGTATGGTTTCAGTGAGGACGGAAAAGAGAAAATAACGTGATCATTTTTCACTGTGTGCCTCTATATTTTGCCAGATACTTTTCGTTTCAAACTGGCATACCACGTGTGACCAGAAGTCCTTCCAGATCAGTGCCCTGGCAATCGACAGGTTGGAGAATGTATCCGTAAGATTGAGCCAGATAAAATATGGAGGCATACAGTGAAAAATGATTTCACCAGTGGCGGGTATGGGGCACCGTAGTGATGTGAGTGTCCACTACAGACTGTACAATTAACAATACATGTATATAGTAAAAAATCTCTCTGCTGGAATGTGTGGTGCCAATCATTCGATCGTAAAATGGTAAAATGTATGACAAGAAGAATCAAATAAATTTATTTATACCCAATAAAAAATGCCAGATTTTAGTAACATATAATTAGCAGAAAAATAAGAGAAAGTGACTACATCTACATCTATTGGAGACACCCAAGTAACTTTGTGTTACCAAGTCTTATTTCTTACTATACTTATAACAAGTTAAATACTCTAGTGTTACATTCTTCAGAGGAAAGGGCATAAACACCAGAATCATATTGCTTCCGTGTGTGAATGCATGCAATACTTGGCATCTCTGTTCTCAGCTTCATAATGCTTCACACAGGCGATATAACTATAATTGTAATGTGTATATGGAGGCATACGTTTAGCAGTCGAAAACAACTCAAAACACTCAAGTTTGTGTTGGCAAAGCAATATCTTATCCTTGGGAACCGCTTGTGCACAGGTAAGTGTTTAGTACAATAATATGTAAACAAATCTTTTAAATGTGTTTCTACCATTTTCTCTGTACCCGTTTATGCTTGTTTCTGTTGC
The DNA here is from genome assembly GCF_023055435.1 of Haliotis rufescens. Taxonomy (NCBI): domain Eukaryota; kingdom Metazoa; phylum Mollusca; class Gastropoda; order Lepetellida; family Haliotidae; genus Haliotis; species Haliotis rufescens. Next base: position 30,338,939 of record NW_025964372.1, read on the forward strand.
TCAATCTTATTGCTCATGTCAGTGACTGATTTCGACCACATGTTTGGGTGTCCGCAAATCTCGCGTATCTTAAAACACTTTGAAATGTCTCCTTCCTAATCTATCTTTATAAAATTTCAGATCATAACCATCATCTTATACACAACAGATGATGCCAAGGCATATTTTATTTGGTTTTATTGTCAGTGCGGTCCTAAAGTTGATTTCATTAGTCTTTAAATATTATGTCCAGTGCATATTTTCACAAACAGGGCCGTTAACTGATATATAGAATGTGACATCCAGTTGCACTTCCAGGGCCCACTTGCACAAAGCGATCTTAGCGCTAAGATGATCTTAACTCCCATACTTTAACATAGACTTACAATAGTCTTAGCGCTAAGATGTTTTTTTGCAAGTGGGCCCAGGTCTCTTACTTCCTGTTTTTTTATCAAATAAGAGGACTGTATACGCGAACGTCAGTCTGGCAACGAAGTTTTTAAAATTGATATTTTGAAAAAGACAGTTAAACGCCAGTTGTGACTGGCAGGATTGTATGGTAGCTGTAGCAGATAGGATGGCGGCCGTTGTCGAAGAGAGTTACCTGCATCACAAGGTTATTTGAATGGCAGTGGCCTTGTAGAACGTCTCTATACATTGAGGATTTCTGTAGCCAGTGACGGATGTAATTCAATCTCTTTACACACTGAAACTGCTTCAAAGTTATTTGTGAACCGATTGTGAGGAAGTGGGGTGGCAGTTCACGCGAAACGGACCACGCTGTCTGTGTCTGCTGGGCCCCGCCTTTAAATATCGCCTCCAAACATACATGTAGGAATAGAATGAATCATTAAACGATGATACACGTGAGGATCGTGGAGAAAAAGAACAAGTTTCGTTCTTGAATGTCAAGGTAGCAATTCATATTTCATAAATCTTGTGTGTCTTTGTGACTAATATATCCCCAAATAACGAAAATGTGCAAAACATGTATACAGGCGAGGTATTTGGCCACAGCAACACCTGCATAGCTGTTTATTCATGCGTGGTGTGGCAGATTGTAATTGATTGTATTGTAGACTCGGGTCACTCCCAATTGTCAGACATGCCATTTGTCAGACGACAGAATAGTCAGACAGACCAGTCAAGTGTGACCAGTGTAACTGCCTGGTCTTACCTACTAATTAATGAGCTGCTCCCATCTGTGGGCAGAGTAAGCTACTCCAACTCGTTAAGTGATGCAGATTAACCAGACTATAATTGTGTTTATAAGTTGCGTTTGATCTGCTTGACTAATCCTGGTATAAGCTGTTACCGTTACCGTAGACTCATCTGAATAAATTAGGCCATCTGTCACATGTTATATACACTTCGTGATAGGATATATACAAAACAGTAAAATATAACATCCGGCCAAATATGGCCTACGAGACACTATAAAACGTATCAATCATAAACTATTCAGTGAAAACTAATGAAAAGGCAGATAAAGCAGCAACATTATCCCTTAAACTCCCAGAAATAAGCTTATACTTACCCAGCTCAAAATCAGAAATCAAAAGTGTCACTAAACAAAAATTCAACACAAAATGGCAAAATATATACCAAAACTCAAATAGCCAAATCAGGAAAGTACTCAAAAAACCCCTAAATAAACCAAAAGTACTACACCCATCCAAAAAAATCGACAGAATAATTACTTAACTACAAACAGGCCACACCAAACTAAATAATCACCGTAAAATAGCTAATCTACACACAACAGGAAACTGCCCACATTGCAAACAACAAGAAACACCAGAACACGTACACATTCACTGCACACACTACCAAACACACCGAACAACACTACAGACCACTCTAAATCTTAAAACCGGACTTACACTAGAATCAATCATAAATCCACAAAATAAATTAGAAAAATTCAAAGCCTTAGGCATATACCTAATTAAAACAGGACTAATTAGTCGCATTTAAACCCCAAATAACATATTAAATCCAAAACTACCTTATCTAACAACCACCCAACACACACAGCTCCTTTAGTTCGTCCCCCACCCAGTCTTGGCATTCTTTCCAAATCTCAAAATTTCAAAATTACTATATAATTAAGCAACCCCTAAACCCCCCTCCTGGGTTGCGCAAACTCACTTTTCCCCTTTTTGGAAACACATTAAATGGCCTGACCGGGCCCGTATACACATATACATAAATACATACCTCGTGATGCAGGCGCGGAACACGGCCGTGGGCGGCTTCAATGAGGAGCGCACCAGTATGCCAGAATACCGGGCAACACTTCGAAAGTCCTAAGTTAAAAAGTGCGCTCCCCCTTGACTCCCCCCACCGCGTTGCGCCGCCCCCGCTCCCCGAGTGTACAATTACTCACCCTGCACACACACACACACACACACACACACACACACACACACACACACACACACACACACATATACAGACCATAAACACAAGGTCGGCCCGTCTTAATTAGTGTTCGGTTGCTGGACTTTTATGACATGAACCATTCCACGAGGGTCCAGTCTAGCCATTGTGGCTACCCGACAGTAGAACAGTAGTGAGTTTGGGGATAAACCTGTGACGATCAAACTTAGTTAGAATCCTTGTTTATCTGTGACATCTTCCAACTGGTGACATTTTAGTAAACTTGAAAAGTGATGATGAATTTTAATATTCATATTATCATAGTTTTTCAAATTGTAAATAAAACTTTGATAAAATTGTGCTACACTCTCTGGAAAAATGTATTGTCTGTGGGTAAGTTTATATGTCACGTCACATCAGCATTTTTTCAGTTATATTGCAGCGAAATAATTGCCAGCTTTTGGGACTACATGTAACATGGCTGCTTTTATATTTCTTATAAGGTACTTGACTGCCTCAGTAGTGCATGATCAATTAGAATTTTTATTGTGTAAACAAATCAGTCAAGTTTGCAACAATAGATGAATAAGTTTGAATAAATTTGGAGCGCAGTTACCGATTAACAACTTAAAACATAGAGACAGGTCGTCGATATAAAACAAACGTTATGGTCCTGTTAAGACGATTGACAGTTAGAACGTTGGAGTAAATGACCCTATATTGTAGGATCAATCGCTTTTGACATGTTTAAGTTCGCTTTAAGGCACATGACAAGTCAAAGATGGCCGCCCTGATTACGTTCTTATGGTTGACAGCAACTATGCACGTGGATTTCAGAGAAAGATATGATTTTTACCTTGATGTTATTACAATAAGCGAAAATGTCTTCAAAGTCCACAGTCTGTTTAATAGTACTAAAAGAAGTATCTTAAAAATCAACGTTTTCTTTTATTGAACACAATATTTGAACTGTATTGCTGTAAATAATCTAGCCTGCTGCCTATGTAACTTAAACCTATTTATGTATGATCTTCATATGACACGTCTTATGACCTCTATTATCCCTGCTGACGCTATCATAATGTTCAATTTCAGTCTGGCACTCCAAGCGTGAATAAGCATTATACATGTGTTGATAAACCACACTGACGCATATACATTTTTGTAGATATGAAACATTCTAGCTAGTTAATTGTGGATACACTGGGCACATATACATAAGAAAACCCCGTGGCCGATGAATTGGTACCTTGATATGCAACAAGAAAGAATCTTGTTTATTTTCAGGCCACCCTGATCATCGTTTACTCCTTCTTCATGCATGGTTAGAGGGAAGATCGGCAACAATGCAGTTTACCGGGCGCAGCCCGAGCTCTACCATCCGCTCAATTACCGCGCTATAGTGCCACCGCTGTCTCGTTATACCGTTACCGTGCCTCACGCTCTGGTGACGCAAGATCAAAGGCGCCGCCCAGCATTTATTCAGTTTCAGTTTATTATTCTCCAAACCACCGTCGGTGGTACAAAAGAGTACAAAAGTACAAGCATGTAAACAAAGTATTAATATGTGACAAGATGACAGTATGTCGTGCATGAATATGTTATATCTTTTCTGTTTTGTGTTTCATCAATAAATCTCGATAGGTTTTTAAGATACCTCGTGTTTTGACTGGATAATAACCTCTTGAATGTATATAAATTAGACCAATTATTTTGGTAAGCAGTTGGTAAGTATACACTTCTATGTTTTGACAACAGACAGGGTTGTCTGTTTCGCTTTGAACCACCATCCCCACCCTGTCGGTAGGGGCTATCTAATCGGTGAGCACATAACTGTGTCCAGTCTACCGCGGGGTTTGATGCGGTGTCAGTGTCGAATGGTTTTGTGATAATTGTGCAAATATGCATTGTATATCGTACATTTTTGTTACTTACTATCCTCTTATTTGCTAAAAGAAAACGGATATTACCAACAGTAAGTTAGCCAACTGGCATATCCACTGCCTGCTACATTCCTTATATAGGCTAAACGGTCCTGTTTGTGTGTACTAGACGTAACATCCGAAGACTAATAAAGTCAATTTTAAGACAGTAAAGACTATGGAGTCGAAAGGTAATATGTCCAGAACGCATCTGCTGTGTATAAGAGGATGTCTATAACCTGAAATGTTATAACGTTAGATAGCAAGGGCGAAACATTAATGTAGATACACGAGAGTTGGGACACTGGCTGTATAACACCAAGACATGCGGTTTGAAATCAGTCACTGACATAAGAGATGATGGTACTTAAACACACAATATTGCTTTCATATGAAGCATTATGGGAACTGGGGAGCCAATATGCAAGTACTACACGCATTCACACACGGAAGAAATTTATAGTTGATATTGTATATTTTTCAATCAATATGAACACATGTATATCAAAATAGCAAATAAACAAGTCCATGGAAAATGCTTTGTTGCACGATAATGTTTTTTTGCTTTCACTTTGACATTATATATCATAACAGAGTAAGAGAAGGTTTGGGATTCCGCTTGAAAGTACTAAAATAACAACTGTTGTTTACTGAAGAGAGAGATTTTATGATAAAAACATTGACTTTTAATTTCTTCTCTCATTTTCCAATGTCGTTCACATCAAATATCTTCTCATTTTCTAAACTGTTAAGAAAAAATGTTAACATGATCACAAGGTAACGAGCCTGTTGAATGTTACCCTGTGAGATCTGTCAAATCCACCACGGGTTTGACGCTATCTACAGGTTCAGCCATTTCCAATTTCCTTCACTATTTATTGGAAACGTTCAGGAAAATATTTCCTTTCTCCCTTAATCCCATCTTCCATGCATGTAAAACATATACTTAGAGAGCTTTATATAATCCATACAATAAACAAAAGTCCATCATTATGATATTGATGGGTGTAGGGAACAGTAGTCCCTTTGAATTTTATGATTTAACACACTCACATTTATGTACAGTTTGACAGATTATAATAATATGAATATAAAAAAGCATCACCACTTTCCAAGTTCACTACAGTGTCACCAGTGGGAAGTTGTCGCGGATAAACACGGATTCTAACCAAGTCTGATCTTTGTATACCATGGAATGCATGAACTGGTTGAGTGACTTCTTTCCATCAGAATTACACACAGAGAAAGAAAGGGCTAAAATCCTGAAGTATAGATGGTATTAAGTATTCACTACCAATGTCCTCTAATAATAAAATGTTCCATTTGACATCACTAAGCACCAATACTCAGCAGGATCATTTGGGCAATTGTAAAAATCACCTCTATTGTGAAACCCCCAGTGATTGTTAAGATAACAAATCCTATCTGTAGTCAGACAGTCTATATTCATTTCCAATATCCTCCAGTAAATAGTGGGTAATGCCAGAATAACACCCTCTGAAAAGATACCTCTAGTCTCCCACGAAACCTCCTCTTATTAACGTTTACCATAAACAAACAAAAAGTGGGGTGTGGGGAAATGTCAAGTATTGAATATCAAGAGAACTATTTTTTCATAACTGAATACCTTTATGGACCTTCTATTATAAGAAATACATCTTCTTGGAGACCTTTTAATTTCATCGGTTATATGCAACTTACGTTTAAATGTATCTAATTTTACAGTTAAAAAAGGTGTTGAAATATGTTAATGTGTCAAATGTATTCAATATATGTCCACACTCAACGCTTGCTGCATTAACATTCATTTATTATCATCATCATCAAGTTTTAGGTTTTACGTCAACTTCACAGTCCTGTATTTCGTCGACGGGGTAGGTGGGGTTGAATAATAAATAATATGCTTATTTAATAGATATAAACCACCATACTTAATTGTAGGGGAGGTGTGTGTGTGTGTGTGTGTGTGTGTGTGTGTGTGTGTGTGTGTGTGTGTGTGTGTGTGTGTGTGTGTGTGTGTGTGTGTGTGTGTGTGTTAATACATTACATTACATTACATTACATTACATTACATTACATTACATTACATTACATTACATTATTTAGTATAGTAAATATTTATAGGTATATATGTTGACTATAAATCATAAATGATGCATATATGAAAATAAATGATGTATATATGTAAATACGGATATATCAAATATAATACTAGAACATATGGATTTTGTTACAGAAGGAGAAAGTTTTAAATATAGATAAACTTAAGCCCTAATATATTAGTAATGTATAGCTTGTTAGATGTAAAGCATAGCAGGATATAGTAATATAAACAGTTAGGCTGTTTTTCCGTATGAGGGGCTTGCTAAGTAAAGGAAAACTGAAGTGAAGCCCAACTTCAACATTCATATATTTTTATGTTACCAAGTTTTATAGCGCTTGTACAAGAAACATATTCTCCAGCAAAAGCAATTAAGCATTAAGAAACCTGACAGACTCTTTTGACGTCCAATGATGTATTATAATGATGTGAGAACAGATCTTCTTAAACGATGTACTTTTACCGATCCGTATTTCAAAGGTTATTCCTACTGTGAGCAATTTACACTACTTCTATCCAGCTCAGATCTCACCTTTTACGTGGCCAAAACCTGCTATGATATTTTATTGAAGCGCCGATCTATTTTATATTCATGATGTATATATTGTATGTATATTCATTGTAGTATATAAGTTGGTTTAAAGATCCTATCGTCTCTCATAAGTCGTTTTACGACTGGCCGTAAGTTTTAAGCATGTTTTGATTTATATGTATACTGTACAATGTACCTTATGGGTGAGACGCAAATAAATTATTGTCTTGTCTTGTCTTGTCTTCAATCCGTAATCTGTAGGTTTGTTCATAGGGACAGGACGTCGATCTTTCTGAAGCATTGTTTTCACACAACAGCCGCTAAACCCTAAGCTTACTCTGCTCCATTCGCCTTATTCAAAAAAAGATCCGCGAGTAGTTTCAGCTCAAGTGACCAACTGCGAGAGTAGGCTTCTTTCCCGGGAATACCTCTGCCTTCTGGCTTCAAACGACCGAATTCGAAGCATTTATGTTGTAATGTAGGCTTACATACATTTACACTCACGCACGCACACACATAAATTTACATACATTTAATCATACATACAGCCATACATACCATGCATACACACAGTCATGTAATCATACGTACATACTGAATATGAAGCGTGTGTATTGATCTGTTGTCTTAATCACTGATCCATCAAGAGTGTCAGTCGTCATGTATCAAATCTTTATAACCGGTGAGATTGTGATAACTGTCACACCTGACTTATTTGTCTGAATGACACGTCTGAAAACAAGGGGTGAACCGTTACACAGTAACTCGGGGTAACGATTTTCTGTGCTATAGAATCAAAGTACCGTTGTGCTTCATGTGTATGGAGTACATATCTCTCATGATGATGTGTCATTCCTTAATCAGTACGATGTATGGCAAAAGTATAAACACTTAAAAGTAGACACATGTTAACGATAATAATGACAGAGAGATAAATAAACGCAGGTCGGGTAAGTATTATTACTTTGGTTAATTATAAGTTGCCATTTTTTAAACAGTTTTTCATAAGATGAAAGAGATGATGGTGCAGAAAAATGACTAGCAATTAACACTTTAACCGTGATGCAATCGCGTTACTTAATACAATCCACAAAGAACAATATATAGGGCGCTTTTTTACTATTTATTCGTTATATGATATCAATAATTCATTTATGGATACTAAAGAATAAATTTATATCACACATTTGATTTTGTTTTATCATGAAATGTTTATTAATATGGCAAATCGGTTTTTAGATATCAATAACTGAATTTATTATCAAATGATGTACTTTATCATCACTTTATGCCCATTTTTTAATAATTCGTGTAGATAGGTACAGTATCGTAACATTTGCATATATAGTCATATTCAGATGATGTCTCTACATATATGTAAGGGCAAGCTTCTTCCTTTTGTTTAGTCAGCAGCTTTCCTCCTGGCTATGGATGTGGCACACAGGCTTTAGGGTTACATATGAATCTTGTTATCATTGTATTTTAATGCGATTTGAATATTATTATTTACTATCGTACTTACTTCTTAAATGAGACGTTTTATATTTATATGTCACCACACATTACAATGGTTATCTCCCCAAACCCCTACATCCCATTTACCCTACAACCCATTTCCCCTACAATTAGTTAAAACAACACGCGGCATTTACCTGTCTGGTATTATGAACTCACCTAAAGGAGAGATTAACCAAGGAGATGAACATTTTGTTATAATGTATTATGAATTTTGAAAAATGAACATTTTATTATAATGTATTTTGAATTTTGAATAATATCGTAATCGTAATTAAATATTTATCTCAATCTATTCGTGTTTCTTGGGTTGTTCCATTGTATGAAATAGGTAACAGACTAGGGATTATCAGTGCCATGGACCGTGAACTTTGTTGTCTTAAGCTGTAGGGGAAATGGGATGTAGGGGTTTTGGGAGGTTACCATTACAATTATTGCTTGTAAGCTCAACACAATTGACAAATACTCTTAAAGGGGCACTGATCTAACGCCATTCCCCGGACTGGTTGTTGCCTTTGTTATTGTTTTTTCCCCGTGACCAGAGACTTGGCTACCGTCTGCAAGGACAGCTAAATAAACTTGGAGGCTGGAGGCAATATTTGTTTTACGCATATTTGAACACTGGTTGGTTAACTGTGATCGAAGATTTCGACAAAGGGCGCATGTTAATTAATTTCTTCAGCCTAAACAAACAGACAAAAAGAACGACGGAGCTCATCAGATGTCGTCATTTGGAAATACCTCAGATGGTTATAGTTTAATAAAAAAAAAAGTATCCATGCAGTGAAAGCATTTTCGGATTTCGGATTGCGTCGATAATACTATTGATACTCCCTTGTTGTCATCCACGTTTTATGGTATAACCCTACACTTGTGTATTTGTCGTCATTCACTTAATGCTCAGTTAATGAATTTATTACAGGTACAATTAGTGGTAGCACCACTTAGATTACCTGACAAAGGTTCAATCTATATCCAGGTTTGAAGTGAGGTGAAATGTTTGTTATGTAACATGCACGTGGCAGCCCAGCAAGAGGTGAATGATAAATTGATTTGCTTTTTTTTGTAAATCAACGGATCGTTCCTACTCATCAAAGGATTAACAGAAAATACGTTGATTGATTAATCACAGTTATCTTGCACAGTGGATATGTCAAAAGTGAGTGTTTACATGTCAAGGTTTACTAAAACAAAGGAATACACTCATATCATGGCGTGAAGTGCCGATGTAAAAACCACATACTCTGTTCAAAGGGTTAACTGATAATACGTTGATTGATTTGTCATTGTTATCTATCACTTAATGGATTTTATAGGAACCGTGGACGTTATGAAAATAGTTGTCACGTGGGCTTTCTCAGCCGACCCTTGAGACTTGACACCTATGTGAAACACCTGAAACAATCTAAGTGATCAGTTGAGAAACGAACACGGGCTATAATATTCCGAAACGATATAAATCTTTTAAAATATTTGATTGTTACAGAGACACGTGACATCGAATAAGTTTCTTTGTACAGCTGCAGACAAGTGGGATATTGTTCCTATGTGTGGATAGTCACGGATACTTTCCTCGAAAGAGGAAGCTGCCTAAAATTTATACACATAAATTTGGCAGGTTGTAATTATGGTATTTGCATTTTGGTTTCCTTCATTTGCTGTAGCATTGAACCGATTCGTTCTTGTTCCTCTACGTCTTGGTTGGGAAGTTCTTCAATGCGCGATAGACGTTGTTTTCACAAGTCTTTTCCTTTGTAAGCGTGTATATATTACCGTCAATTTGTAAAATGTGATTCTCTCAGGCAATTTATAAAATGTGTCCAGATTGACTAAAATTTATTAAGACGATCAAAAGGGCCTAAAAACATCACAACAGATTATTATGTAGGATTAGAAGCCAAACAACATAGAAATGTACTTTGCAACGTAACATTTTCAGTCTCTTGGTGATGACATTAAACATCAAAATGTTTGGAATTCGTTATCATAATAATACAGATGGAAATGTTTTTCAGTGACTTTGTAAAAGAAATGGATATTGAGGCGTTTAATAAATTTTAAAATGTTACACATTTTGACTGTAAAAAATATACACACTATAAAAAAAACAATGCTCAGGTGAAATATTTACTTTGTGTTGCAAGTAAAAATAGTGTAAACGAAAATCGCAAAATTACCAAGCAAGTGACTTATCAAAACTTCGTCACCATTACCGATGCTACCCACAAATATACCTACATTTCCTTATTATCTCGGAAACTGTATTTCATTTTGTTGCCCTTATTACTACCCATAAAAGTGACTAATGCGCTGCAGAGGTCGCGAACTAGTCTAGATTTCTGCTATACATCCGGGTACTCACTGGGAAAAAAACAATAACAAAGGCAACAACCAGTCCCGGGGAATTGCTTTAGATCAGTGCCCCTTTATGTCTAGTAAATCATTAATGTATGTTGAAAAATATATATCGTAAATGCCAGAATGATTTATCTAGGACCAAGTAGAAGATGTATGGACAGCAGCGCTGGGAATTTATTCAACAAACCCGTGAAAACAACACTGCTTTAGCTCAATGTTTGCCACTCCTGGCGGCCATTATGCAACGGCCATCTTACACACAGCCCCGCGCTCACGTCTACAGGTCTCTTCCTGTGGTACGGTAATTAGTAGAACCCCCCTCCGTCAAGTGTATCCTCCATGATATTAACCTACTCTCATTAATTAAATGCTGCCCTTTCCCAGCGTCACGGCTATGGAACAGAACAGAACAGAACAGAAGTTTATTGCTCGTAAGAAAATCACACAGAGTGATTACAGAGCATACATGAGGTTGAATATATACACAACCACACCAACAATAATATCTAATAATATATACATACATGAATACATACATGCACCCATAATGCATTTCTATAGTACATATATGATCTGCATAACTACACACGTAAACACATAAAATATACACATATATTATATTGTAGAGTGAAATTCACAAATTTTAACGTCGCGAGGGCAATTTTCCAGCCATAGATCGACGATCCTATGATATTTAATTATGTAAATAATGTTAAACCTTTTTTACAGAACTGAGCCAGTTTTACTAGAATGGGTTTGTATGAACATTTCAGCTATGGAGCTGAGACAAAGAGACCCAACCATCATAGAGTAATTAGGGTCCAATAAAAACAATGCTCCACCAAACCTCATAAACATGATCACTGAAAGTCGTACTACAGGCGTTTATCACAAAAAACCCATTTGAACAGCAATAACATTCTCTTAAGACCATCGCAAAACATCATGTAGAAGCCACAACAGTACTCATATTTTCCAACAAAATCACATCTAAAAATGAGACATCAGCAAGTACATATAATAAAATGTGTGTTAACATTTTTCGTCAGGAAATCAAAAGGTTTTCTCCTTGTTACCACCTCCAGGTTCAGCTAAACATGGGTCCTTCTTTAAAAAAAGTTTGTTTCCCCTCTAATGAGTTTGACACGCGTTGCACACGAGTGATGAACGGGGTGCACACCCGTGTGCAACGCGTGGCGGACGGGTTCCACACGAGTGACCAACCCGGTGCACACGGGTTGCGTAACGCGTTGCCCATGCGTGTAAGGGGAATGAACTTCTAGGCAGTAGTGTACATACTTGGCTTAAAAAATGAAATTGCCTTCTTTTAACCATGTTGTAAATTGATTTGGCTAAAATACATTGAAGCGATTCTTCGTTCATAATAAAAATAAACTTTTCTAAACTACTCATATAATGAAATGCATTATCTACTGAAATTGCTTTTTTTTTAGCTAAGTTGTATCTTAAATCATCATAAAATGGACATTCTATTAAAAAGTGACATTCATCTTCAACATAATTTACATGATCATTAATAGGATTGGCGTGACAATATTAACAAGTCCTATCCAACAGTGGGGTAGGTGGCTTGGCGTAACGGCCGGTCTCAACATGTAAAGGTAAAATACCACATCGAAACGAAGCTAAAAGTCTTCCATGATCTCTAAAGCGTACATGACATAAATAAGGCTCAGCAGTAGGTAATGATTTGTACATTCTGTATGTGCGTAATTTATTGCCATTTGGTTTATTCTTGTCATTCCAAAGCGCAGTATAACACATATCACAATCACCAGCAGTTAAGATACACTTTACACGGTCAACACACTGTTTAATGCTGTATCCACAATAAGGTAAATATGACAAATTATAGTGAGCTAAAATATTTACGATTTTTTTTATCCCAGGATTGTGATCGGATTTTGGACCAATTATGAATGATAAGAGGAAGCCTGCATATTCTAAATTCTAAAAAATAACCTAAAGCATTCAACGTGCTGTGACACTTTAACAGAACACCAGCCCATGTCCCCCCTGTAATAGCAGTAACTGGGGCATTTTTTCTTACGCCTCGAAACAAACGACAAGCCTTATTTTGAATTATTTCTACTTCCTTATACTTATTCAAACCCAAAATGCCAGCACCATAAAATAGAACACTTTATAAAGCTTGTTAAATACTTCGTAGGACATGCCACCCGCGTGTTTAAACTTCGAATACAACGCAGAAAGAGCTCTGCCAGCCGATTTACACAACACCTGGACTGTCTAAATCTAAATGCTCATTAAAAGTTAAACCAAGATATTTGTAAGAGCTTTCATAATCAATAATAGATTTGCCGCATACAAATACTCGCTCAGATCTAGCCACAGATTTTGTTTCCTGGTATAAGCTGTCTGGCAATTGGGAGGTTACCGTAGACTCACCTGTAATAAATTAGGCCATCTCTTTAACCAGATGCAACTTTCTCCTAGGCGAGTGACATTGAATATTCAAGAGTAAACTGAGCTAAGTATAAGAAGAAGGGTTTTACTGAAGCTATTTACTGCGCGAAATACGCATATGTTGGAAAGCGCACGTTAAATTCCTAATTTAAGTAAGTTAGTATGAAGCTACTAGTCAACACGTATACAAGGAGGAAACAGTTACAATGAATTGCAATTACTAACATCATGTACGTGTATTCGTTAACAAATGAAAAATTCGTTAGCAAAATTAAAAAAAAACCCAACTATGTACAATATTGACTCTTAAGAATTTCAGTTAATGAGCATGTTTCAGTATGTTCTATTAAGACATGATACAACGTACTAGTGAGAATATGGGAATTATCATGAGAAGGTTGTTGTTTTTTCTGAACTGTTCCCGATTTCAAACCAAAAGTGGCAATGCATTTAAAAGTTGCATTCGTGTCACAATATTCACCCAAACTGTTATCTGTCGGCGGAATATCATATCACCTATTTTCAAGCTTCCCGTTCCCAGACATTGGCGATGTACATGGTACATAACTTCAATGTAAGGTTCTCGGTTATATATGACTAGTGGACAACTTCTCCAGCACAATGACCATTAATATTTATCACTCACTCACTCACTCACTCACTCACTCACTCACTCACTCACTCACTCACTCACTCACTCACTCACTCACTCACTCACTCACTCACTCACTCACTCACTCACTCACTCACTCACTCACTCACTCACTCACTCACTCACTCACTCACTCACTCACTCACTCACTCACTCACTCACTCACTCACTCACTCACTCACTCACTCACTCACTCACTCACTCACTCACTCACTCACTCACTCACTCACTCACTCACTCACTCACTCACTCACTCACTCACTCACTCACTCACTCACTCACTCACTCACTCACTCACTCACTCACTCACTCACTCACTCACTCACTCACTCACTCACTCACTCACTCACTCACTCACTCACTCACTCACTCACTCACTCACTCACTCACTCACTCACTCACTCACTCACTCACTCACTCACTCACTCACTCACTCACTCACTCACTCACTCACTCACTCACAGGGGTTATGACTCACTACCTAGCGGGACGTCGTGCACTTCCCATTGAGTACTTTGAGCTAGATCTGCGGTGCATATGGTTAGGTCCATAGCCGACATTTTTTGGGTTATCGTATCGTACCTCGTGGGTTGGTTGTTATTTAGGAGTACCAGGTCGTTTGTTTCTATCCATTCGGAAATTAATTTGCCATAATTATCTATTTTATCATCTATGCTCCATGTAGGATAGTGAGCGTTAAAGTCTCCTAGGAATATAGTAGATTTATCGCGTATTTGGAGTAGTTTGTTTAGATCCTCAGGTTGGACTTTTTGTTCCGCCCAGTGGTATATATTTATGTTTATTTTTCGGTTATTCAATGTGATTTTAATGCCGTTGGCTTCTAGGTTTGGCGTGTCTATTTTTATTTCTTCGTAATTTATATCTTCCCTGATAAATATGATTAGTCCTCCTGCGGCTCTTCTTGTTTTGGGTTTAGCTCTGTCAGTTCTAACTGAGTTGTAGTTAGGTAGTGTGAATTTGGATTTTTTTGAGAATTTGGTTTCCTGGATACAAGAAATGTGAGGGCCTTTATTTAGTTAAAATTTAATTTTTAGTTCATGGCCGTGGGAGGTGAGTCCGTTGGCTTTCCACTGAAAAATATTTAGTCATACCATTATTGGGTTCGGGTGGTTGGTGATTTAGTTTTTAGTTTTTATTTTATTCGGTGACTTCTTTTAGATGGAGGTTAAAAAGGAAGAAGGGAAGGTTGGTTAATTTTAGATTGAAAGCTACTTTGTGGAAGGATTTCATGCTAGCTTTTGGTGAGTTTTGACTATGCATGTATGCTAGGAGTAAGGTGAGGTTATTTAGGTTTTGGGTGTTGGCTGCTTGGGGAGTTTTGCGGTTTTGTGCTGACCACCTCGCACGGTATCAACCATGGTCACTCGAACTTGTGCATTAGCCATTTTGGACATAGATAAATAAGTTGCAATCTTTACATATACCATCAAATACTTACTGTATGTATTCTTAAGAAACGACTCTCCTCTAAACCCATCGGTATCATAACCCATATCAACTAAAAAACTAATTGTTTGTTCAATTAAGAAACTGATCATCTCTTCTCCTGTGTTCAAACATCCAACTGTATTATTTTTTTACGAAATGACTCTCTAGTAAATCTCCTCTCCTCTCCTCTGTTTGTAACAGCACGGGCGCTAATCTAAACTACGGTAATCCGGTGTTTTTTTATAGCAATTACTCATTTTCGCCTTCGTAGGACAAATACCCAAACTTGGGTTTTCGCTTTACTGATACTAGAGAAAATTGGATTTTCGCTAACCCGGCACGACACCGAGGGCACAGTGAGGTGGAGGTCACCAGCTTCAAAGGCGACGGATTCCTTCCTGCCCTCCCGCCTCGTGTAAGTAATATAGATATATGTATATTACTGTATAAGGTAGTCACAAGTACATTATTGCTGTAAACATACGAGCAGATCAAGATTGACACGAAGGGAACTGAATAGTTTTACAATATTATGATTGCACAGGTAATCAGCATAATACGTATGAAGATATATTTAACCTTAAAAGGAACCTCATTCATTGCAAGATAGACACTTGAAATGCTCGATTCGTTCCAGGCCGCAACGGGGAGGCAGAGAATGTCAGTCACTGGGCGACAGAGAATGTCAGCCACTGGGCGGCAGAGAATGTTAGCCACTGGGCGACAGAGAATGTTAGCCACTGGGCGACAGAGAATGTTAGCCACTGGGCGACAGAGAATGTTAGCCATTGGGCGACAGAGAATGTCAGCCACTGGGCGGCAGAGAATGTTTGCCACTGGGCGGCAGAAAATGTTAGCCACTGGGCGGCAGAGAATGTTTGCCACTGGGCGGCAGAAAATGTTAGCCACTGGGCTCCAGAAAATGTTAGCCACTGGGCGGCAGAGAATGTTAGCCACTGGGCGACAGAGAATGTCAGCCACTGGGCGGCAGAGAATGTTTGCCACTGGGCGGCAGAGAATGTTAGCCACTGGGCGGCTGAAAATGTTAGCAACTGGGCTGCTGAGAAAGTTAGCCAGTGGGCGGCAGAAAATGTTAGCAACTGAGCGGCAGAGAGTGTTAGCCACTGGGCGGCAGAAAATGTTAGCCACTGGGCGGCATAGAATGTTAGCCACTTTGCGGCAGAAAATGTTAGCCAGTGTTGAGGCTGAGAATGATAGCAACTGGGCTGCTGAGAAAGTTAGCCAGTAAGCGGCGGAAAATGTTGGCAAATGGGCGGCTGAGAACATTAGCCACTGGGCGGCAGAGAATAGTTAGCCACTGCCGCCCTATAGACATGCAACAGACCATAGGTTATCCCCCTATTGTTACCCACTTATCCACGGCTGACTACACCTGTACCCTATAACAATCGGTGTGGGCACAGTGAGGTGTTCCCGGCTGGTCACCTGAGGTCACCAGCTTCAAAGGCGACAGAACAGAACTTTATTAGGCATTGCCTAAAAGTCGGGCCGGGCCGGGCCGAGCCAAGACGGGCCAAAGTGTTACTGGCTAATTACTTCATTATCGGCGATCATACCTACATATAATTAATGCAACATACACACATGACATTAATGAACAATCACCAAAAAAGTGCACCATACATAAGTAATTCGGAGTAAATCGCTTGAAAACCAGAAAGTGTAAGCGTCGCTGATCTTGGTAACATGTAAAAGAGCAATCGTTAAACGAAGTAAGATTTGAAGCGTATCAAATACTTCTAGCTATCGTTATACAATGTGAGCAACGTGTTTATATTCAAAGACAGAGTAAAGACACAGTCAAGACACTGACTTTTCGGTATGAACTCTCGGTATGTAGCTATAATTATCAGTTTATTACATTGCTGAAGATACATTTTGATTCAAACTCAATTAAATGAGCAAAACTATCCGTTTCTGGACATTTGAGATCTGCCTAGATATGCACGTTTCGTTTTATTATTCTGCAATCCATTTTTAGTATTACCCGCTGGCCCGGCCCGGCCCGACTTTTCTTGGTCCGACTTTTAGGCAATCCCACTTTATTACGCTCAGGCCGAGATCCTCGGCATATGAGGTACAAAATGACAGCAAAGTACACATTATAATAGCGGATATGTGGTAAGCCGGAAGATTTTACAATTTGCATTACATATTTACAGAATTTACTAAGGTTTTTTAATACAGATATCTCTTTACAAGTGAAAAGTCTTTGAAATTTAATCATATTAGGTCTTTTAGAATATGTAGGTGGGATATACAAAATTCTTTCTTTAGTAAACTATGGACATTTAAAAATATAGTGAAATTCATCTCCAATATCATCAATAAAACAAAGTTTACATTTTCTTTCACAAATAGGTATCCCATTCCATCTTCCTTTTTCAATTGGTAAGTGGTGGCATGAAGTACGGAATAAAAGTAGAGGGATAGCTTTATTTAGGGGTAGGGACGTCAGATAATTTTTGAATTCAAATTGTGGTTTCAAGAGAGAAAAGACTATATTTTTTTTAATTTTCCAGATCAGAGCTCCAGGTTTGTTTAGCATGATCAGTTAAAATAGAGTGAGCTGTTGCTTTGAGCTAGGAAGATGAAACAGGAGACTGTGACAACCATACATAACTTAAACCAATATTGTTTAGAACATACACTTTGCTGGATTTATCTGTAAGTAATTTCGACCAAAAGGTTAACATACGGGTTTTAACATCAACAGATAACGGAACTCTACCTAGTTCACCGTAAAGCATGCATAAAGGAGTACTCTTTTTAACAGGTAATAATTTTCTCATGAAACAAATATGTACATTTTCAATTTGTTTTAGATGAACAAAACCCCAAAATTCACAACCTTATAATAAGATTGGTTTGACCATTGTGTCAAAAAGATATAATTGGCATTGAATTGATAAATTAAGGTTTCGGCTTTTACTTAGTACGAAATACATGGATTTTGTAGCCTGTTGACATAGATTAGCAATGGATGCTTTAAAAGAACACTTTATATCAAATATAACACCAAGATATTTGTATTCAGTGACATATTCTAAAAGAACACCATGGAGATAAATATCTTTACTCATATCAGACCACATGGCTTGAAATACCTGACCCAAGAGCATTTACCTCCCTTTGTGTACATATATGGAAGGGTAACATAAGGTCAGTTATAACACATTTTAGAACTTTTAACGAAATGGTAATATTAAACAATTGCGAACTTAAAAGAAACGAAAATGAATTTAACGTTTTAGAATCTAAACTAAAAATGGGTTAATTTTGACCATTACAATGATGTTTGGCCAATTCCACTTGTTCCACCGAAGTTTGACTGACAAATTCATCTACACTAAAGTGATTGTTGGCTTCAATGAATATTAAACAAATAAATGTTTATCCAATAATTTTGACAATTTTTTTTGGTCATATATTAGATTTAGATCCGGACGAGCTTCCAATTCCTGTTACGTGTCGATTCCAAAATTGAAACAGTATGTTAACCCAGAAATCTGTACGGAAAAGAAACCAAATAACAACCTTCTTTGAGTGGCATTTAGAAGTTGGAGTGATGAAGTAAGACGAGTTCTATGGATGAACAACTTCTTTATTACAATTAGTGCGACGTTTCGGTGTAGATCCTAAACACCTGCTTACCATAACCTAATTGCTAAATCCCTTTGTCAATCCAATTAATACAGTGGCCTCCATCATCTCCATCAGTTTACTCTGCTAGTATACTCTGTGTTCATTAGTCATCCACTGGCTTCCAATTAGCTTAATCACCTCTCTGTGTCCATCAACTAGTCACTGTAACAACTTAGATGTCAATAAGTGTATATATACCTATGTTGTTTAGCCCTATCCATCACTTGCTTGATAAAGGTGTTAGGATCTACACCGAAACGTCGCACTAATTGAAATAAAGAAGTTGTTCATCCATAGAACTCGTCTTACTTCAAATAACAACCAACAAATGGGATACAATTAACAACTTTATTACTTGCCCGTGAAGAGATCACCCGTTTAATAAACATTCAGCTTTATTACACATTGTGTAATACCAAAACGCGTGCGTATGTACTCTCGGAACACGTTTCACGAACAAATATTGAAAGCTCTCAACATCCCTTGGCGTATTCAACGACATTGTGTGTGGAGATGATAGATCACTGGGAGGAGCTTATGCACACTCGATGACCCCAGCAACCTTGTTGCTAGGCTGACGTCACATGGCATTGTTTCGCCGATGGATCTTGCAATAAAATTCAACAAATTACGTCATCGGGTATTGTGACGTCATTGTAAACTTTGAGCTGCAAGGCCCCGTTCCACAAGGCGATCGTACTCTAGCGCTACGAGAGTCTTTAGTCTAAGTTAAATTATGTGAGTTGTGATAGCCTTAGCACTACGATAATTTTGTGGGACGAGCGCCTGAATTCTAAAGGTGGACCATTGTATGATATTAAATTCATACGTTTCAACTTTTGACGTGTTTGAAGTATTATTCTGTTAAACTCAATTGGATTATGCCATGGATCGTGTAGGTGTCAGCCTATTTACACTCAACAGTATAATTCTAAAAACATTATAAATGACAAGTTATAAATAAAATACTAAACTCGCTCTCGTGTAAAACCAATTTTATGAAACTCGTGAATAGTTGTGGTATCTGACTCGCTTTCGCTCGTCAGATACCAGAACTATTCACTCGTTTCATAAAATTGGTATTACACGGGAGCTCGTTTAGTATTCTATATTTATTACAACATTAACTAGGATAACAAATCAACACGGTTTACTTCTCAGCAATTACATTGGCAGTACCCAATAGAGTAGTAGTACAATATTCAAATACAGTATAATAAGATGATGGCAGTGGTCAGTATCAATTACAAAAAGCAAAAGTCTG
Source organism: Haliotis rufescens (assembly GCF_023055435.1). Taxonomy (NCBI): domain Eukaryota; kingdom Metazoa; phylum Mollusca; class Gastropoda; order Lepetellida; family Haliotidae; genus Haliotis; species Haliotis rufescens. The sequence continues at coordinate 30,359,207 of NW_025964372.1, forward strand.
TGATAATTGTATATATTCACCAAGCGGCGATAGTGGTCAAGGTTCCGAGATGGGCTGGACAGGGAATCAGGGATGAGAGATCCTCACACGAAAGCTGGTTCCGATGTGATGAAAATGCGTGAGAGATACATAAACACGCTATTGTCCCCATATATACATCCTACCCAGCCACTGGAATGTTCCACACAGTGTCCTCACCAGTCCATCGGCACTAGAACATTAAAGAAGTTTCCATAACATACTGTCACCGTCCGCGGTGTACCGGACCGGAAGTTTACAGACCACACTAGCATCTAAATATAGTAACTTCCTGACGACTGATCACTGTCCAAACATGATGCAATGAGCGTCTACCGAATCCTAACAGAAACTATGCAACACAGTTACAATCACCGTTAAACAATAAAATACACATAAACACATGGACAGTGAGACTGGGGCGTCAAACATGGTAACAGTTGTCATCAATAACCAGATCAGACTGTTTGATTACCCTGTTTACTAAGACTCCCTGGTGTTATCTTAATGCTTCTATTAAGGTACCCGTGTACTTTCAGTCAGTTCATATCTGGAAGATTGAAATAAGCCCCTGTGATCATGCCAAGGTAGACGTTGCCGCCAATCAATAGGAGTACCATCTGTTTGTTCATCATCATTTTTTCCTATTATTGATCGCCGCTTAGAACAGTATTTCAATTTTATCACGGCGTATAAGCTCGATGTGGTGGGAAAGCCCAAATTGATGCACGTATAAGACGTTGATAAGTTTTTTGAAATTCTTGAGCTCGGGTATTGTGCTGACACAACGTTATCAGAGCAAATCTGTGATTTGAACCCATGAACAATAGGTTTCCGACACACCTAAGGGACGCAACTCTTTACGTCTAAGGGCTCAGTCACACATTCAGGATTTTTACTGCCGTCCTTGATAGGACCATTCCTGATTTAAATTTGTCAAAAGTCTGATCAAGATCCTGTGATTCGTGGCGCGAAATTCACAAACAATCAGATATTGTTCAGGAAGCGTCCCGATTCAGCCGTTTCCGGTCGAATATCGTCCAGATTCTCCCGTTCTCAATCCGAATCTGATCTGATTTGTATCTTCTGCATGGTAAAAACGACCGAATCCGATCCGACAGAGATCAGACAGTTACCGGACAGTGAACCGACAACGACGGTTCGCATTCGGCAAGAACTGGACGCAATCTGGACTCAATCGACATGAAACGGCAATGAAAAATTCATGCCCGTTCATCATGATAGCGTCCCGATCCACAGGACACCGCCCAGACAACACAGGACATTGTGACGATTTTGATCCGATACAGCAGAATCTGTCACCGACTAGACAAAATCGGCTGACTTTCCCGAATGTTAACGGGACGCACTATACTGTAGGGAGTACTTGGCCGACCTCTCTGGACCTTTCACTATCTGTAGGACTCTGTTTCGAACGTATACGACCCCGTTCAGACAATGATAGGACATTCTAGATCAGTGAGGATAGTAATCCGACTTTTTCATTTTTTGTGTCGTAGCGCTGTCTGATCTCAAACGGGAGCCATAATCGGCACTGTGTGTACCTGGCCTTAGACGACAGTGCCACCTGTGTCCCGAGTTGACATTCAGTAGAGTGAGTGAGTGATTGTGTATAATCTTATGCCGCTTTATCCACTATGGTGCCCAAATGCAGAATATTCTGCTACAATGGATATGCAATGCATGGGTGGCGCATTTCCCCTCTCTGGAAACAACATCGTTTTATTTCATAATGTATTGTAATGATCTATCCAAAGAAAGATGTATAATAACTTTGTTTGCGTTTGAAATAATACACAACTTCCTTTTACATGTGATTTTAAATCTGAGAATATATTCTGAACACAATTTCGGATCTTTGGCGAAGAAACTACATTTGTGTCAATGCCTGCATTTCTCACTGTACACATTAAAATAATTCATTCTTACATGACACAGAATGCGTTCATGCTGCGTTCAGTATGTGTTAGTGTTGCAATAAGGCGGTTACAAACGCAATGCTCTTCAATGCTCAAAACCTTGGTCAAACATTGTGAGTGAGCGAGCGAGTGAGTGAAGTTTTACGACGCCTTCAGCAATATTCCAGCAATATCACGGCGGGGGACACCAGAAATTGGCTTCACACAGAAAATAGTTATCATAAACGGTGCTTAAAATATGGTACTTTTTTTTGCGTGAAAAGCGGAAGCGACAAAACCCTTTCCATATCCAATAGAAATCCCTGCATAAAGCAGAGTCGATTGTGCAATTCCGACTATATTATGAGCATGTGTTTATGAATCACTATCAAATAGTAATGATACCAGAGAGAAAGCAAATCACAATATCTAATTTTCACATGTTAATAACTGGTTTTTAATTTAATGGCTACAAGAACGGACATTTATATTTTATTTTCAAATTTTATTGTAATCTTTTTCCTGGCCAACTGGTTATTATTTTCGCCCTGAAATAAACTTACTGATCAGCCAAGCCGTCTTTTAGATACTCGCTGATCGATAATCTTTGACATCGTTGCTGATTGTATTGCTGATTGTATAGTGAGTGAATGAGTGAGTGAGTTGTGTTTAACTCCGCTTTTAACAGTATTACAGTTATATCACGGCGTGTCAGCTTAATGTGGGAGGAAAGCCAGAAGTGATGCAGGTCTCAGACGTTAACCACTTCGGTGAAACCCACGAACACGGGTATGGTGCTGACAAACCTAGAAACATAATAGGGGCGAACCGGGATTCGAACCAACAGTCATAGGTTTCTGGCGTGCCCAAGAGACGCAACTCTGCATAACGAATCGCGGCACCTTAGACGACTAGGCCAACCGCGCGCCCGCTGATTGTATAAATAAACAAAGCACAGCTGCCCATACTTTCTATTCATTATTTGTCAAGGTATGAGTTGTTTATGACGTGTCATATCTGCCAGTCAGTATGTAGTAGTATCGACTTCTGATGTGACTGTAAATTATCAATTGATGAATATAAATATCTTAGAAATCAAATTATAAACGAAGTGGCAGAATAAAGATATCCGCAACAATATCAGCAGTGAACTCTACGCGGGCTGTTACTTCAGTACGTCAACAGTGGTGTTTCCCAGATGGTGCTCGCAAATGTTTCCTCATGTTAATTCTGATTCTGTTTGTTTGTTGTTTACCGCCACTCTTCACCGATATGACGCACTAAAGTACTGAAAATAGTTCCCTCCCATAACGCTTGTTCTATTTTTGGATTACCACCCAATAGCATGGTAGACGTTTCACGGCCCTCCCTGAAAAGGCAAATTGCAAAATCACTTTGATCTTACACTGTTCATGTAATCATGACCCTCCCAAAATACGTGTATCATTTTATGACCCACGAGACTGTGATGCTGTTGTGATGCTGTTGTGATGCTGTTGTGAACTCCCCTGATTCTTTATGACCCATCCCCACCCCACAACCCCATAATAAATGAGGGGGCACGGATGGCCCAGTCGTCCAAGGCGCCGCGATTCGCTGTGTAGAGTTGCGTCCCTTGGGCACGCCAGAAACCTATGTTTTGTGGGTTTGAATCCCGGTCTTTTACGGCAAGAATGGGTTGCTGAATACCTATTTTACCCCGGATCTTCACTCTATTTCATTATGACAACGTCAGTGAGTTGTGTGAACGTCATATCACGGGATAGCATAGCGCACCATGTTGACAAGTGGAGTGTTATGCGTCATCAATTCTTTTAAATGTTCATACAATATCTGGAATAACTGAACCAGATATTTGTTGGTGGAACCTTGTTTGAAAAGCCGGTCATTTATTATAATTGAGTTGTTTCAACGCCGCTTTTAACAGTATTTCAGTTATATCACGGCGTGTCAGCTTAATGTGGGAGGAAAGCCCGAAGTGGTGCAGATCTCAAACGTTTACCACTTCGGTGAAACCCACGAACACGGGTATGGTGCTGACAAACCTAGAAACATAATCGAGGCGAGCCGAGATTCGACTTAACCTACTCGCAACGCAGGATTATGGGCTATGTGGTCGCCAAATGATCTTGAATGAACACTAGGTAATCGGGAAACACATCAGTAAAACATTGAAGCTCGTCGGGTTGTAATAACCCCTAGGTAAGGTAACCAAATGTTGTCACCATTCTTTAGAGGTTTTGTTTGTAGTCTATAAATACCATTGAATATTTTACAGAAACAAGTTGAACTATTTGAAATGTTTCCAGACAGTGAGCAAATAATATACTGGATAACCTTGCTGATCTTTCTTAACTTTAATTATCGGATCAGACAGTTATCTGTAATTTATCCCATACCGTCTGGGTATGATGACACGCAATATACCAATTCACCTCCTGCGACAGGTATAGATTGCTGAGGATCAATTCTTAACAGTAATGGCCCCGTGGTTTATTAAAGGCATTGAAACACCCAAGTATTGAAACAGTAACTGTTATTGCTCCAATGCCCCACTATGGTATGTTTATAAAACAACTAATCATACTATTTTATCCCAACATTAGTCGAACATAGTATTTTATCATAGTATTTATCACACAAGTGCCAAAACATAGTATTTTATCACAACAAACCCAAACATAGTATTTGCCACAACAAAACCCAAACAAAGTATTTTATCACTCAAATGCCTTTACTTAAAAGTGTCATGACAATCCTAAACAAACATAATATTTTGTACCAGTACCATCACATGACATTTGTTTCACTCAGGGATACAGTGTAGTATTGGTGCAATCTGGGTCACATGGCTGCCTGTTACCACTCACTGATATACCATGCCGCAGTTTAACATGAATACCCCACTCAGACACAGTATACTGACTCCGAGCCGACCATTCCTTGTTTTAGCCCCTTAATGCCGAGCGCCAGACAGGGTAACAACAAGTACCATCTTTTAACGTCTTTTGGTATGACGCGGCCGGGAATCGAACCCCGAACCTTCCGCTCTCCGGGCGGACGCTCTACCACTAGACCACGGAGGCGGCTATGACAATCCTAAACAAACATAATATTTTATCGGACCAGAACCATCACATGAGATTTGTTTCACTGTGATCCAGTGTAGTATTGGTGCAATCTGGGTGACATGGCTGCCTGTTACATCTCACCCAGATAGTGTGAAACTTTACACTACCAACCATTGATTTGTCTGGTCGGCCTTCGATTGCTTACAGGCCATCATGATATTACAATATTAAAGCGGACTGATGGGTAAAATTCACTCAATGACTCACTATATACGTTTCTCGAGCTGTAAGTGCTAGGACCTCTGAACATGCGTGTTAAGTCTGGGTCTCAACAGTTAAACAGTCGTGCATTGTGTTGGCTTTGTAGGTGATGGTGATGAGACAAGACCTGCTGACACATAGAACTGTGTTGGCTTTGTAGGTGATGTTGATGAGACAAGACCTGCTGACACATAGAGCTGTGTTGGCTTTGAGGGTGATGTTGATGAGACAAGACCTGCTGACACATAGAACTGTGTTGGCTTTGTAGGTGATGTTGACGAGACAAGACCTGCTGACACATAGAGCTGTGTTGGCTTTGTAGGTGATGTTGATGAGACAAGACCTGCTGACACATAGAGCTGTGTTGGCTTTGTAGGTGATGCTGATTAGACAAGACCTGCTGACACATAGAGCTGTGTTGGCTTTGTAGGTGATGTTGATGAGACAAGACCTGCTGACACATAGAGCTGTGTTGGCTTTGTAGGTGATGCTGATTAGACAAGACCTGCTGACACATAGAGCTGTGTTGGCTTTGCAGGTGATGTTGATGAGACAAGACCTGCTGACACATAGAACTGTGTTGGCTTTGTAGGTGATGTTGATTAGACAAGACCTGCTGACACATAGAGCTGTGTTGGCTTTGAGGGTGACGCTGATGAGACAAGACCTGCTGACACATAGAACTGTGTTGGCTTTGTAGGTGATGCTGATTAGACAAGACCTGCTGACACATAGAACTGTGTTGGCCTTGTAGGTGACGCTGATGAGACAAGACCTGCTGACACATAGAACTGTGTTGGCTTTGTAGGTGATGCTGATTAGACAAGACCTGCTGACACATAGAGCTGTGTTGGCTTTGTAGGTGATGTTGATGAGACAAGACCTGCTGACACATAGAACTGTGTTGGCTTTGTAGGTGATGTTGATGAGACAAGACCTGCTGACACATAGAGCTGTGTTGGCTTTGAGGGTGACGCTGATGAGACAAGACCTGCTGACACATAGAACTGTGTTGGCTTTGTAGGTGATGCTGATTGGACAAGACCTGCTGACACATAGAACTGTGTTGGCTTTGTAGGTGATGCTGATGAGACAAGACCTGCTGACACATAGAACTGTGTTGGCTTTGTAGGTGATGCTGATGAGACAAGACCTACTGACACATAAAACTGTGTTGGCTTTGCAGGTGATGCTGATGAGACAAGACCTACTGACACATAGAACTGTGTTGGCTTTGCAGGTGATGTTGATGAGACAAGACCTGCTGACACATAGAACTGTGTTGGCTTTGTAGGTGATGTTGATTAGACAAGACCTGCTGACACATAGAACTGTGTTGGCTTTGAGGGTGACGCTGATGAGACAAGACCTGCTGACACATAGAACTGTGTTGGCTTTGTAGGTGATGCTGATTAGACAAGACCTGCTGACACATAGAACTGTGTTGGCCTTGTAGGTGACGCTGATGAGACAAGACCTGCTGACACATAGAACTGTGTTGGCTTTGTAGGTGATGCTGATTAGACAAGACCTACTGACACATAGAGCTGTGTTGGCTTTGTAGGTGATGTTGATGAGACAAGACCTGCTGACACATAGAACTGTGTTGGCTTTGTAGGTGATGTTGATTAGACAAGACCTGCTGACACATAGAGCTGTGTTGGCTTTGAGGGTGACGCTGATGAGACAAGACCTGCTGACACATAGAACTGTGTTGGCTTTGTAGGTGATGCTGATTGGACAAGACCTGCTGACACATAGAACTGTGTTGGCTTTGTAGGTGACGCTGATGAGACAAGACCTGCTGACACATAGAACTGTGTTGGCTTTGTAGGTGATGCTGATGAGACAAGACCTACTGACACATAGAACTGTGTTGGCTTTGCAGGTGATGCTGATGAGACAAGACCTACTGACACATAGAACTGTGTTGGCTTTGCAGGTGATGTTGATGAGACAAGACCTGCTGACACATAGAACTGTGTTGGCTTTGTAGGTGATGTTGATTTGACAAGACCTGCTGACACATAGAGCTGTGTTGGCTTTGAGGGTGACGCTGATGAGACAAGACCTGCTGACACATAGAACTGTGTTGGCTTTGTAGGTGATGCTGATTAGACAAGACCTGCTGACACATAGAACTGTGTTGGCTTTGTAGGTGACGCTGATGAGACAAGACCTGCTGACACATAGAACTGTGTTGGCTTTGTAGGTGATGCTGATGAGACAAGACCTACTGACACATAGAACTGTGTTGGCTTTGCAGGTGATGCTGGTGAGACAAGACCTACTGACACATAGAACTGCTTTGGCTTTGTAGGTGATATTGACGAGACAAGACCTGCTGACACATAGAACTGTGTTGGCTTTGTAGGTGATGTTGATGAGACAAGACCTGCTGACACATAGAACTGTGATGGCTTTGTAGTATGGTGATGAGACAAGACCTGCTGACACATAGAGCTGTGTTGGCTTTGTAGGTGATGGTGATGAGATAAGACCTGTTGACACATAGAGCTGTGTTGGCTTTGAGGGTGATGCTGATTAGACAAGACCTGCTGACACATAGAGCTGTGTTGGCTTTGAGGGTGATGTTGACGAGACAAGTCCTGCTGACACATAGAGCTGTGTTGGCTTTGTAGGTGATATTGACGAGACAAGACCTGCTGACACATAGAACTGTGTTGGCTTTGTAGGTGATGCTGATGAGACAAGACCTGCTGACACATGTGTTGGCTTTGTAGGTGATGGTGATGAGACAAGACCTGCTGACACATAGAGCTGTGTTGGCTTTGTAGCTGATGGTGATGAGATAAGACCTGCTGACACATAGAGCTGTGTTGGCTTTGTAGGTGATGTTGACGAGACAAGACCTGCTGACACATAGAGCTGTGTTGGCTTTGTAGATGATATTGACGAGACAAGACCTGCTGACACATAGAACCGTGTTGGCTTTGTATGTGATGCTGATGAGTGAGTGAGTGAGTTTGGTTTAACGCCGCTTTTAACAGTATTCTAATCATATCACGGCGTGTCAGCTTAATGTGGGAGGAAAGCCCGAAGTGATGCAGGTCTAAGACGTTTACCATTTCGGTGAAACCAACGAGCACGGGTATGGTGCTGACAAACCTAGAAACATAATCGGGGCGAACCGGGATTCGAACCCACAATCATAGGTTTCTGGCGTGCCTAAGGGACGCAACTCCGCACTGCGAATCGCGGCGCTTTAGACGACTGGGCCACCCGTGCCCCCTGATGCTGATGAGACAAGACCTGCTGACACATAGAGCTGTGTTGGCTTTGTAGGTGATGGTGATGAGACAAGACCTGCTGACACATAGAACTGTGTTGGCTTTGTAGGTGATGGTGATGAGACAAGACCTGCTGACACATAGAACTGTGTTGGCTTTGAGGGTGATACTGATTAGACAAGACCTGCTGACACATAGAACTGTGATGGCTTTGTAGGTGATGCTGATGAGACAAGACCTGCTGACACATAGAACTGTGTTGGCTTTGTAGGTGACGCTGATTAGGCAAGACCTGCTGACACATAGAACTGTGTTGGCTTTGTAGGTGATGTTGATTAGACAAGACCTGCTGACACATATAACTGTGTTGGCTTTGAGGGTGATGTTGATGAGACAAGACCTGCTGACACATAGAACTGTGTTGGCTTTGAGGGTGATGTTGATGAGACAAGACCTGCTGACATATGTGTTGGCTTTGTAGGTGATGTTGATGAGACAAGACCTGCTGACACATAGAGCTGTGTTGGCTTTGTAGGTGATGTTGATGAGACAAGACCTGCTGACACATAGAACTGTGTTGGCTTTGTAGGTGATGTTGATGAGACAAGACCTGCTGACACATAGAGCTGTGTTTGCTTTGTAGGTGATGTTGGCGAGACAAGACCTGCTGACACATAGAGCTGTGTTGGCTTTGTAGGTGACGCTGATGAGACAAGACCTGCTGACACATAGAACTGTGATGGCTTTGTAGGTGACGCTGATGAGACAAGACCTGCTGACACATAGAACTGTGTTGGCTTTGTAGGTGATGTTGATGAGACAAGACCTGCTGACACATAGAGCTGTGTTGGCTTTGTAGGTGATGGTGATGAGACAAGACCTGCTGACACATAGAGCTGTGTTGGCTTTGTAGGTGATGTTGATGAGACAAGACCTGCTGACACATAGAGCTGTGTTGGCTTTGTAGGTGTTGTTGACGAGACAAGACCTGCTGACACATAGAACTGTGTTGGCTTTGAGGGTGTTGGCTTTGTAGGTGACGCTGATGAGACAGGACCTGCTGATACATTTCCGAGAAACACGGAGATGTTTTGTTCAGTGCGTGTGGTGGTTAGACCAAATCCAGCAATGTTTAAAACTTAACCGATATGTTGAATAGATACGGAGTTGAAATCATTATGTGAACATGACTATACCTTCGTATGTATGTATAGGAGAATGTTCGAAATCTCGCCATTATTTTCGCACGTGAAGCTTGTTCGAGGCCGTCAAGTTTCACTTACGAAAATAATCGCGAAATTGAGGACTTTCTCCTACTTAAAACAAAGTTCGATCAAGTTAATGCCTCAAACTAATGTTCAAGTGATGTTCACTATACTATGCTATACTATGGGCGTTCACGCAACTTTGTTTTAATTTCACATATATTTGGAATAAGGTTCGGCAATTATTGGCGCACAGTTGCAGAGCTTATGGAATCCAAGATTCGCTCTGATTATGATTCTTGGTTTGCCACACCAGTGCTCGTGGGTTTCATAAAAGCGGTAAACGTCTAAGATTAGCACCACTTCCTGATTCCTATGCACATCAAGTGAGTGAGTGAGTATCGTTTTACGCCGCTTTTAGCAATATTCCAGCCATATCACGGCGGGGGACACCAGAAATGGGCTTCACACATTGTACCCATATGCACATCAAGCTGACATATTGATCAAAGCGGCTTTAAACAATCACTTTGGGACCCCACACACTTGGATCTGTACCCAATTCCATTTAAACCTTACAGTCTTCAAAAAGAGAAACGCACAGGTAGTATGTAGTTCACTGAACCTGACTACACAAAAAATCCGGTATATAAATTGGATATATGTTATTTGGAAAATGTTGGTGGTCTGATATTCGGTGCGTCAAATTATTAAAGCTCCAAAATTTCATATTTTTATCTATGATATTAAATTAAATATATCGACTTTATTAGGTACAATAAATTAACTAAAAATCTACCTGTGCGTTTCTTTTTTTTAACAGTGTATATAGGTGAAAATAATCTGACTGTAAAACAATTTACTAATATTGAATAGATTCTGTGTCTAGACAGTTAACAATAACCACGACGCATGAACTTGAAGTTAGTGTAACACAGGTGATATTGACCATCAGTTCTATCGCAGGTATAGGCTTCCAGAGTCTGTTGTCTCATATAACTGAGATTGTTCTATTCGAATCGGTATGGTTAATGCAAAATTTAGTAGTGGTGTCGTATGTACGTGTTTCGAACAAGTAGGTAACATTATTGCTAGTTTTGAGATTTGTTTCTCTTGAGATGTCGTCTCCTATTTTGACTAGCACCATATGTTCCCTTGTTTTATCAGGTGAACATTTTACTTGCCGTTGCATGTGTTTGTGACAGGTCGGGAACACCTGGTATCATCAGTATTGATAGTGATTCATAAACACAAACTCATGTGGAATCGTACAATGGACTTTTTAGTAGAGATTTCTTGAAGCGAGGGAAAAGGTTTTGTCAGTTCTATTTGTAGTATATCAAGCACTCCAAACGGGTGTCTGATTTAAAGTTTACCGTTGTTTTTGGGGTTCAAGTTGGACCCTACAGATTTGTTATCCTATTTTAAATTAAGATTTAAACAAACTTTGTCCAGCAATATTTTCTTTTAAATATTGGTGATAAATCTGGTAATACTTTTCCCCATTGATTGATAGGTTAGGGAAGAACACATAAGGAGCGTATTTATACGGCATTGTTGTGCTAACAGTTACCAGATAGATCAGTCTGTTAGTTTGTAGTTTAACGCAAATATTCCAGCTATATAACGGCGGTCTGTGAATCATCCATTGATTGACATCAAAAGCATCGAGCTACGCAATTGGGATACGATTACATGCATGAGTCATGTCAGCGAGCCTGACCACCCGATCCCGTTAGTTGCTTCTTACAACAAGCACGTGCACCAATTCTGATCCGGAAACATCAGGGGATTGGCCAATATGTAGCTCTATTCAGACTTCTGCACCATTTCCGGTACAGTTCTACGCCCAAATGAAATGTTGTATTGCGCATTACGCGTGGCATTACTGTATTTCTCCGTATTGCTGTCTCGTATTCCTTAACTCAAAAACTCGGCCAATGTAAAGGTATATCGATCTTGTGTCAGTTAACAACTATTGTTACATTCCCGAGCCCATTTATTAAGAAATTACACACTCTTTCATATAAACAGCGTTTTATGTCGCAGGAGTGCCATATCCTTATGAATATGGAAAGGGTTTATTTATTGACAAATCTCACATTAATCATGTCTCGTGCAAATGCTACAAATATATATCTACAGATATATACTTGGTGTGTCATTTGCTATTGCATTTCGTTCTATCGACCTGATTGGCTACCATACAACAGATGGCAGATGGTGCCAGTGCCGTATTATATATAAAGCATTAGAAGAAGAATACGTTTACATCACACAAGCTCATTATTAGAAGCAGGAGGAAAGTAAGTATTCTTAGTCATTGTATCAGATTGAATTCCATAAATGTGTATTTAGATGTAAGATGGAGAAAGAGCAGCCAGGCGACAGACAGTTCACGTTAACTTGGAATGACTATGGTGGACAATTTGATATTTGAGACTAGGGGTTGGGTGTGGCAGAGGTTATTTGTTTTGAAAAAGTAATCTGTTACCGAAAATGCTTGGGACGGATCATTTGATTTATCAAATTTATCGAAAACATTAAAACATTAAATTTTTATTGTCCACGAACATTCTTAAAATCAATAATTATGCGTCAGATTGTTGAAAAAATTAAACTTTGCCTGCCACAAAAATTACAATGTTGCAAGTTAGAAAAACTCCGGCCCATAGTTTTAAATGAAACAAAATATATGTTGTTTGTAGCTGTAGGTGAGGAAATATGTCGTTACAAATCCTAGCCCCCACAGAATATCAAATGGTCGCTCGCTTAGGTTTTAACAAATTGTATTGATCGTACTGTGGGCATGCTGGATGTTCTTAGAACCAATGCACTGTGGGTCCTAAAACGCTGCACCTTTAAGAGAAACAACCTGATTGTCATCAGACGTTTAAAAAAACGAGAGGTCTCCCCCAAAATATTGAATGGTCGATACCTTGTCAAAACACAAATCATTTCAAGAAAGTCCACACGGTCTTCATTGACGTTGGCGACAGAGTCCGGACGTTGCCGTTTCTATCACAAGTCGGTGATGCATTGTAATGTCTAGTGTATATATGTAGATGTTACAGCGTAATGTCTAGTGTACGACGGTTGGTCCAAAAGTTCTAAGTGTTTTAAATAATATTTTTCAACATAATCTGCCTGCTCTTCACACTTCCCATATCGACAGTGAAGCGTTTCAATTCCAGTCAGGAAGAAGTTTTCTGAAGCCCATTCACGGCAGCTTTGAGGTCATCGGTGTCTTCATAGCGCTTTCCACGAAGGTATTCCTTCAGTTTAGGAACCATGTGGAAATCACTTGGTGCCAGGCTAGGTCTGGCGCGTATGGAGGGTGAGGAAGCTTTTCGAACCCACTGTGTCGCACAGCAGCCTTTGGAAGTCGAGAAGTGCGAGAAGAGGCATTGTCATGAAATAGTAGAACTCCAGCGGTCAGCATTCCTCGCCGCTTTTCTCTGATAGAATATCACAGGCGACGAAGCGAATCAGCATAATATGGACCTGTAATCGTCTTTTGACTTTCTAAGTCATCGACAAGGATCACACCCTTGAATGCCAGAATACAGTGACCATAAATATAACTTTCTTCACTGATCTTGAAGACTTGAATTGCAACAGACCAAATACTCTTGCAGTTAACTACTCAAACAATGTTGTACATTTCCTGTTTCAATTTCTTATGGCCCATAGTTGAAAGTTAGCCAGACTTAGAACTTTTTCACCAGCCCTCGCATATATGTAGTTGTTACAGTGTAATGTCTGGTGAAAATATGTAGATGTTCCTAACAGATATCAACCGGGAAAGAGAAGTGACGGAGTCCAACTCACAATATTTTAGTGTATGACATGACAGTGATAGATTCATGACGGTGCCCTGTGCAATAACGGAAATCTGATCAAAGACGCACGAGGCACAACGTCCCGTGATCATCTAGCTTTGTTTAAAGCTGATCCAGAAAGTTTCTTGCAACGATTTGTGACTTTGGAGTCCAAGTGGTCAAGATTATCCCATCAGCCGGACAGGTAATGACAATCTTGTAGTAGGTCAAAGGTGTCATCATGATGGACAAGTTACAGGTGTGCTCTCAGTCAGAACAATGCGCCAGTGCACAAACCAGTCATTGTCAACATCCATCTCTGCTGACCCGATATAAAATTATTAGAATGGACATAAATTGTACATGTACTCATACGCATTTGTATGTTTATTTGTTGCTTGACGTCGCACTGAGCAATATTCCAGCTTAGGCGGTCTAAAAATAATCGAAACCGGACCAGACAATCCAGTGATTGATATCATGAGCATCGAACTACGCAATTGGGATACAATGACATGCGTCAACAAAGCGAGTCTGATCACCCGATATCCTAAGTCGCCTCTTACGACAAGCATAGTCGCCTTGAACGGCAAACATGGGTTGCTGAAGATCTGTTCTAACCCGGATCTTCACGGTTCGTACTCATATGGAAACGTGAGAAAAAAACTGAGAACAATTGTTTGTAACACTAAGTTTAGTTTTTCATGTGATTCTGGTTCATCTAGATAAACACGTAGAATACGTTTGTATTTATTAAGTTTTCTTATTCGATGTTTTTTATGTGCCTAGTATGCTGGAGTTCGCGATTACCTGATTATTAGCAAATTAGGGGGTACTTTGACTTCATAAAGGTTGAAGATTAATGAACATTTGACAAAACATGTGGATGTTTGTTATTTTAAAACCGGGTTAGCTCTAGAATATTCCAGAAGGTGGACTATTGTCGAAGAAACACAAGGAATTTAGCTATGTATCAAACTTTATGCCAATGTGATCATTCATAAACAAATAATGTAGTACTTTGCCTTAAATGTAAGTTATAACAGATTCCCTCCTCAATAATCAAACATGCCTCGGTATTCCAAAGGCAGGGGAGGGGGGTATTTTGTTGACAAAAACAAATCTGTTCCCCAAAGCACTTTTACAAAATGAAATAGTTCACTTGAAATGCTCGATCTTCTGCAAAAAGATGTATTTTCACATAAAAAGACACTCGGAGAGAGACTCTCTCTACATATTCCAGCTGATAAATAACATCGTGGACTATTATGCTCAATTCCCTGTACACGTTCATCCATATGGCCAAACTAATATTCACAGGGGGAAAGCGCTGCCCTTGCCAATCCGTATGTTGGTCGGTGGCACCAACCATGTTCTCGCTGAGGAGTAAAATTGGCACATGGAATGGTTTAGGCAAGTTTTATTCATCACACAAACTTATTACATTGATACAAATTCTAAAATAGCCCAATAAAGCTAAAACTGACACAATTTTACGCTTGTATGTAATATAAAAGCCTTTTTATACGCTGAAAGCGCCTTGTTTTCGGCTCGTCGCTCTCGCCTCAGATGACACTAAAAGTACAGTAAGAAATATTGAGCTCATTGTTGAATGTCGTATGTGAATATTATAACGATTTCGGTCTGGAAGCTCTTCAGTGCATGATACAAGTTAGATTTAGTTCAAATTTGTGAGTAAAAGGGCTGAAGACTTGCTTAAATGCTCCATGTGCTCGGGTGAAATTTTTACTGTCCAGCCAGAAAATGGTAGTTGCTACCTACCAACATTTAGTTCAAATTTGTGAGTAAAAGGGCTGAAGACTTGCTTAAATGCTCCATGTGCTCGGGTGAAATTTTTACTGTCCAGCCAGAAAATGGTAGTTGCTACCTACCAACATTTAGTTCAAATTTGTGAGTAAAAGGGCTGAAGACCTGCTTAAATGCTCCATGTGCTCGGGTGAAATTTTTACTGTCCAGCGAGAAAATGGTAGTTGCTACCTACCAACACTTAGTTCAAATTTGTGAGTAAAAGGGCTGAAGACTTGCTTAAATGCTCCATGTGCTCGGGTGAAATTTTTACTGTCCAGCGAGAAAATGGTAGTTGCTACCTACCAACACTTAGTTCAAATTTGTGAGTAAAAGGGCTGAAGACTTGCTTAAATGCTCCATGTGCTCGGGTGAAATTTTTACTGTCAAGCGAGAAAATGGTACCTACCAACATTTAGTTCAAATTTGTGAGTAAAATGGCTGTAGACTTGCTTAAATGCTTCATGTGATTGGGTGATTTTTTAGTGTTCAGCAAGAAAATGGTAGTTGCTACCTACCAACATCCGGTTTGGCATGGATATTTTAATCTCTGAAACTACCAAACAGAATTGCAAGTCAATGCCACATAACTTCACCCCATGCCCTCTGACAATATTTCGTCTGTCATTATGGAACTAGATTTATATCTGACAATGAGTGTCTTCTGTTTCAGATTATCAATGATGGTTACAATTTTTCTCTTGTGTTTATTCACTTTGGTGAATTGCGAGAATTGTGTCATTCCGTCGCTGGACATATTGACACCAGGTAAGTGAGAAAGTGCAGTGTTCAGTTTATTTACCCAGTTAGATTGAATAAAATCTGGATTAACGGCCGGACATGATTACCCTTTTGCGAACACCTTGTGTCATCACTAGCCTTCAGTGATCCATTTATATACTTTTCACCACTGTGTTGTCCTTGACGCCCAATGACAACGGTTTCGATTGATATTCGCGACTGGCTAATGACGTTTTATATTCACGTTATATCACGGCGACTCAGCTTGACGTGGTGCAGGTATTAGCCGTTTACCCTCTTGTTGGCACCAAGGAACACGGGTATGATGCTGAGACCTAGAAATATGGGCCAGTCTGGCATTCAATCATGTACAATTCAAGGCATTAATATATATATAGAATACTAAACGAGCTCCCGTGTAATACCAATTTTATGAAACGAGTGAATAGTTCTGGTATATGACGAGCGAAAGCGAGTTTCATAAAATTGGTTTTACACGGGAGCGAATTTAATATTTTATTTATTACTTGCCATTTATAACGTTTTTAGAATTATACTGTTGAGTGTGAACAGGCTGACACCTACACGATCCACGGCATAATCCAATTGAGTTTAACATAATATAATAATTCAAACAGGTCAAAAGTTGAAACGTATGAACTTAATACCATACAATGGTCCACCTTTAGAATTCAGGCGTCCGTTACGCACAATTATCGTAGCGCAAAGGTTATCGCAACTCACATACTTTAACTTAGACTAACGACTGACGTTGCACTCCAATACGACCGCCTTGTGGAACGGGGCCTTGCACCTCAAAGTTTACAATCACGTCACAATACCCGATGACGTAATTTGTGGAATTTTGTTGTAAGATCCATCAGCGAAACAATGCCATGTGACGTGTGGCATCGAGTGTGCATAAGCTCCTCTCAGTGATCTATCATATCCACACGCAATGTCGTTGAATAAGCCAAAGGAAATTGAGAGCTTTCAATATTTGTTTGTGAAACGTGTTCCGAGAGTACATAAGCACGCGCTTTGGTATTACACAATGTGCAATACAGCTGTATGTTTATTAAACGGGCGATCCCTTCACGGGCAAGTAATAAATATTGTTATCAGACGACGGTAGCCAAATGGCATATTCATGAAGTAAGATAAAGTAATTATTGAGATAGAGAGAATCTCACCCTCGTGTCTTTTGCTATCAAATATATCAACACGAGTTGATACAAGTGGAAAAACTCCGAGGCTTGTCGAGGTGTTTTTTTCCACTTTTATCAACGAGTGTTGGTCCAGACCGCCGTCATATAGCTGGACTATTTCTGAGTGCGGCGTTAAGCAACAAACAAACAACCAAATGCGTATGAGTACATGCACACATGGAGCAATAACACATAAAAGAGAAAAAAAACCCACTAAACAATATCACAAATAGAAGCATCAGGGTTTCATGGTCAATGCGCCAGCTGTCAACACGTATGCTGATGTCACTTGTGCATGGGCGTATAATGCAGCATACATGCAGCAGTGAGTGAATGAGTATGGTTTTAAGCCGCTTTTAGCAATATTCCAGCAATGTCACGGCTAGACCGGCAGCCCAGAGCACTTTGGTCAAACGAACAAGGTACCAATATCCGAACACAGGAACATTTACTGTGTAACCCAACATATTCATATATGGATGTCTGCCGGGGAGCCCCTGCTGCGTGTGGCCCCTGGCCCCCCAAAAGAAGGGGCCATTCAAGGGCTGGATCAAACATTGGAGGTACCACATGAAAGTAAGTGTAAATGAACTGGTACATCTCACAGAGTACAGAATGGGCCACGCCAGACAAATCTTCCTCTGCAAAAGGCCTGCCAGACACCCCCAAAGAGGGTCCCAAAATTTGGGCTGGGTTAAACATTGGAGGTACCACATGAAATCAACATAAAATGAACTATTTCACTCTACTAAGAATAAAAACCCCATTGCCAGACAAATCGTCTGCTGCATAAGGCCCGCCAGACACCCCCAAATGTTGACCCTTAATGCACTCAGTGGACACTCTGGTAAAATTTGACCAGAGTATACATTCAAAGTACCAGATGAAAGTAAGTTTAGATCAACAGGTACATGTTACTGAGTACAACACGGCCCATACCTGACAAATTGTCCTCTGCATAAGGTCCGCCAGACCCCCCAGGGAGAGTCCCAAAATTTGGGCTGGGTTAAACATTGGAGGTACCACATGAAACCAACATAAAATGAACAATTGCACTCTACTTATTGCACTATACCCATTGCCAGACAAATCACCTTCTGCATAAGGCCCGCCAGACACCCACAAAAAGTTTACCCTTCAGGTATACACGGGTAAAATTGGTCTGGAATATATATCGATTGTACCACATTAAGGTACGTTTGAATGAACAGGTTCATATCACAGCGTACAGAATGGGCCACACCAGACAAATCTTCCTCTGCATAAGGCTTAAACATTGGAGGTATCACATGGAACCAACATAAAATGAACTATTACACTCTACTTATTACAAAATACCCATTGCCAAACAAATCCTCTTCTGCATAAGGCCCGCTAGACAGACCCTGACCCCACCCCACACAGTTGACCCTCTGTAATCCCAGTGTGCATAATGAAACATTGGACATCAACTCTGAGAGTCAACAGATGGTCAAATTTATGTTTTGTTCTTAAAGATGGACGGATTTTATTGAGATTAAAATCACGTATTTATAAAATCAGGTCTCTGAATACTGGTATTGATATCATAGATTAGGCCTATCGTTGAAATGTAATGAACATGGCATGAATCTGAATCTTGTGAATATATATCTGATCAGCTATGAAGTCCTCAAAGCCTGCTTACAGCCTGATAGCTTGGCTATGGATTCCTACAAGCCAGATAGGCATATGATGCCATGTGCCATGATTTTTATATACTGAACAACAAAAGTTCCTGTGACATTGAATAAGATTTAATGCAAAGTTGTGTTTTTACCAAATCTGAAACAATTTCGGCTTGCAACAGATAAAAGACTCCTGTAAGTGTTCAAATGGTTTTAATTTGTCATAATGACTTCGGAAAATGCGTGATTTCATTAAAAAAACATGAACATGCCAAAATGTCAATTTACAAATCAATAGCGTGTGTGTCCGCCTCTGGTTGCGATGCAAGCAACACATCTTCGTCTCATGGAATGGACCAGGCGTCGCACAAAGTTCTGTGGGATATCTGTCCATATCTGCTGGAGCATATTTCGAAGTTCCCGGAGTGTCTGTGGAACACGTGGTTGACGTCGAAGGCGCCATGACGACTCAAAAACGGTAGAACAACAGGTCCGATGATCTCGTCGCGGTAGCGCTGTCCATTGAGATTTACCTCTACCACTATCAAACGGGTCCTCTGTCTTGCTGTAATCCCACCCGATACCAAAACGCTGCCGCCCCAGAACCGATCTTCTTCCATGACACAATGAAGACAATCCCTGCACATCTGAGGCGGAGACGTACGGTTTGTGAATACAATCGTCGAAGGGCAGGGATGCTTCTTGCAGTCACTGTTGCTGGATAGAATCGATTTCGTAGGTGTGTTGTTCGAATCCAGTTGTCTTGTCGATTATTGGTTACGCGTGGCCTGCCACTCCGAGGATGGTCTCTGACTGCATTCGTCTGTTGCCAACGTTGCCATAAACACCAAATGGTGTTTCTGTGGACGTTAAATTGTCTTGCAACATCACGTTGACTCGATCCTTCTTCAAGCACACAAATGGCTCGCAGACGCTCGTTTTCGGACAAGCGTGGCATTTCATAATGTTGAATAATTGGGTAATTTTGTTGTTTTTCTGAATGGTTGTTGTCAGCACGATGCTAAACAATGCATATGGAATCCCGTTAACGCACACGAAATGCATGGGGCTTGCATAAAAGTCAACATTTGCATGGAATGTATGCTTTTCTGTAGCATTTGCGTTTTTGTGACTTGATTCCATACATGTACTACAATAATGAAAACCAAACTTTACTTGTTTGAAAAATACACTATACACTTTTGTTGTTGAGTGTTGCTGAATGGATAATGATAGCCCCTAATGCCACATGGAAATGTTTTAGGATGATAATCTGGAAATTTGGGGTGATAATTGTGTTTAATAACCTATGATCTCCATTTATTTAGCAAGTTTTATCATCTAACGTCTTTTCTTCGTTGACGAGATCAAGTCTAACCCAATGCAATGGTATCATTAGACTTATATCAAAGGCTAGGCCTATCGAGATATCGAGATTAGACTAGCTCATTGTATCAATGGATGCTGCATGGACAAAACAATGCTTGATGACACATAACCTGCAGGAATGTCAACACAAAGGAGATCTGACTTGAACTTTTTGAAAGAAATCTTCTTGCCACGATAAACAGAAAGAGCGTTTTCTAAAACCCTTACCTTATTAATTTGCGCTCCTCTTCTGAAGCTTACTCGTACGAACGTATTTGTGAACTTTCAAGCCATTTTAAAATTTGTGCGACAAGGTAGACCTACGATCGAGCGAGAACTATGCAACCAAACATTTACATTGCATTAGTTAGACTTGATTTTTCTGACGCAATAGTATCTCGTCAAGGAAGATGGGACGTCTATGTAAAATTGATCAATATGGAAATATTTGGCCGGAATTCAGCTTTTTAGATAATAAAACTTGCTAAATAAACGGAGATCATAGGTTTTTAAACACAATTATCACCAAAAGATTTCCAATGGTATTAGGGACTGTCATTTACCATTCTTATAGCAGGCTTTGAGGACTACCTAAGCATGTTTGGGTTTGTAGGAATCCATAGCCAAGCTATCAGGCTATAGCAGGCTTTGAGGACTTCATAGCTGATCAGATATATATTCACAAGAATCAGATTCATGCCTTTTTTATTACATTTCAACGATAGGCCTAATCTATGATATCAATACTAGTATTCAGAGACCTGATTTTATAAATACGTGATTTTAATCTCAATAAAATCCGTCCATCTTTAAGAACAAAACATAAATTTGACCATCTGTTGACTCTCAGAGTTGATGTCCAATGTTTCATTATGCACACTGGGATTACAGAGGGTCAACTGTGTGGGGTGGGGTCAGGGTCTGTCTAGCGGGCCTTATGCAGAAGAGGATTTGTTTGGCAATGGGTATTTTGTAATAAGTAGAGTGTAATAGTTCATTTTATGTTGGTTCCATGTGATACCTCCAATGTTTAAGCCTTATGCAGAGGAAGATTTGTCTGGTGTGGCCCATTCTGTACGCTGTGATATGAACCTGTTCATTCAAACGTACCTTAATGTGGTACAATCGATATATATTCCAGACCAATTTTACCCGTGTATACCTGAAGGGTCAACTTTTTGTGGGTGTCTGGCGGGCCTTATGCAGAAGATGATTTGTCTGGCAATGGGTATAGTGCAATAAGTAGAGTGCAATTGTTCATTTTATGTTGGTTTCATGTGGTACCTCCAATGTTTAACCCAGCCCAAATTTTGGGACTCTCCCTGGGGGGTCTGGCGGACCTTATGCAGAGGACAATTTGTCAGGTATGGGCCGTGTTGTACTCAGTATCATGTACCTGTTGATCTAAACTTACTTTCATCTGGTACTTTGAATGTATACTCTGGTCAAATTTTACCAGAGTGTCCACTGAGTGCATTAAGGGTCAACATTTGGGGGTGTCTGGCGGGCCTTATGCAGCAGACGATTTGTCTGGCAATGGGGTTTTTATTCTTAGTAGAGTGAAATAGTTCATTTTATGTTGATTTCATGTGGTACCTCCAATGTTTAACCCAGCCCAAATTTTGGGACCCTCTTTGGGGGTGTCTGGCAGGCCTTTTGCAGAGGAAGATTTGTCTGGCGTGGCCCATTCTGTACTCTGTGAGATGTACCAGTTCATTTACACTTACTTTCATGTGGTACCTCCAATGTTTGATCCAGCCCTTGAATGGCCCCTTCTTTTGGGGGGCCAGGGGCCACACGCAGCAGTGGCTCCCCGGCAGACATCCATATATGAATATGTTGGGTTACACAGTAAATGTTCCTGTGTTCGGATATTGGTACCTTGTTCGTTTGACCAAAGTGCTCTGGGCTGCCGCTCTAGGCGGGGGACACCAGAAAAGCGCTTCACACATTGTACCCATGATATACATATGTATGACAATATAATTCAGAGGACGTTAATTAGTCTTGTTTATAATAAGGTTGTTTACGGTTGTTTATTATCTGACTTTTGGAAACAGTTTTCTCATTGTTTGCTAAAATAGGTACGTTCAATTGTACGTTCCAACTTTAATGACTCGATTTCATAATGCGGGTTCATAAGTTTATGAAAAATAAAAAAATATTTTCATTCCTTGAAACTATCACAAGGAACAACAATGCATACTCTCCAATACGAAATATTAGGCTTAGTGTGGCAAGGGTGTTATGAATAAGTGAGTGAGTGAGTGAGTGAGTGAGTGAGTGAGTGAGTGAGTGAGTGAGTTGGGTTTAACGCCGCTTTTAACAGTATTCAAGTTATATCGCGGCGTGTCAGCTTAATGTGGGAGGAAAGACCGAAGTGATGCTTCACTTTGGTGAAACCCACGAGCACGGGTATGGTGCTGACGAACTATGTTGTATCTACATATCTACAATGTAGATGTCGCTTGATTTCACCCAAGCGATATCTCCTGTCAGAACCAGTTTTGGATGATAACTTGTATTTTGCTCTTCCAAATATAGTTATTATCAATAAAACATTATTTGATCCTATTCCTAACCCAATACCAGTATAAACTGTATTCTTGTATAAACTGTATTCCCGTATAAATTGTATACCCGTATAAACTTAATACCCGTATAATCTGTAAACCTGAATAAATTGTATACCCGTATAAACTGTATTCCTGTATAAACTGAATACCCGTATAAACTGTATACCTATATAAACTGTATAACTGTATAAACTGTATAAAGTGTAAACTTGTATAAACTGTATTCCTGTATAAACTTAATACCTGTATAAACTGTGTACCTGTATTAACTGTATACCCGTATAAACTGTATACCTGTATAAACTGTATACCTGTATAAACTGTAATCCTGTATAAACTGTATACCTGTATAAACTGTATACCTGTATAAACTGTATACCTTTATGAATCATCAACAGGCGAACGATGCAGAACAGAGCCTACTGAACTGGCAGACGGAACGCATACAGTTACTGATTGTGGGATTTGGTTTTTCTGTTCCTCAGGGAATGCGAGGGGATGCCGGTAGGTGGCAGATAAATTATATTTGTTTTAAATATGTTGCACTGACAATGTAATGTATCATCATCAATAATATTATTATTGGTACTTGTGCACGTGCTCCTAGACTAGTTTATATTGACGTTCATGCACGGCCGGTGTTATCCAGGTGTTACAAAGATTCGTGGTGTAGGTGTCCACGTATATTACGGCGTGTGTCTACGCGTCTGTCCTGAAGTATAACATATTCGACATTTACTATGACATTCTATTACCCCGGCAATCCTAACAGATAATTGATCCAAGTTCAAATAAGGCTGAGAAGGCAGCTGCAATGAGTATATTTATTCACCTAAGCTCATGATCTGCAATACATTACTCAACCGCGAGAAGTGCGTGTGGTGTGTGTGTGTGTGCGTGTGGTGTGTGCGTGTGTGTGTGTGTGTGTGTGTGTGTGTGTGTGTGTGTGTGTGTGTGTGTGTGTGTGTGTGTGTGTGTGTGTGTGTGTGGTGTTTGTGTGTGTGGTGTTTGTGTTTGTGTGTGTGTTGTGTGTGTGTGTGTGTGTGTGTGTGTGTGTGTGTGTGTGTGTGTGTGTGTGTGTGTGTGTGCGTGCGTGTGTGTGCGTGCGTGGTGTGTGGTGTTTGTGTGTGTGTGGTGTTTGTGTGTGTGGTGTTTGTGTGTGAGTATGTGTGTTTGTGTGTGTATATGTGTGTTTGAGTGTGTGGTGTTTGTGTGTGTGTGTGTGCGTGGTGTGTTTGTGTGTGTGTATGTGTGTTTGAGTGTGTGTGGTCCAATACATTACTAAACCGTGAGAAGTGTGTGTGTGTGGTGTTTGTGTGTGTGGTGTTTGTGTGTCTGTATGTGTTTGTTTGTATGTGTGGTGTTTGTGTGTGTGTTTGGTGTTTGTGTGTGTGTGTGTGTGTGTGGTGTGTGTGTGTGTGGTGTTTGTGTGTGTGTGCGTGCATGGTGTGTGCGCGTGGTGTGTGTGTGGTGTTTTTGTGTGTGTGTGTACTAGAAGACCGCTGAGAGAAGCGAAAGAATACACGCTGGTCAAGTAACAAAAATGGCGTTCTGCGAAACGAAGGATCTCGATTGACGATTTAAATTAGAGATTTACAGTTTATAACGAAACATTTTCGAGAGAAGAATAAACGGCTAGATTGATATTAACTCCATGAATGACGATCCGTCATTATTTTGCCTTGTCAGTATGGAACTAGCGTTAGAAGAACCTCAACAATTGTGTACGGGCTAGTCACTTTCGACAAAGGGAGACAATTAATGGGGAAGTAACTCTTGTGTGACAATAGTTCCGCCCATGCCTTATGTTCACTGCAGTGAAATATCAAGTGTTATGTTCCCTGCAGTGAATATATTACTTTACAGATTAAAATTTAAAAAATGTAGCAAAGAGGGTTTTGGTGATCCTGGCACAGTCAGGCTGGAACTTGGCGAGGTCCGCATAATTGCCATGTATTTCCTGGATCTTGTCAATCACATAAGTGTCAAAAGGGACAGAAAATTCAATAATATAAGTGATTGCATTGGATTTATCAAAAAGGCCAAGATCAGGTTTGTAGGCCTGGATACATCTGAGGCTGTATACGGGACTATTCCACAGAAGTTTGTATTCCATGAGGCCATCTACATATTCCGGGTCGTACCATGGATGGACCTCTGTGTCAAAACCACAAGCATGGCGAAGACGGTAATATAATGATCGAGCCACACCATCATGTCGCTAAAGATACTGTGTTTGTGCCAAAGCTGGGCATCCATGACGATGTGTTGGACAGTCTCACTTAATCCATTCTTCTTATTCTAATGCTTTTGCTTATTATTATCAAGGAAGTAGAGGCTACGTACCCCAATTTCAAGTTTGACATACTTGATGAACATTATGATTGTATTTTCCAGAGGCAGGACAGACCAAAGTTGTGTGGAAATCGATCAGGAATGTTCCACACTTGTGCAAGAAAGGAATGGGTCTTCCTTGGCTTGTAGGACCAGCAGAAAGCGACGTGACGTGACAGTGGACATAACCACGACAACGGAAGAGAACATTCATCACGATTTTACAACAGTCCCTCCAACCACCACGACGACAGCTACCACACGGCCAGTACCTACAACAACGGTATCAGCAGACATAGACACGACCACCACCACAACAACAACAACAGAAACGACTACAACGGAAGGTATTGTGATATGTGACTTTCCGACATCTCCTCCAACCACCACAACGATGGCTACAAGGCCTCCATTTACGATAAAAACGGTATCAGCAGACACAGACACGACCACAACAACAACACCTGCATCAGCAGAGACGGACACGACCACAACTACTACAACTACGGCGCCGTCGGTATCTGACACAACAACAACAGAAGACGTAAGGGTTATCGATTTTACAACAGTACAACCAACTACCACGACGACAGTGGCAACGCCTCCAGTGACAACTACCTCGACGACTTCTCAAACAACGACAACAACTACTACAACTACAACCGCAGCAGCAAACGAAGACACGACCACAACCGAGCAGGTGATAATTTATGATTACACAACCGTTCCACCAACCACGACAACCACAGCGCATGCGTCAGTTAGGAGGAAGCGAGAGTCACATGACCAGAGGAAAATGGAAGAGATCAGGAAATTGTTCACAGCAGGGTTAAAAAAGAGAAGATATACATCCGGGGAACAGAGTAAGAAAATGGAGAAGGCGAAGCGCCATCTATTGAAATACTTGGGCTATAAATTGCAGCGGGGCCAAAAAAAATCCATTTTGTTGGCAATACTTGGTAAAAACAGTACTTTGAAATAAACATTTCTGATAACGACCCTGGCCTGGTCATACCACGTGTAAAACATACCTTATATTCTACTCAAAAGAAGTTAAGGAACTCCCCCTAGCATGGCAGATTAATGGATATATCATGTGTTCTTTAACTACCTTTGAATAGTATAACTACAATCCTTATGTCAGAATTTAATGTTCATGTTTCTGAAGTTTCTTCGGAGATGCCAAGATTGAAATTTATTTAAATTACACTGGTATTTCAATACGATTTTAAAGAAATAATTATGGTTATATAATTACATAATGGTCACCGTAAGACAAATAAAACATCGAAAAGAGCGTTTATCTGAGTTTAGTTTGACGAATTCTTTCCAGGAAAATACACACGTTGCAGTGGGAACTATGTGGGTACTTGAAGTCACAGTAACACCCTGCACTCATCTCCAAGTAACGTTTGTTGCCAAACCCAATAGCACAGACATATCACGGTCTGTAAATAATTGAGTCTGGATTAGACAAACCACAAAATGGTACTATGAGTAACGCCCAACGTCAGGGGATACGATGTCATGCAATCAACCAAGTCCCCGATCACAACCATTTAATCACCTCTAATGAGTGAGTGAGTGAGTGTGGATTTACGCCGCTTTAAGCAATATTCCCGCAATATCACGGCGGGGAGCACCAGAAATGGGCTTCACACATTGTACCCATGTCGGGAATCGAACCCGGGTCTTCGGCGTGACGAGCGAACACTTTAACCACTAGGCTACCCGACCGCCCCACCTCTAATGACAAACATCGTTTACTTGGGGGCTATGTTAACGATATGTAACGATGCGTTGCCAATATATCAGCGACATAACGACGAGAGCAAATCATATATCCTCGGATCCCCTGGAAAGTTATTCATCAGTCACTGCTTTGTCTGTTCCATGGTGGTAAATAGTGACGCATTTAACAGTATTCCATCACTACTGGCATACCGCCTCCTCCGTGGTCCAGAGGTAGGGTGTCCGCCCGGAGAGCGGAAGGTCCGGGGTTCGGGACTGAAACAAGGACTGCACGGCTCGGAGTGTGTCTCTGAGTGGGGTAGTCATGATAAAATGCGGCATGATATCTCGGTGAGTTAGCACCACAAAATGGGCATCAGTCCGGACTACTACTACTACTACTACTACTACTACTACTACTACTACTACTACTACTACTACTACACACACATGCATGCACGTCGCTATATGATTGCGATAATCTTGGACGCGACGTTAAAACCCATTTCACCTCATTTCACTTCACTGACGTCAGCCTAATGTGGGAGGAAAGCCCGAAGTGATGTAGGTCTAAGAGTATTCGGAACAATCCTTTGTCCTCTTCGACTCGTGAAGATCCGGGGTAGAATAAGTCTTCAGCAACCCATGCTTGCCGTAAAAGGTGACTATGCTTGTCTTAAGAGGTGACTAACGGGATCGGGTGGTCAGGCTCGCATGTCATCGATCCCAATTGCGTGGATCGATGCGCATGATATTAATCACTGGATTGTCTGGTCCAGACTCGATTACTTAAAGATCGCTGTCATATAGCTGGAATATTGCTGAGTGCGGCGTTAAACAACAAACAAAACAAAATAACACACCAAATTCACGTTTTATAGGCTGGGAGCCGACATGTTTACAGACAAGGTATTCCACGCGCTTACAGCACAGAGACGATTGTGTCTATTCACAGTATTGTAACAGACGATGTCATAGATTTCAGGTCGTATTTCCAGCAATATTGTATTTGTGACCATGACATTTGTACCACATTTTAAATGAAACAAACCATTGAGCAGGGTTAGAGAAGAGAAGATATACATCCGGGGAACAGAGTAAGAAAATGGAGAAGGCGAAGCGCCATCTATTGAAATACTTGGGCTATAAATTGCAGTGGGGCCAAAAAAAATCCATTTTGTTGGCAATACTTGGTAAAAACAGTACTTTGAAATAAACATTTCTGATAACGACCCTGGCCTGGTCATACCACGTGTAAAACATACCTTATATTCTACTCAAAAGAAGTTAAGGAACTCCCCCTAGCATGGCAGATTAATGGATATATCATGTGTTCTTTAACTACCTTTGAATAGTATAACTACAATCCTTATGTCAGAATTTAATGTTCATGTTTCTGAAGTTTCTTCGGAGATGCCAAGATTGAAATTTATTTAAATTACACTGGTATTTCAATACGATTTTAAAGAAATAAATATGGTTATATAATTACATAATGGTCACCGTAAGACAAATAAATCATCGAAAAGAGCGTTTATCTGAGTTTAGTTTGACGAATTCGTTCCAGGAAATTACACACGTTGCAGTGGGAACTATGTGGGTACTTGAAGTCACAGTAACACCCTGCACTCATCTCCAAGTAACGTTTGTTGCCAAACCCAACAGCACAGACATATCACGGTCTGTAAATAATTGAGTCTGGATTAGACAAACCACAAAATGGTACTATGAGTAACGCCCAACGTCAGGGGGTACGATGTCACGCAACCAACCAAGTCCCCGATCACAACCATTTAATCACCTCTAATGAGTGAGTGAGTGAGCACGGTTTTACGCCGCTTTAAGCAATATTCCCGCAATATCACGGCGGGGAGCATCAGAAATGGGCTTCACACATTGTACCCATGTCGGGAATCGAACCCGGGTCTTCGGCGTGACGAGCGAACACTTTAACCACTAGGCTACCCGACCGCCCCACCTCTAATGACAAACATCGTTTACTTGGGGGCTATGTTAACGATATGTAACGAT
This sequence comes from Haliotis rufescens, assembly GCF_023055435.1. NCBI lineage: Eukaryota > Metazoa > Mollusca > Gastropoda > Lepetellida > Haliotidae > Haliotis > Haliotis rufescens. The sequence continues at coordinate 30,388,194 of NW_025964372.1, forward strand.
GCGTTGCCAATATATCAGCGACATAACGACGAGAGCAAATCATATATCCTCGGATCCCCTGGAAAGTTATTCATCAGTCACTGCTTTGTCTGTTCCATGCTTGTAAATAGTGACGCATTTAACAGTATTCCATCACTACTGGCATACCGCCTCCGTGGTCCAGAGGTAGGGTGTCCGCCCGGAGAGCGGAAGGTCCGGGGTTCTATCCCTGTCCGCGTCACACCAACAGACATGAAAAGATTGTACTTGTTGTTACCCTGCCTGTCGATCGGCATTGAGGGACCGAAACAGGGACTGGACGGCTCGGAGTGTGTGTCTGAGTGGGGTAGTCATGATAAAATGCGGCATGGTATCTCGGTGAGTTAGCACCACAAAATCGGCATCAGTCCGTACTACTACTACTACTACTACTACTACTACTACTACACACACACATGCAAGCACGTCGCTATATGATTGCGATAATCTTGGACGCGACGTTAAAACCCATTTCACCTCACCTCAATAACTGACGTCAGCCTAATGTGGGAGGAAAGCCCGAAGTGACTTTCCTCTTCGACTCGTGAAGATCCGGGATAGAATAGGTCTTCAGCATCCCATTCTTGTCGTAAAAGGTGACTATGCTTGTAAGAGGCGACTAAAGGGATCGGGTGGTCAGGCGCGCTGACTTGGTTGATGCATGTCATCGATCCCAATTGCGTGGATCGATGCTCATGATATTAATCACTGGATTGTCTGGTCCAGACTCGATTACTTACAGATCGCCGTCATATAGCTGGAATATTGCTGAGTGCGGCGTTAAACAACAAACAAAACAAAATAACACACCAAATTCACGTTTTATAGGCTGGGAGCCGACATGTTTACAGACAAGGTATTCCACGCGCTTACAGCACAGAGACGATTGTGTCTATTCACAGTATTGTAACAGACGATGTCATAGATTTCAGGTCGTATTTCCAGCAATATTGTATTTGTGACCATGACATTTGTACCACATTCTAAATGAAACAAACCATTGAGCAGGGTGTGGAGCATTACAGCTCCCGGTGTAGTCAATGTCTGTACGTGAATAGAGTGTCAATTAAAGTACGTGGTACCTTTTTGTCGTTTTTCAGATTAATATTTAAGCAGCGACTATTTACTTACGGTGTGTGTTTGTGTGTGTGTGTGAGAGAGAGAGAGAGAGAGAGAGAGGGGGACAGAGAGAGAGAGAGAGAGAGAGAGAGAGAGAGAGAGAGAGAGAGAGAGAGAGAGAGAGAGAGAGAGAGATCAGCGTTGTTTTAGATTATTAGAAGCTTAATTCATTTTTTAACCTAAACATGTACTCAATTATGTTTTTTTTTATATTTTCAAAATTATGAATTCAAATAACAAACTGTACACTTTAAGATTATCTGCACGAAAAGGGCAAAATATTTTTTCTACTATGCGAGGCATCTCTATTTTATCTCCAGGAAAACAGGGTATTGATAAAAAAAATTAACAGAAAATAACAGACCCCTACCCATGGAAAATAAAATGGTTGCTCCATGAAGTCAATTGAGAATTGAATGTCTTTCACAATCCTATATTTAGTGCGCACGTAAAATCTCTTACTTCCCCGAGCTTGTCATTTCGATATCCATCTCTAATCAAACCAACAAAACCCTTTCCATAATCCCTATGAGAAATTTCTACTGGAACCATTGTCCATTGTATGATTCCGACTATATCATGAATATGTGTTATGAATCATTACCAAATTGCCTGTCTGTACGTTAAGGACAAATACCGCGGACTTGTACGAAGGCATGCTTTGTCCAGCGTCGTCAGTATTGATTGTTGTTGAACGCCGCACGCCTCAATATTCCTGCTATATGACGGCGACCTGTAACGTCAGGACCAGACAATCCAGTGACTGACATCATGAGCATCGAGCCTGACCATCCGATCCGTTAATCATGCCAAAAGACGGTGAAAACATGGTACTTGTTGTTACCCTGTCTGGCGCTCGGCATTAAGGGCTAAAGCAAGGACTGGTCGGCTCGGAGTCAGTAAACTGTGTCTGAGTGGGGTATTCATGTTAAACTGCGGCATGGTAACTGCGGCATAGCACTATGACTCGGCATCAGTCCGGACTCTATTACAAGCGCGCGCACGCACGCACGCACGCACGCACGCACGCACGCACGCACGCACGCACACACATACATACACGTCGCTATATAAGTGCAGTTTTCTTGATTGAACACGACGTTAAACCCCATTTCACCTCACCTCACGTCACTTGTGCCTAAAATTGCTTTTTATTATATTTTTGAATATTCTCACGATGTTAATTCATCAATTCCCTCTGTCAAAGTTTGTTGCCCTCATTCTCGGGAGAAACTGCATACATATGACGTCTGTAAACTGTGCTTAATTATGTAAATATTAGTTTATTGTGAGTACATTCCACGTAAATACCACCGTGTCTGGAGTGTGTGGGGGCGGTCGGGTAGCCTGGTGGTTAAAGCGTTCGCTCGACACGCCGAAGACCCGGGTTCGATTCCCGACATGGGTACAATGTGTGAAGCCCATTTCTGGTGTCCCCCGCCGTGATATTGCTGGAATATTGCTAAAAGCGGCGTAAAACCGTACTCACTCACTCTTCCTCCCCTACAGTAAGCTACAGCCCTGCAAACATCTGTCAGGGAAAACATACGTTTTAATATTATCAGTATTTCATCTCGTCTTACAATATAGGGGCGGTCGGGTAGCCTGGTGGTTAAAGCGTTCGCTTGTCACGCCGAAGACCCGGGTTCGATTCCCCACATGGGTACAATGTGTAAACCCAAAGCTAAAGCAGCTCTTGGCAAACCGTTATCTCCACTCCTTATCCCGTACAGTGATTTCAAACCAGCCATCAATAGTTACACTGAGGATCTAATGCAAAAATGGAGGAATACCCAGGGTCCTACCTTCTTGGGTTGTCAGTCAAAACACGATGAGGTCGTTTTACGGCGATGTTGTATTGGCCACAGTCAGTTTACCCACGAATATCTGCTTAAAACAGATGAGGACGAACCACTTAAGTGTATCCCTTGTGATGAAGGTTCGCCGTCAAGCATACATTGTTGGACTGTGTGGACTTTAAATTTGGTGTGATGCCTTTATCAACAAGGATTGTCCAAGGCTCTGTCCAAGTATTGAGCACAACCACCAGCAGCTAAAGCCATGGTGTATGTCCTGCTGGGGCATCGTGCAGGAAGCAGAGGCACCGCAAGTCCCCATGATCCCCAGCGAGGTGACCCGTGAACATTCCGGGGTAGAATAGGTCTTCAGCAACCCATGCTTGCCATAAAAGGTGACTATGCTTGTCGTATAAGGCGACTAAAGGGATCGGGTGGTCAGGCTCGCTGACTTGGTTGCATGTCATAGATCCCAATTGTTAGGATCGATGCTCATGATGTTAATCTCTGGATTGTCTGGTCCAGACTCGGTTATTTACAGACCGCCGTCATATAGCTGGAATATTGCTGAGTGCGGCGTAAAACAACAAACAAACAAACCAACCAACCCAGCGAGGTGGCCTAGCTTTGGTTACTGGTGGCCTGGGTTTTAAACTTTATAAATGATATTGTTGTGCCCAAATATGCCTGATAAACTTTGTAGAATGTTTCAAGAATCTATTGAGAGAGTCACACACGAACACACACAGGCACGTGTCCTTGCGCCGCCCCAAGTTAAAACAAAATAATCCCTGTGACTGATTATTTTCACAGAAATATCACAAGGTTATGCCCACCAATTATGAGACCCCTCTTTGTTAAAAAAGGTTTACTTGGACCTACATGTATGTTCAAAATGTATCAAATTTTGGTCTATGTTTAGTTAGTCGTAGGGTTCAACAGATATGATCTATTAATTCGATATTTTAACCTTACATTGGACTTTGGATTCCGGACCATGTTTCACATTCACTCAAAACGCGCCCCGGGGTAGAATAGGTCTTTAGCAACCCATGCTTACTGTAAAAGGCGACTATGCTTGTCGCAAGAGGCGACTAGCGGGATCGAGTGGTCAGGCCCGCTGCTTTGGTTGATGTATGTAATCGATCCCAAATGCGGTGATCGATTCTCATGATGTCAATCACTGGATGATTGTCTGGTCCAGACTCGATTATTTACAGACCGCCGTGATATGGCTGGAATATTGCTGAGTGCGGCGTAAAACAACAAACCAACCAATCACTCAAAACGCAATTCATTTCGCGAACACCTGTCATCGCTGATTTTCAGTGATCTATTCATATCATTTTCACAGCTATTTTTTCTTTTACGCCCAATTAATTCGCAGGATTATCGAGATTAGTTATTCTCAAACGTTTACCGTTTTAGTTTTGTAAGCACTGTAAACATTCTCGGAGAAACAACTGGACCAATGAAGATGAAACACGAATAATGGCACCCCCTTGTACTCGACTATGATTTTCAATATGGCCGCCACAGCATGCAGAAAATATTTGAATATTAGTAATGACGGCAAGTTTTGTTAAGTTGCTGTCTCTGTTGGCTATTGTCAACATATCCAGGTGAGCTACAGTGTCGTAACCCTATGTTATAAAATAGAGAAACAGAACGTGTTTATGAGGTGTCACTGAGGGCTTTCAAGGCAAGCTAGCTTGACGTTTTGACACATAGATGTCCATCTGTTACTGGCCATAAAAGCCAGGCAGTTCGTGTTTTACAGGCTTAACGATTACATACTCGTAATATGTATTGATAAATAGGGCGTATCAAGATATACTATTACCCGCTACCACACATGGCCACCGACACAGTAAAACCTGGATTGATCGGTACTAAATCAAGAGCGTTATGGGACCATATTTGTCAAGCAAGAGGAATATCTGCCTGACGGTCCTCTTGAGTGAAACTGATCTATGCGATGTGGTGTTGTGTTTATCTTATTTTTTTTATCAAGTTGGAGTTTCCATCGGCAAGGAACACGCGGTTGTACAATAAAAACCATGTACTTTCATCAGTTTTCGTTCTTGCCACGACAGCTGGGTTTGTATTGACAAGTCAATGATGTTTTGGAGAGTGGTAACACGATTTTATGTTGTTTTGATCTGACAAGAAAAATGTCTTTTTAGGCCTCATGAAAAAGAATCTTGTTTCTTATCACAGGCCGATCCATCATTTTATTATGGTTCCAGTTCCGCTGTTATTTTCCTTTCTAAAGTTTTACTTTTTGATGTGACCCGGCATGATCTTTCGTGGACCACATCAAATACATTCTAATATTTTTTTGGTACTTTTGTCTTCATTTAGTACAATTGTGAATGTTTTTTGCGAGCCGAACAAATAAATAAGTGCAATTGGACCTACCTACACATTTATGTGAAAAAGGCGATGAAAATAAGAATTGTGTTTATCTGACCTTACAATGATATCAGCCATAATCAATATCAGGGTAGCCAGTGAGCTGGGTCCGTATTCACAAAAAAATAAAATAAAATAAAAATAAGAGTACTCCAGAGGACTTAATGACCTAAGAATTTTCTTCCAGGTAGTGTTCCAGTTATGGATAACCCATGTTTCTTGAACATTCATTTGCAGTGTATTACTGGCTTTGTCACAAACTAATCCTATTTATGGCGCAGCACTCCTCTCTAAGCTTTGATCATTAGAGTGGTTTCCCTTAGATTTGAATTGCTTCTAAATTCATGCAGGAAATTCACCGAAATAGGATTATTGTTTTCATTAAACAGTTGAACTAGATGTCAATAACTTTCTTCATGTTTGTTATTTGAGAGGGGTAATTTGAGAGGAGTAATCATCAGTGTGGGGGAAGTTTGGGAGTGTGGTCGCCCAATGATAAATACATGGAAAACAACGTTCCACGCCGTCGGGGTACGATGAAACACAATCAACCAGGTCACCGATCCTGATCATCCGATCAACTAAGAAGCCTCTTAAGATCAGTGTGAGTGATTATGGTTTTACGCCGCATTTAGCAATGCTCCAGCAATATCACGGCGAGGGACACCAGAAATGGGCTTCACACATTGTACCCATGTCGGGAATTGAACCAGGGTCTTCGGCGTGACGAGCGAACGCTTTAAAAAATTAACCACTAGGCTACCCGACCGCCCCTCCTCTTAAGACCATCATAGGTTGGACCAATTCTAACCCCCAATTAGGGGCTGAGCGAATGTTTATTATGTCATAGTCAGCAGTATTCAAGGGCCAGTAAATATTCAAGCTGACGGGGGCACGGGTGGCCAAGTCGTCTAAGGCGCCGCGATTAGCTGTGCAGAGTTGAATCCCTTGGGCACGCCAGAAACCTATGATTGTGGGTTCGAATCCCGGTTCGCCCCGATTATGTTTCTAGGTTTGTCAGCACCATACCCGTGCTCGTGGGTTTCACCGAAGTAATTAACGTCTGAGACCTGCATCACTTCGGGCTTTCCTCCCACATTAAGCTGACACGCCGTGATATAACTGTAACACTGTTAAAAGCGGCGTTAAACCCAACTCACTCACTCACTCACTATTCAAGCTGGCCAACATCGACAGGTCATGGTGATACTCAATCAGCTAGGTCGTACATTGTGACCATCCGATCCCAACCACTGGACTCCACCGAATCCCACCAGGTGGCGACGCCAAAGACACACGACAAAGTACATACAACATACAATGCACCATGACATTATGTTTATGTCCACCTCTGTTGGAATTGTAGCATACTTGTATATTAAAATGTTCGGCTTAACTTTCTGATAATCGCCACTAGCCAGAGGGATGGTGTAAATCCTGCCGGGGTACCATGCAGGCAGCAGAAGTACCGTCACTCCCATTCGTCACTAGTAAGGTGGCTTAACTTTGGTTGCTTGTGATAAAAAGCCCGGTTTTACATTGTACAGTCAAATAATAATTGTACCTTTTTAATTCTCTAATACTAATTTCAAATAATCTCTGTGATATTCTAGTTGTACTGTCCATCTATTTTTACATGGTTTTGCTGAAATACTGCCGATCTGACTTTAAGTTTTACTCGCTAACTCACTCACGTTAATATCATCAAACACGTATGCGGATTACCATATGTTCGGATCAATGGTAGTCATCGAACAAGCATTGTGTTTCCGCACTATCCACTTCGCTGTCCTTGAATGTAAATAGCAGGGTTCCATTTTCAAAAGCTGTTTTTTTCAATATTGCAAATGACATGTGAGTGCGACCGGTGAAGATCCGGGATAGAACAGGTCTTCAGCAACCCATTCTTGTCGTAAAAGGCGACTATGCTTGTAAGAGGCGACTAACGGGATCGGGTGGTCAGGATCGCTGACTTGGTTGATGCATGTCATCGATCCCAATTGCGTGGATCGATGCTCATGATGTCAATCACTGGATTGTCTGGTACAGACTCGATTATTTGCAGACCGCCGACATACAGCTTGCATATTGCTAAATGCGGCGTTAAACAACAAACAAACAAGTGCCCCTTTGCACTGAGATATTTATGTTTCTCGGCTACTGTGGGCCCCTACTTTATCATCGATCTCCGTCACCTCCTGCAGTCGCCCTGCTGTACAAGGCCCAGCTCGTATGACGGCGCTCCGTCAGTGCAGTAGGCTGACAGAGCTGAGTGACTTATTGCGGCTCACGTGCTTAATGTGCATTGCACTCAAAAGTGACAGGCGACCTCAGGGTCAGGTTGACCGTCCGTATGTATGGATGACATCAGGCGAACTGCGGTTAACCTTTGGTTTACGTTTCAGCGCATGTCAGTCTAAATCAATATACAAGTATTTTGGGCATAGCCGATGATCGTACACATTATTGATTTCTACAGAAACTATAATATTTAAAGACATCATTAATACCGACAACAGGAAAATATAGGAAAGATAATTATGATAATCGTTTGTTTGACGCATTTTCGTGTGTTTCTATCTGTTAAATATAATGGTGTAAGGAATGCTCGCGCAATACAGTCTTCATTAGTAATATATATGTGCTCGTGTCATGCTTCAGTGTGTGTGTGTGTGTGTGTGTGTGTGTGTGTGTGTGTGTGTGTGTGTGTGTGTGTGTGTGTGTGTGTGTGTGTGTCTGTGTGTCTGTGTGTGTGTGCGTGCGTGCGTGCGCGCGCGTGTCATGCTTTGGGTGTGTGTGTTCTACTCCTTATGTGTGTCTGTGCTCGTGTCATGCTTTGGGTGTCTGTGTTCTACTCCTTGTGTGTGTGTGTCTGTGCTCGTGTCATGCTTTGGGTGTCTGTGTTCTACTCCTTGTGTGTGTATGTGTCTGTGCTCGTGTCATGCTTTGGGTGTCTGCGTTCTAGTCCTTATGTGTGTGTCTGTGCTCGTGTCATGCTTTGGGTGTCTGTGTTCTACTCCTTGTGTGTATGTGTCTGTGCTCGTGTCATGCTTTGGGTGTCTGTGTTCTACTCCTTATGTGTGTGTGTCTGAGCTCGTGTCATGCTTTGGGTGTCTGTGTTCTACTCATTGTGTGTGTGTGTCTGTGCTCGTGTCATGCTTTGTGTGTCTGTGTTCTACTCCTTGTGTGTATGTGTCTGTGCTCGTGTCATGCTTTGTGTGTCTGTGTTCTACTCCTTGTGTGTATGTGTCTGTGTTCGTGTCATGCTTTGGGTGTCTGTGTTCTACTCCTTATGTGTGTGTGTCTGAGCTCGTGTCATGCTTTGGGTGTCTGTGTTCTACTCCTTGTGTGTATGTGTCTGTGCTCCTGTCATGCTTTGGGTGTCTGTGTTCTACTCCTTATGTGTGTGTGTCTGTGCTCGTGTCATGCTTTGTGTGTCTGTGTTCTACTCCTTGTGTGTATGTGTCTGTGCTCGTGTCATGCTTTGGGTGTCTGTGTTCTACTCCTTATGTGTGTGTGTCTGAGCTCGTGTCATGCTTTGGGTGTCTGTGTTCTACTCCCTGTGTGTGTGTCTGTTCTCGTGTCATGCTTTGGGTGTCTGTGTTCTACTCCTTATGTGTGTGTGTCTGTGCTCGTGTCATGCTTTGTGTGTCTGTGTTCTACTCATTGTGTGTATGTGTCTGTGCTCGTGTCATGCTTTTGGTGTCTGTGTTCTACTCCTTGTGTGTATGTGGTGTGCTCGTGTCATGCTTTGGGTGTCTGTGTTCTACTCCTTATGTGTGTGTGTCTGTGCTCGTGTCATGCTTTGTGTGTCTGTGTTCTACTCATTGTGTGTATGTGTCTGTGCTCGTGTCATGCTTTTGGTGTCTGTGTTCTACTCCTTGTGTGTATGTGTCTGTGCTCGTGTCATGCTTTTGGTGTCTGTGTTCTACTCCTTGTGTGTATGTGTCTGTGCTCGTGTCATGCTTTTGGTGTCTGTGTTCTACTCCTTGTGTGTGTGTCTGTTCTCGTGTCATGCTTTGGGTGTCTGTGTTCTACTCCTTGTGTGTATGTGTCTGTGCTCCTGTCATGCTTTGGGTGTCTGTGTTCTACTCCTTATGTGTGTGTGTCTGTGCTCGTGTCATGCTTTGTGTGTCTGTGTTCTACTCCCTGTGTGTGTGTCTGTTCTCGTGTCATGCTTTGGGTGTCTGTGTTCTACTCCTTATGTGTGTGTGTCTGTGCTCGTGTCATGCTTTGTGTGTCTGTGTTCTACTCATTGTGTGTATGTGTCTGTGCTCGTGTCATGCTTTTGGTGTCTGTGTTCTACTCCTTGTGTGTATGTGGTGTGCTCGTGTCATGCTTTGGGTGTCTGTGTTCTACTCCTTATGTGTGTGTGTCTGTGCTCCTGTCATGCTTTGTGTGTCTGTGTTCTACTCATTGTGTGTATGTGTCTGTGCTCGTGTCATGCTTTTGGTGTCTGTGTTCTACTCCTTGTGTGTATGTGTCTGTGCTCGTGTCATGCTTTTGGTGTCTGTGTTCTACTCATTGTGTGTATGTGTCTGTGCTCGTGTCATGCTTTGGTTGTCTGTGTTCTACTCCTTGTGTGTGTGTGTCTGTGTTCTACTCCTTGTGTGTGTGTCTGTGCTCGTGTCATGCTTTGGGTGTCTGTGTTCTACTCCTTGTGTGTGTGTGTCTGTGTTCTACTCCTTATGTGTGTGTGTCTGTGCTCGTGTCATGCTTTGGGTGTCTGTGTTCTACTCCTTATGATTGTGTCTGTTCTCGTGTCATGCTTTGGGTGTCTGTGTTCTACTCCTTGTGTGTATGTGTCTGTGTTCGTGTCATGCTTTGGGTGTCTGTGTTCTACTCCCTGTGTGTGTGTCTGTTCTCGTGTCATGCTTTGGGTGTCTGTGTTCTACTCCTTGTGTGTGTGTCTGTTCTCGTGTCATGCTTTGGGTGTCTGTGTTCTACTCCTTGTGTGTATGTGTCTGTGCTCCTGTCATGCTTTGGGTGTCTGTGTTCTACTCCTTATGTGTGTGTGTCTGAGCTCGTGTCATGCTTTGGGTGTCTGTGTTCTACTCCTTGTGTGTATGTGTCTGTGCTCGTGTCATGCTTTGGGTGTCTGTGTTCTACTCCTTGTGTGTATGTGTCTGTGCTCCTGTCATGCTTTGGGTGTCTGTGTTCTACTCCTTATGTGTGTGTGTCTGTGCTCGTGTCATGCTTTGTGTGTCTGTGTTCTACTCCTTGTGTGTATGTGTCTGTGCTCGTGTCATGCTTTTGGTGTCTGTGTTCTACTCCTTATGTGTGTGTGTCTGAGCTCGTGTCATGCTTTGGGTGTCTGTGTTCTACTCCCTGTGTGTGTGTCTGTTCTCGTGTCATGCTTTGGGTGTCTGTGTTCTACTCATTGTGTGTATGTGTCTGTGCTCGTGTCATGCTTTGGGTGTCTGTGTTCTACTCCCTGTGTGTGTGTGTCTGTTCTCGTGTCATGCTTTGGGTGTCTGTGTTCTACTCATTGTGTGTGTGTCTGTGCTCGTGTCATACTTTGGGTGTCTGTGTTCTACTCATTGTGTGTGTGTCTGTGCTCGTGTCATGCTTTGGGTGTCCGTGTTCTACTCCTTGTGTGTGTGTGTCTGTGCTCGTGTCATGCTTTGGGTGTCTGTGTTCTACTCCTTGTGTGTGTGTGTCTGTGCTCGTGTCATGCTTTGTGTGTCTGTGTTCTTCTCCTTGGGTATGTGTGCCTGTGCTCGTGTCATGCTTTGGGTGTCTGTGTTCTTCTCCTTGGGTATGTGTGTCTGTGCTCGTGTCATGCTTTGGGTGTCTGTGTTCTTCTCCTTGTGTGTATGTGTCTGTGCTCGTGTCATGCTTTGGGTGTCTGTGCTCTACTCCTTGTGTGTGTGTCTGTGCTCGTGTCATGCTTTGGGTGTCTGTGTTCTTCTCCTTGTGTGTATGTGTCTGTGCTCGTGTCATGCTTTGGGTGTTTGTGCTCTACTCCTTGTGTGTATGTGTCTGTGCTCGTGTCATGCTTTTGGTGTCTGTGTTCTACTCATTGTGTGTGTGTGTCTGTTCTCGTGCCATGCTTTGGGTGTCTGTGTTCTACTCCTTGTGTGTGTGTCTGTGTTCATGTCATGCTTTGGGTGTCTGTGTTCTACTCCTTGTGTGTGTGTGTGTGTGTGTGTGTCTGTGCTCGTGTCATGTGCTTGTGTGTGTCGCAAAGACAGAGTATTCCCGTTTGCCAGTGTAGCAACATTCGATGAATTAATGTATAAGACGCAATAACTGTATCGAAAAACGAAAGTAATGAGGCACTTTCCATAGGACGGGATTGTGAATCATGATCCATGTAAGTTGTACCTTAAGCGATAACGATTACATTGAAATGCACTAACATCGAACCACGTCTTCAATATGCGTGCAACTCGAAGTAACATATCAGTCATCATGATAGCCCAGAGAGCCCTGTGGTTACAGGACCCGTTATCCGCACCATGTACAGATCCGTATGTTGAATTCAAGCGTACGTTGTAAACAAAAAACAGTTCCTTACAAGAATCACACTCGATGTATGGATTACTGAAAGTAAACACAAACACACCTGGTCCTAACAACCATCAGCTCCGTGTGGAGTTTATCCTACAGTCCTTCCTGGAACCCCGAGCGTCACACAGCTATTGGAGGTTGGTTGAACATACTTAACTTGTTTAATTTCAGTACTGAAAACAAATACTTCTTCGACTTCCAATATCTTAATTTTTCTCAAGAGGCTTTATTCCGAGATTATTTTTACTCCTTGTGTGTGTGTTTCTGTGCTCGTGTCATGCTTTGGGTGTCTGTGTTCTACTCATTGTGTGTGTGTCTGTGCTCGTGTCATGCTTTGGGTGTCTATGTTCAACTCATTGTGTGTGTGTCTGTGCTCGTGTCATGCTTTGGATGTCTGTGTTCTACTCCTTGTGTGTGTGTCTGTGCTCGTGTCATGCTTTGGATGTCTATGTTCTACTTCTTGTGTGTGTGTCTGTTCTCGTGTCATGCTTTGGGTGTCTGTGTTCTACTCCTTATGTGTGTGTGACGAAAACAAATACTTCTTCGACTTCCAATATCTTATTTTTTCTCAAGAGGCTTTATTCCGAGATTATTTTATGGAATGAAGGGTTTCATGGGCGAGTCCAGCAGGACAGGGATGCGCACCCACCGCTTTGAAGAATACCGGCGATTTTTTAAAGGCGTACATACACCAGCTAAATTAAAGATGCTTCGAGGAACCTCTGTATGTCCTGCTCTGTCATATAGAGAATCTCATCCGGGTACCTTTTGATGTCAGATAGTTCAACACGAGTCGACACGAATTTTTCATCTACCAGCGGTGATAAATATGATATATAGAGACACGAGGGTAAGGTTCTAATTACCATCACAGTAATAACCAGTATTTCGAGTGTAAAAAGTAGTTAACCAGCTTCAGTGGCAGAGAGTTTAGCGATGTCATTTGATTATGACGTTACGGTCTGCAAAACATCGTGATTCAATGATATTGTAGCTCTATCTCCTGGGTGTATGGGGACATGGGAGGCCCAGTCGTCTGAGGAATCGCAATAACTGGAATACTTATCAATGCAGAGTTAAACCAAACTCACTCACTAAAATAAGTCGGAATTAATCACATAATGAATATAGCGGAGTTCTTTAAAAATGTACAAGATGTTTCCGTTCCTTATAGTGAGATTTTTATTTACGTTTAAATTTATTTCAAAGACCCTATTTCCCTGAATCATGATGAACCCTGTGGCTTAATTGTACATATACACATTCAGTCTACGACAGGGACGTGTATTAAGTCTTTTATTATTCTCTATTTTTATGAACGATTTGACAATGGAATGGAAACATGTAGGGTACAGTTATTTTGTTTGTGTTTGTTTCTGATGTTTGGTTTACAATCACGTCTTGAAGGAATTTTACAAGAACATAATATATGTATCTTTTTAGACAAATCAATATTATAGTTTTCAAGAATGGTGGCACGCTGTCGAAATATGAACATGTACCTGTGATGGTGTACAGTTTAGTGTTTCGTCATAGAAGTATTTACGTTTTAAATTTCCAAGATGGGGGCACGGGTTCCCCAGTCGTCTAAGGCGCCGCGATTCGCTGTGCAGAGTTACGTCCCTTGTATGCGCCAGAAACCTGTTATAATAGGTTCGAATCCCGGTTCGCCCCAATTATGTTTCTAGGTTTGTCAGTACCATACGCGTGCTCGTGGGTTTCGCCGAAGTGGTAAACGTGTAAGACCTGCAACTCGTCGGGTTTCCTCAACATTAAGCTGACACGCCTCGTTAAAAGCGGCGTTAAACCCAACTCACTAAATCACTCACTATTTCCAAGATCTTTGGTATGGAGTAAACACATAGCTAATATTTGTGCGAGCTAATCAAGTTTAATTCAAGTTTTCAGTTTAATGAAATATTTGGCCAAATATAAACCATACCGTACAAAAGTCTTCAAACTATTTGAAGTGTGTCCAGGATTGTTATATCGTGCCGAAATATGACTACTTGAAATTGTAAATGAATTAGAAGATAATCATTATCAGTATGTAAACGGTTGTTTCATCTTCCGTAGCATCTAACATTGTAAGAGTCGAATGTTGGAGATACCTACTGTACATAAATACCTACAAACAGACCACAAAATATTGTGACAAGATAGTGTGTATGCCAGACCACCGGTATGTGTTTTTCTTTTATCATATGCTGTTGTTATATGATTGGACATTACAGTTCTGTTACGGTTCTACATTGACACTTCCGGCAGAGATTAAACACAAGTTCTTTGCTTCTGGAGACATTTGAATTCAAGAGGATGGTCTGTAGTTTGCAATTATTTTCCTAAACAATTATACGGTGGCGTGACATATTCACGATGTTTGGGTTGAACATAGTAACTTTCTTCTAAACATACTTCAAAACTAAACCGGAAGTAATAACTACAGAAACCCAGTTAACCAAACGGAACCGTACACAAGAGTAATGGGTGACTGAGTGAGTTTAGCGCCGCTTTGAATAGTATTCCACTTTTGTCACAGCGTGTCAGCTTGATGTTGGAGGGAAGCCCGAAGTGGTGCAGGTCTGAGACGTTTACCACTTTGGTGAAACCCACGAGCACGGGTATAACGCAGACTACATAACCGGGATTCGAACACACAATCATAGGTTTATGTGTGTATGTCCGTATTCGTGTTTCCACCATCTGCTCATCTACCATCGGACGAGTGGGTTCTTTTGATTGCATATGGTGAATGTACTGTACACTTGGAGTAGTGACAACACCGTAAAGGCCTGTAAACATTGTTGGTCCCAAGGCTGAATAACAACCCGGTCCCTAGCGGGATACGATCTCAGCATCTGGCGCTTGCTAGCATGGCGCTTTTGACCGCTTGACCACTCCGCCACCATGATGACATGCAAATCAACCAATTCACAGATTATGATAACCAATCCCCACTCTAGTCAGCTCTCACGACGACCAGGGCCCACTTGCACAAAGCGGTCTTAGCGCTACAACTATTGTAAGCCTATGTGAAAGTATGGGAGTTACGATCATCTTAGCGCTAAGATCGCTTTGTGCAAGTGAGCCCAGATGCTACTGGATGTCAATTTTGTATTAGTACGTGATCTACTTGTCTTTTCACTTCAGAAATCCTCGTCCTTGAAGATGAAGATGCTGGGTTATCTCCTCTTGACGTGCACGTGGTGTGTCGTTGCTTCTTCAAATCATTGCATCATATCTAGTATGATAGTAGAGGCTAACGGTAATTGCATTTATATATATGTCCATATTCATATGTTCAACATTTCGTATTGGTTACCTTTATCTCTTTATGAGCAGCCGTGAAAATCCGGGTTGGAATAGGTCTTCAGCAACCCTACTTGTCGTAAGAGGCGACCGACGGGTTTGGGTCGGGGGTCTCGGTGACCTGCTTGATGCTCATGATGTCAGTGATTGGATTATCTGGTCCAGACTCATATAGTTGATATATCGCTGAGTGCGGCGTTAAACAGCAAACAGAGGAGAAACAAAAAGTGATATCCGATACGTGGACAGATCTCTTTACGTCTCTGTGGCAAAAAAATCATTCTTGGAGTGGCGTTATTAGAAAATACGAAATTAAGGGTTTCTTATGAATTATTTGCGTGCAATTTGGAAGGTTAATTTGATGTCCCATTTCTTTTGCCTGAAGTGCTTCATCTCCATTCGACATTGTAAAAGAATGGTGTAAATATAAGACGTCAAGGCAAGGGAATAACCAGTCTAGATTATCCACAGAAACAGATTACATTTGACGAAAACGGCAAAATAGTTGCGAAAATTATATGAATAGACCACTGAAAATCAGTGATGACACCAGGTGTTCGTGAAAAGAAGTGCTGCCCTACCGGTAGCACCCGCCATTCACACAATTTGCATAAAAAAGTAAACTCAGTATTTATTGCCTGACTACACACAGCAGTACTTT
Source organism: Haliotis rufescens (assembly GCF_023055435.1). Lineage (NCBI taxonomy): Eukaryota > Metazoa > Mollusca > Gastropoda > Lepetellida > Haliotidae > Haliotis > Haliotis rufescens. Next base: position 30,404,025 of record NW_025964372.1, read on the forward strand.
TGTCATGCCAAGGCGTCCTGTGAACAAACTAGACAATCAAGTGATGGCAATAAGCGTCACAGAGTTGCGCCAAAAGCATGGATGTGCGGTCCGAATCTTGCATTCTGCAGAGATTATGACCCTTGACAGCAACATATCCCTGCTGGTGGGTTTCACCAGAGTGGAAAATGTCCTACGGCTACGTCACGTGGGGCTTCCCTCCCACATCAATCACGCTGGAGTGATTGATTGAGTGAGTAACGTTTTACGCCGCTTTAAGCAATATTCCAGCAATATCACGGCGGGGACACCGGAAATGGGCTTCACACATTGTACCCATGTGGGGAACGAACGAACGCGGGCTTTCGGCGTGACTAGCGAACACTTTAACCACAAAGCTAACTCGCCGTCCCACTCTCCCCCGAGACTTCGTTACTACCTCAAAACATGCAGATTATTTTCGAACCACGGAACATTTTTCCTTCATACTTTCCAGCATGTCCACTAATAATGTCTGTTATTTTTATGTCAATATATGTTTTCCAACATTTTTATAGAACAAATTATCCATACAAAAAACACCCGAGGTGCATAATCTATTTCAGGTAATACATGTGACGTGATGAATCGCCCAATCAGCTATCAGTCGGAGTATGAGGTCGAAGCCTGCGGCGTGACGCTGACGTGCATTGACGGTGGAATCAACGCCTGTACTTCACAGTAGGTTGTCCATAGCGCTGTTTCCGTTCGATTTCAAAACCCTGGACGGCCGGGGCGATTCTGTGGATTACTGTAAGGGACATTCTCGCGATCTCGCATTCTCGCACTTTTGGCATATTTAGCTCGTTTCCAAAAGGTCGAGATCGCGAGAATGCGAGATCACTAGACTGTCCCCTACAGTATTCCATACGAATCCGTGTTTATCGTAAGATTTGTTTGTTTGTTTGTTGTTTGAAGACGCACTCAGCAATATTCCAGCTACATGACGGCGGTCTGTAAATAATCGAGTCTGGACCAGACAATCCAGAGATTAATGTCATGAGCATCGATCCACGCCATTGGTATCGATGACATGCATCAACCAATTCTGCGAGCCTGACCACCCGATCCCGTTTGTCGCCTTTTACGACAAGCATAGTCACCTTTTAAGGCAAGCATGGGTTGCTGAAGACCTATTCTACCCCGGAATCTTCACGGGTCTCGGCTTCATAGCATAAAGCAAAGTATCTCCAGCAACTGACGTTGCATGCCACCGACTGTGTTACTCCCATGTGATTAACATCTGAGTCTTACATGCCAAAATAAGCTGCTTTCATTTCAAGAGAATTGATGTTGTCCGTCATTTGGGCTTCTTGACTGACCATCTGCCACCAGTTGAAATGTTGGCGTTGTCAAACATTGCACCCCACCGTTGTAAGGAGGGATCTGTTGTTAAAGTGGGTAGGCAGACATAGGGACACTATAGCTGCATAACCTTGAATGTTGTCAGTCCACCACTTCAAAACAGCCCCATCCAAAGCAACTTCTTACACTTCTGAATACACCCAGCTGATGTCTAAACATGCACTGAACCCGAGAGCCTCACGTGCAATCTCACGGGTCTAAATTGACCAAAGGAGAACGGTCCCAGGAGAACTACAAACAAACGGCGCTTAGAGCTAGGTTCAGCCATTGATTACTATCATTAATGAGAGTAATAAACTATTATAAACCTCCGGTGACGTCATCCTATTGTTCTCCAGTCGGGTTAAACCTCATAAACAGGGACGTTGTACTGTCCCTGGGATTTTATATAATATCCCCGGGATTTAAAAGGATATTCAAGTCATATTTGGTATATATGTGTTATAATATCCCAGGGATTTTATATAATGTCCTGGGTATTTTATTTATATAACTTCCGTTCAGATTGTAACATGTAATGTAAAATCAAATGACAAATGTTTTCTTAATATACCCGAGGATCGAACTCGCAACCTTCATATCTGTAGCCCAGTGAGTGTACCACAAGGCTTCAGAGATGTTGATAAGCCTCACTGGTTTTTAGAATGTCCTTTTCAAGATCCGTACGCCAGCAACAGATATTTTACGCCCGTTTCCTAAGGTTCATGGAAAGTATGTTCGAAACATAAAAATGTTGATAAATGTTGTTTTAAGTTTCTTTTCTCGGTTTATAAGTAAGATAAAAAACTTCCCCTCGGGTTGTTATGATATTTAAAACCCTTTCCCTCGGAAAATCCCTCGGGATGCGGGTTTTAAATATCATAACACGCCTCGGACGTGTTTTATCCAATACATAAAGCACTGTCACAAACAGTGCAGTTAAACAACAAACCAACCATAATAGGAAAACGTTGTGAACAGAATTACGTCATGTCATCCTTCAGTTACCCTGAGTTGCCAATACCTGCTTAAACCCTGAAGTTTGCAGTACTCTGGTTTTCTTTATTGATTTCATCATGTATAAAAGTATTTACTGAATATAGATTAACTAGGTGTTGATAGTGTCCAAGAGCGTACGTTTTTCCCCCGATTGTAGCTCCGAGTGATAACGGAAGACAAAACTCAGGGGTGAAGTTTAGACGACAGCAGCCATATTTATTGATGGGGGTAGCGGTAGAAAAGGTACATGATGGTAATCACGTGACAGAACCATCAGGAGGTCGGTGGCGATTCTTCATCGTCGAGGTAGTCGTTAGTGAGGTATGACTAACCGTACAATCCGTCCGCATCTGTCGATGATCTGGACCTGTCTCCCTGATTGTTGTTTGGCCTCCGCTATTACATCTCTTTGCTTCAGGAGTGAGTGAGTTGGGTTTAACGCCGCTTTTAACAGTATTCCAGTTATATCATTGATGTTGGACGAAAGCCCGAAGTGATGCAGGCCTCAGACGTTTACCACTTCGGTTAAACCCACGAGCACGGATATGGTGCTGACAAACCTAGAAATATAATTGGGGCGAACCGGGATTCGAACCCACAATCAAAGGTTTCTGGCGTGCCCAAGGGACGCAACTCTGTACAGCGAATCGCGGCGCCTTAGACGACTGTATGCCATCTGCCTATCTTACTTGCGCCCCATTGGGCTTGACATTTTTGGACCATAGAGACTTTGATTTTGTTTTATATCTAGTTTGCTTTGCCTAGAGCTAGCTTCGCCAGTGTGTCTCCTTTTTCATTTCCATGAATATCTATGCGAGACGGGATCCAACACAGCTTCACCTGTTTCCCTTGGTCTGATAGTTTTGTATATTCGTATAGAATATTGTTGACTCTTGGGGCTTGAGTGTGAGTTCTGCCGCTGTTGTGCACTTGACTGCCTTTGCTTCCGGTAGTTCCGATATGAGTGCACGGTGAATGGCCTCAAATTCAGCAGTGAATACTGAATGGGCGTCAGGCAGGCGAACTGAATGTGCTTGGGGTTTGGAGCTGCGGATATGGATCTCGCAACCAGCAGTGTTGTTGATAGAATTCTTTGGATCCACCAGTGTATATATGGACCCGGCCGTCCCGGGTAGTTTGAACTTTAGTGATAGCTCCTGATCGTAGTAGGGTTGAGTTTTCAGTTATTGTAACTTCTGATGTTAAAGCAGCGTCAACTTTGGGAGTCCACAGAGGGTGTAACCCTTTTCTGGTGGCTAAATTTCATCACAATTGTGACTTCGGATGAGTTCACATACTAATATCCCAGATTGCTTTAGTGAGGATTTTTTATTCATCTTGGGTGTTTTTGTCTTGACATATAGTTTTCACCAAAGGGTTTGAAGTTCGTCCCCAGAACGATAATATTGCCTGCTCTCTTCTTGGTTTCATGGGGCGGTCGGGTAGCCTAGTGGTTAAAGCGTTCGCTCGTCACGCCGAAGATCCGGGTTCGATTCCCGACATGGGTACAATGTGTGAAGCCCATTTCTGGTGTCCCCCGCCGTGATATTGTTGGAATATTGCTAAAAGCGGCGTAAAATAATACTCACTCACTCACTCACTCTTGGTTTCATACGGAGTTCCGGGTTTTTTCTACTTGTAGTGTTTCTAGTGAATTACCTGTTGCTGCAGCATTGGCTAGCATTGGTGCATGTCACCGTATCCCAATTTCGTGGATCGATGTTCATGATGTCAATCACTGGATTGTCTGGTCCAGACTCGATTATTTACAGACCGCCGTCATACAGCTGGATTATTACTGAGTGCAGCGTTACACAACAAACAAACAAACATGGACTAGCATTAGGGCTTTGTATTGTATTCTATCAAGGCAGCAGTATTTGCAGCAGAGTGAAAGGCCTTACAACCATTTTTTCATTTGATAAATGATTTGGAGAGGTCAAGCTGCGTGCCCCTAGATGTAATCCAAGATGTGCCTGAAGTTGCATCATCAAACCCTGCCACTGCCACTTGTTTTGCGGCTGTTTTGATATCTTAGGCATCAGATTTCTATACTGTTTGAATTCTTTGCTGCAATGGCTGTTGCTGTTGAGTGATGAGGATGGCTCAGATAGAATGTTAGCCTTTTAGCAAAAAGTTATAATACAAAAATGTCGATTGTGTGGCATATAGACTCTTAAAAAAGGAAGGGGATCATGAAATAGAATGAGTGAGTGTGGTTTTACGCCGCTTTTAGCAATATTCCAGCAATATCACGGCGGGGAACACCAGAAATGGGCTTCACACATCGTACCCATGTCGGGAATCGAACCCGGGTCTTCGCAGTGACGAGCGAACGCTTTAACCACTAGGCTACCCGACCGCCCCTTCATGAAATAGAAATGTTAATACCAAACCGCATCCGATAGTTTGCACGTGCCGCACGCAGTAGTGCCAAACACGTGCGTAGGGTTCCCTAATTCTCCTTCAAGATCATTGGCGGTCATAACATCTATTGTCATACTTCACTACCGGTTGTACTTTGTTCCCAAATCGTTAATTATTACCACACAACTGTTACTAGAAACTAAATCCTTATACAGTATAGGAAATTGTAAGTTATTTCGGATTATCCGCTACATTTTTAAAGAGTATATATACTGGTGAGCTCGGATACCCGACACGGGTACTGAAGTCAACTGTTTTTCTTACCATCTTGTGAAGATCCGGGTAGAATCGGTCTTCAGCAACCCATGCTTGCTGTAAAGGCGACTATGCTTGTTGTAAGAGGCGACTAACGGGATCGGGAGGTGAGGCTCGCTGACTTGGTTGATGCATGTCATCAATCCCAATTGCGTGGATCGATGCTCATGATATTAATCCCTGGATTGTCTAGTCCAGACTCGATTATTTACAGACCGCCGTCATATAGCTGGAATATTGCTGAGTGCGGCGTTAAACAACAAAAAAACAAAACAAAACAAAATGATAATACTTCACCCACCCACCAACCCTCCGCCCTACCCACCAACGCACCCACATTCGCATTACAAACCCACCCACCCACTTACTAAAACGGGGCGGTCGGATAGCTTAGTGGTTAAAGCCTTCGCTCGTCACGCCGAAGACCCGGGTTCGATTCCCGACATGGGTACAATGTGTGAAGCCCATTTCTGGTGTCCCCCGCCGTGATACTGCTGGAATAGTGCTAGAAGCGGCGTAAAACAATACTCACTCACTCACTTACTAAAACACACACCTCACTCCCAACACCATCCTACCCTGAAGTAAAGAATTCTTGTTCTCCCACAACAACACTCTGATGGTAAAACTGCCTATTTTCCAGGGCATTGCTGTGCACCGTCATCACCACCAATTGCAACGTACTGGTGAGAGAGACTACTCAGCGAGTTGACCGACTGATTTGCAAAGAATGAGCAGCTATGTCACCAGATGGGCATGATGGACGCAGTACACAGCGGAGGGCTGGTAGACCCTGGGGCCTGGTGATCAGGTTGATATTTCAAATAAACTTCAGTTTATGGCGATTGGGTTGTTTTTGGTATATTGTGTATTTTCTTTTCTTTTGTTTAACGTCCCTCTCTGCTTTACTTCATCTGTATGACGGAGACCTGAAAATATGTCTGCGCCAGAAAAAAACCAGTGATGGATGTTATGAGCAACGATCCTCATTGTCCGTGTCTCACTCCACCACGTGACCTGTGAAGATCCGGGGTAGAACAGGTCTTCAGCAACCCATGCTTGTCGTAAAAGGCGACCAACGGGATCGGGTGGTCAGGCTCGCTGACTTGGTTGATGCATCGTAGCACTTTGTATTCATACCTAAATCCTTTATGTTTATGGAACTGCAGCAATTCAACTAACAAAAAATACAAAACCTTTCTGTGAAGAAGTCATGACATTACTGACTGAATTATGACCGATACCATCACACCACCACATCTCCTTTGTCATGTCAACACCAGGTAAAACATGGAGGTGTACCATCTTATCCGGGACATTATAGTGAGTGAGTGAGTTGGGTTTAATGCCGCTTTTAACAGTATTCCAGTTATATCACGGCGTGTCAGCTTAATGTGGGAGGAAAGCCCGAGGTGATGCAGGTCTTAGACGTTTACCACTTTGCTGAAACCTACGAGCACGGGTGTGGTGCTGACAAACCTAGAAACATAATCGGGGCGAATCACGGCGCCTTAGACGACCGGGTGATATCTATCTGATATGGTTAGGCTTTTCGGCAGGATAAACCAAGAATAAAAACGATATCCGTTGGGGTCATATACGGATAGTGATGCAAATATCAAAGGTCAAGTAGGGTGTACTTTCAGTGTATACAACTTTGGTTGTTTGTTGTTTAACGCCGCACTCAGCAATATTCCAGCTATATGACGGCGGTCTGTGAGTAATCGAGTCGGGACCAGACAATCCAGTGATTGACAACATGAGCATCGATCCACGCAATTGGGATACGATGACATGCATCAACCAAGTCAGCGAGCCTGACAACCCAATCCCGTTAGTCGCCTCAGTTTATACAAACAAACATGGCGTCACCTTCGTCATTCGGCGATCGAAAAGTATATGTAAATGTATTGCAGCAGGTGATTCCGTGGCATTTGATTGACTAACGAAAATAAAGTCACACCCACTAATGGAATACTGTTCTCTGATTGGCTGATAATGGAAACAGAAAAGATGTCACTGATTTTGTATATATATTTTTTTAATGTGTGTAAATGAATAAATAAGCAGTCTGTGAAGTTAGTATTGTTGACGTATTTATTCATATGAATTGACTTCAATATGCTTTTGCATTTATAGACGTATAAGTGAGTGAGTATGGTTTTACGCCGCTTTTAGCAATATTCCAGCAATATCACGGCGGGGGACACCAGAAATGGGCTTCACACATTGTACCCATGTCGGGAATCAAACCCGGGTCTTCGGCGTGACGACCGAACGCTTTAACCACAGGGCTATCCGACCGCCCCAATATAGACGTATACTTGTAAACATTGGTGTGCACTCAGGAGCGAGAAAGATAAGAGGGATACAGTAGATAATGCTATGCAACCTCCAAAACTGAAGTTTTGGTTGCGAATGTGTCAAGGGTACAGACCATAACAGAATGGCGACGTAGAACTGTGGTTAATGAAGGATGTTATCCCATCAGTGGGTATTTCATACATAAGGACATACACAGTGAGACCTTGTTAGTCTGGACACTGTTTATCTAAAATCAAGACAAACACTGCTGGGAACTCGGACATACGATTACTCACCCATGATCCCATAATCCAGACATATTTTTTTTCTTTTACGGAGTTTGATAGTGAAAAATCTTAAAGTTTGATTTGGGTTGGTAGGTAATGACAAAAGATAATCTTGACCTGGATTGGCTTAACTTGTAATGAAGATGTATGTTTCAGTCACAAAAAACCTCGATAATATTCATTTTCAGAGTGATGTGTAATGTCGGCAGTATAAAAAATATCTTATATTTTTCATAAGGGTTTCACTGTAGTTATCAACAGGCATTATCCCACAGTTGTGTAATGTGCAGGTTTCACTGTAGTCATCAACAGGCATTATCCCACAGTTGTGTGATGTGCAGGTTTCACTGTAGTCATCAACAGGCATTATCCCACAGTTGTGTAATGTGCAGGTTTCACTGTAGTTATCAACAGGCATTATCCCACAGTTGTGTAATGTGCAGGTTTCACTGTAGTTAGCAACAGGGTTTCACTGTAGTTTTCAACTGGCATTACCCCCCAGTTGTGTGATGTGCAGGTTTCACTGTAGTTAGCAAGGGGACAATGTCATCTATGTCCCTGGAATTGTGGTGAAGAATATTTTTTACGTTTTTCAGGATCTGCTCTGGAAATGAGCACCCCTGCCATTTTGATCCCACAATCACAGGTTTCTGGTGTGCCCAGGGGACTCAGTATTGAACTTTTATGGTATCATCTTCAATTATCCAGGGTATTGCATCCCTATACTGAAAAGAAAAAGTTTTTGATCCTGAATAATTTTGGGTATATTTTTTGGTAGCAAAGACTGACCACACAAATTACAAAAAATATCCCCAAAAATATTCATGATCCCAAACATAATATGTTCAGTATGTTATGGACCCAACTGCTGCAATAGTTTCATTTTGCACATTGTTAATGGCAGTGTGGTAATTACTTATAGGAGAAATTAAGGTGACATCACATCTAAAATGAACCTACCGTGGCAAATGGGTGAAGGGTTTTTAATCATAATATATTTGTGATATAATACCCTGGATAGTCGAGGATGGGGAAAGAACAACATCTCTGTGTTAATTATAGTCATAGCTGTATTTAATTTCACAGAATACACATCACAGATTCAAAGACATCCCATATATGTTTCAACAAACCACATTCATTTAGTAGTTATCTTAGCCTAGAATTAAAACACAACATTTCATCACAGTTCATAAATCAAAAAGCATTTGATTTTAAAGACAACCCATTGTCCATTCTGGATGTTATCTGGTGGGGCTACCCACGGGCACTAAAAGTGGGGGAATCAGTTCCTGTAAGAGTCACTGTACAAAGTGATCTTAGCGCTAAGGTGATCGTAACTCCCATACCTTATCATAGACTTACGACAGTCATAGTACTAATGGCCCTGTCACACTACAACGTTTCAGAGAAACTTGCACCTAGCGTGTCATACGTCATACGAAAAACCATGATTTGGGCGCATCCATAGCGTATACATAACGAGAGTTTACCGTATATGTAACGCATGTCTAACGTAATAGTAGCGTATCACTGACTTATAATAACTTATGACATCGTATAAAAGCATTTTGCCATCTATGTCTGGCATGTTCAGCGTATGACTAGCGCGTTCATCGTAGGAGAAAGGTGCCTTAAACGGGCCGTATGGGTAATGTATATCTGGCGTATATAAACGTATGTAGAGCATACCTCTAAAGTATGCCTAACGTATAAAGCCGAAAATTTTGTGCATGCACAAAAATGTTTTTAAGCCTCTGCATACTACAACGTATACCAGCATGCTTTTAACGTATACAACTTACACCTAACTTATCCATAGCGTGTTTCAGCGTTGCCGGCGTTTTGGCAAAAATTCTCATACGTTACTGCTATACGTGTGACAGGGTCATGAGGTTGTTTTGTACAACAGCACACTGGGTTTTCACTTCAGAAATCCTACACTTATCCCTGGATCCATCCTGTGGTCCATCAAATAGAATATCAGTTGTCTAATGCACATTACGTATCTCAAAGGTTAGATCTGGTCCTCTTTGAGATGACGAGTTGTTGCTTGTCAGTGGATTGTCCAACTCCCAGTGTTAACTGTATCTGAGTGAGTCTCGCTTCCTCTTTCTCTCTCTGTTTGCCACAAAGTCTTTACGTGTTTGACTGAGCCTCAGCTCAAGAATGTTGTTTATTTTCTGAACAATTTCATTGGCCACCTCCTCTTCAACCTCGAAGTCATGATGCTTGTAGTCATGGTTACTCTGGTACATCATCCGGAACACACACTTGCCTACAAACAGAACATCTTGTCAATAGAACATACATTTAATTGAGACTTCAGTACATTTTTGTGTTTATGTAGGTTTAAAAATAAAAACGTGGGCACACTTTGGGTAATTCGGTGTAGCATGTAGCGATTTTCACCTGCAAAAATACATGCACAGGGATTTACTTAGACCTGCACAGAGGCAGATATTAAACCCAAAGTCTGCAGCAAATGTCAATAAAAATTCCCAATTTGGAACGAAATAAACTAGTGTCCAAAAGAAACGATACCACCTGTTTGCAACAACATAAAAGAAAAACTAAACAATGCAGAAGTTTAGGATTGGTGTTATGCTTTTGAGAAATCCTTTCACAACATCTGTACAAAAATTTCATTTCAATAAAATCTGTACAACCAATATGACAAGCCTTTAAAGATGGGTGGGGTCGAAAAATGAACATTTCGTTAGAGCACTGATCACAGAAACAACGGGAAATGTCACACCACACGTCTCAAAGTCAAGTCAGTAGCGGGTATGTCCACCGTGAGCATCAATACATGCCAGAACACGCCTACGGACTGATGACATCAAACGTCTGATGACGTTGGGAGTGATGCGTTGCCATTCCTCGAGGAGACATCGTTCCAAGTCCTGGACGTTGACTGGAGGCACACGGCGACGTCCGATTTGCCGATCGAGGTGGTCCCATAAGTGCTCGATGGGATTCATGTCCGGTGAACATGCGGGCCATGGCAAAACCTGTACGTTGGCGTTGGCAAGGAAGTTCTGTGTCAATCTTGCTGTGTGTGGCCTCGCATTGTCATGTTGGAAAAGGAGTCCACGAGGCTGTTGCTGAATAAAGGGCACCACAACAGGCCGTAGGATGTCATCAAGATAACGCTGTGCATTCAGGTTTCCACGAATAACGACAAGCATCGTTTTGACGTCACCACATATGCCACCCCAAACCATTAACCCTCCACCTCCAAACGGCCTGACCTGTTGGATACAGTTAGGCGCCAAACGTTCACCAAATCGTCGGTATACAAGCTGCCGTCCATCGTTTCTGAAGATGAGGAATCTGCTCTCATCAGAGAACATAACATGTGCCCAGTCCCGCCGTTGCGAACGTCGAACTCGCCTGGCCCAGATCAGTCTGTTGTTCCGGTGTCGAGGCGTCAGTAGCGGTCCGCGGTAGGGATGACCTGGCCGGATACCATACTGCCGTAGTCTCCTGTAGACGGTCTGTCGACTGATCCTGTGTCCCAGTGCTGTAGCCGCCGTGGACGTCGCTGTTACGGTGCGGTTCCTCAGGTGTAATACCCGGATGTAACGATCTTCACGGGGCGTGGTTACTCGTGGTCTTCCACTCCTGGGCCTGTCTGACGTCTGACCTGTCTGACGTAACCGCTGCATCAACCTGGTGATAGTGATGCGTGCGCAGCCCAACCTTCTGGCGACGTCGACGTGTGACGCTCCTTGTTGGACCATTCCAACGGCTCTCTCTCTCTCGATGGCTGTCAAACGTGGCATATCTTGTGTTCTTTTTGTTCCTGTGATATCAACGTGTCTGATCAGCCGTTTTATACAGTTTTTATGCACGTGCAGAACATGCTAGAGAGGGAAATGTCACTTTGACGAAATTTACGTTTTTTCCCGGAAGTGATCACGTGTTCCCGGTATTTTTTATCGACTATGCTGTGTTTGGGATGTGCAATACGAATTGGCATGTTTTCATACTAGACAATTCACTTAGCAAAAAACAATTTTGAAAATAAGTTGGTATCGTTTCTTTTGGACACTAGTTTATTTCCCAATTCATGCTATAATGTGTAATATAAATATAACAGGTCTTAATGCTTCATTTAATATTATTGCACTAAAAGCAAGCTTCCTCTGAATTTTACATGTTTAAGAAATATGAACTTTTAAAAGTTCCCAATTTTGAACCAAATAACAATTTTTCTCAATTTGCCTGCCAGGGTCACTTATTTAAGAATCCTAATGGATCCCTCATGTAAAAACATATTGAAGTCAATTCTTATAAACAAATAACTCAACAATAAGAACTGCTCATTTAAGCATTAGCACTAAAACTGCAGACAACAGTATGATTGGTTGGTTGGTTGGTTGGTTGGTTGGTTGGTTGTTTTACGCCGCACGCAGCATTACTGTGGCTATATGACGGCGGTCTGTACAGTGAATAATCGAGCCTGGACCAGACAATCCAGTGATTGATATCATGAGCATTGATCCACGCAATTGGAATCGATGACATGGAAAAGATAAATGCAAATGTTTGTACTTGGTCAGACATTCAATTAACGTGAAGTTTCTGGTAGTTGCAATTTATTTCTTATAACTTCACATTGAACATGAACACCGTAAAGGGCTTATGGGACATTGCGTGAATCTCGGACCTCCTATAAATTACACTTCCAGTGTTTGAAGTTTAACGCCACACTCAGCAATATTCCAGCAATATGAAGGTGGCTTGTAAATAATCGAATCAGGACCACACTATTCAGTGATTGCCATCATGAACATCGCTGCACACAAGTATATGACAACTACATACAACAACCAAGTCTGACCACCCAATTCATTTCAGTCATCTAATAGCACAAGCGTGGGTTGCTATGGTTGGTTTTGGTTTGTTGTTTAATGCCGCACTCAGCAATATTCCAGCTATATGACGAAATAAATAAATAATCGAGTCTGGACCAGACAATCCAGTGATTAATATCATGGGCATCGATCCATGCAATTGGGATCGATGACATGCATCAACCAAGTCATCAAGCCTTACCACCCGATCCCGTTTGTCGCCTTTTACGACAAGCATGGGTTGCTGAAGATCTATTCTACCCCGGAATCTTCACGAGTCGGGTTGCTATGGATCTACATTATATCCCAGAATCTCTAAAGGTCTCTTTCAGTGCTTGAAGTCACATGTAACATGGCAGCTACAACAGACACAAGCTGACAAAACTTGAGTGTTTAGGTAACTGCCATTGGTTATTCTGGAGGTGGGGTGGTATCTTTTCAGTCATTGCTTTAACATGCAAATTGTGTTTCTGTGAAAGACGATGATGAACAATTATAAAATTCTTTCACAACATTTTTTTTCACAACATTTAGTATGTCCAGCGAAAAAATAATTTTTCCTAGCAAAACCTGAAAACAATTTTTTTTTTTCATTTTTATTTCTGGAACAAATTATTTTTTCAAAAATAATCCCAGGCCTCCCTCCACCAGAATGTCAAACAGTTGGCTCCTTAGTAACTAATCTAAGTGTATGAGGTCTGATATATATACTTACCGTTAGACCTATTTTCCACTATATCGCAGTCAGCAATGTTGTCAGCATCGTAAGTGACAGCTTTCTGCTTGAACAACCTCCCGGTGCCCTTGTTGGTGACCGGGTCTATTTCTACCTTCTCACCACTGACACCTGGAGGCAACAAAGGGAGACAACTGCAGTGAGCTACACTTACAGCGAGTACGGGTGCAGAGCACTGTCATTAAAATCAGATATGTCATGAAGCTCTTTTCTTTGGATAGGTTGTCGGCCTTCATGTAAAGAGTTATTGTATCAAAAAAAGATCTCATTTAATGACACTAGGGTGCATAGAATTTGGTAAATGTCCTGAATTTAGCTTTCCTTCCATATTAACATGATAAAGAGGACACTTCCAACTGGGGGTGTCACGATAAATCGAAATATCGATATGTTGCTATTGTTGCACTTAAAGTCAATAAATTGATTGTTACATCCGTTTCCGATCAAAAGTATTGATTTCAGTAAGGAATATCAATAGTTTCGATTGTATTTACCATATCAATAAAATATATGGAATGCTGTTCAAATTTGTTTTTCTTTTGATTATGCAATGTTATGAGTGGCAGTAATTTACACATGGTAATGTGGAAGTTTCTGTCCCTTAATTATTAGGGAAAAGAAAAAACAAATCAGTCATATCTCAAACTTTTTTGTTGTTATGGTTATCACATTCAAAGGAAACTTCAGTTCCAAGGTTTAATTCAACTCTAAAATCCATCTGAAATGATACACTGAAAACTATCGATATTTATTACAATAGTTGCTTGCAATATCAATAGTTATCGCAATAGTTTTTTTCAATATCAATAGTTATCACAATAGTTTCTTTCAATTTCAATAGTTATCACAATAGTTTCTTTCAAATTCAATAGTTATCGCAATAGTGTCTTTCAATTTCAATAGTTATCGCAATAGTTTCTTTCAAATTCAATAGTTATCGCAATAGTTTCTTTCAATATCAATAGTTATCGCAATAGTTTCTTTCAATATCAATAGTTATCGCAATAGTTTCTTTCAATATCAATAGTTATCGCAATAGTTTCTTTCAATTTCAATAGTTATCGCAGTAGTGATTCCCAGACCAATGGTCACCCCTACATCCAACATAACTAAATAATGGTCACCAGAAACCCTGAATAGTCATTGTTTATAATAATTGAAGTGGTTCCACTGGCTTAAACTGACTGATGAGGAGGCTGCCCAACACTGGTAAAAATCTGTACAATACCCCAGGTTATAGTTCCTCATGTGTGGCATTCTCAAATATGAATGTAAAGAAATATGGACGTTTGGCACCACCTTGAAATGTTGTTTTGGACGATGACTGCTCTGCTGATGTTAATAAATGCAGAATTTTACTGCAGGCAAACTTCACGTAGTGTGTCTTTTGTATTTATTCAACACCAATGACTAATAAATGCTATGCTTAGTCACCCTCTTGCAGTATACTCAAAATAGGTTACCATCTATCTATTGTTTAATTAGGAGCCCAGTCAGTGTTTATATGTATATATAATGTTACCTAGCTGAACCTCTGTGTTGGTTCTCAGCTTATGCACCATGTTGACGATGTAGGACTTGTACTGATGACTGGTCAGTGACTCAGCCACGTCCGAGGAGTCCACCGGGTACAGCTCCTCTATGTCCCCCCGCTGACCTACAACACAGGATTAACCACAGTCAACACAGGATCATCCACGGTCAACACAGGATCAACCACAGTCAACACAGGATCAACCAGTCAATACAGGATCAACCACAGTCAACACAGGATCAACCACGGTCAACACAGGATCAACCACAGTCAACACAGGATCAACCAGTCAATACAGGATCAACCACAGTCAACACAGGATCAACCACGGTCAACACATGATCAACCACAGTCAACAGAGGATCAACCACAGTCAACACAGGATAATCACAGGATCAACCACAGTCAACACAGGATCATCACAGGATAAACCAGTCAATACAGGATCAACCACAGTCAACACAGGATCAACCACGGTCAACACAGGATCAACCACAGTCAACAAAGGATCAACCACAGTCAACACAGGATAATCACAGCATCAACCACGGTCAACACAGGATCAACCACAGTCAACAGAGCATCAACCACGGTCAAAACAAGATCCCACAGGATCAATCACAGTCAACACAGGATCAACCACGGTCAACACAGGATCAACCAGTCAATATGGATCAACAAGTCAATACAGGATCAATCACAGTCAACACAGGATCAACCACAGTCAACACAGGACCAACCACAGTCAACACAGGATCAACCACAGTCAACACAGGATCAACCACAGTCAACACAGGACCAACCACAGTCAACACAGGATCAACCACAGTCAACACAGGATCATCACAGGATCAACCACAGTCGACACAGGATCAACCACGGTCAACACAGGATCAACCAGTCAATATGGATCAACAAGTCAATACAGGATCAACCACAGTCAACACAGGACCAACCACAGTCAACACAGGATCAACCACAGTCAACACAGGATCAACCACAGTCAACACAGGACCAACCACAGTCAACACAGGATCAACCACAGTCAACACAGGATAATCACAGGATCAACCACGGTCAACACAGGATCAACAACAGTCAACACAGGATCAACCACAGTCAACACAGGATCATCACAGGATTGACCACAGTCAACACAGGATCAACCAAGGTCAACACAGGATAATCACAGGATCAACCACGGTCAACACAGGATCATAACAGGATTAACCACGGTCAACACAGGATCATCACAGGATCAACCACAGTCAACACAGGATCATCACAGGATCAACCACAGTCAACACAGGATCATCACATGATCAACCAGTCAACACAGGATCAACCACGGTCAACACAGGATAATCACAGGATCAACCACAGTCAACACAGGATAATCACAGGATCAACCAGTCAACACAGGATCAACCACGGTCAATACAGGATCCAACAGGATCAACCAGTCAATACAGGATCAACCACAGTCAACACAGGATTATCACAGGATCAACCAGTCAATACAGGATCAACCACAGTCAACACAGGATCAACCACGATCATCACAGGATCAACCATGGTCAAAACAGGATCAACCACAGTTAACACAGGATCAACCGCGGTCAACACAGGATCAACCGCGGTCAACACAGGATCAACCGCGGTCAACAAAGGATCAACCAAGGTCAAAACAGGATCAATCGCGTTCAACACAGGATCAACCGCGGTTAACACAGGATCAACCAAGGTCAACAAAGGATCAACCAAGGTCAACACAGCATCTACCCTGGATCTTCCTGGGTCTTTTGTAATGAGATTATTCAATGAGGTTACTAAGAACAATGATGCCTTCATACATGGCAGGAGATTGTGGTAACTGTTGGATCAACTTGATCACACGTGACAAGGAAATTGGAGAAATTTAGCGCTCAATTACATGATTTGCAGTGTACTCTTTATATCAATATTATAATGTTTTCTGTAACTGAAAATGTGACACTTCACGTAGGTCTAAAAAGGTTTTTTTGTTTGTTTGTTGTTTAACGCCGCACTCAGCAATATTCCAGCTATATGACGGCAGTCTGTAAATAATCAAGTCCGGATTGTTATCATGAGCATTGATCCACACAATTGGGACTGATGACATGCATCAACCAAGTCAGCGAGCCTGATTATCCGATCCCATTAGCCGCCTCTTACGACAAGCATAGTCACCTTTTTACGGTAAGCATGGGTTGCTGAAGACCTATTCTACCACGGATCTTCACTGGTCTCCAAAAAGGTAGCCATTCTTATTATTTCTGCCTCTTCCTTTCAATTCATAATGTCATGACTGTTTGTGACATATCAGGTAACGCAGAAATGCAGTAACTAGTGGAAGACCAGGGACATACATCTACATCCTGTTACATATTACATACGTATTGCACTCACTGTTTTCTCTGACGAGACAAAACTCCATGGTGTCAGTGGCGGCCAGGTTGGACTCAAGATCAATGACAGACCCTGGCTCGTTCTGCTTCTCTAGGTAGTAACTCAGCCCTACAACAAACAACAGGACAAAGTCATCAAGGTCAATAACAGACCCTGGCTCGTTCTGCTTCTCTAGGTAGTAACTCAGCCCTACAACAAACAACAGGACTAAGTCATCAAGGTCAATGACAGACCCTGGCTCGTTCTGCTTCTCTAGGTAGTAACTCAGCCCTACAACAAACAACAGGACAAAGTCATCAAGGTCAATAACAGACCCTGGCTCGTTCTGCTTCTCTAGGTAGTAACTCAGCCCTACAACAAACAACAGGACTAAGTCATCAAGGTCAATGACAGACCCTGGCTCGTTCTGCTTCTCTAGGTAGTAACTCAGCCCTACAACAAACAACAGGACTAAGTCATCAAGGTCAATGACAGACCCTGGCTCGTTCTGCTTCTCTAGGTAGTAACTCAGCCCTACAACAAACAACAGGACAAAGTCATCAAGGTTAATGACAGACCCTGGCTCGTTCTGCTTCTCTAGGTAGTAACTCAGCCCTACAACAAACAACAGGACAAAGTCATCAAGGTTAATGACAGAGCCTGGCTCGTTCTGCTTCTCTAGGTAGTAACTCAGCCCTACAACAAACAACAGGACAAAGTCATCAAGGTTAATGACAGACCCTGGCTCGTTCTGCTTCTCTAGGTAGTAACTCAGCCCTACAACAAACAACAGGACAAAGTCATCAAGGTCAATAACAGAGCCTGGCTCGTTCTGCTTCTCTAGGTAGTAACTCAGCCCTACAACAAACAACAGGACTAAGTCATCAAGGTCAATGACAGACCCTGGCTCGTTCTGCTTCTCTAGGTAGTAACTCAGCCCTACAACAAACAACAGGACTAAGTCATCAAGGTCAATAACAGAGCCTGGCTCGTTCTGCTTCTCTAGGTAGTAACTCAGCCCTACAACAATCAACAGGACTAAGTCATAAGTATCCCCCGCAATTGTAAATACTAGGGCTGGTTAAAAAGATAGATAATCAGAATTATCGCCGATGGGAAGAAATTCTAACGATTAGCGATATGAAACTGTTGTCGTTGATAATAACTCACATAAACTATTGTGATGAAATAAAGATTAGATTTACCGAAACAGACTTGTCATTGTCAATAATGTCAATTGTCAAAGACATAAAACAACAGTTTTTGTTATATCTCAATGTCCACAAAGTAATCCATTCATAAATGTGTCACGGCTCACAAGTGGTGTGAAATATATTGATTTCTTGTTTATTTGCTTAAAGTTCCTTTTCCGATATTAATATATAATTGATTGATATTTAGTTAGCGATTATCAATCTCTATGATCTATATTGATAGCCAGCCCTAGTAATTACTTGTCAAGAATAAATGTACACCTCATCAAAACTATCGCGCCACAATTTTTTTTTGACAATCATGGAAATCAGAAAAGATATGGGTAAGGAGAACCTCGAAAGCAAGACATTGATTTTATAAATAGTAGAAAAATAAGCATGTGCAAAGTAAAAACTTTATTCGCCAGTGATTACGAGGACTGTAATTGGGGATTAATAGAGTGAGTGAGTGAGAAAGTGAGTATGGTTTTACGCCGCTTTTAGCAATATTCCAGCAATATCACGGCAGGGGACACCAGAAATGGGCTTCACACATTGTACCCATGTCGGGAATTGAACCCGGGTCTTCTGCGTGACGAGCGCACGCTTTAACCACTAGGCTACCTGACTGCCCCTAAAGACGTAGAACATTCTATCATTAAACATGAATTTCTCTATAGAGAACCCTTAGGTGTGCCCGCAGCTTGCATAAACACACCCACAAGGTTGGGCAGTTAATGTGGCTACCAGTCTGAGTGCAGATGATGTGTCTACACACGGTATCGTTTGAAAATCTCTACATTAAAAATCAACTCACAATTACACTTTACATTTGGAGGCCCGATACTTTTGATGAGGTGCATGTATGAAACTTGTTGCCATGGAAACTAAAAAAATATTTATTGAAAAAATCTCAAACCATCAAAAGGCACCAGTTCACAACTAGACCTATCTATCTGCCAAGTTTGGTAAAGAAAAATTGTTACGTTTTCAAGATCTGCCCTGGAAATGAGCACTACCGCCATTGTCAGTCTAAGTCAAAGCTGTTGCCATGGAAACTAAAAAAATATTATTCACCAAAATCCCCAAAACATCAAAAGGCACCACTACACCACTAGACCCATACATGTACCAGGTTTGGTGAAGAAATATTGTACAGTTTTCAAGATCTGCACGGAGGCGCCAACAGACTGTGTCCATTTTAACACCCCCTCCAGCAGAACGCGTTGTGGGGGATATCAAACGCATGACATGTTGCTGTCTATCCATATGTGAGTTCCCATGCATTTTATAATCATTGGGTATCAGTAATTCTATCTGGGTATTCAAGTTTCTGTTACCCGCTAGTTTTTACACATGTGGGTATTTAAGTTAAATATTTAAAAAAACTATTCATCCCTGCAAACTAGTGTGTGGGTTCGAGAGCTTTATAGGACTAAAAATTACCACGATACTTCCACAAGAAAGTGTGATGGCAAATGATCATGATGTAACTGTCATCGTGGAGTTTGGCAAGGTTGACTGAATGCCCATTTATAATTTCAAAATAAGTTGCTGATTTGCTAATCGAATACGCAGGGTTACTTCATAATATTTTGATGATACACACAAGTTTTATTTTTGAAGCCTATCTGTAATGTTAGTCCCGTATTTGATACGCTTGTATTTCATTTTACTTTTTATGCAGATACGCAGCTTATCTGGAGCATTGATCTTAACAATGACAATGTTCTGAAACCTGCAGCATTTCTACAGATGGTGATTTCCGAGATGGAAAACACAACTTAGCGACTGAATGCACTCTCCTACCCAGAGTTCCTTGCGGCCGGCAGCCAGCCAGCATAGTACATCTGCCACAGGCCAGCGCCATGTGATGATTCGTCACAGATTTCACAGTCCTTTCACAATATTGCATATGCTGTTCATCCGTTTCATTTTTGACATGCTTTCACATTGTGATAAACAAATGTCAAAGAATGGTTACAGTTCATTTAGAAAGTATCCTAAAACGTGACAATCTACTTGCTTTTGTGTAGTTATCGTTTGTTTACATTGGTTGTACGGCTCCACATGCTGTCATCCAAGCCCTATGGAGAGCTAGCGATACGGTCACTTTGATGTATAAATATATATTGTCATGCAACTCACTGTCGCAGTTGTGGTAGCATATCTATATAATTATGCAAAACAATATCTAAAGCATATACCAAATACTTGCAATAGTCCGTTCTATACTGATTTATGAAAAAGCGTGTTTGTTTACAAACAAGAGAAAAGTCCGGTCACGTGATATGCAGATATGCAAATTAGCCTGTGGCAGTGGTGTTATGCTGAGTCACCACTGCAACGGAGTGTGGACTGAATGAAGAAAATTGGAAATTGGCGACCTTGAACAGAAATGTCAGTTAAGTCTAGCATGCAACATTGGGAATGGAATTACACTGAATGTTTCAAACAGATATACTTCCCGCACCAAATGGAACACACAGTGGATAATATAACCATCCACTCGCAGTGGATACGACACAATATTCCCCTACCCGGCTTCACTTTGATTTTGCGCCGCTTGAGGACTTTGTTGAGGATGTCTTTCATAGGAATGTTGATGTTGTCGACCTGGAACTTGTTGAACCCTCGACTCGGAACATTTCTACAAACATACGAAACATGGACTGTCATACATGTGGGCTTCTCAGCATAGTTGTCAATAACACTTTATTGTGTCGACAACCTAAATTTAGATTTTAATAAAATCATAACACGACTTACCGTATTCGACATAGTAAGCGCCCCGCTCTAATAAGTGTCCACAGCAATATTTGCTAATATATTGGCTCGTGAACAATCCCAATTAGCACCCCTTCCGATTGATCAATGCACACAAGACTAATTTATTCGTGTATAATATGTGTGTTAATTAAGTATGCATCCTCAATTATGTGAAATTCTGGAAAAATATTTCTGTCGTATATAAACATTTCAGGCTGTCAGCCTAAACCACGAAATTTACGATCTTTCAGCTCTGTTGTTTTTCACCAAAATAATATTCTAAAAATAGCCCCCTATTTCTAATTTTGAGAGCGCCCTGGGCGCTTATTATGTCAAATATGGTAATGTAATTTGGATTTTTATCAATTCATCACACGACTTAATGTAAATTCAAATACTGTGAATCTGGAAAGTTATGCGCCATGATATTATTGTGAGTGGATGTTTTGCGACATCCTGTTGATGAGATTACCGAAGATCAAAGCAATACTTCTGCAAATGTTATGTTTTATGAGAAGTAAGTGGCGTGATGAAAAGTTGGCTCAGGGTCAGTCAGTGATATTTTCACTATAGATGCATGTGTTGTAGTGAGTGAGTGAGTATGGTTTTACGCCGCTTTTAGCAATATTCCAGCAATATCACAGCAGGGGACACCAGAAATGGGCTTCACACATTGTACCCATGTGGGAATCGAACCCGGGTCTTCAGGGTGGCGAGTGAACGCTTTAACCACTGGGCTACCCGACTGCTCCTGCATGTGTTGTACTTGACGAGGAAGGTTGGTGTAGTGTGTATATCTAACATTATGTCTGGACTGCTCAGAGTGATGTAGGGGCGGTCGGGTAGCCTAGTGGTTAAAGTGTTCGCTTGTCACGCCGAAGACCCGGATTCGATTCCCGACATGGGTACAATGTGTGAAGCCCATTTCTGGTGTCCCCGCTGTGCTTTTGCTGGAATATTGCTAAAAGCGGTGTAAAACCATACTCACTCACTCACTCAGAGTGATGTAAGCAATTTGACAAGACGTGGCAGGATACAGAACTTTTGACACTGAGTGACAATGTGTCATCAAGGAAACAGGATGTGAGGGGTTATGTACTTAATCATGCACTGGCTGGTTGACAATGTGTCATCAAGGAAACAGGATGTGAGGGGTTATGTACTTAATCATGCACTGGCTGGTTGACAATGTGTCATCAAGGAAACAGGATGTGAGGGGTTATGTACTTAATCATGCACTGGCTGGTTGACAATGTGTCATCAAGGAAACAGGATGTGAGGGGTTATGTACTTAATCATGCACTGGCTGGTTGACAATGTGTCATCAAGGAAACAGGATGTGAGGGGTTTTGTACTTAATCATGCACTGGCTGGTTGACAATGTGTCATCAAGGAAACAGGATGTGAGGGGTTATGTACTTAATCATGCACTGGCTGGTTGACAATGTGTCATCAAGGAAACAGGATGTGAGGGGTTATTCACTTAATCATGCACTGGCTGGTTGACAATGTGTCATCAAGGAAACAGGATGTGAGGGGTTATGTACTTAATCATGCACTGGCTGGTTGACAATGTGTCATCAAGGAAACAGGATGTGAGGGGTTATGTACTTAATCATGCACTGGCTGGTTGACAATGTGTCATCAAGGAAACAGGATGTGAGGGGTTATGTACTTAATCATGCACTGGCTGGTTGACAATGTGTCATCAAGGAAACAGGATGTGAGGGGTTATGTACTTAATCATGCACTGGCTGGTTGACAATGTGTCATCAAGGAAACAGGATGTGAGGGGTTATGTACTTAATCATGCACTGGCTGGTTGACAATGTGTCATCAAGGAAACAGGATGTGAGGGGTTATTCACTTAATCATGCACTGGCTGGTTGACAATGTGTCATCAAGGAAACAGGATGTGAGGGGTTATGTACTTAATCATGCACTGGCTGGTTGACAATGTGTCATCAAGGAAACAGGATGTGAGGGGTTATGTACTTAATCATGCACTGGCTGGTTGACAATGTGTCATCAAGGAAACAGGATGTGAGGGGTTATGTACTTAATCATGCACTGGCTGGTTGACAATGTGTCATCAAGGAAACAGGATGTGAGGGGTTATGTACTTAATCATGCACTGGCTGGTTGACAATGTGTCATCAAGGAAACAGGATGTGAGGGGTTATGTACTTAATCATTCACTGGCTGGTTGACAATGTGTCATCAAGGAAACAGGATGTGAGGGGTTATGTACTTAATCATGCACTGGCTGGTTGACAATGTGTCATCAAGGAAACAGGATGTGAGGGGTTATGTACTTAATCATGCACTGGCTGGTTGACAATGTATCATCAAGGAAACAGGATGTGAGGGGTTATGTACTTAATCATGCACTGGCTGGTTGACAATGTATCATCAAGGAAACAGGATGTGAGGGGTTATGTACTTAATCATGCACTGGCTGGTTGACAATGTATCATCAAGGAAACAGGATGTGAGGGGTTATGTACTTAATCATGCACTGGCTGGTTGACAATGTATCATCAAGGAAACAGGGTGTGAGGGGTTATGTACTTAATCATGCACTGGCTGGTTGACAATGTGTGGAAGTGACTAAGAGAAATCTGCCTCCTTCCGCTTTGTGTTAATTGTTGGACTGCAAATATAACTGTGTCATGAAAGTATTACGAGTGTGTGCCACTGGCTGTTGTTGCAGTACTTTCCTGCTGGCAAAACCTTTCTGATTTACAGTATTTGTAATGATAACACATCACCTACATAACTATACTGCACTTTCTACAACATATCTGATGCGGTATTACAGTATGTGTAATGATAACACATCACCTACATAACTATACTGCACTTTCTACAACATATCTGATGCGGTATGAAGCAAACGTTACCCACACAAAACATGCTGAATACTTGAGAATTGACTTCAGTGTTGCTAAACATGCTGAATACTTGAGATTTGACTTCAATATTGCGAAACATGCTGAATACTTGAGAATTGACTTCAATATTGCAAAACATGCTGAATACTTGAGAATTGACTTCAATATTGTGAAACATGCTGAATACTTGAAAATTGACTTCAATAATGCGAAACATGCTGAATACAATGTAATACTTGAGATTTGACTTCAATATTGCAAAATATGCTGAATACTTGGGACATGACTTCAATATTGCAAAATATGCTGAATACTTGGGACATGACTTCAATATTGCAAAATATGCTGAATACTTGGGACATGACTTCAATATTGCACAATATGCTGAATACTTGGGACATGACTTCAATATTGCACAATATGCTGAATACTTGGGACATGACTTCAATACTTATGTTTTGGTACATGTGTTTAACGTAAAAACTGGTGTGCATACGGTGCAAATCTGCATCAGAGATTTACAAAAAGTGTGCACACTGTTTTTAAGTCTATAACCATAAAACACCAAACATATTGAAGTAAATTCTTAAAAAACAAATATGTCAACAATAATAACTTCAAGACTGCTTATTTAATCATTAACACACATTGTAGACTATGGGAAACAACCAGTGACATCATTCAGCACAATAATGCAACACAAGCACCACCTATTCTATTATCATTTTGATAAATCAGAAAACAGTAATTCATTAGTAGGCGTGGCCTAATTGTTCGTTAATAGAAACATGAACTCTCCACTAATTGCTTGGTCAGCAATTAAAATGCTACGGATTCACTTGCAATTTGATTAATATCTCTTGTTTACTGTACATGCTGTCAATACTGTATTGTGTTGGTTGAGACAAAAATACACCTATGATGGAAGACAACAGAGTCTTGATTATCTCCCTTTATTGCAATATATCATCCAAATGTCTGCTTGTGTTACTCACATTGTGGATACTAGTAACTGCATTTGACTCACATTGTGGCTACTAGTAACTGCATTTGACTCACATTGTGACTGCTAGTAACTGCATTTGACTCACATTGTGACTGCTAGTAACTGCATTTGACTCACATTGTGACTGCTAGTAACTGCATTTGACTCACATTGTGACTGCTAGTAACTGCATTTGACTCACATTGTGACTGCTAGTAATTGTTTTACCCACGTGATGTTTTACCTTACTCTTGAAGATCCAGGTAGAATAGGTCTTCAGCAAACCATGCTTTCCGTAACAGGAGACTATGCTATGCTTGTCATGAGAGGTTACTAATGGGATCGGGTTGTCAGGCTCGCTGACTTGGTTGATGCATGTCATCATATTCCAATTGCGTGGATTGCTGCTCATGATGTCAATTACCAGATTGTCTGGTCCAGACTGGGTTATTAACTCACTGCCGTCAATTATCTGGAATATTGCAGAGTGTGGCATTAAACAATGAACAAACAATACTTACACTGTTACTACAAGTGACTTCTTTGGTGTTGGGTGAGCAGGTGCCCTCTCAACTAATGCCAGCTTTGAGAAACCAAACTTTGACACGGGTTCCCTTTTGTCGAGGCTGGGGAAGTCCATGTCAACCTCCCCGTCATCCTCAGCGATGTGCAGCCAGTAGACACCGGTGTCCTCTCTGTAACCAGCACCATGGTAACAATACAATGGCTAGAAACCCATACTTGCCGTAAAAGGTGACTATGCTTGTCGTAAAAAGCAACTAACGGGATCAGGTGGTCGGGCTCGCTGACTTAGTTGATGCATGTCATCGATCCCAATTGCGTGGATCGATGCCCATGATATTAATCACTGGATTGTCTGGTCCAGATTCGATTATTTACAGACCGCCGTCATATCATGCATATAGCTGGAATATTGCTGAGTGTGGCGTTAAACAACAAACCAACCAACTATCAGAAATGAAATGTAAACGTGGCTAAGTAAAGTAGTAACCATGGTTACATCATCTGTCACAATATTAGTCATAGGATGATACATCGATGCATCACAATTTTGTACTTCTTGATACAAGTATCGATCACAGCTGCACACTAAGCGAAAAATATCGTTTCTTGCCTTAAATGTTTGCTTTATAAGTGTTACACCAAACATTAACAAGCATGAAATACTCATATCCCCCGCCAATATGACATGTCCGGTTGTGTGCAATGCATTAGCTCCTGTGAACTATGTTCACTGGACCTTTTTGTAAATGGCCTAATTGCAGCACTAAAAAAGTAATTACTGGTGTTGTTTTGCCTTCTGCGGTTTATGATGGAATATGTAACTGTATTTGTAATGAGTTGTGTTATTACTTAAATAAATTTCTAAAATTCATAAATAGCAAAAGGCAACAATTCTGCATGTGTCTGATAGATGTGGAAAATTTCATCCGTAATCGAACCCTACCCTTACTGTTTTCTAAGGCCAACTTGTTGCCATGGAAACGTAAAAAAATAAAAAATTCTAAAAGTGCTAAATATCAAAAGGCACCAGTTCAGTATGTGCCTGGTAGACATGCAAAGTTTTGTCAGAAAGTATAACAGTTTTTGAGTTACGCTCCGGAAACGAACACCACCCTTATAGAACCTAAGTCCAACTTGTTGTCATGTAAATGTAAAAAAATAAAAAATTCTAAAATTCCTAAATAGCAAAAGGCACCAGTTAAGCATGAGTCTGACAGACATGCAAAGTTTTGTACAGAAAAATTTAATGGTTTATGAGTTATGCTCCGGAAACGATTTCGGGACACCCACAAACACAGACGCATGGACGGATGGAACCTATTTCAATATCCCCCGCCAACTTCTTTGGGGCGGGTGATAATTAGGAGTGAAAATTATAAGTGAAAACATAAACATTTCATCCATTGTGCCATACTTGACACTGCAAACTGAAAATCATCAGTGTGCTAGGTATTTGGCCATAGTCTTATTTCTGATGGCTTAAACACCACAGATAAGAGCACATGCAAGAATTGTGATATGTATCAGATTGTGAGCATGGTATCGTGATACGTATCAGATCACACAGCTGGTGTAACGTCCTAGCCCTACAGAATACCGGTACACAAATTATTTTGATGTTGAATCTGTACCAGTAAGCTGAAGGTCTTGCAACAGAAAAAATATTTCTATTCATGAAGCTGTTAGTGTTAAAGAGAAATCTCAATATTATCTGACCGAGGGAGAGGATCCAAATCACCACTGCCCAACAGTCATGTCAGTAATATTCCAGAATTGTTTTCACCCCAAACAAACAAGACAAAGTAAGCTCTCACATCATCCTAGGTTCTCGTGCCTCATGCATGTACTGCCAGCAAATCAGACCAATCAGTTCCTCCACTTTTGCTGTTGCCACGACAACCACCGGCATTGGATAGGCTCGACTCTCTGCGGGTGCCATCGTAAGGAAAATGTCGATTTTCTTTGTTGCAATACCTGCACTGGCCTGAAATTTTTAAAATGTCAGTTGAGTAAGAATGTATCCTTGATATATTACTATTCCATTACATCTCATTTACTGGTGACTGGGGGGCAAGGGTGGCCCAGTCGTCTAAGGCGCCGCGATTCGCGTCCCTTGGGCACGCCAGAAACCTATGATTGTGGGTTCGAATCCCGGTTCGCCCCAATTATGTTTCTAGGTTTGTCAGCACCATAGCCGTGCTCGTGGGTTTCACCGAAGTGGTAAACGTCTGAGACCTGCATCACTCGGGCTTTCCTCCCACATTAAGCTGACACGCCGCTATATAACTGGAATACTGTTGAAAGCGGCCTAAAACACAACTCACTCACTAACTACTGGTGACTGCCTCTCTGGTTAAGTGGATTGAGCGTCTGTCTGGAGAACAGAAGGTTGCAGGTTTGATCCCTGGCTGTGTCATACCAAAAGACGTAAAGATGGTATTTGTTGTTACCCAGCCTGGCGCTCTCGGCATTAAGGGGCTAAAAGAAGGACTGGTACATTAGTTGGTTAGTTTGTTGTTTAACGCCGCACTCAGCAATATTCCAGCTATATGACGACGGTCTGTAAATAATCGAGTCTGGACTAGACGATCCAGTGATTAATATCATGAGCATCGATCCACGCAATTGGGATTGATGACATGCATCAACCAAGTAAGCGAGTATGACCCCCAGATCCCGTTAGTTGCCTCTTACGACAAGCATAGTCGCCTCTTACGGCAAGCATGGGTTGCTGAAGACCTATTCTACCCTGGATCTTCACGGGTCGACAGGTACATTAAGTTAAATGTTGCTTGGGACCTATTCTATGCTCATAGTGTTACAACTTCCCTGACATTCAACTGACTATAGTAACTAGCTGTTGTGATGTAATCAGGTTTAACTACAGCAACATGTATATGACATAGACACCACCTAAAAGAAGTATTTACAGGCTAACAAACCTAGAACAAAAGGGGTTTTACTGTACTCAAAATTTCTGAGAAAGAGAATTGATGGATGTCAAGTTATTTGTTATGAGGAACACAACATTTCAGAACATATACTTACTCCTTCATCACCTGAAGGAGTGAGTATATACTCCAAAACATTTTGTTCCTCATAACAAAGAAGTCGACCTTCCCAATTTCCTTTCCTGATGTGTATCACTTCTAAATGCCTTTAAGACACTCAAAATTTCTGCTTCATAATTGCAGTGGTTTTAACCGTTTACAGGAGTTGAGAATGTCTTTTTCTTAAAAACACACTGAAAGTTAGTCAGGGGTCTGGTGATGGTGAAATGGGGTTTAATTTTCGCGTCCAAGATTATTGCACTTATACAGCGACGTGCATGTACGTGTGTGTGTTTGTGTGGCTGCTTGTACTAGTCCGGGCTGATGCCGATTTATAGTGCTAGCTCACTGAGATACCATGCTGCAGTTTAACATGAATATCCCACTCAGACACAGTATACTGACTCCGAGCCGACCAGTCCTTGTTTTATTAGCCCCTTAATGTCGGGCGCAGACAGGGTAACAAGTACCATCTTTTAACGTCTTTTGGTATGACGCGACAGGGGCTCGAACCGCTCTCTTGGCGGACGTTCTACCACAAGACCACGGAGGCGGTCTCAGGGGTCTGGGGCGCCATATCACTTGTGTGTATATTGTAATCGCAGGTATCACAAAAATTACCTTTGATGTAACGAAATCTGCAGAATTCTGCAGATCTGTGAAAAATTATCTGGGGTTGAGTTTTTCTTTTTTGTTTACTGTGTAACACCACAGACAGCAATATTCCAGCTAAATGACGAGGTAAACAATCAGTGTTACACAAAATCTCCTTATCTACTGGAATTTCATCCTAGACAACGAAAGCAACTAGGGCTGGGACGAGTCCCAATTTACTACCACGGTACCCGACCCATATTTCGCGACCCTACCAGGGTACCCACTGAAGGTCTCAAGAGTTGAGAACAAGATATCTGATAGGGAATTGTTTTACCACAGCCCCGGGCAAAAACTATTTAGATACATGTGTCAAACAAAGAGATCACGTGTACACTGACGTTGACTGAAGCTTCATCTTTACAGGCGGCACGGGTGGCCAAGTCGTCTAAGGCGCTGCAATTCGTTGTGCAGAGTTGCGTCCCTTGGGCACGCCAGAAACCTATGATTGTGGGTTCGAATCCCAGTTCGCCTCGATTATGTTTCTAGGTTTGTCAGCACCATACCCGTGCCTGTAGGTTTCACCGAAGTGGTAAATGTCTGAGACCTGCATCACTTCGGGCTTTCATCCCACATTAAGCTGACATGCCGTGATATAACTGGAATACTGTTAAAAGCGGTGTTAAACTCAACTCACTCACTTCATTTTTACTCAAAGATATGCAAGTCAAAGGAATGTGTGCATCGTCAGAAAGAATTGCAAACATTAGCGACTTGTAGTGTAACCATTGACCAACATAGGATAAATATCAATGAATTGATATGAATTCTCTCTAAGAACATCACAATTCAGATTAACAAAAGATATAGTCTTTTCACACATATTAATCAACACAAAACACCTACCCTTCCATCAAACTTTGCATATTCTGTGAATGGGTTATCTCCCTTCATTCCATGAGTATTCAGCTGTTGAGAGAGGAAGCTGCCCTTCCTTGTCGACTCCTTCACTGTGACTGGAGGCACCTCCTTCTTCTCAAACAGGTACCCCTTTTCCTCAGCTGACACAGGAACAGATGTTAACACAATGTCGTCCAACATTAACATGAGAACCATCCTGAAATCCTTACATTTGTCCATGGGTGGCTTTGATAATTTGGCTACACTTATTTTTTTTCAGTTTATCATGTTAATAGATTTGAAAGTCAGTCAAAAAGAAAAAGGCATTCAACTCTGCTAAATCTCACTAATCTGGACCATTGTCTTAACTTTCGATTCCACACAAATAAATTTAGTTCAGACAGATTCCCTTGTATTGCAATAGTATGACAATATTTTTGGAAACTATACAACCCTTGCTTGTCACCCATAGTGGCGTTCAAACAATGTTCTCCCATTGCTGACACTGAAATATAAACAGCCATTCCGATAGGAATCATCCACAGGGGCTTATCCAGGATTTGAAACTATGTCCAAAATTATGATTATTATCAAATCCTAATTTTCGTCAATTTACAGAAAAATAAAAAAAAGTAAATGCAAGGTAAAAACCATGATCATGTAAAACTAACATAAGTATTAAAGATTTTTTTTTTATAATGAATATTTTAAATTCCACTTTTGGAATTTCTTTATGTAAACCTGGTGCTAAATAATGGCATCCATGCATGGTTTTCACAGTGACGGCCCTGACTTGTAATGTAATGTCTTCACCTGAGTAGTTGGTCTGTGCATCCTTCCAGGACACCGTCTTCACCTTACACTGGTTCCGCTTCTCCTTCTTCAGGCGCTCCAGGCGCTGGGCCGTGTTGGAGCGGCGCCGGTGGGCACCTGCAACCACACAGCCCACAATTACCTCCACAGAAGAGAGAAACCGACCGCTACTCTCAGTAATACAATCTGAGAAGTTTACATGTTTAGCCACTTGTCCGAAGCCCAAATGTAGAAAGATTTTGTAAGAGCCATTAACATGATTAAACTCTCGTAAAATTGTTTTTTAACACAGAAGTCTGTTGAAAATTATAAATTGGGATGAGTTTGGAGTTTGGACCAGTGGACTCAAAGGTTATGGCACAGACTGGTAATGTCGCAGGCTGATTGTGACCTGTGTGACGATGTTGGGTGAGTGAGTAAATTATTTTTTTATGCCAGACCAGCAATCATGCAGTGATTCACCACAACCGACAATGTAGATTGTTGCTCGTGTTGTTAACCACTGCCTTGCCTGGCTAATGAGAACTAATGAGAACTAATGAGAACTAATGGGAACTAATGGGAACATTACTAATCAGCTGTAAATTACAACATGGCCAGTTTGGGAAGTTCCATGGACAACCCTTGTTTGTTGACCTGGTCTGAGCCTTGTTACAAATTGACTGAATATTGACCAGTGTTGACTGTTACAAAAATATGACTTTCATACTACTCAGTGTTACAGCTTTTCCCTGTGAAAGATCCTGGTTGGTAGATTAAAAATAACCCAAAAGACATTTCACACTCTTTGTTCTTCAAAATGTTGACATGTGAACAGTGTTAGTAAGCCTTGCCTGCCTTGCACAATTTTAGTTTTGAAAAACAGAAACAAATTTATATACCGGTAGTTCATTCCTGGTATTATTTTGTTTCCACTTTTCATTATTCAATTTTTTTAAAGTCCAAGAAGCAACTAGCTGTGAGTACTTACCATAGTCCATGTCAGGCAGAATGTCATAGGAGTGGGACAGCTCATCAGAAGTGTCCAAACCACTGTCCACCGGGCTCGGAGGGGAATCACACTTGTTCCTGCAGCACACAGCAAGATTAGACCACAAAAGATTCACACAGATATGTTCAGACACAGCAAGATTAGACCACAACAGACTAACACAGATATGTTCAGACACGACAAGATTAGACCACAACAGACCAACACAGATACGTCCAGACACAGCAAGATTAGACCACAACAGATTCACACAGATATGTTCAGACACGACAAGATTAGACCACAACAGACTAACACAGATATGTTCAGACACAGCAAGATTAGACCACAACAGATTCACACAGATATGTTCAGACACAGCAAGATTAGACCACAACAGACTAACACAGATATGTTCAGACACAGCAAGATTAGACCACAACAGATTCACACAGATACGTTCAGACACAGCAAGATTAGACCACAACAGACTAACACAGATATGTTCAGACACAGCAAGATTAGACCACAACAGATTCACACAGATATGTTCAGACACAGCAAGATTAGACCACAACAGACTAACACAGATATGTTCAGACACAGCAATATTAGACCACAACAGACTAACACAGATACGTCCAGACACAGCAAGATTAGACCACAACAGACTGACAGATATGTTCAGACACGACAAGATTAGACCACAACAGACTAACACATATAAGTTCAGACACAGCAAGACTAACACAGATATGTCCAGACACAGCAAGGTTAGACCACAACAGACTGACACAGATACATTCAGACACAGCAAGATTAGACCACAACAGACTGACAGAGATACGTCCAGACACGACAAGATTAGACCACAACAGACTGACACAGATACGTCCAGACACGACAAGATTAGACCACAACAGACTGACACAGATATGTTCAGACACGACAAGATTAGACCACAACAGACTAACACAGATACGTCCAGACACGACAAGATTAGACCACAACAGACTGACACAGATATGTTCAGACACGACAAGATTAGACCACAACAGACTGACACAGATACGTCCAGACACGACAAGATTAGACCACAACAGACTGACACAGATATGTTCAGACACGACAAGATTAGACCACAACAGACTGACACAGATACGTCCAGACACGACAAGATTAGACCACAACAGACTGACACAGATACGTCCAGACATGACAAGATTAGACCACAACAGACTGACACAGATATGTTCAGACACGACAAGATTAGACCACAACAGACTAACACAGATACGTCCAGACACGACAAGATTAGACCACAACAGACTGACACAGATACGTCCAGACACGACAAGATTAGACCACAACAGACTGACACAGATACGTCCAGACACGACAAGATTAGACCACAACAGACTGACACAGATATGTTCAGACACGACAAGATTAGACCACAACAGACTGACACAGATACGTCCAGACACGACAAGATTAGACCACAACAGACTGACACAGATATGTTCAGACACGACAAGATTAGACCACAACAGACTGACACAGATACGTCCAGACACGACAAGATTAGACCACAACAGACTGACACAGATATGTTCAGACACAACAAGATTAGACCACAACAGACTAACACAGATACGTCCAGACACGACAAGATTAGACCACAACAGACTGACACAGATATGTTCAGACACAACAAGATTAGACCACAACAGACTAACACAGATACGTCCAGACACAGCAAGATTAGACCACAACAGACTGACACAGATATGTTCAGACACGACAAGATTAGACCACAACAGACTGACACAGATAGGCTCCACCTGAACCAGAGTGACCAGGGTTTGAAACTGATATCAATACACAAGTCTGACAAGCACAAGGACAGGTGACACTGCCTGGTGGACTACTACTTTCACCATCACATACATAGCCACTCTGTAGTTGATCAATTTGCAGACTAGTGAAACCAAACAAATTCAGAAATCGAGTCGAGGTTCAAAGTCATGCTCAGGGTGGTATGTGAGCTGTAGTTGAGGGGTTGTGGTGGTAGTTAAAGCATTGTTCATCACATCAAAGACCCAGGTTCGATACCCCAGAAGGGTAAAATGTTTGAAGCCAGATACTGGTGTTCCCCTTCAGTAATATGGGGAACTAGCCGTGTAAAACCCAACTCACTCACTCACTTGAGCTGATTTCGCTGATATCACAGGGTGGCAGGGTTTCTGAACCGGTAACACTGATTGAAATAGTATTGCAACAGTACTGCTAATTTGAGTAGGTTTCCTTGCATTATTTGAAAAATCCTAGCACATCCCAGATCATGTTAAGACAGTGGGTGAGTATGGTTTTACACCGCTTTCAACAATATTCCAGCAATATCACCAGATGACACCAGAAATGGGCTTCACCCATTGTACCATTGTTGGGAATCGTGATTGGTGAACACATTAAGCACAAGGCTACACCCATCTTCCCTAGGCAAGGGAGTTAACTGACTTAGAGTCCAGTTTCCACCCATGCCGAACTAGGCTGGTATTATGGAGTAACATTTTGGCTGGACTAACGAGTCTATGCATAGTCCAATCAAAATCTCGCAGTGAAATCGAAATCTGACTGAGCGCCGCAATTTGGTTACGAAAGGTTGGATGTGATTGGTCCAAAGGAGAGGGTTAAAAGGGACATAACTGGTAATAGCCACTGGTGGCGCTACAATCACGACAATCAAGCCCAGAAATTCCAGCCTAGTTCGGCAAGGGTGGAAATTTGACTTTTACAGTCAGTTACTCCCTTGCCTCGTGAAGATGATATCTGAAAGAGCTACCCTATATACATGATATAAACACAGTACACACCCACTGCATCAGTGCATCTGGATAAGTTGTTCGACAGTTCATGTTCAAGTCTGGATCAGTATTATCGAAAAATGTCTTTGGTTCAGATTTGAAACTGCTCTCGGACTGAATCTGACCAACTCTCTAAAGGACTGAGTGAGTGAGTTGGGTTTAAAGCTGCTTTTAAACAATTGCAGTTATGTCACGGTGTGTCAGCGTGGGAGGAAAGCCCAAATGTGATGCAGGTCTTAGACGTTTACCACATCGGTGAAACCCAAGAGCACGGGTATGGCGCTGACAAACCTAGAAACATAATCGGGGCAAACCGGGATTTGAACCCACAATCATAGGTTTCTGGCGCGCCCAAGGGACGAAACTCTGCACAGCAAATCACGTTGCCTCAGACGACTGGGCTACCCGTGCCCCTCTCTAAAGGAGATCATGTTAGTTCACTTCTGATCACATTCTGACAGCCAAATCAAACTCAAGGATGCAAGGTGTCAGATCCAATTAGATATCATCTTTCTTAAACAGTTCCATTTCATTGAGGTGGTGACGCCGACCCCCCCCCCCCCCCACACACACACACACACACACACACACACACCCCCACCTCCTGCCTTGGCACTTGATCAAAGTCAAGTTGTATCCCTGCATGATGTGGGTGATATCACACAGCCCTGGTATTTTCCAACACTGCTTACCAGTGAGCGTATGTGCTGAATGACTGTGTCCGTGTGTCCACCCTCTCCGCCTCATCCATTTCTATGATCAGCTCACACATGCCGGTGTCGTCACTCGTGATGAAGGAGTTTCGAATGTGTGAGATGAGGAAATCAACATCATCCATCATTGCCATGGTGATCTGCAAAATCAGATTTCATGATTGTCACAATATGAAAGACGCCAACTCAATCAATTGAATTTTAATTATTTTTTTTACGCTGCAAAGTCAACATATAAGTTATTTTAACATGTCAATTTCAATAATTGAATACAAAGGTACTTTTTTAAAATAAGTGCATTTATTAATCAAATTAGCATTATGTTCATGTCATTGGGTGCACATGGGAGCAATCTCATCAAAACTGATACCTCAGTATCTTAATATCTGAGGACATCTCTATAGGAGTGAGTGAGTGAGTTGGGTTTAACGCTGCTTTTAGCAGTATTCCGACCCGTTACGATTCCGGGGCAGAATAGATCTTCAGCAACCCATGCTTGTCGTAAAAGGCGCCTAACAGGATCGGATGGTCAGGATCGCTGACTTGGTTGATGCATGTCATCGATCCCAATTACATGGATCGCTGCTCATGATATTAATCACTGGAATGTCTGGTCCAGGCTCGATTATTTACAGACCGCCGTCATATCGCTGAGTGCGGCGTTAAACAACCAACCAACCAATTTAACAGTATTCCAGTTATTGGGGCGTGTCAGCTTCATGTGGGAGGAAAGCCTGAAGTAATGCCCGATGTAAGTTGGAAATAAATAGAAATTTTATAAATATTTCATATATATCTACCCCTTTCTGCCGGTAGCCGACACCACAAGTATCCTCGCGTTTCATACCAACAGTTACTGGTTACTGCACCCAATAGAAAACTCATACAAAACATCGAGGACAAACATTCAAGGGCCCAGGTAGTACACCTCTATGACACACATCAGCTACTAGGCTAACACTCTCCTTCTGTTTAGCGGCTGAACAGAGTCGTAGATACAGCTATCTAAACTGTAAACACCCGATCCGTCAGTCGGACACTCGGACAGCTGATATGATGGAAATTAACTGGTTCATAAATAACGGTACTATTAAATCAGTTTAGCTCCAGCTTTAAGCTGATGAAAGGATAGCAGTTAACAAATCGTCAACTTGAATTGTGAAACTGAACTTACGCAAACCTGTATTTGATTAAACAAGCAAATTTAATGTCGTTCACTTCCAGCCTTCCTCCTCGCCGCCATCTTGAAATAGACCTCTTCCGGGTCACAGATCTATAAATAGCACTACACGTGGGGTTTATTTACAGTCGGGTCTGACAGTGGGGATTTCTGGATGGTTGAGAAAATGACAATTTTTTGCAGAGCAATTGAACAGTCTGGCATGTGTGTGTTTGCAAACATTATTAGAAATTTTGGTCTTAGACGTTGATCACCTTGGTGAGACCCACGAGCAAGGGTATGGTGCTGTCAAACTTATAAACATAATCGGGGCAGAAGTTGGGTATGTGTCAGGGTGCCGTTTCACGAAAGCCTCTTTGCGCTACGACCTCCTATGTCATCACCATTAAGGCCGTTTCACAAAGCCCTCTAAGTTTACACCACGTCGTAAAATTATGCTAATATTTGCGTAACCAGCCTCTGTCAATTCGCTACAAGGTAATGCTATATACAGTATTTCAGTTACATCACGCTGTGTCAGCTTTGTGAGAGAGAAAACGCCCCTATGTGACGTAGATCGTGGAGCAACAACCACGTGTATGTGTCTTGGAATCAGCCGATCCTGGCAGTGCTAAGGGACTGTACTCTCTATGTACAGGGTACTGTCACAATTGCCTCCTCTAAATAATGTACGATTGAAGGACAGATGCATCCAAAATTTACGTGCGTTAATCTATTTTAGCGTCTCCAAAGGAGTGTCTTGTTTTTCAATAGACTTGCACTATTAGATACCCTGAACCAAATAACAACCGACTATAAAAACAACAACACCGATAACGCATGTATATCACCATGGCAATCAAAGATGTTTTGTTTTTATATGTGAAAACCCATGTCGGGATTTCGGGTTAGAATAAGTCCCCAAACACCTATGATGGTCGTGGATCGTTGCTCACAATATCGATCACTGGGTTGTCTGGTTCAGGCCAGTTATTTCCGGTTATTTACAGGCCGCGGTCGTACAGCTGGAATATTGCTTGAGTGCGGCGTTAAACAACAAAACACGAAAACGTTACCCGTAAGGTGAGTGAGTGAGTTAATGAGTGAATGTTGATTTATGCGTCAGTCAGCAGTTTTAAAGCTACACCTGCGCATGTTAGTAATCGATCCCAAATAGACAAGCAGTGGATCTAATATAGAAAATATTAGATTTCAATCAAGCTATGCTGGTCATCATACCTGACGGCGTGGGTGGTTATATGCAATATGAATCACTGGATTGTCTTGTCCAGACTCGATTATACAGACCATCGTCACATAGCTGGAATGTTGTTGAATGCGGTCTTAAACAATAATTCTACCATGGTTTTCGAAAATATACTATTCTGACTGTCCCATCAGAGGTTTCAAATTTCAATAACTACCTCACATGCCTGTAATATATGTGAATAAAATGTAATGTTGTCAAAACCAACAAGTACAACAATGCAAACAGATAGTTTGTTTACAAGCTATTATCCCTGTCTCCTTTATTCAGATCGGTAACCTAATCAAGACTGGACCAATGCCGCTTCACTCAGTGTCTTCGCGAAAGATTTTGTTAAGGCAGAATGAAGAAAAAAAGTAATGTGTTTTCAATTTAGAGAAAAGTTACCTCTGCTTAACCGAGCTCAAATTAATAGTCTACCGGGTATACTATTTATTAACATACCATTAGAACTCGAAAGTCTTTGTGCAAGCTTCGTTATCGTTTTGAAAACAGAAAAGAGTTGCACCCTTTCTTATAACTGTCTCTTGGTATTTCGACAATAATGTAAGGTATTTATACTTTGGGGAGTATTGGATAGATTTTACATTTAGTAAGTCAACAAACAGTCAGGAAGAGTAATCATAATTCGTTTCCGTAGTTCCATATTGTGTCTTTTGAGTGTCATTCTGACGTTTTAGTACGACATTACTGATGATAGAAATGCGCATCATTGAATAGGTTTTAAAACAATATTTATTACCCATATGGGCTAAAATATGCAGTGTAATAACTTTTTGATATTTGCACAGTGTGCAATTAGTGATTCTCGAAGCTGATTGGTCAGTGGAACAAAGATCAAATTTCATTGGACAACGGAACTATTTTTTCTCTCATCCCATTCATTCACAAATCCACGCCTTTCCCTTCAGATGTTTTACGTGCTACAATCTCACTGACTCGAGATTTTTAAGACAAGACACATAGTTTCATATCAACAACATGATTTCACATTATCATTTTTTTCATTTATTTCACATGATTTTCATTTTACAGTAAAAACCAAAACTACGTCCCCGTTTGTAAACAAACATGGCTGGCCATTTGAGACCTGTCAAAGTAAATGACCTCGTTAAAGCGGACGGAGATCTGACTGACATGAAAAGTTATTCTTATAATTCAACCTCTGAACACATTTAATGTCTTTGTTGTCAAAACTGCATATGGCCAGATTGAAGTTCAAAGATTTAGATTGTGATGTTGCCAGAAACTGTTTCTAGGGCGCCAAGATCATCACCACCAAGTCCTGGTTTGCGTCTGTGTTTAGAGGGCTTGCTGTGTGATGAAATCACCCGAATCCAAAAACCGGACTTTGTATAGACAGGTTTGCCTTTGTGAACGATGATGACATCGATAACTGCCAATGAAAATGAAAACACAATGAAAAAGTCTAAACTTGACAAGTTGACATGAACTTAGTTCACAAATGTATAAAGGTAAGAAAAGCACGAAAAATATGACTACTCACACTTTCAACGATGGCATGAGAATAAAAACAAATTCATTTTGCAACAACATTTAGACTTTCCGAAAGACATCATAAAGATACACTATTTCGTACAATTTTGTAACGTTGTGTGAAGAAATAAGGACGTGACACTTTTTTATACAATGTATACGTTTTTCGTAACCGCGACGTCTGCAAAGTACGGCGCTGAGCGGTATGCAGGCTGACCGACGTCCGCTGACCGTATGACTATGAGGGTTAATGACACAGGAAAGGTGCAACTAAACATTCTTATTTGCAAATTTATCATTTCGGCATGCACATCAGACAGTTCAGAATTCGAACTGTCTACTTTGAAGGAGATCAAGGGTAGCATAGAGTGTTACCTCAGCGACATGATTGCCAGCAACTGGTTGCAAAATCGATGCACTTTGCTGAACTCGGAGGTTTTGAAATCAAAACAAAAATAATTAAAAATACAAGGAAAGGAAAACTTACCCCAGCGAGCTGATCCTGTGTCCGATATTGAACTAAATGAACTCCGTGAATGCGGACAGCTTAGCACCAAGTCTCCAGATACCGTGTTTGTCTATCAACAGGTATTCGACCATTATGAATCACATCAAAATATCAACAAACTCCCGTCATCTGACTGTGTCCACTCCGCGTTTGACAAATCCTCCTGAAATCCAACATGCACATGTTTCCCATCAGTGACACTTGTCTCAAATCACACACGATGTTAATTCAACTTGTTGTCCGGATTAAACTGTAACCGGTTCTCTTGTCATTCCTGGTTTCGGCTGTCTCATATCTGGGTCAAGTCGGGTTATTCATTCCGACACTGTGACAGCAATCGTACTTGTCAAAGTTTAGCTTCTTTTCGTAACTTTTCTCTAACAAACAAGACTTCTGTACATTCCGTCTATGTTGTTGTTATAGGTTTTGGCATTTTTGTCAAATGACACATAAAAAAATTGACAGTTTTTCCGTGTTTCCTCTTCTCAATGTGAAATGCATGTATCTGCCGATGCACGACGGGGGCTGTCTGTCAGTGATGAGATCTTGTCAAAACAAGCTTTGATTAAAAAACCTGATGAACCTTTTTGGGAACCTGTCTTCTTTATCAATGCTAGATAGTGTACGCTGTGTAAATCGGACAGAAATATAACTGCAATAATGTGATCTTTACAATTTTTTAACAGAACTATTATTTTTCACGCGTAACAGCACGTTAATTGAGTAATGTGGTTGGAATGAGTAGACAGTGTTTTTTTACACGCGGATTGATACAAAACAGCTGATTCTTGATCGGCGACAGTTGATTGTTTTTTTCTTGAAACATGTCTTTAATATGAATATGGGTAATAAATAGAATAACCCACTCGGTACGAGTGATTACGGAAAATATGTCACTCGTGAAATTAATGTTTTAAGTTCCTCGTGGGTTATTCTATATATATATATATATATATATATATATATATATATATATATATATATATATATATACAAAAATGAGGTAAATGTTCACTCGGTGTACATGTAATATAAAATAAAATAATTTATTACCCATATGGGCTCAAATATGCAGTGTAATAACTTTTTGATATTTGCACAGTGTGCAATTAGTGATTCTCGAAGCTGATTGGTCAGTGGAACAAAGATTAATTTTCATTGGACAACGGAACTATTTTTTTCTCATCCCATTCATTCACAAATCCACGCCTTTCCCTTCAGATGTTTTACGTGCTACAATCTCACTGATTCGAGAATTTTAAGACAAGACACATAGTTTCATATCAACAACATGATGTCACATTATCATTTTTTTCATTTATTTCACATGATTTTCATTTTACAGTAAAAACCAAAACTACGTCCCCGTTTGTAAACAAACATGGCTGGCCATTTGAGACCTGTCAAAGTAAATGACCTCGTTAAAGCGGACGGAGATCTGACTGACATGAAAAGTTATTCTTATAATTCAACCTCTGAACACATTTAATGTCTTTGTTGTCAAAACTGCATATGGCCAGATTGAAGTTCCAAGCTTTATAGATTCAGATTGTGATGTTGCCAGAAACTGTTTCTAGGGCGCCAAGATCATCACCACCAAGTCCTGGTTTGCGTCTGTGCTTGCTGTTTGATGAATTTTTCGACCACCCGAATCCAAAAACCGGACTTTGTATAGACAGGTTTGCCTTTGTGAACGATGATGACATCGATAACTGCCAATGAAAATGAAAACACAATGAAAAAGACTAAAATTGACAAGTTGACATGAACTTAGTTCACAAATGTATACAGATAAGAAAAACACGAAAAATATGACTACTCACCTTTTCAACGATGGCATGAGAATAAAAACAAATTCATTTTGCAACAACATTTAGACTTTCCGAAAGACATAAGAAAGATACACTATTTCGTACAATTTTGTTACGTTGTGTGAAGAAATAAGAACGTGACACTTTTTTATACCATGTATACGTTTGTCGTAACCGCGACGTCTGCAAAGTACGGCGCCGAGCGGTATGCAGGCTGACTGACGTCCGGGGACCATATGACTATGAGGGTTAATGACACAGGAAAGGTGCAACTAAACATTCTTATTTGCAAATTTATCATTTCTGCATGCACATCAGACAGTTCAGAATTCGAACTGTCTGCTTTGAAGGAGATCAAGGGTAGCATAGAGAGTTACCTTAGCGACATGATTACCAGCATCTGGTTGCGAAATCGATGCACTTTGCTGAACTCGGGAGAGGTTTTGAAATCAAAACAAAAATAATTCAAAATACAAGGAAAAGAAAACTTACCCCAGCGAGCTGATCCTGTGTCCGATATTGAACTAAATGAACTCCGTGAATGCGGACAGCTTAGCACCAAGTCTCCAGATACCGTGTTTGTCTATCAACAGGTATTCGACCATTATGAATCACATCAAAATATCAACAAACTCCCGTCATCTGACTGTGTCCACTCCGCGTTTGACAAATCCTCCTGAAATCCAACATGCACATGTTTCCTATCAGTGACACTTGTCTCAAATCACACACGATGTTCATTTAACTTGTCCGGATAAAACTGTAACGCCGGTTCTCTTGTCATTCCTGGTTTCGGCTGTCTCATATCTGGGTCAAGTCGGGTCATTCATTCCGACACTGTGGCAGCAATCGTACTGTTGTTGTTATAGGTTTGGGCATTTTTGTCAAATGACACATAAAAAAATTGACAGGTTTTCCGTGTTTCCTCTTCTCAATGTGAAATGCATGTATCTGCCGATGCACGACGGGGGCTGTCTGTCAGTCACGAGATCTTGTCAAAACAAGCTTTGATTAAAAAACCTGATGATCCTTTTTGGAAATCTGTCTTCTTTATCAATGCTAGATAGTGTACGCTGTGTGAATCGGACAGAAATATAACTGCAATAATGTGATCTTTACAATTTTTTAACAGAACTATTATTTTTCACGCGTAACAATATGTTAATTGAGTAATGCGGTTGGAATGAGTGGACAGTGTTTTTTCACACGCGGATTGATACAAAACAGCTGATTCTTGATCGGCGACAGTTGATTGTTTTTTTCTTGAAACATGTCTTTAATATGAATATGGGTAATAAATAGAATAACCCACTCGGTACGAGTGATTACGGAAAATATGTCACTCGTGAAATTAATGTTTTAAGTTCCTCGTGGGTTATTCTATATATATATATATATATATATATATATATATATATATATATATACAAAAATGAGGTAAATGTTCACTCGGTGTACATGTAATATAAAATAAAATAATTTATTACCCATATGGGCTCAAATATGCAGTGTAATAACTTTTTGATATTTGCACAGTGTGCAATTAGTGATTCTCGAAGCTGATTGGTCAGTGGAACAAAGATTAATTTTCATTGGACAACGGAACTATTTTTTTCTCATCCCATTCATTCACAAATCCACGCCTTTCCCTTCAGATGTTTTACGTGCTACAATCTCACTGATTCGAGAATTTTAAGACAAGACACATAGTTTCATATCAACAACATGATGTCACATTATCATTTTTTTCATTTATTTCACATGATTTTCATTTTACAGTAAAAACCAAAACTACGTCCCCGTTTGTAAACAAACATGGCTGGCCATTTGAGACCTGTCAAAGTAAATGACCTCGTTAAAGCGGACGGAGATCTGACTGACATGAAAAGTTATTCTTATAATTCAACCTCTGAACACATTTAATGTCTTTGTTGTCAAAACTGCATATGGCCAGATTGAAGTTCCAAGCTTTATAGATTCAGATTGTGATGTTGCCAGAAACTGTTTCTAGGGCGCCAAGATCATCACCACCAAGTCCTGGTTTGCGTCTGTGCTTGCTGTTTGATGAATTTTTCGACCACCCGAATCCAAAAACCGGACTTTGTATAGACAGGTTTGCCTTTGTGAACGATGATGACATCGATAACTGCCAATGAAAATGAAAACACAATGAAAAAGACTAAAATTGACAAGTTGACATGAACTTAGTTCACAAATGTATACAGATAAGAAAAACACGAAAAATATGACTACTCACCTTTTCAACGATGGCATGAGAATAAAAACAAATTCATTTTGCAACAACATTTAGACTTTCCGAAAGACATAAGAAAGATACACTATTTCGTACAATTTTGTTACGTTGTGTGAAGAAATAAGAACGTGACACTTTTTTATACCATGTATACGTTTGTCGTAACCGCGACGTCTGCAAAGTACGGCGCCGAGCGGTATGCAGGCTGACTGACGTCCGGGGACCATATGACTATGAGGGTTAATGACACAGGAAAGGTGCAACTAAACATTCTTATTTGCAAATTTATCATTTCTGCATGCACATCAGACAGTTCAGAATTCGAACTGTCTGCTTTGAAGGAGATCAAGGGTAGCATAGAGAGTTACCTTAGCGACATGATTACCAGCATCTGGTTGCGAAATCGATGCACTTTGCTGAACTCGGGAGAGGTTTTGAAATCAAAACAAAAATAATTCAAAATACAAGGAAAAGAAAACTTACCCCAGCGAGCTGATCCTGTGTCCGATATTGAACTAAATGAACTCCGTGAATGCGGACAGCTTAGCACCAAGTCTCCAGATACCGTGTTTGTCTATCAACAGGTATTCGACCATTATGAATCACATCAAAATATCAACAAACTCCCGTCATCTGACTGTGTCCACTCCGCGTTTGACAAATCCTCCTGAAATCCAACATGCACATGTTTCCTATCAGTGACACTTGTCTCAAATCACACACGATGTTCATTTAACTTGTCCGGATAAAACTGTAACGCCGGTTCTCTTGTCATTCCTGGTTTCGGCTGTCTCATATCTGGGTCAAGT
This sequence comes from Haliotis rufescens, assembly GCF_023055435.1. Classification (NCBI taxonomy): domain Eukaryota; kingdom Metazoa; phylum Mollusca; class Gastropoda; order Lepetellida; family Haliotidae; genus Haliotis; species Haliotis rufescens. The sequence goes on from NW_025964372.1 coordinate 30,448,778, forward strand.
CGGGTCATTCATTCCGACACTGTGGCAGCAATCGTACTGTTGTTGTTATAGGTTTGGGCATTTTTGTCAAATGACACATAAAAAAATTGACAGGTTTTCCGTGTTTCCTCTTCTCAATGTGAAATGCATGTATCTGCCGATGCACGACGGGGGCTGTCTGTCAGTCACGAGATCTTGTCAAAACAAGCTTTGATTAAAAAACCTGATGATCCTTTTTGGAAATCTGTCTTCTTTATCAATGCTAGATAGTGTACGCTGTGTGAATCGGACAGAAATATAACTGCAATAATGTGATCTTTACAATTTTTTAACAGAACTATTATTTTTCACGCGTAACAATATGTTAATTGAGTAATGCGGTTGGAATGAGTGGACAGTGTTTTTTCACACGCGGATTGATACAAAACAGCTGATTCTTGATCGGCGACAGTTGATTGTTTTTTTCTTGAAACATGTCTTTAATATGAATATGGGTAATAAATAGAATAACCCACTCGGTACGAGTGATTACGGAAAATATGTCACTCGTGAAATTAATGCTTTAAGTTCCTCGCTAAAGCTCGGAACTTAAAACATTAATTTCACTCGTGACATATTTTCCGTAATCACTCGTACCTCGTGGGTTATTCTATAAAAAGTCCACGTTAGTCCATCATCTTCTTTATATCAGTATCATACATATAGAATACTAAACGAGCTCCCGTGTAATACCAATTTTATGAAACGAGTGAATAGTTCTGGTATCTGACGAGCGAAAGCGAGTCAGATTCCACAACTATTCACGAGTTTCATAAAATTGGTATTACACGGGAGCGAGTTTAGTATTTTATTTATTACTGGCCATTTATAACGTTTTTAGAATTATACTGTTGAGTGTGAATAGGCTGACACCTACACGATCCACGGCATAATCCAACTGAGTTTAACACAGTAATACATGTACTTCAAATACGTCAAAAGTTGAAACGTATGAATTTAATACCATCCAACGGTCCACCTTTAGAATTCAGGCGTCCGTTCCACAAAATTATCGTAGCGTTAAGGTTATCGCAACCCATATACTTTAACTTAGACCAACGACTGTCGTTGCGCTACCGTACGATCGCTTTGTGGAACGGGGCCTTGCACCTCAAAGTTTACAATCACGTCACAATACCCGATGACGTAATTTGTGGAATTTTGTTGCAAGATCCTACGGCGAAACAATGCCATGTGACGTCAACCTAGCAACAAGGTTGCTGGGGTCATCGAGTGTGCATAAGCTCCTCTCAGTGATCTATCGTCTCCACACGCAATGTCGTTGAATAAGCCAAGGGATGTGGAGAGCTTTCAATATTTGTTCGTGAAAAGTGTTCCGAGAGTACCTAAGCACTCGTTTTGGTATTACACAATGTGTAATACAGCTGTATGTTTATTAAACAGGTGATCTCTTCACGGGCAAGTAATAAAAAGTACTTTCGCTGTCTCATGACAGCTCTTCAGTGTAACTGACAGATGACATATAATGACGTCATACTTATGATGACGTCATAAATTACAACTGTGACGTCATAATGTATTTACATTCTCCATCGACGACACCAAGTAACTTAACAATGGGCGATCTTTTTCAATTTATCTTCCCTTCACTAACCCGCTAGGTGCGCTGACCCGGACGGTCCAACCTTAAACTGACGGCGCATGTGGTATGCGCGATACGAGCACTACATGTTACTATGACGCCTATAGACAGTTAACTAGTATAACCTTCACCTCTGTCGGCAACGGTCACGCTTGTGTGTGGACAGCATATCTTTTCGCCTAAACAATGATTTATCTATTGCCATGTCCGGAAATAAATGTTCCTTGATTTAATGATACATCAGGGATGACCACGACTGATTATATTGTATAGTTATCCACTAGATAGGCGTTCGAAGCGATGCGGTGAGATCAGCTGATCGTTCATCCCAGGTCGCTTTGTTGACGTTTTGCAATCGGTACTGAAAGTGTTGCCCTTGATGTATGAATATGAAAATTAAGTAGATTATTGTATACGTTCCTATATCTATGTTGTAGCATTGCCGAGCAGGCTACATCATATACATGCATTTCAGTATGTACAACGGTGAGGCGATACGGTACGCGAAATGTGAAGGTCTTATGCAACGTTGCCCGTAGCCTCAATGTTGTGAATATTGACAGCAACACGTGTAAGTATTTGTCAGATATATAAGAGAGAGCAATGAGAAATGTTCTCAAGAAATTGTAAGAGTAACAGGCACTGTACAATTACGTCATCAACTAGATATCATGATACAATGTTCAAAATAAAAGAAATGGAAATCACTGAAATCTGTTTTGATATTTTAAGGTTAATTGGTGCATGTTGTATACAAGGATTTTATGTATATGAATGGTAGCTGTTTGTTGCCAGATACTACCATGATTATTTTTCAATATGATCAATGAAAGATATATATTCTTTTGGCCTTTTTTTAATTTTAGAAAGTAGAAAAAAAATTCAGACACAGAGGACCGTATATATTAGTTAAAATACATATTCAAGAGTATTTGTACCAACTACAATTTATATAAAATAAAACAATATATTCATACTAATTGCCAATCTCTATAATGTTGATGGTATTAACAATGCAGTGTCTACATCCAGTTTGCATTGACAATAATCATATGATTGTGACACAGATAAAGCTGATTCTTAACTTCATTTGGCCTTGCTTTTTATGTTTCCTTGTTCTAAACTGATTCCAACTGATTCAAATTCCAACATAAACAAATTATTAATGTTATTCTTTTTTCTCTTCACACCAAGAGATATCTGCCTTGCACAATGACTCTTATTATTTTATTTAATAACTTGGCGCACTTGTGCATGTGTACTAGTATTTGATTACATGTGCATGACTTTTTAGCTGTCATCTGTTTCTGAACTGAATATTATGCTAATAATGATAAGTAACATAAAAAAGCGACTCTGGTATTGTTCCAGGTTTGGAGAATCAATCAATTCATTGTGAAAACATATTTAATTTCTTACAAAAGTTACTTTGATCTTGATAAGATCTAAATAGATTCAAATTAAATAGAGGAGATTAAATTATGCAGTCTTATTCATTTCAGCCAGTCTGTCTAAAATCCGGTCCATTTTTTCAGGCAATAATAAATGAATAAAAATTTAAGAAAATATATACCTTACCTGAGTGAATCAGTCAATATGCATATTGACTGAAATTTTCAGTCAAAATACATATTGGGCCTGATTATAGACACTGACAGTAACATATGTAAGTATAATCTGTTATATGCAAAAACAAATAACATAAATAAATCCATTTATCTACATGGAATGAATGGGGTTTAATTTGCATTTATTTAACCACTAGAAGATTTGATGATAAACTTTCATATTCATATTTACATATAAAATTCATATTTGCTATATGATAATAATATCTACAAAATATACTTTATACTACAGGTGTCTTGAAGCACTCTCGAATGAAAATCAGGATACTTAGATACAGCAGGATAGTGTGTGGGTTTGTATGGGAAATAATTTGTCAACATTAAAATAAATATAATGTTACTAAAACAAGAAGATAAAAACTATGATTTAGATCTATTTATGCATCATACACATTTTGTGGGCTAGTCAGTATGATTTGTTGTTTGTTCGGACACATCTCGGTAATTAACTACTTTTTTAAGAGCATGAGTATCAGAATTCTGTAAGAAATGATGGATCAATGAATTAACACCTGTGATGACTCAGAGCACTTAATGATGGGACACATGTTATAAGGGGCAGAATAATAAAATCTCTTATTTCAATGTATGATGACTGGTATGTATATTGCAACTGAGTAACTGAGTGCTTAATAGATGCATGGTAGATGTTCATTTGGGCTATTTCTAAAATAATAATTTAAATTTAAATATTCAGATGCAACTTTAATTTTGATATAAAAAGTAACATTTAAAATCAGTTGTTTTATTATTTTGAACGTTATTTCTTCTTAAAATATTTGTAAAGGCACGGATGTATACTTACTATATAGATCATTGGTAAAGGCCTGTCAAAGATGTCTGTGTGCTGCAAATGTTGGCGTATCACTAATTTTATTAAATTGAAGTCCATGGTAGTATTTGTTGAAATTTGAATGCTTGAATTGTTGTGGGAAATAACACAAAGGCTGATAAATAAAATGAGTTTGCATTATTTCATGGATGCAATATGTTAGCCCAGACTGACAGAATGCCTCGCTGTTTTCTGACGTAGAAAATACCGTGGCAATATACCATTTTTCATGACGTTTTTCCCGCTATATTTCAAAGTGACAATTCGTCTTGCAGTTGAAGACTCAACAAATGTTGATATTATAAACTAATAATCACTACAAAATATGTGCTAGTTAAAAATATTCAGTTGTAAACGACCGTTTTTGAACGAAGGTGCAACAGGATAACTCTTTAGCTTGGCTCCGTCTCTACATGTCAGAAGTTGTCGCAGCGCGCATTGATCCGGGAACCAGACCGGAAGCGACAGTTAGGACCGTCGCTTATATCATTTCAAAAGGAGAGTTATTGCCCTTTGGGACAAAAAGATCGCCCATTGTAGGGAGACATTTGAATTAAATATACAGTATTTGTAAAGTAATAGTGCAACATTTACGATTGAAATGACAAATCTAGTAATACATTCTAGAGTTCAATTTTGGTTTCATCAATTGGATAAACATTTGTTCTTTTTCCAGTCTCAGCTGCTTGTTACTTGTATACAATTTATAAAACGAAAAAATAGTAAAATTCCCGTTTCCGCAATCACCAATGTGTTTGCTGACACCTAAGCATCGAACATTAGGGTCTCTAATCTGCTGTTTGTGTACAGTGACTCTATTATCCTATTCAGAGTTATTTTCACGAAACGAACGGATAATAGCAACCCAACTCTGTCGGCCAAAACACGTTTCATTGAACGTAAAAGGCAAAATAGTGTGTGAACATTATAAGAATTGATCACTGAAAATCAGTGATGACACCAGGTGTTCGCGAAAAGAAACACCATGTCTCGCACAACCAGTAGCTACGACCACTTACACAGTTTGCGTAAAAAAGTAAGCGTTTGTTTGTTGTATGACGTAAGACTGATTCCCCTGACGCCCAACCTCGACTTAAACTGCAGTGAGTGAATGTTGATTTATGCGCCAGTCAGCAACATTTTTAAACTACATCGGCGTATGTTAGTAGTCGATTCAACACAGATTAGCAGTGGATCTTTTATAGTCATTAATAGATAATGAAAACAGACGCATAAATGTGTATTTAATCGTTATTTCCGAGAAATCCCAGACTGTTCACAGCTCTCCTGTAAACTATCACACGATTTCCCAGTGCTGATGTATCATTGTGATCTGTGTGTACCATGTCTGATTATATCAAATTCAGTTGTATCACACGTTTGTTCTTCCCGTAGATGACCAACATCTTTATTCAATGCTTACCATGCCAAACATTCCCGTCCACACTTCATCGTCAGTGTTTGTAATTGTTTGTAAACATAACTATAACGACGCCAGGGCAAGATGACTCCTCATTTTAGTTAGTGAGTGAGTTTGGTTTAACGCCGCTTTTAACGTTATTACAGTTATACCACGGCGGGTCAGCTTAATGAGGGAGGAAAGCTCGGAGTGATGCAGGTCTCAGACGTTTACCACTTCGGTGATACCCACGAGCACGGGTATGGTGCTGACAAACCAAGAAACATAATTAGGGCGAACCGGGATTCGAACCCACAATCATAGGTTTCTGGCGTGCCCAAGGGACGCAACTCTGCACAGCGAATCGCGGCATTTTAGTTAGACAGTAAGCATGTATACACATATGGTAAGCCACGTGAACAGTCGACAAAGTCACGTACAATGTCAAAAACAATTTTATTTAATAAAGGTATGAGAGGTAATGTGAATTTTAGTCGGCCCTAACTAGTGTTCAGGGAAACTTGAATAATCTGTACATGGAGTAGAGGGAAGACACATCCACCTTTCCATCGATCGATCCATTCATCCATCCATCCACCCACCCACCCACCCAACCACCCATCCATCCACCCATCCATCCACCCACCCATCCATCCATCAATCCATCCATTCACCCACCCAACCAGCCACCCATCCATCCATCCATCCATCCATCCGCCTCTAAACCCATCCATTTTAATGCTTTCTCTATAAGGCTAATAAGTTCAGAGAGTTTGGAGGTCAACTTGGCACGTTCTAAAAACAAGGTGCTGTCGGCAGTGACGTCAGCAGGCAACCGTACAGTGTCACATGACGAGATTCAGCCAGTCACGTCACAGAACTGACACACCTGACACCAGTACATCTATTTTATGGCACACTTCATCAACAATATGTGAGTTACATCAATGCTCCAAACTGATTTTGATCTCAGTTTCAACAGGCTTTAGATAGTGAGTTATAGATTGAAGCTACTAAACGCAATTGCAGTGGAAAGATGAAAAACGTGTATGCACTGGTATTTTAACAGACCTGCAAGATTTGAGAAATATAACAGACCGCACGGTTCCAAGCAGAATTAGGGGAACAGAACAATACTCTATCTATCTATCAGGTATGTCATTTGTCATGTCCATGCTCCTTATAAATTTATGGAAACATTCACAAAACATGGAAACTGTCCTTCCGTACTAGACACATGCAAATTATTTATCAACGTCTCATAATGATCGATTGTCCAAATGCACATCCTGTTTAATAGTATGTGACTTTAGGATTAAAATGTATCATTTCTTTGTTGTCTGCAAACAGTTGGATTACATTATTTGACACTCAACTGACGCTATGCCTTTTTCATATTTCGAACTGTGCGGGAAGATTCAGAGAGACAAACCCTATCTAAAAGACTGTGTGATAAGAGGGATGACTTCAACTTTCTAATAGACAACTTTGCCTTGATGCCAATAGGCGAGACAAAACCATTTCCATAATCTTAAGAAAAGTTTGCTCGATTGTTCTCCATAAGTTGAGAAACTTAGAAGCTAGCTAAAGCCTGGAGCTGCTGGAGTATTGTTTGTAAAAGTGACAGTGAATAAAATGGATTCTTAAACACACGTCTATGATCTAGTCCAATTGGTCTTTTGGAATCGTGTAATGGACTCTTCTCGTGATCATGGAAAGGGTTTTGTTGTTTTCATTTATTGCTTCACACACACGACTCCACTACCACACACTCCACTTTGACCACAGTAACACAGTCAATACAACAGGACCTATATACCGTCATGCCAGCAAACGGACCGTGTCATATAAAACCCCAAACATACTATACACTCGTATATATTCTTTGTCAGACGTCTCAGGATCATATTCTGATCGTAAGAGGCAATTAGTACATCTGGAGGTCAGATTCGGTGCCTCGGTTTACTGTGTGTCGTTGACAGCGTGGAACATTGCCCACAATACACGATTGTCACGACTAGTTACAGGCTGCCGTCATCACAAACAAACAAACGAACAAGTTAACTGCAACACACAGTTCTTCCACCCCCCACAGAAGGTGAGTTGATATCCTAGTGGCAGAGTCGATCTCACTTAACTGTGTTTGCTTCAACGTTACAGGCATAACGATGTTGAACAATACAGATGCATGTGACCTTCATAATAACCTTCATGTGTATCCCCGTGAAGACAACAATCTGACAACATCGTCTTGCTGGAAATCCCGTGCCACCTGTACAGGAGTCTGGCCGTAGATGTTTGTACTGGACACGTCCACTGATGGCACTACGAGGAGCTGGCGAACTATGTCTACACTACCCCCAAGGCAGGAAAGATGTGAGATGTTGTTACCTTCATCATCTACTTCTGACAGGTTACATCCTTGACTCACCAGAAGATCCCAAACCTTCTTCTTACCATTAGCTGCTGCCGTCATGACAGCAGTTCTCCCATACTTACCTCTGCTCTCTTTGTCAGCTATGTCATGTGAGATGAGATAGTCAACAATCTGTACATTGTCACTGAGACATGCAGCATGTAGGATGTTACCACCATTATCATCCACTACTGACAGGTTACAACCTTTACTCACAAGCAGATCGAAATTCTTCTTCTGACCATCAGCTGCTGCCACCATGACAGCAGTTCTCCCCCACCCTCCTCTGCTCTCTATGTCAGCCATGTCATGTGAGATGAGATAGTCAACAATCTGTACATTGTCACTGACACATGCAACATGTAGGATGTTGTCACCATCATCATCCACAACTGACATGTTACACCCTTTACTCACCAGTAGATTGAAAACCTTCTCCTTTCCATTAACTGCTGCCACCATGAGAGCAGTTCTCCCCCACCTTCCTCTGCTCTCTATGTCAGCTCTGTCATGTGAGATGAGATAGTCAACAATCTGTACATTGTCACTGAGACATGCAACATGTAGGATGTTGTCACCATCATCATCCACAACTGACATGTTACACCCTTTACTCACCAGTAGATTGAAAACCTTCTCCTTTCCATTAACTGCTGCCACCATGACAGCAGTTCTCCCATACTGACCTCTGCTCTCTATGTCAGCTCTGTCATGTGAGATGAGATAGTCAACAATCTGTTCATTGCCACTGAGACATGCAACATGTAGGATGTTGTTACCTTTATCATCCACAACTGACAGGTTACACCCTTTACTCACCAGAAGATCCAAAACCTTCTTGTTACCAGCAGCTGCTGCCACCATGACAGCAGTTCTCCCCCACTTTCCTCTGCTCTCAAAGTCAGCTATGTCATGTGAGATGAGATAGTCAACAATCTGTACATTGTCACTGAGACATGCAACATGTAGGATGTTGTTACCTCGATCATCCACTACTGACAGGTTACACCCTTTACCCACAAGAAGATCAAAAACCTTCTGATGACCTCTAGTTGCTGCTTTCATAACAGCAGTTTCCCCATACAGACCTCTGCTCTCTATGTCGGCTTTGTCATGTGAGATGAGATAGTCAACAATCTGTACATTGTCACTGAGACATGCAACATGTAGGATGTTGTTACCTTCATCATCCACAACTGACAGTTTACATCCTTTACTCACTAGAAGATCGAAAACCTTCTTCATTCCATTAACTGCTGCCACCATGACAGCAGTTCTTCCATACTGACCTCTGCTCTCTTTGTCAGCTCTGTCATGTGAGATGAGATAGTCAACAATCTGTACATTGTCACGGAGACATGCAACATGTAGGATGTTGTCACCTTTATCATCCACAACTGACAGTTTACATCCTTTACTCACTAGAAGATCGAAAACCTTCTTCATTCCATTAACTGCTGCCGTCATGACAGCAGTTCTCCCCCACCTTCCTCTGCTCTCTATGTCAGCTATGTGATGTGAGATGAGATAGTCAACAATCTGTACATTGTCACTGAGACATGCAACATGTAGGATGTTGTTACCTTCATCATCCACTACTGACAGGTTACACCCTTTACTCACCAGAAGATCAAAAACCTTCTTGTTACCATCAGTTGCTGCCTTCATGACAGCTGTTCCCCCATACCTGCCTCTGCTCTCAATGTCAGCTATGTCATGTGAGATGAGATAGTCAACAATCTGTACATTGTCACTGAGACATGCAGCATGTAGGATGTTGTCACCTTTATCATCCACTACTGACAGGTTACACCCTCTACTCACCAGGAGGTCAAATACATTCTTCTGACCATCAGCTGCTGCATCCATGACAGGAGTTCTCCCCCACCCTCCTCTGCTCTCTATGTCAGCCATGTCATGTGAGATGAGATAGTCAACAATCTGTACATTGTCACCGAGACATGCAACATTTTGGATGTTGCTACCTTCATCATCCACAACTGACAGGTTACACCCTTTACTCACCAGTAGATTAAAAACCTTCTCCTGACCATCAGCTGCTGCCACCATGACAGGAGTTCTCCCCCACTTTCCTCTGCTCTCAATGTCAGCTATGTCATGTGAGATGAGATAGTCAACAATCTGTACACTTTCACTGAGACATGCAACATGTAGGATGTTGTCACCATTATCATCCACAACTGACAGTTTACATCCTTTACTCACTAGTAGATTGAAAATCTTCTCCTGACCAGCAGCTGCTGCCAACATGACAGAAGTTCTCCAACACCATCCTCTGCTCTCAATGTCAGCTATGTCATGTGAGATGAGATAGTCAACAATCCGTTCACTGTCACGGATCCATGCAGCATGTAGGATGTTGTTACCATCAGCATCCACTACTGACAGGTTACACCCTTTACTCACCAGGAGATCAAATACTTTCGTCTGACCATCAGCTGCTGCCAACATGACAGCAGTTCTCCCATACTGACCTCTGCTCTCTATGTCAGCTATGTCATGTGAGATGAGATAGTCAACAATCCGTTCATTGCCACCAAAAGATGCAGTATGTAGGATGTTGTTACCATCATCATCCACAACTGACAAGTTACACCCTGCACTCACCAGTAGATCAAACACACTTTTGTGTCCTGCATTTGCCGCTTCCATCACAGCCGTTCTACCACACATTCCTTTACTCTCCAGACTGACTACACGATGTGAGACCAGATATTTAGTGATGTCAAAATTGCCCCCAAAACAAGCGACGTGAAGAATATTGTTGCCATTGTCTAGTACAGCAGATAAATTACATCCCTCTCTCACTAACACATCAAATATGCCCCTATAACCTATATCTGCTGCAGTCAACACAGGTGTCCAGCCACCCTCGCTCCTGGTATTTATGTCCACAGACCCCGTGGCAATGATGTTCTTCACTATGCCCAGCTTCCCTTCTCGACAGGCTTCACTCAGCATGTTGTTCCGGTCCACGTGGATCAGCTTCATGTTTCCCTCCTCCATCTCCCGCTTGGAAGTCAGGTGCGGCGGCTGGCCTGGAAATAGTAACGGCGTGGCAACTTAGAGGATTCATTGAGTGTACCTGTTCCTTTAACTCAAAGTAGTTATCTTCGTGTGCACTAATAACATATTCAAGGCATACATGTGTCCCATGTAATGAGACGGAGTTGTAAGGCGCCACAGTTTACTGTGCAGAGTTGCGTCCCTTTGTGTCGCACCAGGTTTCTATGATCGGAGGTTTTAAGCCCAGATTCGACCTGAGATGGTCCTTGATTTATCACCATACTGCCCACGATTGGTTCTCACCGAAAAGCTGAACATGTACGACCCGCTTCACTGACCTGCTCAAACATGAAGCTGAGGTATTATGGTATGACTGAAATACTGCAGAAAGTCACTCACTCACACGCCGTTACAGTCAGATGTACTCAGCTTGATATTGTCATGGTTGCTGTTATGGACGTTATATGTTTTGTAACGGATCAGCTAAACGCTAAAAAATAGCTACCTCCTTCCTGTCGCCATTGTTTCCCCTCTGCTCTGGGTGTGTCTTCTGAAACGGACTCCTGGTCACCAGAATCTGGAGGAAACATGATGAATCTACATCATATTGTCTTGTATTAAGTAACTCATTGAGACTCGGGTAATTCGTTCTACGTCTGCGATCACTATATACAAATGTAAAGAAGTAAGGGACCTGACAATTGTCAGTAAGTATGGATGAACTCCAGGTACTACCACGATGACTTTCACACATTGTGCCCATGTGCAGAATCAAACCCGACCTCCGGCGTGACGAGCGAAAGACGCTGGGTCACACAATAAGAAGCAGAATAATATTGCGTGTTTAATTTGGGCGAGTACCGTCATTGTCAAACAATCTCTGGTCATCCTCGAAGTACAAGTGATGAATTCATGCGGAATCGTACAATCGACTCTACTTATGGCAGAGATATTTTATGAATATGTACAGGTTCTGTCGTATTTATTAGCATAAACTAGACAATAGGTTACTCACTGTTGATGGGAACAGTTTGTTTCCCGTGGGACATATCCTCGGCTGCCATGTCATGAAAACGGCAGTTAATAAACGTGTTTCCTGAAATACATTAGAAAGAATAGAGGAACTATTGTTCACCGGGTTCGTTCACAGTTAGTTGTTGTTTGATGCCGTTGTCAGCAATAGTCAAGCTAAACAATGGCATCCTGTAAACAATAGGTGAATAATCTGAATATTATAACCATCGTCAAACACCATCAGGGAACGATGAAATGCAGCCAATCAAGCCACATAACCTGGCCAATAGGTTCTCAGATGAATTTGATTTTTGATTGTTCCTGTGTATGTATTTAAACGCCATGAGGAAAATTAGATTTTCAAGCTCTTCCCGCCTGTCTAGTTTAGAAGTTTAATGTTAACAAACAAACGGAGTCCCAGATATATGGACTTCATGAATTCACTCCTTGAGTGAATGTGTGAATGTGTGGGAGTGAGCTTCAAAAACAACTAAGTTGCATGTGATTTTACAGGTATGGACATTCATGTTGCAAGGTAAGTGAGGAAGAAAGGAAGGAAGGCAGGAAGGAAGGAAGGAAGGAAGCATTACCTTGGGTATAATGCTGGTCATTTGTCACCCCAGCTACGTTTGATTGGCCTGTCGTTCCCTGGCCGTCTGTTCCTTTGATAATATGGCCTGGGCGATATGAAGCACTGGAACCTTTAAACACAATATAGACGTGAACATATGAGGATTCATTGACTCTAAAAGGATGATTACAGCTGAGAATGACGAGCTGACAAACAGTCATCTGTATTTACATCATCAAGATTATATTCCAAAACTCAGCTATCATACTCACACAGCAGATAGTTGAATAGGAGGTCAGTGTAAAAGATGAATGGAGAATAATTTGAAAGGAATTTATGTACAGTTTACAACATAATCCCTGCACTAACGGTAATGTATCCTGTGACTCAATGTTTATCCAGAGTTCTTCAGCACGCACTTGTCTATTCGATGTTGTTATTTTCATAACACTTACAACTTCTAACACGTGTTTTACAATACCACGCACTCATACAACGTTTCTATTCCTATTCGAGGTTGTAATACACAAACCGTTGCGAAGCAATATGCCCGTTGTCATAATTTCTGTTGATGTTCAGATACACAATGATAACAGTCACAAACATTTAAAGAAAATCCAAGCCGAACTATCCTCCCTTAAAAAGTAATATCAAGAATTACTTACGACCAGGGAAGGCATGAACTGTTGTCGGGTCATCTTGAGGCACTTTAGCTCCGCTTAATAGTGTTTGAGTTGTAGACCCTTTTGTTGCTGCTGATGTCGGGCCAGTTGCTGTTGATGGGACTGATCCTGTTTCTGAGACTGTCACTGTTGATTGTGTGGATGACCCTTTTGCCGCTAATGATGATGTTGCTCTTGCAGCTGTTGTTGGTGTTGATTCATCTTTGCGTTGCATTTCGAACGGTTTATCTCAGAAACCTTTTCTACAAAGACAACTGTGAAAACAACATTTGAGAAACACATTGACGTTTCCTTCGTGGTATATATGTTTTGGAATAGTAAAGACGTATAAACTGTAGCCACAAACGGGATGACAATGTAGCAAAGTGGTTAACGCAATGTATCATCGTTCCTCAACACGTGAGGCACATGTACGTCTTCCAATATCATAACTATTTACTCAAACAAACAACACATATGTCGGCCCAGCATTTGACTTGTTCTATACTTTATTGGTGCTCTCAGTCCTATTTCCATCGAAATTATTTATGCAGTTTATTGTATGGAACTATTATGTCTTTAAGAGCACAATTCACATTTGAATATCATCAGGATTAGATCTACAATTACAATTACATATAAATCAATGTGAAATAGTGGATAGGCTATACGTTAACCTTGTTACCAAGATTACCAGAAATTAATTAGAAGTTCATTTCATCAGTTTACGGAATTAATGTATGTCTACATATTTGTGGCTAATGAAGCTTGATTACATTGACATTGACATTTAACTATTACAATCCGAGCTTGATTGGGTAAAACTGACAGTTGACAACCTTGGATAAATGAGGTCAATGTAACAATCATTAAAACGTCTACACATACAACAGAGCAATCCCGCATTCAGTCTACACACAAGTCACTTCAACACAATGCTATACTTGATAAACCAAGTATAAACAAAAGCTTCACGAAAGGTGTTTCAATGTCAGCGTCCTCTGCCACAGTGGTATATGACTTGGTAAAATGTTTTATAGCAGATATACACAAACGTGCAGGAGTGAATACCGAGTACCCGAGCATGTATTATACAAGTTCGATCATATCTACAATGACTGAAATCACTGAAATCAACTTTTCACTGGGTAGTCTGTTTCAGTAATACAGACAAAAAGTACCACTTCGCAGTGTTATAGTTGCTAGAAGAGTCGTTGCATACTTGCCCACTTCCAAGATCAGCGTCACGGTGCTGGTTTCAAGGACGCCTACCGGCCGACATATTGTATGTAGACACAGTGACACTGCATGTTAACTTATTCGCCTTACCTGCTGCCGCGTTTTTATATGACGCTGTTACTATGTGTTGGGGCGGACTTATTTTACAACTGAAGGGGGTTAGAGTAGGACCGGTCGATCTTCCTAACAGTTGTTTATTAACATTTGCTTGAGCTTCTTAACTGTGTGTACTAGTCTCTTCAAGTATCGTTATGAATATAATATCACAACATAATATCCCCCTTTTCGCGAATGGAATCTGTTTCGAGGAATAATCATTCGTTGACGTTTTGTATTTACCTACCAAGACAACACATTTGTATGAACACACAATGCCATTTAGAAAGTGGTCAAATGTACCAAATGTTATATTTGGGATAACACTTTCTGAGTAAAGTACAGATTCTCAGTAGAAAACAACTTACTCAGTACACTAAGAACCGATAGACACCAATGGTTGGATTGGGAATGGATGCCTTCTCGCTTATGTATCGGAAAAATAACTCCCAAAGACCCAGAATCAGGAAAGTATTAAACACCACTTTAAGATACGGGACAAAAATATCATAAGCATGTTTAAAATATTCTGAAATAAGGTGGTCATTTCCTGCGGATTTATCAAATTTCAAAGAGTTAATAGCACATAGCACCTCTTGTGAAATTTGGGAGTCCAGAATATTACAGGGCATATCATCATGAATATCATTAATAGTCGTTTCGGTGATTCCCGTATCTTCATCTGTTGGATTGTGAAACACGTTTTTTATATGATCGACCCACTGTGATCATGATACATAAGCTACACAAGTTGCCACAATCTGAGATAATCCTTTCATGCATTGAGCAGCTGTACAAATGGTTTCTGTGAATAAAATAATAATATCATCTATATTTTCTGGTAGTAACAGGGGGCACGGGTGGCCCAGTCGTCTAAGGTGCCGCGATTGGCTGTGCAGACTTGCATCCACTGGACACGTCAGAAACCTATGATTGTGGGTTCGAATCCCGGTTCGCCCCGATCATGTTTCTAGGTTTGTCAGCACCATGCCCGTGCTTGAGGGTTTCACCGAAGTGGTAAACGTCGGAGACCTGCATCATCCTCCCACATTAAGTTGACACGCTGTGATATAACTTGAATACTGTTAAAAGCGGTGTTAAACCCAACTCACACACTCTGGTAGTAACAGAGTACATTGTTCAAACAATCAACCACATGAGGCAATACTAGTTCATCTCTAAACTGTTGTAGTTTCGCCATGTCCCACACATAGCGGTAGTTTTCGCGAGGCGCACATGCGGTCCCTGCTGCTTCAACGGGAATCTCCTGATCACATGCTAGAAATGAACAAGATAGTGGAAGATGTGAGGATTCTGCCCTCGACACAATATCAATGTGTTTACAGTGGAAGAATAAAAAGTTGGATACAATAAATGTTGTCAATTGCACTGGAGCCTTAGTAACCGATGTAAATATAATCACCAATACCTGAATCCGTACCACAGCGACCATTTAGAATAGACAAGTCGAGAGCGGCACACATATTTAAGAGATACTTTCAGGCATTGTTTACAATGTTATCACATGACACTCTATCTATGTTGATACTTTCTGACAGAACTGAGATATTCTCGTCACCTAAGACCTCGGCGATATCATCATCAATATGATCATACAGTGTCCCTGTCCGGGCGTTGAGTGATTGATTTAAGATTTATAGTCACATCGGCAATATTTCAGCCATATCCTGACTTAATCAAGTTGGACATTAATAATACATAAATATAGACATTAAAATCTGTCGACAAAGGACAGTAAAAACACTAGACTATCACAGATGTAGATTTAAAACGAGCATATCATCATAAAATTTGAAACAATTCATAACAGTACACAATAAAAATGGGCTATGGATCACCAATAACCAAAGGTAGGTCACCATACTAGGTACCATGGGGACTTTCGATACGTCTACTACCTACATGGTAACCCAGCAAGATTTACACCATCGCTCTGGCTACTGGTGATTGTCAGTAAGTTTAAGCCAAATCATTAAAAATCAACAAGAATTCTGCGATTAAAAACATGGAAAATTATTTTACGTTACTTCAACCCCCTTTGAAGGGAACAATCTCAGTTTTTAGTTCATTCTACCAAATTAAAATCACATACTTTTTACAATACATATCAAAATTTATCAATCAACTCTATTTCTTTTAAAAACCCAAGAATTAAACGAGAACTTACAGTAAAAAGATCCTTTGTGGATGAAACCTGGAAATAATTATCCCTTGTGATGGAAAAATCGATACAGTCAAGCAAGACATGCTTGACTGTGATTCATTCATCACAAGGGACACAAAATGGAGGATCTTCACCTATCAATAAATACTCATGTGTATCACGCGAATGGCCAATACGACATCGTCGCATAATGACCTCTTCAAATCTGGACTGACAACCCAAGTAAGTATGACCGATATTTGCTTTTATTGCATGTCATTTATTTATACCCACTTGAGTGTCCCACTTTTTTTGCATTAGGTCTTTGATATAACATCTAATTACAGGTTTATAGTCACTGTATGGTATAAGAAGTGGTGTCATAGATTTGTTTAGTGCTGCTTTTGCTGCAGCATCAGCCATAGTGTTACGCGTGATTCCAACATGACTGAGTAACCAACAGAAAACGATGTCGTATTGGCCAGTAGCAAGGTCATTATATAGTTCTAAAAAATCTAAAATTAATTGATGACTTGAAAAGCTCGAAGTTATTGCCTCTAAACAAGATAGTGAATCTGGGAAGATGATGAACCGTTTGCTGCTAGATTGTTTTTGAATATATTCCAAAGCCGTTAATATGGCTTTGGCTTCAGCTGTGAAAATTGAGCTATGGTCTGGTAATCGGTATGATACGGTTTTGGATCCAATGACAGCAGCACTGGAGACTGTGCTACCATCCTTGGATCCATCTGTAAAAATGGAACGGTGGGATTCATATTTAGTTCTAACTTCTATAAATTCTTGTTGGTATATGAATTGATTTGTGTCTGATTTTTTAAATTGTGTAAGAGTAAAGTCTACCTCCAGTCTGATAAGTTGCCAAGGAGGAGAAGACAGAAGCCTGAAAGGAGGAATATTATTTAAATCAATATTTGCAGCTGTAATGTGGAGTTTAATCCGAATGCCTAGTGGTGGGACCAGCTTAGGCTTACCATGAAATACCTTTTCGTAACGGGGTTGAAATATACAGTTATATGCAGGGTTTAACGGGTTAGAATGTAATGTATTGAAGCGATAATTTGATACGCCGTTGCTTCAAAGATGGTTCATCAGCTTCTACATATAAGCTTTCCACAGGATACGTTCGAAATGCGCCAAGACAAAGTCGTAGGCCCTGATGGTGAATTGAATGTAATTTTTGTAAATTGCTCTTACAGGCTCCACCATAAACGATGGAGCCATAATCTAATTTAGAGCGGATCAGAAACTTATACAAGTGGAGGAGGGTTGTCTGATCACCTCCCCACTTTGTATTGGCAACAACTTTCAACAAATCTAGAGCCTTCAGGCATTTAGTTTTGAGATAATTAATATGCGGCTTAAAAGTTAAATGGTGATCGAAAATGAGACCCAGGAACTTGGCCTCTTCTACAACCTTGATAGGAGTGCCATGTGAAAATAGCTCTGGGTCTTTGTGGTGCTTGTATTTCCTGCAAAAATGAATACAATTGGTCTTAACTTTGGAAAACTTAAAACCGTTTTCGAGACACAATTTTTCGATTTTGTTGAGACATCACTGCAACTGTCTCTCGATGGTACGCATATTTTTGCCACAACATGAAATGTTAAAATCGTCCACAAAAAAGTGAATCATCAATGGAATCATTTAAAACCTTTGACAGACTATCAATCTTTATGCCAAACAGAGTTACAGACAAAATATTGCCTTGTGGGACACCCTGATCCTGATTATAATGGTCAGACAGTGTGGAACCCACACGAACCTGAAATTGTCGGTCTGTTAAAAGTTGGGATATAAATTGAGGCAAACGGCCTCTTAACACCAAATCATATAGATCTTTTAAAATACCATGCTTCCATGTGGTATCATATGCTTTTTCTAAATAAAAAAAGATTGATACTGTATGCTGATTATTGACAATTGCATTTTTGACAAAGGGTTCTAAACGTACATGTACCAGATGGTCAATGGTACTTCTATTTTGACCGAAACCGCATTGAATGTTACATATGAGATTGTTAGTTTCCAAGTACCACAGCAGTCGATTATTTACCATTCGTTCCATGGCTTTGCACACACAGCTGGTTAGTGATATTGGTCTAAAATTAGATGCATCAGTATGGTCCCTACCAGGTTTAGGTATGGGAACAACTATTGCATTACGCCACGAAAGAGGAATATTTCCAGACCTGATCAAATACATCAAGAAGCGTCTCTAAACATGAATCAGGCAAATGCTTCAGGAGCTGATAGTGAATATTTTACTATCAACCCTCCTGTTGTTTCTGATATTTTTGAAACTTAGGATCGTAGTTCGATGATGAAGAGTGTTTGGCCAGCGTTTCGCCAAATTTATTTGCAATGTCCAATTTATCCGTTAACAGATGGTCACCGTCCTTGAGATGATGGACACTCGATTTTGAACCTTTGCCTTTAAGTTTAGCAATCATGTTCCACACCTTGGATATAGGCGTGCGAGAATTAATTTTAGCGACATAATTCCTCCAAGACTTACGCTTATTTTGCTTGAAGGTACGGCGTGCCTTGGCACTTGTAATATTAACATGATTTAAATTATGTACAGTTGGATCTCGGCGGAAATATTTCTCAGCCTTTTTCCTTCCCTTCCTAGCCAGTTTGCACTCATTATCAAAGCATGGTTTTCGAATGTGTGGATTTGCAGAGGACTTTGGAATGGTTATGTCGGCAATTTCGTTTAAAATATAAGACAGCTGAATAGGATCAGTTACATTCCTGAACACATCAGTACAGAGTTCCCGAAAGAAAGGCCAGTTGGCTTTGGTAAGTTCCACCTTGATGTGGTTGGAACATCAGATGGATTATTTGCTGTTAGGATTCCGGGCGTTGAAATCCCCGCCTATGAGGATGTGTATATCTCTGTTTAATGACCCAATAGTTTCTATAAGAAAGGTGAAGAATAAATTCAAACCACACTTGATTTGTCTTTTACTAAACCAACTTGATCCTGGCAGATTGACATATACACAGCAAATAAGAATGTCTTTTTCAAGATTAAATACACATTTATCTAGAAGTAAAAATGTGTATCTCTTGGAGACGTTATCTACAGTAGGGAAACACTTATGCCTTGCCAGGGGCCAGTTTTCCACGTGTGACATCACGTCAACAAGGAAACCATATTTGGTTGGTGCTTCTACCAAACTGCCACATTAACAGTTCGAATAATTCCTGGGTTGAGACCAATTAGTGGCAGAACTGTGCACAACTGTTTCAGAGAGCACAACATCCGGTCCTGACGTCCAGTGATACGCCTAATTTGGCTTCCACGTCACCGTCACGCACGCCTAGCTTGGTGTAGACAGAATCTGTGTGTCAGAAGACAAGTCACCTGAGACAGTATACGGTATACAGATGAGTCCAGGTTTCATCTGGACAGCTGTGATGGTCAGTGTCAGGCACACACAGCTAGGTATAGACAGCGTCTGAGGTTCAGAAGACAGTATACCGTTCACACATGAGTCCAGGTCTCATATGGGCAGCTCTGACAGTCATGCAAGGGTGGACTTGTAATGGTTTGGAATTACAACTCAAGGGAGAACTCATCAAGGATGATTGCAATTTGAAAGGCATACCCTACCGGGACGACATCTTTCAAGATAGTGTTCCACCATTTGTTCAAATGCAGGAACATAACGTCACTATGCAGCAGGACAATGCTCGCCCACACGTTGCACGTGTTGCTGTTCTGCCATGACAGGCTGTTTCTCCACACATCTCCCCCATAGAGCGTCTCTGGAATTAAATGGATCGCTAGCTCAGTTGAGCCAATCTTAAGGTTGACATTTTGAACAACGTTTCTCAGGCTGTTTACATGATAATAAGATGGCGGAAGAATGAGTGAGTGAGTATGGTTTTACGCCGCTTTTAGCAATATTCCAGCAATATCACGGCGGGGGACACCAGAAATGGGCTTCACACATTGTACCCATGTCGGGAATCGAATCCGGGTCTTCGGCGTGACGAGCGAACGCTTTGACCACAAGGCTACCCGACCGCCCCAGATGGCGGAAGAAATTGAAGGAATTAGCAACAGGAATAATTAATGTAAATATCTATTTAGTCATAAGGCCAATTTCAATTACAAATAATGTTTTATGCGAAAGAAAAACCAAAAATATAAACAAACATTTTTTCATCAATTGCAAGCAAAATCGGTATATGTTCTCTGGCAATATATACCAATCAGTCACCTTCTAAAACAAATACTTAGAGATAACCGACAATTTATGACACTGAACCCCACAAAATAGCCAAGGGCTGCCGAGGGGTTGGCACTAATATTAACTGTGTTGATAACTCTAATATTTTATTTGGGATTCAATTTGTCATTCTTCTTAATGCTGAGGACAACTTTCTTTTCGATGAAAGGCCCTAGGTTACTGCAAAATACTCTTTATGCCTATTGTACCACATGGAAACTCGGCAAAACAACGCTACTAATATTTGGAGGGGGGACCACCAAATCTTCTAAATTATATTTCTGTTAAAAAACGGAAAGTGTACTATCTGTTAATAACTTTGTAGTAGCCATTTTATTGTATGATTTGGAAGTGAGGGGTATTGTAAATATAGATATCATAGAGAGAGTACATGTGAAATTCCCCAAAATTCAACGCCAACTTATGATCTATGGTTAATTGGGTCGAGAACCTGTACATTTTAGAGTATGTAAACGGGTTATTCCTTTCTGGCATTAGCTTACTTATGAAAATGGTCCTGCCAAATTGTATAATTATATTATATCAGACAATGATGGTAATGCAAATATGTACAGATGGTTACACTTTGTAAAACAAAATTAATGTTGGTCTTACACCATATTTTATGACTCATGATTTTATGTTTGTGCACCACGCACTGGTCTAATACGTTGAACGAATACTTAAAGACAAATTCACCCGTCTAATGGAAGTTAGGGTCAAAGTAGTGTATTGGGCATAGGAGATATTTAAGCTTTCTAGTGGTAAAACAATCACTCAAATTCTCACGTATTCTCAATTTGTTTCAGTGTCGACACATCACTAAAAGAAGTGTGATAACAAATGTTTCCAGCATGTCTGTTATGTGACGAGTCAAGTCATAGACCCAGTCTTATCAGACAGCCTGGCTTAGATATCAATGCCATTAACACTAAATATATTAATAATTCACAGTGTAAGGTAATAGACAAACTTACCAATGGACAAACTAATTATAAAATAAATAGACTTTCAACTTGATAAGAAAAGCATCTAGCGTCCACCGTCCAGCGAGTGTCATTGGGCAAATTTAGTTACCCTCTTTAACAGGTCACAATCAGAAGTCTTCATAACTTCGTTGCAAACTGAACTAGCCACAAAACCTTCTGTTTTTAGCAGAAATGCAGTACACATCTGTTTCCTGACACCGAAAGTGACTTAAGAAGACCGGAGGTAAAATGCCCAAAGGTTAAGTTAGCTATTCCCATGGTCAATTGTCAGTGTTTCAGTTTTCTACATAACCAAGATGAAACACAATGTGAATAAACTTTCATGTATGTCGACTTGAATCATCAAATTAAAATGAGTTTTCCTTGGAGCCCGCATCACTAGTCGTATCAACAGTTTGTTTATGAATAATAAGTATTTCTATGTAATGCCATTAAACCAACTTAAACATTAATGACGGGCAACGCAAAGCAGAAAAATGTCGATCCCCGCAGCAAAGCATTGCCTCTTTCCATAAATATTATTTATACCTTCGAAACAGAAACCAGTCGAACATCATGCAAATTGTCTATGAACTATTTCTATATTTAACGTTGTTCAGATAATCATGTATGGCAAAATGTGAGCAAACCTCAATGTTTTATGTTATGCAAGCCGATGGTTTCTTTATATGGGAGTGCCTGGTAATTAAGGAATAGTAGCTTAAATTTGTATAACAGACTTATCAGGCTAGGTTACAGGGTGGTGATATATGAGACAAATGGATACTGATGATGTTACTTATAATCGTGAATAAGGGATACTTCTTTAATGCTGTTGTAATTATTGAAATTGTACAATATAGATTTGCATTTACTTCATTATCAACATTCAAATAAATATATTGCCATCAACGATATCTTCTACGTTCTACTAGTGAGTAGCCTTACAAGATAAAACTAACTGAAAAAAGTTCAATCAAAATATAATTATTCTGAAATTAAATAATGCATCTTTCAATACATATTCATAAAGATATCTCCGCGGCTTTATGGTC
The DNA here is from genome assembly GCF_023055435.1 of Haliotis rufescens. Taxonomy (NCBI): domain Eukaryota; kingdom Metazoa; phylum Mollusca; class Gastropoda; order Lepetellida; family Haliotidae; genus Haliotis; species Haliotis rufescens. The sequence continues at coordinate 30,471,733 of NW_025964372.1, forward strand.
GTTCACAATTTGAGTGAGTGAGTGAGTTAAAGTTTAACTTCACATCGGCAATATCACAATTGTGAACGAGCATGTTAATATACAACACACAAGTTTCGTGTTTGTTTGGAGCATGATGCTCACACACGTGTCTTTAGTTAGGCGAACAGCAGACAACGGTAGTTTAGGGAACAGTACACAGTGATAGTTTAGGCATCAGGTGTTCATAAAAACTTTTGTTTAACCGCAAATAACGCTTCCGGAATGCCACGGCTTGCTGAAAATCAATGGCTACGGGTCATTGGCATGTTGAATTCAATTCGGTGTATTTCGTAAGTGTAGGCCATCGTCCCATGGTTACATTTGTATTACAATGGACATGATGTACACAGATGTGATTGTTCTAAAAATAATACAATGGGAAGTGACATCGCTTGATAAATATAGACAGCTAGACGTTTAATTAATTTACAGTCAGTTGTAAACATAATTATATTAACTTTTTGTTTCGTCGGATGTTCACAGTCAATATTTTTTTGTGGTAAGTGATCCACCCGTAACTTGTTATAACCGGTGCAAACTAACAAAAAATTATACTCGTCCTCAACATACCCAGCATTACAAATACCAAATAATCTTCTGTCACGTGGGATATTAGGGCATCTTCCAGTTTCAACACATAGTTGAGGCGAAAAACATCTAAACCGAGCAAGCGCCTCTCTCAATTTATTGACGGTCACACAGCTGAGATACAACTCTGTAATAAACAATACCTTGAATAGAGAATAAGAAAAAGAAGAAATGGAAGCATATTTGTGCAAAACATTATTAGAAATTTCGGTCTTAGACGTGGACCACTTTGGTGAGAACCACTAACAATGGGGTATGATGCTGTCAAACTTAAAATTAGAAACATAATCGGAGCAGAAGTTGGATATGTGTCAGGGTGCCATTTCACGAAAGCCTCTTCGCGCTACGACCTCCTATGTCATCACCATTAAGGCCGTTTCACAAAGCCCTCTAAGTTTACACCACGTCGTAAAATCACGCTAAATCTACGACAGCCCTCGGGCTCTCCTAAAGTAGTTACGACCTCGCAAATTCAAACCATCATGGCGACACATGCATTCCTTTAAGATATTATCAACAGAAATAGTATCAGGACAGAAGTCGGGCATTGGATGATTTAGATGATATTGATTTGATTTCGCGATATCCTTCCTGAGAATGTCATCATTGAACTGGTGAATCGAGTTGATGAACAGCCATTTCGACCGACTCGGCGTTCACGTGCACTAACTACAGAGGTGCAAGTGTGTACCTTGAGATACCTTGCTAAAGGGGCCTTTACATGGAGATCAGCGAAATTCACGTAGTTTGCAAGTTAAGCTAAGAGGCTTTTGTAAAACGGCACCCAGATTATTGTCTGATAATAGATTATGAACATTTTCAGGAGACTGGGTAGATGTATTACCATCCTGTAATATCCGTAATTGAAACGCAGTATTAAACTAGCTAGTGTATGACAGGCCAACAGATGTCCGCTCTTGTAATGTGATCAGTTGGAGGTAAGCGCAATCACGTGCTCTTATGTAACATGCGACAGTCTGAATAAACAGCCGGTCAAGTGGCAGGCTCGTCTCCCTACTCCCGCGTTTGTCGTTCCTCCCTCCTAGTTAGTGAGTGAGTGAGTGAGTTGGGTTTAACGCCGCTTTTAACATTATTACAGTTATAACAAGGCGCGTCAGCTTAATGAGGGAGGAAAGCCCGAAGTGATGCAGGTCTCAGACGTTTACCACTTCGGTGAAACCCACGAGCACGGGTACGGTGCTGACAAACCTAGAAACATAATTAGGGCGAACCGGGATTCGAACCCACAATCATAGGTTTCTGGCGTGCCCAAGGGACGCAACTCTGCACAGCGAATCGCGGCATTTTAGTTAGACAGTAAGCATGTATACACATATGGTAAGCCACGTGAACAGTCGACAAAGTCACGAACAATGTCAAAAACAATTTTATTTAATAAAGGTATGAGAGGTAATGTGAATTTTAGTCGGCCCTAACTGGTGTTCAGGGAAACTTGAATAATCTGTACAATAATCTGTACCCACCCACCCACCCATCCATCCATCCACCCACCCACCCACCCACCCACCAATCCATCCATCCATCCACCCATCCATCCACCCACCCATCCATCCATCCATCCATCCATCCATCCATCCATCCGCCTCTAAACCCATCCATTTTAATGCTTTCTCTGTAAGGCTAATAAGTTCAAAGAGTTTGGAGGTCAACTTGGCACGTTCTAAAAGCAAGGTGCTGTCGGCAGTGACTTTAGCAGGTAACCGTACAGTGTCACATGACGAGATTCAGCCAGTCACGTCACAGAACTGACACACCTGACACCTATTTTATGGCACACTTCATCAACAATATGAGAGTTACATCAATGCTCCAAACAGATTTTGATCTCAGTTTAAACAGGCTTTAGATAGGGAGTTATAGATTGAAGCTACGAAACGCAATTGCAGTGGAAAGATGAAAAACGTGTATTCAATGGTATTTTAACAGACCTGCAAGATTTGAGAAATATAACAGACCGCACGGTTCCAAGCAGAATCAGGGGAACAGAACAATACGCTATCTATCTATCAGGTATGTCATTTGTCATGTCCACACTCCTTATATATTAATGGAAACATTCACAAAACATGGAAACTGTCCTTCCGTACTAGACACATGCAAATTATTTATCAACGTCTCATAATGATCGATTGTCCAAATGCACATCCTGTGTAACTTTAAGGATTAAAATGTATCATTTCTTTGTTGTATGCAAACAGTTGGATTACATTATTTGACACTCAACTAACGCTATGCCTTTTTCATATTTCGAACTGTGCGGGAAGATTCAGAGAGACAAACCCTATCTACAAGACTGTGTGATAAGAGGGATGACTTCAACTTTCTAATAGACAACTTTGCCTTGAAGCCAATAGGCGAGACAAAACCCTTTCCATAGTAATAAGAAATGTTTGCTCGATTGTTCCCCATAAGTTGAGAAACTTAGAAGCTAGCTAAAGCCTGGAGCTGCTGGAGTATTGTTTGACAGTGATAGTGAATAAAAGGGATTCTTAAACACACGTCTATGATCTAGTCCAATTGGTCTTTTGGAATCGTGTAATGGACTCTTCTCGTGATCATGGAAAGGGTTTTGTTGTTTTCGTTTATTGCTTCACACACACGACTCTACTCCCACACACTCCACTTTGACCACAGTGACACAGTCAATACAAAAGGACCTATATGCCATCATGCCAGCAGACGGACCGTGTCATATAAAACCCCAAACATACTATACACTCGTATATATTCTTTGTCAGACGTCTGGGTTAGAGTTTGTCATCAGCATAATATTCTGGTCGTAAGATGCAAATTAGTATATCTGGTGGTCAGATTCGGTGTCTATGTTTACTGCGTGTCGTCGACGTAGAACCTTGGCCACAACGTTATTTACATAACACTCATAACAAACAAACAAGTTTACTGCAACACACAGTTCTTCCATCCCCCACAGAAGGTGAGTTGATATCCTAGTGGCAGACTCGATCTCACTCAAGTATGTTTGCTCAACCGTTACAGGCATATATCCCACGATGTTGAACAATACAGATGCATGTGACCTTCATAAGAACCTTCACGTGTATCCCCATGAAGACAACAATCTGACGACATCGTCTTGCTGGAACTCCCGTGCCATCTGTACAGGAGTCTGGCCGTGGATGTTTGTACTGGACACGTCCACTGATGACTCTACGAGGAGCTGGCGAACTATGTCTACTCTACCCCAAAGGCAGGAAAGATGTAGGATGTTGTTACCTTCATCATCCACTACTGACAGGTTACATCCTTTACTCACCAGAAGATCAAATACTTTCTTCTGGCCTTGAGATGCTGCCACCATGACAGCTGTTTCCCCATACTGACCTCTGCTCTCTATGTCAACTATGTGATGTGAGATGAGATAGTCAACAATCTGTACATTGTCACTGAGACATGCAACATGTAGGATGTTGTCACCATCATTATCCACTACTGACAGGTTACACTCTTTACTCACCAGGAGATCAAATACGTTCTTCTTACCTGAAGCTGCTGCCGTCATGACAGCAGTTCTCCCATACTTACCTCTGCTCTCTATGTCAGTTATGTGATGTGAGATGAGATAGTCAACAATCTGTACATTGTCCCTGAGACATGCAACATGTAGGATGTTGTCACCATCATTATCCACTACTGACAGGTTACACCCTTTACTCACCAGTAGATCAAAAACCTTCTTACCTTTAGCTGCTGCCATCATGACAGCAGTTCTCCCATACTGACCTCTGCTCTCTATGTCAGCTATGTGATGTGAGATGAGATAGTCAACAATCTGTACATTGTCACTGAGACATGCAACATGTAGGATGTTGTCACCATCATTATCCACTACTGACAGGTTACACCCTTTACTCACCAGGAGATCAAATACTTTCTTCTGGCCTTGAGATGCTGCCTTCATGACAGCAGTTCTCCCATACTTACCTCTGCTCTCTATGTCAGCTATGTCACGTGAGATGAGATAGTCAACAATCTGTACATTATCACTGAAACATGCAACATGTAGGATGTTGTTACCCTCATTATCCACTACTGACAGGTTACACCCTTTACTCACCAGAAGATCCAAAACCTTCTTCTTACCTTTAGTTGCTGCCATCATGACAGCAGTTCTCCTATACTGACCTCTGCTCTCTATGTCAGCTATGTGATGTGAGATGAGATAGTCAACAATCTGTACATTGTCACTGAGACATGCAACATGTAGGATGTTGTTACCCTCATTATCCACTACTGACAGGTTACACCCTTTACTCACCAGAAGATCCAAAACCTTCTTCTTACCTTTAGTTGCTGCCATCATGACAGCAGTTCTCCCATACTGACCTCTGCTCTCTATGTCAGCTATGTCATGTGAGATGAGATAGTCAACAATCTGTACATTGTCACTGAGACATGCAACATGTAGAATGTTGTTACCTTCATCATCCACGACTGACAGGTTACACCCTTTACTTACCAGCAGATCAAACACACCTTTGTTTCCTACATTTGCCGCTTTCATCACAGCCGTTCTACCATACATTCCTTTACTCTCCAGACTGACTACACGACGTGAGACCAGATATTTGGTGATGTCAGTATTCCCCCCAAAACAAGCGACGTGAAGAATATTGTCGCCATTGTCTAGTATAGCAGATAAATCACATCCCTCTTTCACCAACACATCAAATATGTTTCTATAACCTCTAACTGCTGCAGTCTACACAGGTGTCCAGCCACCCTCGCTTCTGGTAGTAATGTCCACAGACCCCGTAGCAATGATGTTCTTCACTATGCCCAGCTTCCCTTCTCGACAGGCTTCACTCAGCATGTTGTTCCGGTCCACGTAGATCAGCTTCATGTTTCCCTCCTCCACCTCCCACTTGGAAGTCAGGTGTGGCGGCTGGCCTGGAAATAGTACCGGCGTGGCAACTTAGAGGATATATTGTGAGTACCTGTTCCTTTAACTCAAAGTAGTTATTTTCTACGTGTGCACTTATAACATATTCAAGGCATACATGTGTCCCATGTAATGGGACTGAGTTGTAAAGCACCACAATGTACTGTGCAGAGTTGCGTCCCTTTGTGTCGTGCAAGGTTACAATGATCGGGGTTTCCAAACCAAGATTCGACCTGATTTGAATTATCACCACAATGCCCACGCTTTGTTTTCACTGAAACATGCAAACACGTACGACCTGCTCTGACATGGAGCTGAGGTGCCATTCTTTTACTGAAATACTGCAGAAAGACACTCGCTCACATACCGTTACAGTCAGATGTACTCAGCTTTGTATTGTCATGATTGCTGTTATGGACGTTATATGTTTTGTTACGGATCAGCTAAACGCTAATAGATAGCTACCTTCTTCTTGTCGCCAATGTTTCCCCTCTGCACTGGGTGTGTCTTCGGAAACGGACTCCTGGTCTCCAGAATCTGGAGGAAACATGATGAATCTACAAACTGTCTCGTACTCACTGACACTCGCGTAATTCAGTCTATATCTGCGACCACTAAATACAAATGGAAAGAAGTAATTGGCCTGACAATTGCCATTGGATATGGTTCAACGCCGTTTATTTCCAAGCAATATCACAGCTGGGTTGTAACAGTAATGTGCTTCACACATTGTACCCATGTGTGCAATAGAACCGGTCATCCGGCGTGAGAAACAACCCAACTTCGGGCCTAACACTAAACAGAATAAACGTAACGTAAATCATCGAAATAAGTCAACGTGCACTGTTAGAATCTGATGTCATGAATTTCAGGTCATCCTTGAAGTATTAATGAGGAATCCATGTACATGCTGATATACCTACATCAATAATTGGGATTGCTGATATTTTTCATCATGGTTATAATTGTGAATTTGCGTTCTACCATGAATTTGGAAATTACTCGATTCTGATTGGCCAATCAGAGGCTATTAAATCACAATAACCCCCCTCTGATTGAAACAGCTGGTTTGACTGCCGCATCACCGAGGAAGCTAATATTCATAGTCATTGTCGGTAAGCATATTTAAATAAGTATACAGGTCACAAAATGCAAAGTTGCGGCTACTACACTATTCAAAGGATGTGTGGCAGTACAGAAAACACGAGAGAAATCGTCAAAGAGAAAGTATTTTAACTTTGGGGAGAACAGAGAGCTTGAAATGTGGCGTTTCTCTATATTCGACCGTGACGTCACACCTTTTGCGTCACAATGAGCTATATGACGTCATAATGGTGACGTGCGATGTGGAACGAAAGCTTTGCAAAACATGCTCAGTTTTCTTTAGGCGTGCCCACCTCATGTTAGCTGACCAAGTTGCCGTGCTTATAAGCTTTCAATGCCTGTCATATGCTCGAATTACGTCTTATGGTGTAAACAAACTGCTTGAGAACATAGAGCGCCATATTTTGTTTACAGGCTGTTGTCGCTGATTCCGTAATTCAGATCGACAACCCACTCAAAATACTGGACTCAACCCATGCCACTTCACTCAGTATATTTGCTGACAGCAAATAGTTCGCGTTTTATTTAGTCATGGCAGAATGGAGATGAACATACTGTGTTTTCAATGTAGAGCTAGGTTACCTGTAGATTTAACTGCGCTAAATTGAACATTGAAACCCCACGTTGCGCGTTCGGTTCCAAATTCAATTTAGCGCGGTTATATATGCAGGTAACAAATATCTACTTTGAAAACACAGTGTGTTATCTCCTAATTCATCCACAGCATTGTAAGCAAATTATAAGAGCAACTCTGAAAATAATTTGTAAGATGAAAAGAAATCAGTGACCTATTTTATCATTTTATTACTCCTTTACTACAGCTTGCATTGCATGACACCAATTATGCCTTACGACATAATCTCAGCACATTTTATCACTCAACAAAATAGCATACGTTCGATGTGTTACACGATTTAAAGGAATGATGCCACCGTGTTTGAGTAGTGGATTAAAATGCTCTTTTCAACGTTACTGCTGTGGCCTTCACCTTTAACTGTGTAAGCCCCAAGGGATTTCAGTTCAGTTGAGCTACAGTTTAAAGGCCAATTAAAAAATTATGTCCGAGGTAACATTAATTGTTCTATTTTAACAAAACTACATTCTATGCCTACATTTTTTAAATACAGAGTAAATCAACACCCGTCTCGCCAAAGGCTCAACAAATAGTGACTTAAATAATGTTTGCTAATTCATAAAAGTCACTCTTGCTGATTGTTTTTGATGTAGCTGTATATACCATAATGGTATCTCTTATTTCACATTATGAAAGACATATGCCGGTGTCACGAAATATTCGCCTCCAGAATAAAATCCCCCCCCCCCCCCCCCCCCCGGCGAATTTATACCGGTACAGTTCCTCCCCTCTCGAAATAAACTCTCCCTCACCCTACGAAATAAAATCTCCCCCCAGAATATTTCCTCCCCCGGTCGTTTTATAAATATTTGCCATTCAGTTCAATAGTTGCCAAACATTTCTGATAGAGACGATGTTGAGAATGTGGAGTGAAAAGGGCTTCACTTTGAGCACTGTGTTTTCTTTAACTACCGCAATATGAGACAATAAAGTGGTATATTTGTAGATATAACATTAGTCGTTAGATATAAAGAATGTTTAGTAACTTAAGAAGTTCTAGGACAGTTATTAACAGGTGTCGTGTCAGCCCTATGACATTCGCGATTGTCCACTTCCAGAAAACATCCTGTGTTGGTTTAACATGAATTAGTAAAGGTTAATTAGGGATGCCCAACACGTTAACTAATGAAAGACGAGTAGTCAAAACACTGTCGTTTCCTGCCCGGGACATCACACCCCTACACGCTAAGGTCGGTGAGAAACATTCTCATAAAAAATAAAAAACACACAGTCAAGACTGTAGATTCCCGTCGTCTAGCTACAAAGTCATATCATTATGTAGACTCATAAATATTGGTTTTATGTTTCAACGGAGATATGATATTTTCTTATGAAATATCGGGTATTAGTGTAATTTGCATGCTTTACCATTCATTGTACCATTCTAAACCATGTGAATGTTGTAATATCAGTCAATCGGGTGGGAAAACAGCCCAATCCTCGCTCTACAATATAAAGGACTATGTCAATCATTTTGCAAGTTGAAATGACCCCTGATACTTTATGAATACTTTATAACAGTTTATTCATAAACTTAATGCTTCGTACTATAGGCCTGTGGCCTCTTCAGTGCTGAATAAAGATTGAAAATATATCAGTCAATCAAAGATGAAGGTAACTTTATACATCAGAGTTCTTGAGAATTGGTTCATGTTTTGTGCTTAGACTAACATTTCAACCATCGATTGTGTTCACATGTACACTCAAACTGGTATATTAAAAAATGTAAACAGACAACAACAACTGTATTAGAAACAACAAACTCTGTAGAGACTCTTGTCTCCCATCATTTGTTTGGTATGATTATGTCTTAAAATTATTTTAGGATGGAAGGTACAGTTACCAAATAAAATATTCTGAAATATCAATTCATTATGACCATATTTCATAATCTATTTTTTAAAGTAACCCTCCTTACATTAAAGATAACTATTTAAAGAATATAGTACTTAAAGACATTGCAACAAACCGAATGATCAGGGGGGAGACTTTATACTGAGGGGGGGCGCGAAATATATCCGCCCGGGGGAGATTTTATTTCAGAACAGATTCGCCGGGGGAGAATCTGTACCGGTATAAAATCTCCGGGGGGAGAATTTGTACGGGGGAGAGTTTATAAATACCGGGACACCGGCAGTACACATAATGGAAGCCACTCACAGTGCCCGCTAGTATCAGTCAATGAAGGAGATGCCGGTCTCATCCACAGGAACATCCGGGTTTCTGAAAAGAAAAATCCGTTGAAAGGATCACTGTAGTCATCTAAAATGTCTTCATCAGTAAAGCTAGCAAACCATTTCGCAAGCATCTTAACAGCAAACAGACGACGTAAACGAACCCAGAGTTTTTGGACTTGCATTATAATCTGTTGTGCTCGTTTAAGTTCACTAAAACTTCATTTAATAGGCGTTTATATGATATGGCTGAAATATTGCCGATGTGACTATAAATCGTAACTCACTAACTCATGTTCGTGATAATATACCAGCAATCAAATCACTGTAGGCGCGTTGGTAAGCGTTTCAGAATTTCCAAGTGGGGTATATGGAATTTGTTATGTTGTCGGTCATATAAGTTCATAGGGAACGATAGTAACCATTCAGAAACGGGTATCTTAATGCAGGTATGATAACTTGTTATATTAACCTGCAAGTTGTGCATTTTTCATTTTTTCAAGCTTTTCATTGGTCAAGGCCAGTTCTTGTTCCAGTGTGACTATTCTTTGGTTCAGACTCTCCACATGTTGATCATGCTGAAACACAAGAAGCTTCTGTTATGCGTGTGTATATATCTGATATACCTTTGTATACCTAGTCCGAAAACAGGTAAATAGGTTCATACAGGTAAATAGGTTCATACAGGTAAATAGGTTCATACAGGTCGCTAATTGTGTTGACCAAACACACCGGACGCAACATTTGATAACAAAGAAATAGACATGTAGGGGGTGCATGTTTATGAACTGTTTCCATCAATAAAAGCATGAGCTTCACACGCTGAACCCATTTAGGGAACGTCTGAACTTGAAAAGTTTGACTACTGAGAAGCGCTTTTCTTATTTGTGCTGAATTGTTTCTACTGAGTGGAAGATTACCTGTCGTTTGTTGACACATGCTTGGTCAAGTGTTCCATGGTATGATTCCAGAGGTGTTTCTTTAAAGGAAAGGAAGTCAGTGAAGTTAAATAAAGAATAAAAATATTTAGATATTTTTAGTCGATTACAAATAAATGTTGTTGGTCAGAGGAACACACGCATGCACGCTCGCGCGCGCTCGCTCACACCCACACACCCACACCCCCACACACACACACACACACACGTACGTTCCTGCACTGGCCTGCACATTCAAATGTGTGTTATAAATGTTTAAACTATTTTTATAGACAGTGACAAGATTAAGTTATGAAGATACAACACATTCTCTAACCAATTTAATTTACCCCTAATTCGGCAACATGCATATATGTGCTCATTCGTTATTGATTTGCTTTGAATTATATTCAATGATAAACTATAGATTCATGATACTCTGATTCTCGAGGTAGACTGATGATTTATGCAGCAGCAAATGTCAGTTACATCTCAATCAAAAACCATTAAATTTTGCCAATGAATTATTCACAAAGATTGTGTCTCACCCATCTTGTATATCATAGCTTAAAATAGTTGCCGTTCATACGTATTCTCTGTCTTATACCTTTATCAAGTAAGTCCTCTGCTGCCTGTTTGAGTGCTTTAATTTGAACATCGCACTCGAGTAGTTCTAACCCATAGTTTATGTCCTGGAGAAACTGTACAATGACATCTGTGACATCTTTCTTGTGTCTCATCATCTCCTCCGCTTCTTCCCAGGTGTCATGCTGGAACACAAATATCAAGCTTCCGGGGCGGGCTCCTTGAAACCGACCGTTGAAGCGAGCCACAACGGAGGCGTGTAATGTATACAGTGCTGAACAGAGAGAAGACGTAAAATGAAGTGCATAGTTCACTGGCTTGGTAATGAAGCTCCAAATTGATTCATAGGCTGGTTTGTCTTTATGTGTTGTGGCAGTTTCCCTAGCTTGAATGTCCTGTAGTTTCCCTGACCCATCCATGTTAATTATAACTGGAAAAAAGAAATGTAGTCAGCATAGATATTACGTGCATATTTGATATTTCCCACGACAGAAAACGAGATTTATTGATTATGATACACAAAATAAAATTAGCACAAACTCACTGCACACTTTCTTGTTATTCTATTCCTTACATTTGTTTTAGGACATTGTTTACATTGTTTTCGTGACATGTTAAGACAATATGGTACTCACAGCTGATGGGACCAGGTTGATCCTTTTGGGACATACCCTCGCCGGACGCGCCATAAAGATGAACGGTAATATTGTACGTGTTTCCTGAAATACGTACAAAAGAATTGATTGCAACTATATCTGATTCGGTATATACTTAGCTTATTTGTTGTGCTTGACGTCGTAGTCGTCAATATTCAAGCTACATAACGAGGGGGCACGGGTGGCCCAGTCGTCTAAGGCGCCGCGATTCGCTGTGCAGAGTTGCGTCCCTAGGGTACGCGAGAAACCTATGATTGTGGGCTCGAATGCCGGTTCGCCCCGATTAAGTTTCTAGGTTTGTCAGCACCATACTCGTGCTCGTGGGTTTCACCGAAGTGGTAAACGTCTGAGACCTGTATCACTTCGGGCTTTCCTCCCACATTAAGCTGACACGCCGTGATATGACTGGAATACTGTTAAAAAGCGGCGTTAAACCCAACTCACTCACTCACTCACTACATAACGACAGCCATGAAACGATTTACACAACGATGAAATGCAATCGGGTAAGCTACTGAGCCTGACGTGTGAATCCATTAAGTTTAGGAGAAGACACAAGTTAACCCACAAACGGATGGCCAGATGGATGGACGTCCTGCCCACATGCCTTACCATAGGCCGCCTTTGAGGTAAAACGAATTGTAATTCTCTAAGAAGAAATATAACACCTTAGTTCAATAGAATTCATAGAAAGTCAGAGAAAGTCTCGAATCCTCTAATCTCAATTGCCTTCTCCCAAGGCTAAAAACACAGCACAGTGTATATCCCTATTGTACATCGATCCTTACAAAGAAGGGTGCATTTCCAAAACGATTAAATTGTATGTGGTTTTATAGGGATAGACATACATGCCGTAAAGCAAGCAAGCAGGCAAGTATTACCTTGGGTAATATGCTGTCCATGTACCACCCCAGATGCAACTGATTGGCCAGTCGTCCCTTGGCCGTCTGTTCCTTTGACGCTAATACGGGCTGAAAAATATGAAAAATAACATATTTTATTGGGACCGTTAAACACAAAATAGTCGTGAACATACGAGTATTCATTGACCACGTTAAAGATGATTAAAGCTAGGAATGACAAAGGACAACTGTATTGAGATGCCATTTCGAACCTCACCAACCTAATCCCTGGGAATATATCATGTGACCCTTATATTTCTTTATTCAAAGTTCATAAAGTCCATTCCGTTACTTCAAAAACACAATAAACTTCTGATACACGTTTTGCAATGTCAGTATGCTATACGCACTCCTGCAACCTTTCTATTCATACAAGATGTTTTAATAGTAGTAAAATCGCTTTCTGAGCTGGGGGGGGGGGGGGAGGGGGGGGGGGGGGGGGGGGAGGTCCGATCCGGCGACCTTCTAAGCTTGGAGGATGACCGCCCGGACCCACAGGGAGATAGTATTCCGGCTGACCTCCGACTGTGACGAAGGGGAGACCGGCAGGAAAAGACGTTTCCTAGACTTGCGGCAGGCTTTAGACCGTCGTAGGAAAACCTTCAATCGACGAAAGGGGAGGGATTGAGAAGGATCTTTCAGGCTGTCCTGGGAGTTGATTCTTTGCGATGAAGTCCCAGCACAGCCCAAGATGAACGGTGCCATGAGTCCCGCGTTCGAACCTGACACGAGAGACGTCGAGGGCGTGGAGCTCACTAACCCGGGCGGCAGCAGCCAAGGCCAGTAGAAACACCGTCTTCTTCGTTAAGTAGTAAAAGGAAGACGAGTGGAGTGGTTCGAAGGGAGCATCCCGAAGAGCCTTTAAGACCACATTCAGATCCCACGAAGGCGGTCTGAACTTGGCTTTCTGGTCTTCGAGACGGAACGAGCGCAGCAAGGCCTGACGTTCGGGAATCTTCGTCATTCTCGGGTCGTCCAGGATGGCAAAAACAGAGTTGATGGCGACCAAGTACGTGGTGATGGTAGAGCCTTTTAATCGACGTGTGCTGCGAAACCGTTGAATTGGATGGAGTTGGAGGCGACCCCTGGCAGTCAGGTCTTGAGCCGATGTGAGGAGGCCCAGGAGAACCTGCCATTGACGGAGGTTTCGAGCCTGCTGGAGGGCAGGGAAGAGGTGAGCGAGGATTTTCTTGATCCGTGAGAAACAGGCCCCCGATGAACTGCAGACGGAATGATGGGGTCAGCTCCGACTTCGTATAGTTGACGATCCATCCCATCTGATTGAAGAGCCGTAGGGTAAAATCTCTGTGGCGCAGCAGCAGCTTCGAGTCGCAGTTGTTGAGGAGACAGTCGTCGATGTATGGATTGAAGTTGATGTTCCTCAGGTGTAGGAAGGCGGCGACCGGTCGGGTGATCCGTGTGAAAAGCCACGGGGCCGTGAAAATTCCAAATGGTAGGACCGCCCACTGGTAATGGTACCGTTGAAAATGAACCTGAGGAAGCGCCGGTCGTTGGGGTGGATGGGTACATGAAGATAGGCGTCCTGGATGTCGAGGCTGATCAGGGAATCGCCTGCTGTGATTCTTGTCCTGAGCAGTCGCAACGTCGTCATTCGGAAGAATGGAAGGACGTTCCAGGTGAAAGTGGAGAGATTGTGTATCATGCGCCAGTTGGTGGTTCCCTTCTTGGGAACCAGAAACACTGGGGAGTAAAAACCTGGGTTCCAAAGCCGGGTCGTGCACGATCTCTATGGCCTCCTTCCGAAGCAGGGAGTCGATGTTGTCGTGAAGGAGCCGAATTTGGTGTGTCGAGTAAGCGCCTGTTGTCGGAATGGACGATGTTCTGCCAATGGGCCAATGACGGGGGACGTTTGTGACGAGCGGGTCCTCCAGTATAGATCAGTTTCTCCCAAACCGGCCTAATTTCCCACCCACAGGTGTGTCGGTGACCGGAACGGCTGGGGGTGGGAGGTCCCAGTCGTTGAGGTCCCTCCGGTCAACGCTTGGAGGTGGAATCGGCACCCTTGCCGGGGCGACGATCCCGTCGGAGCTGGTAGGTGCCACGGGATTTGCCACGACCACGCCCTTTCTGGCCACGAAAGGGCGGGGCATGTTTGGAGACGTCCTTGAGAGAGGAGCGGCGAGGTTTGTAGTTGCCTTTGGAGGACTTGGCCGCTGATTGGTGCGTGACATGCTCCAAGGCTCTGAGAGGCGTTTCATCTCTTGCGAAGCTGGAGACCCGGGCGTGTGTAGCGGAAATGGCACCATTAAAAAGGGTAGGACCCGACCAAGGTTGTCGCAGTAAGGAACGCTTGAATTCGGAATCCCATTTCGTGGAAGTCAAGTAACCCAATCGTCGTGTAGCGGTGATCTCTGCAAGAGTGGCTCTCAGATGATTTCGCAAATGGTCGACCTGGCGAAGTTGGAAGTTCATAACAGTGCGTAGGTGGTCGATCCTGTTTGGATTGGACTCCGAGAGATCTTGCTCAATGACTCAATGGCATAGGAGGCGATTGTAGACAGTGGTTTAATTGAACGCCGCAGTTCCGATTCCACGAAAGGGAGTCGGGAGTCCACCGTTTGTATGGTGGCGGACTGGGATGACCCGGCCATTCGATGTAAGCCCTCGTCCAGGATGTGCGCACCGTCAGCAACATCGAAGGAGTGGACAGGGAAATCATCACGTCGGAAACGAGGAGCCTTGAACGACGGCGTGAGGGACAACCTTGCGAAGTCCTCGTCCAACGCCGTAACAAGGTCTGTCAGTATTGGGTCGGGTGGTAGCGAAGTCGGGTTAGACCATATCGTAGATTTTTTGTCGACATCGGGGCCCGGGGAGGAAGCGACGGAGGTCAAACGGTCCGTAGCCAATCAGCAACCTGTGATAGGCCCAAGTGAGTATCAATCTCGGGAGATGGAGGGTCATAATCGGGTCGAAATGATCCGTCTGATGTGGCCGAACGAGATGAACTATGTCGAAGTCTATGTATAGGTGAACGACTACGACAACGACGACGGGATCGAGAGGACTTGGACGAGTGTCGAGAGGCAGTCGGAGGCGACGAGTCGTACGACGATAGAGACCGATAAGCACCCGAAGTAGAGGGGGACGCAGGAATCGGAGTGTCTATAGTCGGGGCCATCAGTGGCGCAGCGTTGCAGGAGGCACTGTCGGCGCCGCTGAGGCGGGAGTAGGATGCGCAAACAAGGACTGCATCCAAGCTTGCATCCCAGATGGATCCATAAACGATGACAGGAGGGCATGACCATAAGGACGGAGCAGTCGGAAGCGCCGGAGTAGTCAAGGTTGTCGACGTAGATGGCAGAGATGACGGTGAACCCGTTACGGGCGATGCCGAAGAGGATGAGATCGAAGCAGGTGACGGTAAGGGTGGTGTGGGAGACCGTGAACGGTCGTTTGTCGTGCCGTGGGAGGCAGACTCTACGTTGGATGGCATGTTGGGGTGTTGACGCACACGTTGATTGAAGCGTTTCCGAGACACTCGTAGGTAGGCGGTGAAGGAGACTGGCGACAGGGGACTACAGTATCTGCACTGCTCTGTGAGGGTACACGGGGTTGTACAGTCCAGGCAGCAGGGGTGGGGGTCCCGTCCAGATTTATTCCCGCGGCAGTTAGAGCAGCGAGGTATTCTGGAATTTAAGCAAAAGCATAACGATGCGCAAACACACAACGTGAAGCATAATGTAACGTAACATAACTTTTTTCTGTTACAAAGTATATAAGAGCAAACAATTACGCGTAAAACACGCCAAATACAAACATTTTAATTTAATGTAAACTCCCACCAAAGAGCGAATTCAAAACGCAAAACATGAAAATACATGGACACGTGGTGAATCGCAAAAGGGCGGGAAAACCAAAATGGCGGGAAACAACAATACGCTCGTAAATACCGCGACGATAGCCACAAAAGGAGCGAGAAACGTTACCAATGAACAATAGAATGATGCCAAAGGTAACAAACCATATACAAGAAACAACACAGCAGACTTTTGTCGTAGTTAACAACACAAAGTAAGGATCATAAAAAGCTTTTAATATTTCCACGAGGGATACAGATACGTCCGTTCCGTGTGGCTGACAAAGCAGTTAAGTGTTTTGACGTGACGTCATGTCTTCCGGGTCACGTGCCGACTGTGTGGGAGGGGGCGCTGCTTCCTGTACAGATGGAAACAACTTTCTCCAGCAGCTGGATCTCAAACAGTTCGTCTTTCTGTCAAAGACAGCAGTCAATGCACTACGGAGTAATGCAGGATAAGTTAAAAAATTATAGAAGCAATATGACTGCTGTCATCATTTATGTTGATGTCCTTACAGTGAAAACAGTCACGAGCATTGAAAGGAAACGCATGCATAACTATCTGCCATAAAAAAGAATTAGTTACGTTCAGGGGAGCCATGAGCTGTTGTCGGGTCATCTTGGGGCAAGTTAGCCTCGTCTGTTACTGTTTGAGTAATAGTTGCTGTTGATGGGGCTGAGGCTGTCACTGTTGATTGTGTGGTTGACCCTTTTGCCTCCGTTGATGTTGTTGATCCTGTTGCTGCTGTTGACCCTGCTGTTATTGGTGTTGTTGACAACAACTTTGCTTCATCATTACGTTGCATGTTGAACGGTTTATCTCAGAAAGCATTTCTGCAAAGATCAGAGCAAAAATAACATTTACGAAAGAACAGGACCATACCTGTGCGGTATAGTTATTAAGGACTAACAAAGACGTATGAACTGAGCCTACAAACGGTATGACAATGTAGCCTAACAAATAAAGCATTGTTTCATCGTGAGGAAAACCTGGGTTCGATTCCCACTAGGTACAATATGTGAAACCCATGTACGTGTTCCACACCATATTATTGCTTGAATATTGCTACACGAAGCAAGATAATTCATATACTATTATTCCAAATGCGACTTGTTCAATACTTCATCGGCGGTCTTATTTCCATCCAATCGTTTTTATTTGCATGTCAGTTTATCGAATGGAGCTAGTATGTCTTAAGGATACAATTACAGTTTCTAATATCTACACTTACATGTCCTTTGCAATCCAATATTCAGTGGAAAAAATAGGTGTCGATTTTATAAATGTGATTTTTTGTTTAGTCCATATTTTAAACCTGGTTGGCAAGGAATCTATCAAAAGTTCATTTCACCAGTTTCACGGGTCTATTCTATACCTGTTTGTGGTCAATGAAGCGTGATTACATTGACATGACACTGAAACATAAAATCAATTGTTAATTGGGTAAAGCTGACAGTTTACAACCTTGGAACAGTACAGTTAAGGTAAATCATGGTTAAGAACTTTGAAATGTCTACACATACAAAAACACAGGGCAAACCCTCATTCAATATGACCACAACAGTATGATCTACTTGCTGGACGTGTTATTGCCTGCCTGCCTGACAAGCTCCGCCTAGATATTGAGCTTCACGGGAGTGGTTTCAATGTAAGCGTACCCCGCCGTCATGTTGATATGCCCCGGTAAAATACTTCCTGGTTGATGAATACAAACTGAGTGAGAACGGAGTACCCTCAGGCAGCGTGTATTATGCAGGCTACTAAAATTTGTACATTTTGTACAATGGACAATCTGCTTTGTTTGCAAACTGAAATGACCTAAATCCAATTTTCAGCGGAAAGTCTGTTCCTGTTTAAGTTATTTTTTTAAAATTCATAAGATTAAAATACAATTTCAACCAGGATACAAATAGGAAGGTCAGTCCACCACTCTCTCCTGACTGATCAAACGGATGCCATGGTTACATTGATATGACACTGAACGTTACAACCCCTGCTCATAAAATACGTAATTCGAGAGGTTGTCAGGATGAATTGGCGAAAAAAGGGTGATAGTGTGACTCATGTGCATCATCGCCATACAAAATGTTGAACACAATTCATTCGGAATCTCTGCCACCAGAGTGTTACAATAATATATACAAAAGTAACCACTACACAATGTAATAGTTACAAGAGTTGCATACCTCACCCTCTCAAGATCAGCTTCAGGGAGCTGGTTTCGACAGGTCTATCCGGCCGCCATATTGAATACCACCCACTAGGTCAAAGCTCGTAGCATGTGATGCTGTCAGTCGGTGGCGGAGCGGACTTATCTGACAGCTGCAGGAGATTAGAGTAGGACCAGTCGCCTTTACCTTACAGTTGTTTTATAACAACTGCATGCATTATTCTTTTAAAATGTTGTTGTTGCTTTGTTGTTTAACGCCGCACTAAGCAATATCCAAAGTATATGACGGCGGTCTGTAAATAGTCTAGACAAGACAATCAAGTGATTGACATCATGAGCAATTGGGATACAATGACAAATTCTTTTAAAGCACAGTTAAACACATAACATCACAACATTACTTTTGCTAAAATAACAAGACATATGAAGGCAACACATTTGTAGCTCACCTGAGCGAAAGTAGTGTCATAATCTGCTTGTCCGCCTACCATAGCTTTCCTGAACTCCACCCTCCTAACCAGCACAGGACCAAGAAACTGACCTTCACATGCTTATTGTGCCAATGATGAGACTTGGCTTTGTTAAAGAGGTTCAGATCCTATTTTGAATATGGCCACTACGGCAGCCATATTTGAAACAGAACGCTACTTAGGACCATTATTCTATTTTATTTGTTCTTACTATTTTAAAATTGGGAATCTCTTTACCTGGTAATTGGAATCGATGTTCACGATATTTGACCTTATTTTGACCCTTTTGAGTATGCTTAAACAGAATACGTTTCCCCTTCTGCAAACGTCTTTTTCTCTGAACTTGCCAAGTTGAGGAAGCTGAACTGTGACATGTAAGCTTCTTCTGATGATAGCATCATATTCAAATTTATAAAATATGATATATAATTGTTTTTAGTTTAGGTTATGCATGAACACTATTTAAATTTCAATGCTGACAGCAACGTTTGTGAAGTGTCTGCCTTTGTTGATATTTTAGATGTGTTGGCTACAAATACAGGCTAGCAATGGATTCGCTGGCACAATCTTTTCCTCATTCATCAACATTAACAATCGAGTGTTTACAATCACTACAATATTTAAAGTTCCCTGTAACGTTTACTGTATTTCCTTTGTTGTATGCTTGGATCGACGAGCGGATGGGTGAGTGGGTGAGTGAGTGAGTGAGTGAGTGAGTAAGTGAGCAAGCATGGTTTTACGCCGCTTTCAGCAATATTCCAGCAATATCACGACTTATGCTTTAACCACAAGGCTACCCTATTGTAGTGAAGGCTACCCTATTTTAGTGATAGAATCAGGTTGCACCACCTGTCTCAAGTCCAAGGACATAAGATGTGACCTCAGAGTCGAAGTCAATTATCAGCAGGTCACCTTACTGAAGCACGCCACATTGTGACGAAAGAAACGCTGGACAGTATATGCCACACTAAGCTAACAACAACACTCTCGACAAGCCAGTCTAAAAGAATGCTGCTATCCCCTCGAAGATGTAGAAAAGCGAGGATCGTTTCACTACAACTTTATGATGGTGCTAAATTTTATTCATTACACACAACTTGTTTTAAGACGCCATGTACAGTTTTAGCGATTATGATATTGCATCAAAAAGACAAGATGATATTGTGGTAATTTGCATAATTGCACACAATGCACAGTTACATATGCATTTGGGTCAGAGATCGAGAACTAAGATTGTTGTAATGCTATTTTAGTAGCACATGTGGCAGTATAGGATCGACCCAAAAATGAGACAATTACAAATATCACAAGACATGAAAGCATGGGGATTTGGAGTAGAACACAGAGATTGAGATAATCTGAGTACATGCACAGACACACGCACACAGACACACGCACACACACACATCCACACATCCACACACATCCACATCCACATCCACACATCCACACACACACACACATACACACAGACACACAGACACACACATACATCCACCCCCCACCCCCCCCCCCCCACCCCCCCCCCCCCCCCCACACACACACATTTCTCCAAATGACACCATCCGTGCATATGTTTGGATATATAATGGCTGTCTGCCAAGTTCACCGTTTTTCATATATGATTGAGTGCTGTTTTGCAAAGGAAGAGGTTTGCGAAAAAATCCAAATGAACCTTCTCAATACATTTGCAAACTTTGCAAATCCCCATATTTCACATCATCCAGTAAAATCGGCACAACCATTGACACGTTTTTCTCAAATAATTGGCCCCTGTTGTCGGTCTACTTGCTATGTTGAATTTATTTAATCTATGAAAAAAGATACCAAGATACTTATATTTACCAGCTGTTTCACAATCTACTTGCAAATATTATTCTCTGTCATAAAACAAAATGAATGATATTTGCTGCTAAGAATATATTAATACCACCAAATATAATTAATTTCGCATTAGACGCCTTTACACCCAACCTGATATGTCTTTGCGAGTGATATGGTGTCGTATGCGTAGAGTAACAATATTAGTACAAGAAATACATGTTAAAATATTCATTGATTGTGCACTTAATTCTGTTCCTTTACAATGTGCAAATGAAAATAGTTCCATATCATTCAAAAATAGGAAAAAGGTTTATTCCCCTTGTCTTAGTTCTGTATTACAAAGGAAAACATCTGAGTACATACTTGCGCTCTTAACACACGATTTTATACCTTGAAACATATAATACATTAAGAAATTTCCATTTACCCCAAACTTCAATGATTTACTACACAATCCTAATCTACATATGGGGCGGTCGGGTAGCCTAGTGGTTAAAGCGTTCGCTCGTCACGTCGAAGACCCTGGTTCGAATCCCGACGTGGGTACAATGTGTGAATCCCATTTATGGTGTCCCCCGCCGTGATATTGTTGGAATATTGCTAAAAGCGGCGTAAAACTATACTCACTCACTCGCTCACTAATCTACATATATCATCAAATTCTTTCTTAAAATCTATAAATTTACAAAACCGCTTTGTCATTCATATAACATATTTTTGCAGCACAGAAACCTTTTCTAAAACCACCTTGGGCTTTCGCTTAAACAGTACTCTTTTCACAATATTCGGACAACCGCAACCTTTAGGAGAAGTGAACAATTTGTAGCACAACTCATCTGGATTATCCCCCCTTAGCCAACCCATAACCACATAATTACGTGATTAGTGTGCAGTGTCCTGGACAAAACAGAAAATTACTTGTGGATGTTGTGCAAATATATGCCAGGATCTCAACCCAGAGACGATATAGATTGGACGACAGATTAACAACTGAAATGCAAAGCGGACAAAATGTGATGTCCAGGAGTCCAGGCTTGTGGAAGGATGTGAGTCCAGGCTCGTTGAAGGATGTGAGTCCATGCTTGTGGAAGGGTGTGAGTTCAGGCTTTTGGAAGGGTGTGAGTCCAGGCTTGTGGAAGGGTGTGAGTCCTGGCTTATGGAGGATGTGAGTCCAGGCTCGTGGAAGGATGTGAGTCCAGGCTTGTGGAAGGATGTGAGCCCAGACTCGTGGAAGGATGTGAGTCCAGGCTCGTGGAAGGATGTGAGTCCAGGCTTGTGGAAGGATGTGAGTCCAGGCTTGTGGAAGGATGTGAGTCCTGGCTCGTGGAAGGATGTGAGTCCAGGCTTGTGGAAGGATGTGAGGTCCAGGTTCGTGGAAGGATGTGAGTCCAGGCTTGTGGAAGGATGTGAGCCCAGACTCGTGGAAGGATGTGAGTCCAGGCTCGTGGAAGGATGTGAGTCCAGGCTTGTGGAAGGATGTGAGTCCAGGCTGTTGGGAGGATGTGAGTCCAGGCTCGTGGAAGGATGTGAGGCCAGGCTTGTGGAAGGATGTGAGCCCAGAATCGTGGGAGGGTGTGAGTCCAGGAGCTCGTGGAAGGATGTGAGTCCAGGCTTGTGGAAGGATGTGAGCCCAGACTCGTGGGAGGATGTGAGTCCAGGAGCTCGTGGAAGGATGTCAAGTATACAATGGCGGCGATGTATATGTGGAATGACGTTGTGGATCAAAGACTAACATCGATGTGCTTTTGCAATGTAGAGTTGTATGGCCTTATATGCAAATTGAAATTTACCCTCCCTGTTACCCCGTTACAGAACTGCATATGTAAACACTGCAATTTAAACATTGTTGAAGACGAATGTCATTTAAAATCTCTTCTGTAAAAATTCTCTTCGAGACACTGTTTCTATCAATTGAACTATTGATAAATTATGTTATGTAATGGTAAATGACAATCTCTGCCGCATATCTGTACAAACGCAGAAGTAATTCTTCCAAAGTGCTACTCTCCCTTCTATTACTATATAATATATTCCTTCGTGTATCTCAATTGTTACTCATGCTCTAGTTCAATCATTTTGTGTGTAATATTCTACACAAGTATATACATTATATTAATAGTAATACTTTTATGTACATTTGTGTCTCGTAAGCCTCACGAGGCTGGACTGCTTGATTCACCTATTATCGTTTAAACACTGTAAATGCTAAGTGCAACACATTAATAGGATACTTTTCTTCTTCTAATCTCTCTCAATCTGTCACAGATTGGACAGGTATCATTATGTCATAGGTATGTGGTACAGCTGTTGAGAACAAAGGACGTGGCGGAGTCTAACCGAATTGTTCTCGAAGCTACACCTTTTTATCCAGGTTATGACTGTCACGAGTTCTCTATCTATCTTAGACACAAAACCAAATACTCGAGCTCAACGAATAGAAAAACAAAAAATCAAGCAAACGACACTTGTAATTGACATTCGAAGTCAAACCACGACACAAGCGTCCTTATATATGCTGCTCGAGCATAACTGTTGACCTCAATGACAAACACGCATCCACATCAATGTTGCATGCCTCATCTCTAAACTCCATCTCTGTCATCACTTTGTTGTCACCCTTGTCTGGTTGCTGTTTTTGTTAATCTCTGTATGTGTAATTTTTAGCTATACAACCATGTCTTACTCAGGTGTTTATCACTTGCTTCATAAAGGTAACCGAGCCGTCGCATTGATATAAAAAGGGTTTAAATCCGTTAACTCCGTCTTTATTGTAACTGTAGCTTCTTAAAAAGAATGCATCTTAAATATTTTGACAAACACCCACTGAAGATGAGCAAGTACCTTGTTCACCTGAAGATGAGCAAGTACAAAGTTCACCTGATGATGAGCAAGTACAAAGTTCATTTGAAAATGAAGCCAGTTCTAAGTTCACCTTAAGATGAATTCAGTACTAAGATGACCTGAAACTGAGCAAGTACACGGTTCACCTGAAGATGAGTAAGTACTAATCAACTTCACCTGCAGATGAGTAAGGACTAATCAACTTCACCTGCAGATGAGTTAGTACTGAACCTACCAAGCAGCATTGTTCCACTGTAAGTTTCAAGTTGGTTAAAATGTTCGCTCGTCACAGACCAAGGTTCGATTAATACATGAATACATACAATGTGTTAA
Organism: Haliotis rufescens; assembly: GCF_023055435.1. Lineage (NCBI taxonomy): Eukaryota > Metazoa > Mollusca > Gastropoda > Lepetellida > Haliotidae > Haliotis > Haliotis rufescens. Next base: position 30,495,694 of record NW_025964372.1, read on the forward strand.
GCCCCTTTCTCACGTCATCCTTTGTGAATTTGAATAATATGACGACGGTCTGTAATAATCGAATCTGCACCAGATAATCCAGTGATTGACATCATGAGATCGATCTACGCAATTGGTATACGGTGATATGCATCAAGCAAATCTATTGGAAAAAAACACACTTTTAATAACATGTTAAAGAGTCTTACAAAGTCCATATTTACACCAAAAAACATATGTGATTTTATAGTTATCTAAAAAGCAACGAACAACTGCCCTGATCTCACTACAAGAGCGAGTGCATATTGAAATCCTAGCTGGAGGTCCAGCCGTAGCTGTGACGTCATAGTGCAGAGACATCCGCCATTTTGTTTCGTTTACAGTGCATTAATCTCCATGGCGATGAAGTGATTTTCCGTTATTCTCGGCGTATTGAAGACGCACAATTGGGTATTGTGTTGGCGTGGGATGTACTGGTTCATCATACAAAAGTACGAGTGTCTTTTCGTGATATTTCCAAACCAAAAGGACGATTAAGCGAGGAGGAAAGTTTGGATAAAGCGATGTCAGCAAGAAGGAAAATGGAAACGGACTGGACATGCCTTTTTGTGATTCTTGAAGTTTGAGGCATCTGTCTATGATCAATTTAGCATTCATTGTTACATAATATATACTGCATCTTCCCGAGGCAAGTGAGTTAACTGACAATAAAAGTCCAGTTTCCCCCCTTGCCGAACTGGGCTGGTATTACGGAGTTACATTTTGGCTGGGCTAAAGAGTCTATGCATCAAAATCGCGCACCGAAATCGAAATCCGGTTTGTAAAATGTCGTGCAGATTTCTGTCGATTGTAGGATTTGCAAAGCATATGCACCGCCAACTCGTTGTCAACAGATATTTTCCAAGTCTTTTCATGTTTTTAATCAAGGTGCTCACGTGATTTGATTCACTTCGCTTTGTAAGACCCGTTTTACCACAATATAGATCTTGATTATCAATTAGATCGTTTTGACTGGGCGCCACCATTTTGTTTGAAACAAATGCAAGTGATACGAGAGGTGGAATCTGATTGGTCCATAGGAGAGCCTTAGAAAAGGAACATAACTCGTAATAACCACTGGTGGCGCTACGATCGAGCCCAGGAATTCCAGCCCTTGCCTCGGGAAGATGTATATACTAAGCAAAATTAAAAACTTCACATTTTAAAAAATAATCCCATATATAATGTACAACGGACAAATGTGTCAGAGAAGGTAATTTTTAATCATTTATGTCCAAAGAAGGATGTTAATTAACGGTGGTAACCATAATTTGTTCCAAGCACCTACGGTATTCGGTAATAACATCAACAGTTTAAATCATAAGTCCCAAGCACGAGAACCTGACGGCACACAAGTTCAGTAGCGTGTATTGCCACCATGTGCGTTGACAAATGCCACACAACGCCTCCGCATGGACCTTGTGATGCTTGTGAACACATAATTGGGAAGACGACGCCATTGTTGCTGCAAAATGGTGCCAAGATCTTGCAAATTCTGTGGTTGGTTCTGGAGAGATGCCAAGAGCAACCCAGACGTGTTCGATGGGATTGAGGTCGGGAGACCTTGACGGCCAGACCATGACGTTGACTCCCGCATTCTGAAGGAAATTCCTTGTCAAAATTGCTGTGTGGTGTCTGGCATTGTCGTGTTGGAAGATCAAACCGGGTCCATGTGCTGCCATAAAAGGCAGAAGTTCTGGTGCCAGTACCTGGTCGTGGTAAGCAGCAGCGTTGAGGTTGCCACGGATGACAAGAAGCCTGGAACGTGCATTGCCACAGAAAGCACCCCACACCATGACACTTGACACCATGACACCTCGAAATCTGTCAACTTCCTGTACACAACACTGGGCGTTACGTTCATGACGGCGCCTCCACACCCTCGCCCTACCATCAGAAAATCGAAGATTAAGTCCGGATTCATCACTGAAGACGACTTGATTCCAATTCCTCTGAGTCCATCGTAAGTGTCTCTGTGCCCACAATTGACGTTGACGTCTGTGTTATTGAGTCAGAATTGGCCCGCAGTATGGCCGTCGTGCTTGAAGGTGAGCAGTTCTCAGACGGTTTCGAACAGGTTGCGCACTCAGTCTACCCCTAAACAGTTCATTTCTGGTTGATGTAGCCGTCAAAAATCGGTTACGGAGGTGACGTAAGACAATCTGACGATCCTCTGCATGTAACGTCAGACGTGGTCGACCTGGCCGAGGGCGATCAGCGGTGGTACCCGTTTGCTGTAGACGCGTCTGTAAATCATAAACAGTCCGTCGGCGACAACCCATCGTCCTTGCGACTTCAGCTACGGACGTCCCGTCTGCAACATGCTGATGGCACGTTCACGTTGCACATTTGAAAGGCGTGACATGAAAATGGCCGTAAAGACTTTTGTTTTCTTGTGTTTTTCTTTTTTTGTTAATGACTGCTATAAAGAATGGCTGAAAACACGTGCGGTATTATGGCCACGTGACCAGTTGCACGTGAAAAACCACTTTTGCCACTATAGTGCTGTGCACATGATTTTGATCGATTCACCTGCACAAAAACGGGTGTTATCTGAAGACAAAACGTGGCCATTACTGTTTAAATACACAATATGGGCCCACAATGATAACTGGTCAAATTGTTAAAATTTAAGGATTGTGAAGTTTTTAATTTGGTTCAGTATATAACTCATGACTAACCAAACTCGTACAACAATTACAAGGGACCATGCACATTGATCAGAAAACATGCAAAGGTTATATATTGGCATAATTTTGGTGTACATAAACGGGATACGAGTAAATTTTAACGTTTTTTGTCCAAGATATTTCCTTTAGAATTCTTTCCTTCAAGATACATGTTTCAATATGCTTCATGAATGATTTATTTCCGTATATATAGTTTACTGTAAATTTCCTTTAAGTAGTAAGCTCATCGCTATATGGTGAGGCGCTCTAATCATATTTTAACTCAAACGTAAGTTGTAACTGATGTTAGAGAATCATAAACCGCTGGTTAAGACCCGCATTTACGACTTAGTACCCTTAACGGTATTTAAACATGATCAATATGTACTCTGTGTGTTGTTGCTATGAAAGAAGATACACGCATTCACTGTAGTTTAGTCTGGCGCATCCTGTTTTTTAGCCGCTTTGTTAAAGAGAAACACTGAATGAATTTACCTGCTCGGGTTGCCTACAAAATGGGGACGGTGTACCCGGATGTAACGTCAACATTAGGTGCCTGGGCATAGCAAGGCCCCAGAAGACGTGTCAGTGCAGCCCTCCGACCACACACCTTACTAACACAAAGATGGCAGGATTTAAGATTCAGCTGATGTTTATCGGATTTGTCCAGTTGTTTGTTTCGAACGAGGGTATGAAGCACATTTACAGAAATGTCGATGTTGAAGGTATCGTTTTTAACACTCGCTTTCAGTTCTATCCCAATAGTTTGAGATATTCTGTCTGTTTGATTGTTTGATGTTTAACGCCGCACGTCACTAAAGAAATATTGCAGCCACATGACGGTGGCTTGAAAGTTATCGAAACTCGACCAGTCAATCCAGAGATTGACATTATTAGCAACGTCCCACGTTATATTTGGTTGGTTCTTCATTTTCAATTCTAAATTTTGTGAATTCAAACAAAAGGGGAATTGTACCCATGATATGATACAAGGTACCGGTGAGAATTTGCCCAGCTTGTTTATTTGTAAAGGTCATTGACAATAATAATTGATGGAGATGTTTGTATCAGTCGGGACAGAAGTGTGGATTCAGAACATAAATTAAGGTTCGATCCCAACTATTAGCAGAACATTTACACTTGCAGTGGTGTTGTCATAATATAACCAGCCTATGTAGGTCACCCTTTATGAATACATTAACCGCGACAAATAATTGAGATCACTAGAGCGTATGGTGTATACATTACCATATGCTGTAAAAAACACATTGTAGAATTTCGAATAAACAATAGCAATAACGACAACAATAAAAGAGGAAAAAACAAAAAAAACATTTGCGTTTGCGTTGAATATTGCCTGATATGTTCTTTAAGGATTAGTTTTGTAGATTAGACTACTCTCTAGATACTAAAACCAATTACTCGTTAACCTAACAATGCGGACGAGGATTCATTCATTCATTCATTCATTCATTCATTCATTCGACCAGTGAAGATCCGGGTTAGAATAGCTCACCCATGCTTGTCGTAAGAGGCGACTAACGGGATCGGGTTGTCAGGCTCGCTGACTTGGTTGATGCATGTCATCGTATCTCAATTGCGTTGATCGATGCTCATGATGTCAATCACTGTATTTTCTGGTCCAGACTCGCTTATTTACAGACCGCCGTCATATAGCTAGAATATTGTTGAGTGCGGCGTTTAACAACAAATAAACAAACAAACCATTCATTCATTCATTCATTTACTACACCTGTATGCCTGATGCAGTGGTATAGAGTCAGGTACAACACCCACATCATTATCCCTATTCAATGTTTCATGTTTCACGTAAAATAGATTTTGCCGAGTATTAAAGGAATATCATAACATCCAAGAAGCCCTTCTAAACAGTTGACAAATCTGTTAATCTTTTGTCACTGTACATCCCTATACTATTAACATACACTGTGTTACCATTAGCTTTCGGTCATGATTCGACATGTTATGTTCAAATATTACATATTTGTGGAACTAATTTATATAACTCATCATGCGTACATAGCAAGACTACAGAACCTTTAGATAATTATGCACTGGGGATTGGTAAAAATAATATACTATATTATTGAAACTATAAAAATGACTTCAGTAAGCTCTCTAGGAATAGTGATACCGTCACATTGAATGTTGGTGGGGATGGGAGTGGATTGTCACACCTTTGTCGGGTCTTTTGTTTTATCTTTTTATTTATTTAGTGCTCAATGTTACCATTATGTTACTATGTTTCGGTTTATATATACTACAGACATACAACTAAACTAGTCACAACACTTTCACCATCATCTATAGTTAATGTTACAAGTCCTACAGTAAATAAATGTTGCTGTGTTATGATGGAATAACATAATATAATTGACCCAATTACTCCATAAAAGCGACAAATCCATTTTTTTGGTCAGTGTACACGCAGTAAGGTATAGAGCCTGGTTCAGCACTATTCACATCATATGTATTTAATGTTACAAATCTTACTGTAAATCTTACTGATTTTGCAGTGTTATGATTAAATTTCATAAATGTATTAGACCCACTTAACAGTGGAAAGTTCTGACACGATTAAAATGATATAACAAATTTCCTTTTACTTTTAACATTTGGGCCTGATTTGACCTATGACGCGTGTTAAAAAAATAACATGTGCTGGAAAACACCAAATATAACACATAGTGCATACATAGCATCACTACCATCCCCTCTATTTCAGCAAACCACATTGATCTATTGTTTCATATTAGGTTATTGTCTATTTTCACACACACACACACACACACACACACACACACACACACACACACACACATAAATAACAAGATAAAAAAAACCTGCAAACTGTAGGGACCTAACCGACAAGAATATGAGAAAATAGATAATAAATATTTGGCGAACACGGAAGGCAACAATGATATGCCTGCATGACATCCATATTTCTAGCAATGAAGAAACCACTATAAGGAACGAATTGGGATTAAAGAGTATAATTAAAACCACCCCAACGCTAGTCCAATGCAAGATTGGTAGCGATATTATTCTACAATAGTGTTGAAGTGGATATACCTAAATATAAAAAGGATAAAAACTTTATCATTGTTGACATAACTATTGATGGAGCAAGATTGTCCTTAGGTAATATATATGGTCCAAATACTGACAACATTACATTTTACAACTCCATGTTTGAGAAAATAGATAACTTTGAAAATGAATATATTGTACAGTAAACTACGGTTATAACGAACACGCTTATAACGAACTGACGGATATAACGAACTACTTTTTTGGTCCCGACTATTTGCTGTAGTTATGCTGTATATATGCTTATAGCGAACTACGGTTAAAACGAACCAAAATTTGTTGTCCCTTTGAGTTCGTTATAACCGTACTTTACTGTACTATGTTAGGACTGGAATATGGAATCAAACCAAGCTAAGGTTCTTGGAGACCTAAATACATATTAGCAACCCTAAATTCTGACAACAATTGTTGATGATAAAAATGCAAAAATGGATAATTTCAATGTAGTTGATGCATGGTGGCAGTAACCAAAGCCAGCACCCACGACTGGTTTCTGGTCTTCATCATTCATCTCACGTTTCAACTGATGCAGAAATTCTTCCCGAATGTACATCAGACCATTTCGTCATCACACTTGCTGCTATTTTCGCTATGATTTTATGAATAATATCATCCTGTCTACATTTCAAGTATCAAAAGAAATTCACCAAGATGCATTCTTGAGAATTTTTAGGGATAATATACAAGAAGAAAATTTTGTGGCCATATCATATGGCCGTTCGAGAGAAATTGAACGAATTTAACAAAATACAATATGTTGAATATGAATTACCTCATACCATACATTCTTTACAATTCAACATGCTTTTAAAATGTGATTACATAGTATATAACTGATGCATACTGTATACACTTACTGAGATAAAAAAAACAACTTGTTTTACAATAAGGACAACCGATGGCTTGCAGCTGTTTGGCTGAAACTCTTCCTTACAGGACGAAGTGATATTGCCTGGTACTTCTGACTTTGGCGCAGGACAACATACACTCAAGTGATTATCATTTTTTTCGAATTGTAGGACTCACGAGTCACATTAAATTCCTCCATCCCCGGACCACATCGTCAGGCAGCCTTCCAGACGTTATCACAGCGGAGGTGAGAACAGGCAGTAATACCACCAGGTTGGTCCTGAGGAAGAACGTAGATGTAGACGAGAACGCCCCCGTGTACGTTCCACGTCGTGCGGAAGATGGGAAGGTTAGGGTTGTCAAGGACGTCGTGCTAGATATTCAAGTGAGTATCTAGGTTTGATTGTATATCATACTAGGGCTTAAGGGCATTTCAATCTTTCATGTAAACCATTAATACAATTTCATTAAAATCAGATCCTAGTTCTCGCTGCCGCTAAACAAAGATCTGAAGACATCCCATTACGGGTCACGACAGAACGACCTTTCATCCGACCAATCAGTGCGTCGCTTACCAGATTATGAACATGACTGTCGGAATGTGATTTCTAATCCTGCAATCTCAAAAACTTTAACATGGGGTATTCCGAACGATAGTTACGGGTTTAACGACTGAATCCTTACATTCTAGACCATCTATTAGTCATTGCAGAATGTTTTTTGTTCAGGTTTCAAATTTGAAATCGAGAATTTGTCAAAATGTGTTTCGAAGCGTAGTCGCGAATTTGAAATTTGTGCCGTAAAGCACGAGAAAGCTGGTTTCTGATTGGTCATTCCATTGGTCGGTCAAAGTTCGCGCAAGGTCGGTCTGACGTGACCCGTAATGGGATGGCCTCAGATCTTTGTTTAGCGGTAGCGAGAACTAAGGTCTGATTTTAATGAGATTGACCATTAATATGGCGAAACATGAATTGTTGTATTTAATTTTAAGAAAACTCATTATTATGTTGCTCTAACAAAACCCAATTAATTGACGAATACAGCTTACATGTACATATTTTGAGAAACATTAGAAATATATTAAAAGTCTACATAAACCAGTCAATTTCGTACAGAATTCTTTTTTTGCTTTCATGGTGAGTAAAATAGCTTTTCGTCATCATATGAATATTAAATCACGTTGCAAGACGGGGAACGAATTTTAGTTTCGCGGCAAATAACCAAAACTGAATATAAAACTCTCCGCGGGATCTTTTACGAAACTGTGTTTCGTTAAAGATACTAAAATGTTATTCTACCATTGCTTTTATCAATACTAAATTCTGAGGCTTCAAATCACAATAACCACCTCTCACTGATACAGCTTATTCGACCAGCGCATCACAATGGAAGCTTATATTTATGAGAAGATTCTTCTCCTCATACAATGTCGGCATGCTTTATGTATTAATGACATGTACAACTGTAGGTTATAAAAATGCAGAGTTGCAGTACTTTAGTACAAAACATTTGGGGTAGAAATAGAGAAAGCTAATGCATTTCAGAATGGAGGGGACCCGTGAGGATTCCGGGGTAGAATAGGTCTTCAGCAACCCATACTTGCTGTAAAAGGTGACTATGCTTGTCGTAAAAGGCGACTAACGGGACTAATGATTTAAGGCTATTCTTTCTTATTTATTTTCAGTTATTGTGTCTAAAATCTGAGGTAAATTTCAGGTATTATGTTTATTATACAGACATATGGCAGTTTTATAGTGCTAGCCTCTTGATATATCATGCCACAGTTTAACATGGATACGAATTCTACAAATGGGCTATTCTGTTATAACAATGATCCACATAATGTCATATCGGCAATACATGTACATGTATGTAAGCCATAAAGCGTAACGAACCAGTTATACAATACCAAACACACAGTAAAATATAGGGGTAGATAACATAGATTGAAGAAATAAGATAGTTGAAAGAAAATCTTCTCTGGACAAATCAATGAGCTACATGAACATTGCTCTAACTGACATATTTGTAGGTGTTAAGTGAATATGGGATTGTTTTTAGGATTCGGCCGAATATCAGGACGTTTCCAACAAGGCCTCTGTGGAAATATCACAATGGTTGAATGACAGAAACGAACCTCGTTATAAGATGGTGAGTATGCAGCGTTTGCACACAATTGGTCTACCGGTATGAGCAAATCTTTTGTCTACTGGATATATATTTTACCCATTTCCGCTCCCTGTCTTCTAACCCGTGACTATTCGGACGAAAGAGGTCACAAATAACACGCACATGTCCAAACGTCCCGTTGGGATTCAGGATAACACGGGTCCCCAGCTGGAAGTAAATATATGCATGTCATTTCATATGCGGATAATATCAATTATTCTTCTGATACTAAACAAGATGGTAATTGCATCTAACGTTGTAGTGATTATCTTCAGGATGGGTTAGTCACATTATCAGATGAGAAACTGTACTCCGTCAAGTTGGTTTCACGGTCTGGTCGGAATGTTGGAAAATTTCAACCCGGAGACATATACCAACTGAGGCTGGCACAAGTATCGCCTGAACTGGAAGCGATGGGAATGACAGGTAATATACATGCAACTAATGAGATATTCACAGTTTCTCTCTGTAATATTTTCGTCTCATCTCTCTCCCGTCAGCTCAGTAATACTATCTTACATAGACATTATGAGTACATCGTCACTTCCTCTCTTTTCTGATTACGAACATATCATCACTTCCGGTATATTGACTTTATAACGTATCGTCACTTCCTCTTAATTGTCATCATGAACATATCGTCACTTCCCCTATATTGACATCAATAAGATATCGTTACTTCTGCTATATTGACATGGAGACATTTTCACTTTCGCTGTACTGTTATTATGAACATTTCTTCACGTATGCTTTATTGACATTATGAACATGTCGTCACTTCCGCTATTTTGTCATTATGAACATATCGTCACTTCCGTTATTTTGTCATTATGAACATATCGTCACTTCCCCTTTGTTGACATCAATAAGATAACGTCACTTCTGCTATATTGACATGGAGACATTTTCACTTTCGCTGTACTGTTATTATGAACATTTCTTCACGTACGCTTTATTGATATTATGAACATGTCGTCACTTCCGCTTCATTGTCATTAAGAACATATCGTCACTTCCCCTATTTTGTCATTATGAACATATCGTCACTTCTCCTATGTTGACATCAATAAGATATCGTCACTTCTGTTATATTGACATGGAGACATTTTCACTTTCGCTGTACTGTTATTATGAACATTTCTTCACGTACGCTTTTTTGACATTATGAACATGTCGTCACTTCCGCTATTTTGTCATTAAGAACAAATCGTCACTTCCGCTCTTTTGTCATTATGAACATACCGTCACTTCTCCTATGTTGACATCATGAAGATATCGTCACTTCTGCTATATTGGAAATACAGATAATTGTCACTTCCGTTATATTGACATCATTAACACATCTTCTCTTCTGCTATATTGACATCATCAAATATCTCAATTTCGCTATATTGTTATCATGAACATATCGTCACTAGCTCTATTTGGACATATGAACGAATATATCGTCATTTCAACTTTTTTGACATTATAAACATATCGTCTCTTCCGCTATAGGTCATAATGAACATATTGTCACTTCCGCTATTGGTCATAATGAACATATCGTCACTTCCGCTTTTTGTCATAATGAACATATCGTCACTTCCCCTATGTTGACATCATGAAGAAATCGTCACTTCTGCTATGTTGACAATACAAATAATTGTCACTTCCGCTATATTGACATCATCAGATATCTCAATTTCGCTATACTGATATTATGAACATATCGTCATCACCTCTATTTTGACATATGAACGAATATATCATCATTTCCACTATATTGATATTATGAACATATCTCCACTTCCGCTTTTTGCCATAATGAACATATGGTCACTTTCGTTATATTTCATCAGATATCTCAATTTCAATATATTGATATCATGACTATATCGTTACTTACGATATTTTAGCATTTTGAAGATATCTCCGGGATATCTACATGATAAACTTTCGTCACTTCCGCTATATTTACATCATAAGCTTCTTCACTTTGCATACATTAATAGATAAGAACATATCGTCACTTCCGCTATATTGACATCATAATCATGTTGTCTCACCCGCTTTCTCGAGTTTTCGGTCATTTCATGTGAAATCGCTATCTCGAATTAACGCTAATCATTAGAAAATAAATGCGAAAAGAAACTTTCCATATTCATTCGAAATCTTGCTGCCTGTCACACCCGCTCTTATTATGACCTTGACACTATCGCAATCTCGAAAGTCTTGTGAATTTTCTACATTCCTGCCAATTTATGATATGTAAGTTTCCTTTTTCTTTCCTTCAACGCCGATGTCGAGAAGGTAATACGTTTTATTGAGAGTTGTGTTCCTTTATAAAAGCGACAAAACCCTTTCCATATTCATAATCATTCGCTACCATCTGTATCATTTGTTTGATTCCGACGTTATCATGAATATGTGTTTATGAATCACAATAAAAAAGTGACGATACTAGGCGTTCGTGAAAAGGTGAGCGTATCCAGTCCCACCGGTGGCACCCGTCACAAACACATGCAATGGCAGGTCATGTTGAAAAACAAACATAAAAAAGTTTCAACACTTTCACTGAGGCCTAGAATGTTGTAACGTTGATCAAACAACTTTTGAGCACGTGTCGTACAACGCTCTTTGATATTTTAGTAGAAAGAGCATTGTATCTCAAAAGTTGTGAAATGTAAAGCGTGAAGCTGCAGGAATATTGCTCGACATAAAGGGAAAGTTTACTATTTGAAAGTTGAAGTCATCCCTCTTGTCACATAGTCTTGTGGAGAGTGTTTGTCACTCTGTTTCTTTATGTAAAAAAAAAGAGTCCGAGGTCTTGACTGAGAATGTAAGCCCGTGGCAGAGGGATATTGGAGAAGGCCGAAGTGTTTCCTTAAGTTTGTTATGTGGAATAATTTTGGTTTGGTTTGGTTTGGTTTGGTTTGTGGCTTTACACCGCACTCAGTAATATTCCAGCTATATGACGGCGGTCTTTAAATAATCGAGTCTAGACCAGACAATCCAGTGATTGACATCATGAACATCGATCCTAGCCATTGGGATCGATGACATGCAACAACCAAGTCAGCGAGCCTGACCACCCGATCCCGTTAGTCGCCTTTTACAACAAGCATAGTCGCCTTTTACGACAAGCGTGTAAGCGACTTTTAGTGTACAAATTTACAAAATAACTGAAACGTCAAGCAACCTTTGAGATTGTGAGAACCCACATTGCATTAATTCCCCCTGTCTCAAATACGTTCTGTGAAAATATAGAAAGTCCTTCCTTGATTGTATTAACTCTCGAACTTACTTTCGTTTCAGATGAAGACTTTGAGCCTGCCGACTCTGACGTGCCATTTCAGAATAAAACGTCCAGACGCACCAAACGCCAGATTAAGCCTATTTACATTGATGTCGTAACTTTGATAGATCATTCTATTTACCAGAGGCAAGTGTAATTGACATTGAAAGAAAGCTGTGGCAATCTGGTAAATGAGCCAATGAATAATCAACACCGTAGTGATACGATTGTTATTGTTTTCTTTCACTGCGAGCCTTCAAAATAGAGAGGAGCTATTATAATTGATGAACCGCTTATAACTTCTTTATAACAATACACCGCCTCCGTGGTCTTGTGGTAGAGCGTCCGCCCGGAGAGCGGAAGGTCCGGGGTTCGATCCCCGGCCGCGACATACCAAAAGACGTTAAAAGATGGTACTTGTTGTTACCCTGTCTGGCGCTCGGCATTAAGGGGTTAAAGCAAGGACTGGTCGGCTCAGATTCAGTATACTGTGTCTGAGTGGGGTATTCATGATAAACTGCGGCATGGTATCTCAGTGAGCTAGCACTATAAATCAGCATCAGTCCGGACTAGTACAAGCAGCCACACACACACACACATACATGCACGTCGCTATATAAGCGCAATAATCTTGGACGCGACGTTAAACCCAATTTCACCTTCACCTCTATAACAATACAATCACAGCAGTTGTTCGCAAGATCGTGTTGCAGCTGTAAGCCATTCTCGACTGCGAAATCATTATCATTATGCTATCATCCTGGTGATGGGTCCCGTGAAGAACCGGGGTAGAATAGGTCTTCAGCAACCCATGCTTGCCGTAAAAGGAGACTATGCTTGTCGTAAGAGGCGACTAACGGGATCGGGTGGTCAGGCTCGCTGACTTGGTTGATGCATGTCATCGATCCCAATGGCGTGGATCGATGCTCATGTTGTCAATCACTGGATTGTCAGGTCCAGACTCGATTACTTTCAGACCGCCGTCATAAAGCTGGAATATTGCTGAGTGCGGCGTGAAACAACAAACAAGCATCCTGGTGATGAACGGTAAACTGTTGACTCAAAACGTCTTTCACACACAATGAAGAAATTACTATCCAGAAATACATGTCATCTTCCTAAATGTCTCCCAATGCCAGTGAGAACCTACTACCATTCTGCGTGGTTATCGGTGTATATTGTGTCACCGCCAACCTCATTTTGATCGTGTTGGATCTCAAAAATGTTTTCACTTTTAAAGAATATACCAATTTTTTTCAGATGGCTTCAACAAGCGTCTTTGATGAGAGACTTGGACACCAAGCAGAACATACGACGACATTTTGCTCATCTTGTTAATGGCGTAAGGTTCTATGCACTATGTATTAACCCTAATCTTTCGAGGAAAGTACACACAGCAGTATGCAGTATAACTTTCTGGTTCGAGAAATTATCTCCACCAACCCCTTCTCTCTCTCCTCCACAATATCTTCCCCCTCTACCCCACCATCTTTCTCTCTTTCTCTCCCCCCCCCCCCCCCCCCCCCCCCACGTCTCTCTCTTTTAATATTCATACATATATTAATAATGAGATTCAAATATGTCGGTTATTGAAAAACGTATGATTAACTCCCAAGTAAATAGTCAAAACTCAGTTTATTAATTTGGTGGTGCCTTTTGACGGAGTTCTTTTAATGGTTGTTTCGTTATTATAACGAGGCCTTAAACATATTTGTATGTGTAATGTATATTAACTAGGTATTTTTATTCATGTGCTGCATTAATTTATTTGACTTATTTGAGGTCTTATGTAAGTCATCAAATGTCATTTTGCCAGATAAATCTGCGATTCAAAACAGCATCTACGAGATACAACATTAGATTGGTCGGATACTTCATTCAGGTAATATCACACATCGTTCTTTCCATCAACAGGAAACCTATCATAACATAATTATTAAATATATACCGTTTTTTAATATTTTGTGAGGGGCGGTCGGGTAGGCTAGTCGTTAAAGCGTTCGCTCGTCACGCCGAAGACCCGGGTTCGATTCCCGACATGGGTACAATGTGTGAAGCCCATTTCTGGTGTCCCCCGCCGTGATATTGCTGGAATATTGCTAAAAGCGGCGTAAAATAATACTAACTCACTAATATTTGTGTTCATCAAAGTAGAATTTTAGGGATGTAAACCTGGCACTTACTACTCTTTTATGACAAATTATAATGTTCTTATTCAATCCCTTAAATAAATTTGTCTTAAATGGATCCAAATTCCATGCAAGGACAAAGAGGACGGTGAATGGTTCACGCGGGTCCTGAAGAAAGAGTCCAGATATAACAGAAACAACGACATCATTAATGGATACCGTCTACTAGACAGTGTGAGGAACTGGACAAACTCGGATTCCGGATTTCCACAAAATGACTATATTCTAGCATATACAGGGTAAGAAATCCAGAGCCGCAGTAACTGTCTGACGCTCAGGTTATACCTTACGAACAATGACTATTATTGCTCCACATATTGTTTGTTTGTTGTTTAATGTCGCACTAAGCAATATTCCAGCTTTATTACGGCGGTCTGTAAATAATCGAGTCTAGACCAGACAATCCAGTGATTGACATCATGAACATCGATCCACGCAATTGGGGTGGATGACATGCATCAACCGCGTCGGCGAGCCTGACTACCCGATCCCGTTAGTCGCCTTTTACGACCAGCATAGTCGCCTTTTACGGCAAGCATTAGTTGCTGAAGATCTATTCTACCCCGGATCTTCACGGGTCGCTCTACATACTGAGTTGGATCAACGTGTTGAATGTTCTTCTATTTTACTCGCAGGCATGATATATACAGTCCAAGAACTGGAAGAAAGCTGCTTGGTGAGATTGTTCTCCCTCATCAATAACTAGGACATTCTCAATTATCATACACTCAATACACATGGTTTTAAGCAAATATCTGACATGAGAAAGTAACTTGATTACATAACTCCGGCCTGCTGATTATGTAGCAAATGTTATATTTGGGATAACCCTTTCTTAGTAAAGTACAGATTCTCGTACTTTTTTTTACTTTTTGGGGGGCCTGAGTCCCGTCCGGGGTTCAAACCCACACTGGCCAGAGTGAGGCACCTAAACGCCAGCACACAGTCATCTTCACTACTGATTATGATTTAACATTTTGTTTATTACGTTTTTGTCAAAGCGATGTATATGTAGAATGTGCTTCAATATGGGATCATAATGTGAACGACTTCGTTGAACTTGGTGCAGGGTATGCTAAAGATATTGGAAGCATGTGCAAAAACTTCAGGGCAAGCAGTTCACTTGTGGATTACACCGGCCGTATGATTGACGATATGCTGGTATCCGTGCATGAAGTTGCACATAGGTATGCATGTACTTGATAGTATCTAAGATCTTTCTCTTAAATTAATGCTGAAGTGATAAGCTGGTCACACGTCTGACCCCTGTACAAGTACTGAGGCTGGTTGCCATAGAAACAGTCCGCTGCAATACCAATAAAGTAGCATGACAAATTAATGATTTAAAATGTAAATAACACTGTATGGTTTTTGGTTTGGTTTGGTTTGTTGTTTAACGCCGCACTCAGCAATATTCCAGCTATATGACGGCGGTCTGTAAATAATTGAGTCTGGACCAGACAATCCAGTGATTGACATCATGAGCATCGATCCATGCAATTGGGATCAATGACATGCATCAACCAAGTCAGCGAGCCTGACCACCCGATCCCTTTAGTCCCTTTTTACGACAAGCAAAGTCGCCTTTTACGGCAAGTATGGGTTGCTGAAGACCTATTCTAACCCGGAATCTTCATGGGTCGATTGATGTTATGAACAACGCCCCATACTGTCTGGGTACGATGACACGCAATCATTCAAGTCACCGAGCCTGATCATCTTATTGCTGGGGCCCAGAACCCTCACAGGGAAACCATGCAATGTTGCATGTGTCCCTATGTTA
Source organism: Haliotis rufescens (assembly GCF_023055435.1). Lineage (NCBI taxonomy): Eukaryota > Metazoa > Mollusca > Gastropoda > Lepetellida > Haliotidae > Haliotis > Haliotis rufescens. The sequence goes on from NW_025964372.1 coordinate 30,511,762, forward strand.
CAACATTCAATGCCTTGGTGAAGCGGCTCTCGGGTAGCCTTGTGGTTTAAGCGTTCGCACTTCACGCCGAAAACCCGGGCTCGATTCCCGACATGGGTACAATGTGTAAAGCCCATTAGTGGTGTCCCCCGCCGTGATATTGCTGGAATGTTGCTATATGCGGCGTTAAACCATACACAATCACTCACTAGTAAAGTTTTCAAAAGGTGTTATGGAAAACATGCAGAGGGCATTCCAAATTTGACGCATCAGTGACAAAGATGCCTAAAGATGCAAGTCCCTATTTTGACCTGCCATATGTTCCATTGCATGTGTTTGTGACGGGTGATACCCGTGGGGCAAGATACGTCCACCTTTTCGCGTACAACTGGTATCATCAGTATTTGATAGTAATTCATCAACACACGCTCAAGATATAGTCGGATTGAGTACAATGAGCTCTGCTTTTGGTAGAGACTTTTGTCGATTTTACCCCCTTCATATTGTATCTCAAGTTACATAAAACTCGTTAAACAGACAGTCTGTACTTGCCTGTTCCTGTTGCAATAAGTTCATTCAAATGGTTCTATGTTGGTTTCAGTTTTGGAGCACGGCACGACGCGGACAAGAACTCGTGTTCTCGTTCCAGGCACAACATCATGTCTCCTACATATAGAAAAAGCCATTCCCTCGTCACTAACAACGAGTATGGCTTTTCTTCGTGTTCGGTAAGGTACTTCCGGGAACATGTCAACGGCATTCTTGAAGAAGGGTAAGATTATGTTTCTTTTGTGTGTTTTTCATGGTGTTTAACGCCGCACTCAACAATATTCCAGCGGTCTGTAAATAATCGAGACAAACCAGTGATTGACATCATGAGCATCGATCCTCACAATTGGGATACGATGACATGCATCAACCAAGTCTATGTACTGTAGCACAATTTGAGTTACATATAGAATTCTTGCAAAGATCATGTCGGCGAGATCGGGTTATCATGATATCATACACTGGTTTGTCTGGTCAAGATTCAGTATTTATTTGGCGACAAATATCTTAACACACAGTTGTCAATGACAGACACAGCCACCTTCCTAATCATATAGAGGGTAGAAATGTGTGTTTCTGATCAATATACTCAGGTTTCAATTAACACTGTTTCATTGTGTCTACTGGAAAAATCTTTCTGCATTTGTTTCTTTGTTTGTTTGTATTGTTTAGTTTATTTAGTTGTGTATCAATTCCAGGAGTGCTAAATCTAAAAAGTGTCTCCTAGAGAAACTACAGCCGTCGTCAGTCCCAGACATAAGCGGCGAGATGCCAGGGCAGCTTTATGATCCAGACATTCAGTGTAAAATGGCCTTCGGAACTGCGTCATACTTTCTCAGTGTAAGCATCATAAAAAACTTACGTCACACTTTCGAAGTGTGAGTACACTCTGTCTCAGCTAGACATGGGAAAAGCAAGGAAAGGTGATATGTTTCGATTTGATATAACGTGAATATAGTATAATGCGCATGAACATTATAGATTTCTACAAGCGCAAATCATTCTAGGTTTAAGACGGCTGTAACAACTTTTTTATGTTTGAATCACGAGAAATGCTTTGGTGCTGAAACCAGATTTAACCAGGGTGTATCTGAGATTCGAACCAACAACAGAGCTGCTTTATAAGTATACTTTATAAGTCATGGAGAACCGTGTACATCGAATGAGTTTCCTTTCAAATTAAAATCAATTTCCCCCAATATATCTCCACCATAAAATACTCTCGAGTTTTTTAACCAAAGTGATTAACGTCTAGGGTCTGCAACATCAAGCTGAAACGCCGTGGTATAACTGAAATACTGTTGAAAGTGACATTAAACTCACTCACTCACCCACTCACTCTCTGTTCTAGGGTGACACTTACTTATCACAAATCTGCAAGAGAATGTACTGCTCTGACCCGCAGTCCTTCAGCCGGAAACCGATGAACGCTGCTGAAGGGACATCCTGTGGCGACAGACAAGTAATTATAACACACAGATGAGATAAGAGGTCCCGTTGTATTTGTTAGAATACAGGGTAGGTCCCCAGTAAGGGTGGTCGTAAGAGGCGAATACAAGATCCGAATTCAGGCGGCTCAGTGAGTTGACTGCCTGTCACCATCACGACGGCGTGGGACGTTGCCTATGATATCAACCACGTGTGTATCTGCACCACACTCTATAAACTGTTATTAGACCGTCGTCATGTAACTGGATTGTTGCTGAGTGCGACGTTTGACAAAAATCCAAACAGATACTGTGGCATTTTACTTTGAAAGAATTGTTTACTTGACAAAACATATAATGGCACCCGGTAGACGTGCATCTGTACCGCAAAATAATCAATATTGGCTGATACCGTTACAATGTGCTGTGAAGTGCAGTTACCTTTTCCGCTATTTTTTTAATGCAATTAATATGGATTACAAGATTTGATTGTAATTGTTCCTTCTTATTGTGACCAAAGTGCTATTAAATGTTTAGAAAGTATGTTCAGAAGATTGCCATTTTATTTTACGGAGTGAACTTATTGAAAATGCTCTGAAATACCGGCATATATATAAAATATCTAATTTTGGCAAGGAAATATCACTATACAGACAGCTTTATCAATGATGGTCAAACTTAAGCCATGACTTTGGTAACAAATATCAGGAAAGTACTAGTTCCTTACTGGTGTAAATATGTCAGTCTTGTGTATGTGTTTTCAGTGGTGTGTGGCAGGGACCTGTACACGATCCGGAAGTGCTCCCTCAGGAAACCGTAAGAATGTCACTCTATTAGTGTTTCTTCATTTTAGCAAATGGTTAAAACGTGCGCATTTACATATTTCCCTTTATCTCTAACTTGCAGCGATATTCCATTCATGACGTCATACAGTGTTAGGCCCGTGAAGGTCCGGGGTAGAATAGGTCTTCAGCAACCGATGCTTGCCGTAAAAGGCGACTATGCTTGTCGTACAAGGCGACTAACGGGATCGGGTGGTCAGGCTCGGTGACTTGGTTGATGCATGTCATCGGTCCCAATTGCGTGGATCCATGGTCATGTTGTCAATCACTGGATTGTCTTGTCCAGACTCGATTATTTACAGACCGCCGTCATATAGCTGGAATATTGCTGAGTGCGGCGTTAAACAACAAACCAAACCAAACCAAAAACCATACAGTGTTATTTACATTTTAAAACATTAATCTGTCGTCCTACTTTATTGGTATTGCAGCGAACTGTTTCTATGGCAACCAGCCTCAGTACTTGTACAGGGGTCAGACGTGTGACCAGCTTATCACTTCAGCTGATAGCACTTCGTGCACCAGGAGCCTAATTCGGAAATATTGTTGTGCTACCTGTCTGAAATACTACAGAAACGGGACAGGTGAAATTCAATTTGAGTAATGCTAAACCTCCAAAATGGTTCTTATGTATTAGAGGAGACACACAGACCCATAGAATGTACATACGTCAGCGTTAATTAGAGTGAGTGAATGAGTGTGATTTTCAAGCAATATCACGGTGGGGGACACCAGAAATGGGCTTCACACATTTTACCCATGTCGGGAATCGAACCCGGGTCTTAACTACTAGGCTACCCGACCGCCCCAGTGTTAATTAGATCTGAAAGGGGGAAGCGCTATAAAAATGTTTTGTTTTACGAAAAAGACCAAATGTATGGATGAACAATAACACTTGTAAACCATATCATATATTTATACCAGATACGTCAGGAAGGATCTCAACCCGAGTAAACGCACTTGCAAAATGGATAGGATATGAGATTCGCAGTTAATGCACGGCAGCGTAATATGCTACATGTTGACAGTTAAATTAAAAAAACGTTTTTTTGTGAATGAAAAATTATATTCAAATAAACCTTTTTTAATGTTGTCTGCAGAGTCAACATCAGTAGTTCCATCTGCAGCTTCGCCAACGCCAGTGACCAGCGGTCCATCACAAACACCAACCGCACTTTCTGAACCCTCAACCTTGAACGCTACTGCAAAGACACCAAATACATCTGCGACTCCTCTAACAACTTCATCAACGTCAGGTAATGTTTCTATTAATTGTATGCAATCAAAACCATTGGTACCTAAAATATAATGTTTCCGGTAAGATTTGCACTACACATATAATAACAATAAACATATACAAGCCCTGTTGACATGAGACCCTTTACCCATAAGGGTAAATTTTCAGAATACAGTTGGTGAGCGAGACGGATTTGTACCACTACAAGTTCGTTTAATATGTAAATGAAAAGCCAAACTTATTACGACAGTATACTGTTATCATTTAGTTAAATACACTTGCATCATAGGTATCAATGATTCTTATCGGGGCCAAAATGAAAGAATAGAAGATTAATTTGTCCTCCAGTTCTTCCCCCAAAACATATAGATATAAGTACGGAGTTTGGCTCCTCGTTACACAGAAGAACTGAGTGTTTTATAGCAATGACCAAAAATGTATTCGCTGTTACAGTGCTTGTGCTTTCAATAACAGCCTATTGCTGTATTCGTTCAGGTGGCCCAAACAAGATGGCGGTCGTTGGGGGCGTTATAAGTGCGTTGGTCGTCACATGTGTGCTCGGAGTGGCTATTGTCTTCATCGTGTAAGTAATTTGTGTAATAATAGTTACCTTATGCTGTGTCTTTGGAAAGACATATACTGAAACCCTGTAATTAGGGGGCACGGGTGGCCCAGTCGTCTAAGGCGCCGCGATTCGCTGTGCAAAGTTTCGTCCCTTGGGCACGCCAGAAACCTATGATTGTGGGTTCGAATCCCGGTTCGCCTCAATTATGTTTCTAGGTTTGTCAGCACCAAACCCGTGCTCGTGGGGTTCATTGAAGTGGTAAACGTCTGAGACCTGCATCACTTCGGGCTTTCCTCCCACATTAAGCTGACAGGCCGAGATGTAACTGGAATAATGTTAAAAGCGGGGTTAAACCCAACTCACTCACTCTGTAATAACCTAAAGGTAACCATTTATTATGTATTTCTGTAATGACAAACTCGGCTTCTCTGTACTGATCTAGGGGCGATCGGGTAGCCTAGTGGTTAAAGCGTTCGCTCGTCACGCCGAAGACCCGGGTTCGATTCCCGACATGGGTACAATGTGTGAAGCCCATTTCTGGTGTCCCCCGCCGTGATATTGCTGGAATATTGCTAAAAGCGGCGTAAAACCATACTCACTCACTCACTCACTGTACTGATCTATTGTGTGTCTCTGTACTCACTATACTTTTTATCTGCAATGACCTATGATGCACCTCTGTAATGAGCCATACCGCATCTCTGCAATCGCCTTTATGAACATTGTTCTCTGTAATGACCTATACAAAATGTCTGTAATTTGCTATGCCTCTGCCACCGCCTCCGTGGTCTAGTGGTAGAGCGTCCGCCCGGAGAGCGGAAGGTCGTGGGTTCGATTCCCGGCTGCATCATACCAAAAGACGTTAAACAATGGTACTTGTTATTACCCTGTCTGGCGATCGGCGTTTAGGGGGCTAAAGCAAGGGCTGGTCGGCTCGGAGTCAGGTTACTGTGTCTGAGTGGAGTATTCCTGCTAATATGCTGCATGGTATCTCAGTGTGCTAGCACTATAAATCGACATTCGGCATAAATCAGTCAGGACGAGTACAAACAGCCACACACACGTGAATGCACGTCGTTATATAAGTGCAATAATCTTGGACGCGACGTTAAACCCCATTTCACCTCACCTCACCAGCTGTGCTTCTTTTCTATTATGACCTAGACGGAGTCTCAATCATCACCATAATACTAATAGCTAAATACTGAATTATCTTAATAATGTTCAATAGGTCAGTATATTAAGAAATGATTTTCACATTGTGGTGGTTAACTCGAATATGAACCTATGAACCGTGCAAGTTAAACCCCTGTAAACTCCGGAGCTTGCGATGGCGTGTAAACAAGATATTAACTCGCAAGGTTGAAAGCGTTCATTCTCCAGTAAACCACCACAATGTGAAATAATTCATTTCTTATACATTCGTATTTTGATGTTTAAGGGATGCCAATTGTACTGTGACGCACATTTGAGACAATATACGTTACTGGTTACATTGGAATACAGTGACCCACTGGCAGATAAAATCTTCGAGTCATTTACCTTTGTCAACAATGAAATTGGATGATATTCCAGAACAGGGAATTTCCAAAAGAATTGAAAACCTTGAGGAGTTTTGTTTTGTGCGTCATGTATTTTTTAAATTGTATTCAACTCCAGAATGAGGGGAATAGAGGAGGGACATATTTGTCCCTGTGGCATCCAGGGGCAATGCAAATATGTAAATTACTGTTTAATGAAACCTTGAGTTTAATGAAATGTTAATTTATTGTCCGACATTACGGAGCCTCAAGATCATGGGAGGCAGGGGAAAGGATAGAGAATTGATCCACTCGACGTTCCTTAACGCCGAAAGGTGAAGTTTATACTTCGTAAACGTCACTTTTTGAAGTTTGATGAAAAATGAACTTGTGATGTGAACAGCAATTAAACCAATCAAATCATCAAAAATCCCTTAAATTTCAAAATTTATTTCAGTTAATTTAATAACTTACATCAGTTATGACAAGCACTATCCCATTGTAAACATCTTCTTTCGCTAAATGAATAACTACTTCGTTATAACATTCTTGTGCCGTAACAGCCGAAGACGTACGTTGGGAAAGTCATCAACTCAAGCGACGTCTTCATCCAACAACGATTTGACTTTCCATAGCAATGGCGGGTTCCCCACTGAAGCCGTCAGCAACTTCAACATATCCTCCATGAGTGTTCAAATACATCTGCGACTCCTCTAACAACTTCATCAACGTCAGGTAATGTTTCTATTAATTGTATGCAATCAAAACCATTGGTACCTAAAATATAATGTTTCCGGTAAGATTTGCACTACACATATAATAACAATAAACATATACAAGCCCTGTTGACATGAGACCCTTTACCCATAAGGGTAAATTTTCAGAATACAGTTGGTGAGCGAGACGGATTTGTACCACTACAAGTTCGTTTAATATGTAAATGAAAAGCCAAACTTATTACGACAGTATACTGTTATCATTTAGTTAAATACACTTGCATCATAGGTATCAATGATTCTTATCGGGGCCAAAATGAAAGAATAGAAGATTAATTTGTCCTCCAGTTCTTCCCCCAAAACATATAGATATAAGTACGGAGTTTGGCTCCTCGTTACACAGAAGAACTGAGTGTTTTATAGCAATGACCAAAAATGTATTCGCTGTTACAGTGCTTGTGCTTTCAATAACAGCCTATTGCTGTATTCGTTCAGGTGGCCCAAACAAGATGGCGGTCGTTGGGGGCGTTATAAGTGCGTTGGTCGTCACATGTGTGCTCGGAGTGGCTATTGTCTTCATCGTGTAAGTAATTTGTGTAATAATAGTTACCTTATGCTGTGTCTTTGGAAAGACATATACTGAAACCCTGTAATTAGGGGGCACGGGTGGCCCAGTCGTCTAAGGCGCCGCGATTCGCTGTGCAAAGTTTCGTCCCTTGGGCACGCCAGAAACCTATGATTGTGGGTTCGAATCCCGGTTCGCCTCAATTATGTTTCTAGGTTTGTCAGCACCAAACCCGTGCTCGTGGGGTTCATTGAAGTGGTAAACGTCTGAGACCTGCATCACTTCGGGCTTTCCTCCCACATTAAGCTGACAGGCCGAGATGTAACTGGAATAATGTTAAAAGCGGGGTTAAACCCAACTCACTCACTCTGTAATAACCTAAAGGTAACCATTTATTATGTATTTCTGTAATGACAAACTCGGCTTCTCTGTACTGATCTAGGGGCGATCGGGTAGCCTAGTGGTTAAAGCGTTCGCTCGTCACGCCGAAGACCCGGGTTCGATTCCCGACATGGGTACAATGTGTGAAGCCCATTTCTGGTGTCCCCCGCCGTGATATTGCTGGAATATTGCTAAAAGCGGCGTAAAACCATACTCACTCACTCACTCACTGTACTGATCTATTGTGTGTCTCTGTACTCACTATACTTTTTATCTGCAATGACCTATGATGCACCTCTGTAATGAGCCATACCGCATCTCTGCAATCGCCTTTATGAACATTGTTCTCTGTAATGACCTATACAAAATGTCTGTAATTTGCTATGCCTCTGCCACCGCCTCCGTGGTCTAGTGGTAGAGCGTCCGCCCGGAGAGCGGAAGGTCGTGGGTTCGATTCCCGGCTGCATCATACCAAAAGACGTTAAACAATGGTACTTGTTATTACCCTGTCTGGCGATCGGCGTTTAGGGGGCTAAAGCAAGGGCTGGTCGGCTCGGAGTCAGGTTACTGTGTCTGAGTGGAGTATTCCTGCTAATATGCTGCATGGTATCTCAGTGTGCTAGCACTATAAATCGACATTCGGCATAAATCAGTCAGGACGAGTACAAACAGCCACACACACGTGAATGCACGTCGTTATATAAGTGCAATAATCTTGGACGCGACGTTAAACCCCATTTCACCTCACCTCACCAGCTGTGCTTCTTTTCTATTATGACCTAGACGGAGTCTCAATCATCACCATAATACTAATAGCTAAATACTGAATTATCTTAATAATGTTCAATAGGTCAGTATATTAAGAAATGATTTTCACATTGTGGTGGTTAACTCGAATATGAACCTATGAACCGTGCAAGTTAAACCCCTGTAAACTCCGGAGCTTGCGATGGCGTGTAAACAAGATATTAACTCGCAAGGTTGAAAGCGTTCATTCTCCAGTAAACCACCACAATGTGAAATAATTCATTTCTTATACATTCGTATTTTGATGTTTAAGGGATGCCAATTGTACTGTGACGCACATTTGAGACAATATACGTTACTGGTTACATTGGAATACAGTGACCCACTGGCAGATAAAATCTTCGAGTCATTTACCTTTGTCAACAATGAAATTGGATGATATTCCAGAACAGGGAATTTCCAAAAGAATTGAAAACCTTGAGGAGTTTTGTTTTGTGCGTCATGTATTTTTTAAATTGTATTCAACTCCAGAATGAGGGGAATAGAGGAGGGACATATTTGTCCCTGTGGCATCCAGGGGCAATGCAAATATGTAAATTACTGTTTAATGAAACCTTGAGTTTAATGAAATGTTAATTTATTGTCCGACATTACGGAGCCTCAAGATCATGGGAGGCAGGGGAAAGGATAGAGAATTGATCCACTCGACGTTCCTTAACGCCGAAAGGTGAAGTTTATACTTCGTAAACGTCACTTTTTGAAGTTTGATGAAAAATGAACTTGTGATGTGAACAGCAATTAAACCAATCAAATCATCAAAAATCCCTTAAATTTCAAAATTTATTTCAGTTAATTTAATAACTTACATCAGTTATGACAAGCACTATCCCATTGTAAACATCTTCTTTCGCTAAATGAATAACTACTTCGTTATAACATTCTTGTGCCGTAACAGCCGAAGACGTACGTTGGGAAAGTCATCAACTCAAGCGACGTCTTCATCCAACAACGATTTGACTTTCCATAGCAATGGCGGGTTCCCCACTGAAGCCGTCAGCAACTTCAACATATCCTCCATGAGTGTTCGCTTCAACTCCGACACTGACAGAATAGTAGATTATTACATATGAGACGTTTTAACACGAAATATATCAGTTGTTTGTCGTACAATAAAACACTGCAGTGTTTATTTACGATAAACAACTCCAAATCGTGGTTTATTTCTTAATTAAAAAATCCGATGTTTGCACATGTGCTTCTTGACGATTCTCGATGCTGATTGAAGCCAGATGACGTCATCGAGCTTCATTGTTGAGAAATACGATAAGACGTCATCCATTGTTCATGACGTCACAAACAATATCAAACCTATCAAACAATAGGTTGCCTTCAGACGTTTTTTCTTCACTTCCTGTTAAAATGTCAATGAGTAGTATAGAGAATAATCCGCTCAAAATTTGGAATAACGGATTATAGGATACTCCTCGTAATATGGTTTTGTTTGTTGCGGACAATGGACATCGTATACCCGTGCAGTAAAACGTCACTGATTATCATAGGACAATTCTTACCAGGAAAGGATCTTCTTTTCTTCTTTGAGTAAGATTAGTTGTAGAAGATTAGGGGGGCACAGGTGGCCCAGTCGTCTAAGGCGCCGCGGTTCGCTGTGCAGAGTTGGGTCCCTTGGGCACGCCAGAAACCTATGATTGTGGGTTCGAATCCCGGTTCGCCCCGATTATGTTTCTAGGTTTGTCAGCACCATACCCGTGCTCGTGGGTTTCACCGAAGTGGTAAATGTCTGAGACCTGCATCACTTCGGGCTTTCCTCCCACATTAAGCTGACACGCCGTGATATAACTGGTATAATGTTAAAAGCGGCGTTAAACCTAACTCACTTACTCACTCACTGTAGTAGATTAGTGGTTGGTTGGTTGTTTTACGCCGCGCTCAGCAATATTCCAGCTATATGACGGCGGTCTGTAAATAATCGAGTCTGGACCAGACAATCCAGTGATTGACCTCACGAGCATTGATCCACGCAGTTGGGATCGGTGACATGTTTCAACTAAGTCAGCGAGCCTGACCACCCGATCACGTTTGTCGCCTCTTGCGACAAGCATAGTCGCCTTGTACTACAAGTATAGGTTGCTGAAGACCTATTCCACCCCGGATCTTCACGGCGCAGTAGTCGAGAAACATTGCCGGCGCTCTGCGAGAAGCACCCGCCTCTCACCCCATTCCAACTTAAAAGAAAACATCATGTAAAGGAAAAAACATGAGTCAGCAGCGCGCACCAGGTTCATTCCTGGTGTCTGGAATGATTTAACTAGTCCTCTGATGGCGAACTCTCGATCGAAAAGCTTGGTTTTAAGCACAATGTATCTTCCTGTGAAATATAAATAAAAGTGCCTGAACAATTTAGAATTGTAGACTCAATGCGAAGGAGCTGATGCAACATTACCCAACATGAAGGGGAAATTCACGATTTGGAAAATGGAATTTTTCTTTTGTTTTGTTGAATGCAACCAAGTTAGTAATATGTCTCCGGAAAAAAAATGTCCATCAGTGCGAAAGCCTATTGAGGTCAAAATCGAAATATGAAAAAGGACACGAAAAGAAATTCGTTATAACGGAAAAAAGATTCGTTATTACGGACAAATGAGTCGTTATTACGAAAATAAATTCGTTTTAACGGAAAAAAGATTCGTTATTACGAACGAATCCTTTTTCCGTTATAACGAATTTCTTTTCGTGTCTTTTCCATATTTCAATTTTGAACCTTATAGGCTTTCGTACACCAGCAGACACATCGACTTGGTTCATGTATTTTGTTCGTTCAACATTTGTTTTGTTAGATGCAACCAAGTTAGTGATATGTCTTGGGGACAAAATGTCCACCACCAGACAAATGGACTTGGTTCATGTGTATTGTTTGTGAAATAATCCCTCTTGTCGTACTGTGCACAGATCAAGATAAGACACTGAATATTATTTCTGTCTTTTTCTTTGCTTTCCACCCGGCAAATAAGTCGATATTGTGCATGTGATAAAGCGAATTAAAGTAATGTACCCACGTAATAATGAGTTAATTTTAAATTATTCATGCTTCTCAGAGTGAGTGAGTGAGTGAGTGAGTGAGTGAGTTGGGTTTAACGCCGTTTTTTTACAATATTGTAGTTATTTTACGGCGTGTCAGTTTGATGTGGGAGGATGGCACGAAGTGATGCTGGCTTTTGACGTTTACCCCTTTGGTGAAACCCACAAGCACGGGTATGGTGCTGATAAACCTAAAACCATAATCGGAGCGAACCGGGATTGGAACCCACACTTATAGGTATTTGGTGTGCCGGAGGAATGCAACGAACAACGAATTGCGGCGCCCTAGACCAATGGTTCTCTGAGAACAAATGCTTTGACATCAGCAAATTGTCATGTTGTAACATAGTTGTAAATAAAATTGATCATGACTAACAAATATACACAGTTTTTCAACCTGTTTCTATCGTTATGTTTTACAACACAACCACAAAACAACTTATGGTAGCAGTCTGACGTGATGGGTAGCACCCACACAGTCAAACAGTTACAATAAGTCTAATCGTGTATTTCGTTTGTATATAGTGTCAAGCACTGTAGTAAACGTGTGTTTGCTGTTTTACGCCGCACACTGTACTGTGCTCCGTCCTTTCTGGGCCAGTCTGGTGTGAGACCCGTCTATCTGTACTGTGTTACGTCCATTCTTGGCCAGTCTGATGTGAGACCCGTCTATCTGTACTGTGTTACGTCCATTCTTGGCCAGTCTGGTGTGAGACCCGTCTATCTGTACTGTGTGTCGTCCATTCTTGGCCAGTCTGGTGTGAGACCCGTCTATCTGTACTGTGTTACGTCCAGTCTTGGCCAGTCTGGTGTGAGACCCGTCTATCTGTACTGTGTTACGTCCATTCTTGGCCAGTCTGGTGTGAGACCCGTCTATCTGTACTGTGTTACGTCCAGTCTTGGCCAGTCTGGTGTGAGACCCGTCTATCTGTACTGTGTTACGTCCATTCTTGGCCAGTCTGATGTGAGACCCGTCTATCTGTACTGTGTTACGTCCATTCTTGGCCAGTCTGGTGTGAGACCCGTCTATCTGTACTGTGTTACGTCCATTCTTTGCCAGTCTGGTGTGAGACCCGTCTATCTGTACTGTGTTACGTCCATTCTTTGCCAGTCTGGTGTGAGACCCGTCTATCTGTACTGTGTTACGTCCGATCTTGGCCAGTCTGGTGTGAGACCCGTCTATCTGTACTGTGTTACGTCCATTCTTGGCCAGTCTGGTGTGAGACCCGTCTATCTGTACTGTGTTACGTCCTTTCTGGGCCAGTCTGGTTTGAGACCCGTCTATCTGTACTGTGTTACGTCCATTCTTGGCCAGTCTGGTGTGAGTCCCGTCTATCTGTACTGTGTTACGTCCATTCTTGGCCAGTCTGGTGTGAGTCCCGTCTATCTGTACTGTGTTACGTCCATTCTTGGCCAGTCTGGTGTGAGTCCCGTCTATCTGTACTGTGTTACGTCCATTCTTGGCTAGTCTGGTGTGAGACCCGTCTATCTGTACTGTGTTACGTCCATTCTTCGCCAGTCTGGTGTGAGACCCGTCTATCTGTACTGTGTTACGTCCATTCTTGGCCAGTCTGGTGTGAGACCCGTCTATCTGTACTGTGTTACGTCCATTCTTGGCCAGTCTGGTGTGAGACCCGTCTATCTGTACTGTCTTACGTCCTTTCTGGGCCAGACTGGTGTGAAACCCGTCTATCTGTACTGTGTTACGTCCATTCTTGGCCTGTCTGGTGTGAGACCCGTCTATCTGTACTGTGTTACGTCCATTCTTGGCCAGTCTGGTGTGAGACCCGTCTATCTGTACTGTGTTACGTCCTTTCTGGGCCAGTCTGGTGTGAGACCCGTCTATCTGTACTGTTGCGTCCTTTCTTGGCCAGTCTGGTGTGAGACCCGTCTATCTGTACTGTGTTACGTCCAGTCTTGGCCAGTCTGGTGTGAGACCCGTCTATCTGTACTGTGTTACGTCCATTCTTGGCCAGTCTGGTGTGAGACCCGTCTATCTGTACTGTTACGTCCATTCTTGGCCAGTCTGGTGTGAGTCCCGTCTATCTGTACTGTTACGTCCATTCTTGGCCAGTCTGGTGTGAGACACGTCTATCTGTACTGTGTTGCGTCCTTTCTTCGCCAGTCTGGTGTGAGACCCGTCTATCTGTACTGTGTTACGTCCATTCTTTGCCAGTCTGGTGTGAGACCCGTCTATCTGTACTGTGTTACGTCCATTCTTTGCCAGTCTGGTGTGAGACCCGTCTATCTGTACTGTGTTACGTCCTTTCTGGGCCAGTCTGGTTTGAGACCCGTCTATCTGTACTGTGTTACGTCCATTCTTGGCCAGTCTGGTGTGAGTCCCGTCTATCTGTACTGTGTTACGTCCATTCTTGGCTAGTCTGGTGTGAGACCCGTCTATCTGTACTGTGTTACGTCCATTCTTCGCCAGTCTGGTGTGAGACCCGTCTATCTGTACTGTGTTACGTCCATTCTTCGCCAGTCTGGTGTGAGACCCGTCTATCTGTACTGTGTTACGTCCATTCTTGGCCAGTCTGGTGTGAGACCCGTCTATCTGTACTGTGTTACGTCCTTTCTGGGCCAGTCTGGTGTGAGACCCGTCTATCTGTACTGTGTTACGTCCATTCTTGGCCAGTCTGGTGTGAGACCCGTCTATCTGTACTGTGTTACGTCCATTCTTGGCCAGTCTGGTGTGAGACCCGTCTATCTGTACTGTGTTACGTCCTTTCTGGGCCAGTCTGGTGTGAGACCCGTCTATCTGTACTGTTGCGTCCTTTCTTGGCCAGTCTGGTGTGAGACCCGTCTATCTGTACTGTGTTACGTCCATTCTTGGCCAGTCTGGTGTGAGACCCGTCTATCTGTACTGTGTTACGTCCATTCTTGGCCAGTCTGGTGTGAGACCCGTCTATCTGTACTGTTACGTCCATTCTTGGCCAGTCTGGTGTGAGTCCCGTCTATCTGTACTGTTACGTCCATTCTTGGCCAGTCTGGTGTGAGACACGTCTATCTGTACTGTGTTGCGTCCTTTCTTCGCCAGTCTGGTGTGAGACACGTCTATCTGTACTGTGTTACGTCCATTCTTGGCCAGTCTGGTGTGAGACCCGTCTATCTGTACTGTGTTACGTCCTTTCTAGGCCAGTCTGGTGTGAGACCCGTCTATCTGTACTGTGTTACGTCCGATCTTGGCCAGTCTGGTGTGAGACCCGTCTATCTGTACTGTGTTACGTCCATTCTTGGCCAGTCTGGTGTGAGACCCGTCTATCTGTACTGTTACGTCCATTCTTGGCCAGTCTGGTGTGAGTCCCGTCTATCTGTACTGTTACGTCCATTCTTGGCCAGTCTGGTGTGAGACACGTCTATCTGTACTGTGTTGCGTCCTTTCTTCGCCAGTCTGGTGTGAGACACGTCTATCTGTACTGTGTTACGTCCATTCTTGGCCAGTCTGGTGTGAGACCCGTCTATCTGTACTGTGTTACGTCCTTTCTAGGCCAGTCTGGTGTGAGACCCGTCTATCTGTACTGTGTTACGTCCGATCTTGGCCAGTCTGGTGTGAGACCCGTCTATCTGTACTGTGTTACGTCCATTCTTCGCCAGTCTGGTGTGAGACTCGTCTATCTGTACTGTGTTACGTCCTTTCTGGGCCAGTCTGGTTTGAGACCCGTCTATCTGTACTGTGTTACGTCCATTCTTGGCCAGTCTGGTGTGAGTCCCGTCTATCTGTACTGTGTTACGTCCATTCTTGGCCAGTCTGGTGTGAGTCCCGTCTATCTGTACTGTGTTACGTCCATTCTTGGCTAGTCTGGTGTGAGACCCGTCTATCTGTACTGTGTTACGTCCATTCTTCGCCAGTCTGGTGTGAGACACGTCTATCTGTACTGTGTTACGTCCATTCTTGGCCAGTCTGGTGTGAGACCCGTCTATCTGTACTGTGTTACGTCCATTCTTGGCCAGTCTGGTGTGAGACCCGTCTATCTGTACTGTGTTACGTCCTTTCTGGGCCAGTCTGGTGTGAGACCCGTCTATCTGTACTGTGTTACATCCATTCTTGGCCAGTCTGGTGTGAGACCCGTCTATCTGTACTGTGTTACGTCCATTCTTCGCCAGTCTGGTGTGAGACCCGTCTATCTGTACTGTGTTACGTCCTTTCTGGGCCAGTCTGGTGTGAGACCCGTCTATCTGTACTGTTGCGTCCTTTCTTGGCCAGTCTGGTGTGAGACCCGTCTATCTGTACTGTGTTACGTCCATTCTGGGCCAGTCTGGTGTGAGACCCGTCTATCTGTACTGTGTTACGTCCATTCTTGGCCAGTCTGGTGAGAGACCCGTCTATCTGTACTGTGTTACGTCCATTCTTGGCCAGTCTGGTGTGAGACCCGTCTATCTGTACTGTGTTACGTCCATTCTTGGCCAGTCTGGTGTGAGACCCGTCTATCTGTACTGTGTTACGTCCATTCTTGGCCAGTCTGGTGTGAGTCCCGTCTATCTGTACTGTGTTACGTCCATTCTTGGCCAGTCTGGTGTGAGTCCCGTCTATCTGTACTGTGTTACGTTCATTCTTGGCTAGTCTGGTGTGAGACCCGTCTATCTGTACTGTGTTACGTCCATTCTTCGCCAGTCTGGTGTGAGACCCGTCTATCTGTACTGTGTTACGTCCATTCTTTGCCAGTCTGGTGTGAGACCCGTCTATCTGTACTGTGTTACGTCCATTCTTGGCCAGTCTGGTGTGAGACCCGTCTATCTGT
This sequence comes from Haliotis rufescens, assembly GCF_023055435.1. NCBI lineage: Eukaryota > Metazoa > Mollusca > Gastropoda > Lepetellida > Haliotidae > Haliotis > Haliotis rufescens. The sequence continues at coordinate 30,528,125 of NW_025964372.1, forward strand.
ACTGTGTTACGTCCTTTCTGGGCCAGTCTGGTGTGAGACCCGTCTATCTGTACTGTGTTACATCCATTCTTGGCCAGTCTGGTGTGAGACCCGTCTATCTGTACTGTGTTACGTCCATTCTTGGCCAGTCTGGTGTGAGACCCTTCTATCTGTACTGTGTTACGTCCTTTCTGGGCCAGTCTGGTGTGAGACCCGTCTATCTGTACTGTTGCGTCCTTTCTTGGCCAGTCTGGTGTGAGACCCGTCTATCTGTACTGTGTTACGTCCATTCTGGGCCAGTCTGGTGTGAGACCCGTCTATCTGTACTGTGTTACGTCCATTCTTGGCCAGTCTGGTGTGAGACACGTCTATCTGTACTGTGTTACGTCCATTCTTGGCCAGTCTGGTGTGAGTCCCGTCTATCTGTACTGTGTTACGTCCATTCTTGGCCAGTCTGGTGTGAGTCCCGTCTATCTGTACTGTGTTACGTCCATTCTTGGCCAGTCTGGTGTGAGTCCCGTCTATCTGTACTGTGTTACGTCCATTCTTGGCCAGTCTGGTGTGAGACCCGTCTCTCTGTACTGTGTTACGTCCATTCTTGGCCAGTCTTGTGTGAGACCCGTCTATCTGTACTGTGTTACGTCCATTCTTGGCCAGTCTGGTGTGAGACTCGTCTATCTGTACTGTGTTACGTCCTTTCTGGGCCAGTCTGGTGTGAGACCCGTCTATCTGTACTGTGTTACGTCCATTCTTGGCCAGTCTGGTGTGAGACCCGTCTATCTGTACTGTGTTACGTCCATTCTTGGCCAGTCTGGTGTGAGACCCGTCTATCTGTACTGTGTTACGTCCTTTCTGGGCCAGTCTGGTGTGAGACCCGTCTATCTGTACTGTTGCGTCCTTTCTTGGCCAGTCTGGTGTGAGACCCGTCTATCTGTACTGTGTTACGTCCATTCTTGGCCAGTCTGGTGTGAGACACGTCTATCTGTACTGTGTTACGTCCATTCTTGGCCAGTCTGGTGTGAGACCCGTCTATCTGTACTGTGTTACGTCCATTCTTGGCCAGTCTGGTGTGAGGCACGTCTATCTGTACTGTGTTACGTCCATTCTTGGCCAGTCTGGTGTGAGACCCGTCTATCTGTACTGTGTTACGTCCATTCTTTGCCAGTCTGGTGTGAGACACGTCTATCTGTACTGTGTTACGTCCATTCTTGGCCAGTCTGGTGTGAGTCCCGTCTCTCTCTCTCTCTCTCTCTCTCTCTCTCTCTCTCTCTCTCTCTCTCTCTCTCTCTCTTATGCAATTGTTGTTATTGTTAATCCTCCACCTACTATATGTATACTATTTACAGTAAATAAAGAAGTTGTTATCCATAATATGTCTCTACTTTTTCAACGTCTAAGTGGGTGAGTCGAATGTAACGTCGCACCGGCATTATTTCAGCCATATAGCGACCTCTAGTTAATGCTCACTGGGCCACAAAACACGTCAAACAGGAAAAGCAATTTCCGAAATTCTAGGTTCCAAGGTTGTAACAGCACCTGATAAACTCTGACTATTAGACATGTCAGAGAATATGCAATAATTGGTGGCACCCACTCGGTGACACCACAGTCAATCCTTCTCTTCACACTCTTACAGACTCACGCTAGACTATTGTATTCGAAGGTCTTTTGTTTGGGAAAAAACATACAAGTATGCATGTGCCTGAAAAACAGGCCAGAGCCAGAGCTAAGGTACGGATCTAGAATTTGAGAAAATGTTTAGGATTGTTTGTTTGTTTATTTGTTGTTAAACTCCACACTCAACATTATTTCAGCTGTATGACGCCGACCTGTAAATAGATAATCTGGTCTCGACCTGACAATTCAGTGATCGATGTCGCTAAACCGGAATAGCAATCATAACGCAGTCATTTATTTTCAGCAAGAATGTCATAGACATCCATTATACAACTACATCAGCTCATACTTATCATTAATCAACTCATTAATCAACAAAAAAAACCATATGATGCAAACATCTGATGTGCCAGTTTCTTAAAATTATAGAGAAGTATGCAAAATTTAGTGTATTTGCTTGATGTAATCATTGACATTTATACAATCTTAGACATCTCGTGCCAGATCCCTACTTTACAAACACGCCTGATCATGATGACAATCACACGACGCTAGAAATAACCGTTCATCAAATTACAAGTTTGAGCAAGATGAAACATCGGTGATGAGAAAGATTTTGATGTTAAAACGAAACGAAACTTTGCTAATACTCTGTAAAATAGTATGCAAAATGTCATCCTTTTATCGATAGTCAGTTTTCGCCCAGGAAATAATAGAAAATGAATTATAGAAATGAAAGTTACAAAACAGAAATCCCAGATTTCAGAGAAACAAAAGAACACAATATTTATGAAACGCATATTGGTACTCAAGTTCCCCTTTCACAGAAATTCTACATAGAGAAATACAAGAAGAAGTTATATTCGGTCTGAAAGATTTTGTTTTGATTTGTTTCTTGCTTAGCGCCGCACTCAGCAATATTCTAGTGATATGACGGCGGTCCGTACATAAACGGGTCTGGACCGGACAATCCAGTGATTGAAGTCATGCGCATTTGGGATACAATGACATGCATCAACGAAGTCAGCGAGCCTGATCACCCGATCCCGTGAGTCGCCTCTCGCGGCGCTTGAGTTTGAAGTGAAACTTTTGCTGCATAGTCAAGCTATAAGACTGCGTTCTGTAAATAATCGAGTCTGGGCTGGATGCACGTGATTGACATTATGAGCATCGCATTACGCAAATGGGATACGATGGCATGCATCAGCCAAGTCAGCGAGCGTCTTACGACATGCATAGTCGCCTTTTACGACCAGCATAGGGTGAGTGAGTGAGTGAGTGAGTGAGTATGGTTTTACGCCGCTTTTAGCAACATTCCAGCAATAACACGGCGGGGGACACCAGAAATGGGCTTCACATATTGTACCCATGTCGGGAATCGAACCCGGGTCTCCGGCGTGACGAGCGAACGCTTTAACCACTAGGCAACCCGACCGCCCCAAGACCAGCATGGGTTGCTGAAGACCTGAAGTGTAGAAATGTCCGAAGCCAATATCTTTCAGCCCAGCTCTTTCACATGGTTAAAAACGCTCATGCCTCTTTGCCTAGATTATATACTCCTTCCAATGCAGTTACCAAGCCTATATTTTTTCCCTCTCCCACGTTTTGAAGATGTCGTCGATGCCGTAGGAGTGCAGAGTTAAGATACAAAGAAACAAACAATTTGCTAGTTATTCATAGATCCATGTATCAAGAGCAATGGAGAGGGAAAATAAATTTGCCTGGTCTTCTATTTATGTGACAAAATGATGGGCGTCTCCTGCCCCACCGGTAGCACCCGACATAAACACATGCAAAGGCAAGTCTATATTCGCCTGGAAATACATTAAATCATGAAGCACAGTACAAGTCAAATAAGGGAATTGCATCAGACATTTTCTTTGTTATTGATGCATCAAACTTGGAAATGGCTTCACATGTCTCCCATAAAAAAACGTTTTGAAAGCTTTACAAAAATACAAAACGTCAACGCCTGAGAATAACCAGACGAAAAAGATTCTATTAGGCGTAAAAGGCAAAATAGCAGTGACAATGAAATGAATGAATCACTGAAATCAGTGATGACACCAGGTGTTCGCGGAGCAAGTTGGTGAGTTGGGTTTAACACCGTTTTGAGTGAGTGATTGAGTTGGGTTTAACGCCGCTTTTAACAGTATTCCAGTTATATCACGGCGTGTCAGCTTAATGTGGGAGGAAAGCCCAAATTGATGCAGGTCTCAGACGTTTACCACTTTGGTGATGCGTACCTAGAAACATAATCAGGGCGAACCGGGATTCGAACCCACAATCATAGGTTTCTGGCGTGCCCAAGGTACGAAACTCTGTACAGCGAATCACGGAGCCTCAGACGACTGGGCCACCCGTGCTCCCAACACCGCTTTGAACAGTAATCCAGTTATATCACAGCATGTCAGCTTAATGTGGGAGGAAAGCCCAAGGTTATACGCATACGACAGTTAAGTATAGATAAGTCGTCTCCGCCAATGTAGCTATAGGTTGATGAATGAGAGCCTGTTCCCCATGTTCTCGCGGAAAGGTTATACAGTTTAAGGGTAGGACCTCTCCAAACAACTTTTGAGTGGTTACCGAGGTAACTTGTTATTCAATAGAAGCTTCAGCAAGGAATTTTTTCCGTAAACTTGCTGATTCATTAAATCCTGCTTTACAACGCAGTGTACAGCATGTACTTTGATCCTTTGATTGCAACACGAAACGGGGAAACTAGAGCATTAGGAAAACTGTATCACAATACAGTATGAGCCTTGCAGCAACATGGGCGGATTACAATTTCAACTACTGGTCTTGCTTGGGACTTTTACTTTGATACCTTCAATCAGATCAGAGGGTATGTAGATGTATATTGAAACCTCGTTGATCCAAATTACGCCGGTTTTAAAGATGACAATGCAGCTGTTGTTTTCCTATCAAAATTGAAGTGGCCGTTTGTGGGCACTTGCTGCAGAGAAAGACTTTGTAGTGTTGGTTGGTTGTTTTGCGCCACTCCCAGCTATATGACGGCGGTCTGTAAATAATCGAGTCTGGACAAGACAATCCAGTGATTGATATCATTAGCATCGATCCAGGCAATTGGGATCGATGACATGCATCAACCAAGTCAGCGAGCCTGACCCCCCGATCCCGTTAGTCGCCTCTTACGGCAAGCATGGGTTGCTGAAGACCTAGTTAGGCAACAAACTCTATTCGTAATGAAAATTGTGAGTGGTGGGTGCTATAAGAGCAGGAGATGTTACCATTTTTGCGAATACCTGGTGTAACCACTGAATTTCGGTGATCCATTCATATAATTGCAATCACTATTTTGTCTTTACTCCCTAAGGAATCGTTTTCCGCAGAAAATCGCGACTGATTATTTTCTGGCGTTGAAGTTAACATTCCCCTGTTCAAATTGTTATGGTCCCAATTTTAGGACTAACGGCTCACATCGAGTTCCTCGACCCCCAGGCCACGTCGTCCGTCGGTCTTCCAGATGTTTTCGTAGCGGAAGTGAGGACAGACACTAACACCACCAGGTTGGTCCTGAGGAAGAACGTTGATGTAGATGAGAACGCCCCCGTGTATGTTCCACGTCGTGGTGAAGATGGAAATGATCAAGTTGTCAAGGACGACGTGCCAGACATCAGGGTAAGGGCAATTATTGTACATCCAGGTACACTTGTGCAAATGAATTTAGATAAAAGTTAACATAAAGTAAATTACGTTTAAACGGAAACCCATTGAAAGAAGGCGGTTCTTGTGCAAAAAAAATGCTACTTTGGGAAAAGTTGATATCAATGAGATGCACGGAAACAATCAGGTTGGTGTCGTTCCCACTGAAATCTTCTGAATTAGACTTGTGTGGTTCATTAGACTTGAATTAGACTTGTGTGTACAACGCCGCACGATGCTTTGGTTTGGTTTGTTGTTTAACGCCGCACTCAGCAATATTCCAGCTATATGACGGCGGTCTGTAAATAATCGAGTCTGGACAAGACAATCCGGTGATTGATATAATGAGCATCGATCCAAGCAATTGGGATCGATTACATGCATCAACCAAGTCAGCGAGCCTGACCACCCGATCCCGTTAGTCACCTATTACGGCAAGCATAGTCACCTATTACGGCAAGCATAGTCACCTATTACGGCATGCATGGGTTGCAGAAGATCAATTCTACCCCGGAATCTTCACGGGTCCCTGCAATATTTCATCTATATGACAACGGTCTGTAAATTGTGTTTGTTGTTTAACGCCGCACTCAGCAATATTCCATCTATATGACGGCGGTATGTAAAAAAAATCTAGTCTGGATCAGACAACCCAGTCATTGACATCATGAGCATCGATCCACGCATTTGGGATACGTTGACATGTATCAACCAAGTCAGCGAGACTGACCACCACATTAGTCGCCTGTTAGTCGGTATTTAAAGACCGCCATCATATAGCTGTAATATTGCTTAGTGCGGCTTTAAAAAACAAACAAACATCTGAAAAAGATAGACCTATTATCACAATATCTTGAACGAAATTGATCAGATTCTGTATAATAAAGTTTATATATGTATATAAGGTACAAGAGTTTATTGAACTTACTTTACATTGGCAAACAAGGATACCTCAGTTTTTCACTACGCATGCTGTTTTACGAATCTAAAGTTAAAACGTCAGCACCAACGATTTTCAGCCGAAGGAAACTCCAAATTTGTGGTAAACATCATGTGAATGTATCAGTGAAAATGAGTGAAGACACCATGTTGTCGCGAAAAGGGTAAACGTGGTTAAACAGGATCTCATTGCTGTAAAATTGTAAAACACACTCAGCTCCATCCTGGTCTCAATTCCTGTGTTGCGATTGGCTGAAAGTTACCCATTCACTGGTGAGTATGCTCCAGAAGGGAGATTCCCCTACCAGACACAAAGCACACAGTTTCCTCAAAGCTGTTGAACCGTGCGGGGCTGGGAATGTACACAGTGCCGGGCACTCATGCTATTCTACTACGCTTCAGCTATGTATAAATCATTACAACCTCATCCTAAGCAAAGAAAGTGTATTGACAAACTGACGCTATTTGAGCTTTCTTTTTGTGTGAGAGAAGTGAAGATCAACATTGTGCTCATTCAGTTGATACATTCACTGAACGGTGTGACTTCCTGTCTCCATGATCTTATCATGAACTCACTGCAGAGGGACATCTGTTTATGACCTCTTGAAATAAACACATTTTTCTTGCCTTTCTCTCCTACATCTTACAGCATCTAAGTGTTTAAGAGTAATAAGTTGGTTGGTTTGTTGTTTAACGCCGCACTCAGCAATATTCCAACTATATGACGGCGGTCTGAAAATAATCGAGTCTGGACCAGACATGAACATGGATTAAAGCAATTGGGATACGATGACATGCATCAACCAAGTGAGCGAGCCTGACCACCCGTTCCCGTTAGTCACCTTTTACGACAAGCATGGTCACATTTTACGGCACGCTTGGGTTGCTGCAGACCTATTCTACCCCTGATCTTCACGGGTTGTATAAATCAGTACACCTCCACTGCTGAGTGTGGCGTGAAACAACAAACCAACCAACCAAATATTTTCAGATATGGACATAAAAAAAAATCCAATATGGCCACTACCGAGGAATGATATTCTAGTACACCTCAAGTGAACATGACCCACAAACTAAATATATAATGAAAAGGGAAAATTTTGGAATGAATTTACCCTACACTATCCTGTGAAGAAGTGTACCCCAAGAGTAGTATCAAGGCATTAGAGAGTCAGCTTTAGATACTTTGAACCCGTGAAGATCCGGGATAGATTAGGTCTTCAGCAACCCATGCTTGCCATAAAAGGTGACTATGCTTGTCGTAAGAGGCACCTAACGGGATTGGGTGGTCAGGCTCGCTGACTTGGTTGATGAATGTCACCGTATCCGAATTGCGATGATCGATGCTCATGATGTCAATCACTGGGTTGTCTCGTCAGGACTCTATTATTTACAGACCGCCGTCATATAGCTTGAATATTGTTTAGTGCGGCGTTAAACAACAAAAACTGAACAAGGGAACTACCAACCACGCCGTCGGGGTATGATGACACACGATCAACCAAGCCGACCAGCCTCAACACCCGATCCATTTAGCCGCTTCGCACAGATAGGTTGTTTGGGACCAACTCGAACCCGGAATCCCCACAAGGAGATGCTAGGTTCCTGTATTTTTTACCAGGTACACCGATTGGGGTTATTTCATCTTGAACCAATATTTGCTAGTAATAGTCCTCTTTGGAACTAATCAAATAAATGTCACATGTAATTTATTTGTTCCAGACGACTGCAGAATATCAGGATTTGTCCAATATGGCGTCTGTCGAAATATCCCGTGTTATGGGTACCGCTGGCACAAGTCGATACCAAATAGTGAGTACTTTTAGTTCAGTCAGGATCTATGATCGATAGAGATAGTCCCGGCCATGACAATTTAATCTTAGTTCAATATAGACAAGTTGTGCTCTGTCAGAGTCGAATAAGTCTTCACAAACACATGCTTGCCGTAAAAGGCGACAATGCTCGTCGTAAGAGGCGACTAACTGGATCGGGTGGTCATCATACAGCTGGAATATTGCCGAGTGCGGCGTTAAACAAAAAAACAAAAAACAAACTGTCAGGATCAAACAGTCGTTGGTTGGAATTATAGATTTGGCCCGATTATGGAATATGGCTTATCATACGAGGGCAGGTCAAACATTCTAACTCTGACTAACTTTCAACTGTGGGTCATAACAAAGTTAACCAGTCAATGTAGTACACTGAACTGTTTGAGTTGTGGTTCGTTGAGACCGTTTGCATTTTAGTGATAGCAGATTGAACGTGACAAGGGTCCAAATGGACACAGAAATGGGAAGGCACGAGTACCGAGCAGTCATCAAGTTTTTGACTTTACAGAAAAGTACTCCCCGAGAAATTCATGACCGCATGTCACAAGTGTTTGTTGATAAGTGCCCTAGCTATGCCACAGAGACTGGGTAGCTATGTGTAAGAGAGGGTAAACGAGCCTTCATGGTGATCCCAGGTCAGCAAAGGCTGCTGTGCGACAATGAGGGTTCGAAGAGCTTCCTCACCCTCAATACTCGCCAGACCTGACACCCGTTTCCTAAACTAAACTGACATTCGCATGCGTGAGTTTGAACAGGGTGGACGTGTTTTTCTTAGCTCCCACCATGGGGATCTCTCTTTCCCAATATAGAGCTAAAATAGGACTGTTTGTACAACCAAACAAAGCGAGAAGAAGCATGAAAGGTATCAAAATTAGCAAAAAGTGTTTCTCGATGTGCCTACGGGTTTTGATCTGTCTGAGTTTGCTACTTGTAGCAGATGGTTGTGTCGAGACGAACCCAGGCCCACCTAAGTCCGGCCCCGCACACAATACCCGAAATCAGTCAACTTTGTCCGTGTCTGAAACAGGATCGTTACAGATATCGGCAACGGAAAATGAAAACAGCGACTTGATGGCGATTTTAATGGACATTAAATCTAACACCACGGACATAAACAATAAATTTGAGAGACTCGATGACAAGGTCACAAAAATGGCGTCTGATTTCCACGAGCAGCTAGCCTCGCTTCAACATGAAAATACACAACTGAGACTTTCTCTGTCTAGTTTGGAAGAAAAACTCGAGGATCAAGAGTGTCGTGAGCGGCGAAACAACTTAATATTTCATGGAATATCTGGAGAGAGGGGCGAAACATGGGATCAGTCCGAGTCAAACGTGAGAGAGTTTCTGCGCGACGAGTTACACATGGAGAAGGCAAATGATATTGTTATTATTCGTGCTCACCGCCACAACCCTGGCAAAAGTGATTCTCCTATCATAGCTAAATTCCTACTGACAAAAGACAAGAGTGATATTTTCAAGAGAGGACGGGAACAACAAGATAGAAATCACCGATCACGTGTAACAGAGGATTTCCCACAGAAAATACGAGAGGATAGACGCGCACTGTCTACCTACTTTCAAGAAGCCAGAGACAGCGGGAAACGACCTAAGATACGTGTTAACAAGCTTATTGTGGAAGGGCAGGTATATATGTACGACCGACAAGACAAGTGTGTGAAGAAGGTGTCTACAGGTGGGGGTACGCATCGTGATGCAAGGCCCTCTTTTCGCGATCGTTCATGGAGTGATTTGTTTGGACCCGGAAGCAACACAAACCGAGACACACCTCCTTCAGGGGAGTTAACTCCCAATGTTGACAATTTTGGTAAGTGATGTGACGGCCACGGCCCAACATTTGATATTCTCTCGTGGAATATAGAAGGACTGCGAAAATATGAAAACTCGACATCTCAGGTAAAAAGTCTTTGTGAACATTTTGACTTGATCGCGTTTTGTGAGTCATTTGTGAGACGGTCCGATGAATTCTCGGACTTCTTGTCCGGTTTTCGTGCGCTAAACTGTGTCCGTCCCAAGACACACACGTTCGGGCGATATAGTGGTGGTATCACTGTTTTGATACGCTCTCATTGGCTAGATAGTGGACTGTTATGTAGGCTTTATGATAATTTTGAAAATACTGTTGTACTTTTATTCAAAACATCAAGTTTATCATGGGACTCTGACTGTGTTTTGATATTTACTTATATCTCACCCGAAAATTCACCAGTTAATGAGAATATAGATAGTGATGGATTTACTCATCTTGAAAACTACTTGAACATTATTGTTGGGGAACACCCACACAAGCATATATTTCTTGCTGGTGATCTTAATGCAAGGACAAAGGACTTCCTTGACTATATCCCGGATGACAATATTGACTTTATTCAGAGAGATGTTGATGATTATCCCTCTGATACATTTGATATGCCAAGAAAAAACAGAGACTCAGTGACACATAATAATTTTGGCAAAAGACTTGTTGAATTGTGTAGGACCTTTGGTATTCACACATTGAATGGGAGATTGTTTAATGATACAAATGGTGAATTCACATGTTTCACTCATAATGGATCAAGTGCTGTGGATTACATGATTGCCTCCTCTTCTCTCTTTCCATATTTCTCTAACTTTGGGGTTGGTACACAGGATCACTCCAATCACTTCCCCTTATATTGCTCACTCAATATTCAGGGTACCTCATCTGGTAAATATAGTCAACCCCCAGCCCCAGGTAATACAAGGAGTAACTCCAACTGTAATCTGGAAAAGGAAGGTGGAGGCAGTTGGGAGAAATATGTGTGGAATGAAGGTGCTAAAGAAACCTTCTTGCACAAGCTTGAGGGTATATTAGTAGAGCATTATGATTATATCTTACAACTAGCTAATAATAATTGTAATACAGCAGTATCTTGTTTAGTCAGTTATTATCAAGAAGCTGCAGAACACACCAAAAAAGTATATGGTTTAAATTATAACTTCAGGAGAAATCAGCAGCCTCCCTGGTGGGATGATGAACTTGAATTAATTAAACATGACAAATACAAAGCCCTGAGAGCTCACAGAGATCATGGGGAAGATTTTTCACTTTTTAGACACTTAAGATCAATGTTTAAAAATGCTTTTAGTAGAAAGAAAAACTCATTTCTTGAAGCACAGAGAGAAAAACTGATAGCTGCAAGAGACAACCCAAAGTTGTTCTGGAAACTGCTCAAGGATAGTAAACCATTTAATGCAGTCACTCAATCAATTAATACTGAGCAATGGACTAACCATTTTATGTCTCTTCTTTTTAGGCAGGATCTTGCACTTGATAGCAGTATGTACCATATCCCTGACAATAATGATCTAACAATTAACATTCCTATTCTAGCAGAAGAAATATCAAGTCAAATAAAACAGCTTGGGAATAATAAATCCCCTGGGCCTGATGGTATTGCTGCTGAATTTTTAAAGTCTTCAGAGAAACAAATTACACCAATTTTAGTTATTACATTTAACAAAATCTTTGAGAGTGGTAACTTTCCAGATGTGTGGGGGAAAAGTATCATCTGTCCTCTGTTCAAGTCTGGTGATATGAATGATGCCAACAATTATAGAGGTATCTCACTCATTGATACCATATGCAAAGTATTTACATCTATTCTTAATGCTAGACTACAGAGGTGGTGTGATGATAACAATATCATTGACGAATCTCAAGCTGGATTTAGACCCAACTATTCCACGACAGATCATATATTTTCACTACAGGCCATTATCCAAAAGTATGCATGTAAAAAGAAAGGAAGGTTCTACTGCTTATTTGTAGATTTCTCAAAAGCTTTTGATAATGTTGATCACAATATGTTGTTACAGAGTTTGGCTGATATTGGTGTCTGCGGAAAGTTTCTGTCTATTATTACATCAATGTACAATAAACTGTGTGCCTGTGTTAGAACACCTACTGGGTTATCCAAATACTTTAAGTGTAATATAGGTACCCGTCAAGGATGCATCCTCAGCCCTCAGATGTTTTTAATATTCATAAATAAACTTGTAAATTTTATGGAAAATTATGGAGGACAAACTGTCTTTATTACTAAAGACTGCCCAGCAATATATGCACTTATGTTTGCTGATGACGTGTCATCTATTGCTGATACACCTTTAAATTTACAAAAGAAGATCAATGCCTTGGAACATTTTTGCAATACCACAGGCATGAAGGTAAACTTGAAGAAAACCAAAGTTATGGTATTCAGAAATGGTGGACCCCTTAGACATTATGAAAAATGGAAATTTAATAGTGTATATATTGAAACCGTGTCGTTTTATAGATATTTGGGTATTGTGTTCACGCCCAAACTTGTTTGGACTAAGGCACTAAATACTCTTGCTGCACAGAGTAACAAGGCCATTATGACATTATATAGATATCAAAAGAAAGTTGGTAATATACCCTGTCAAGATTTATTTAAGATATTTGATGCTATGATTGTGCCTATTGTCTGTTACGGCGCAGAAATATGGGGCATCTCATATTGTAAAATTATTGAAGATGTACAGAACAAAATGTGTAAATGGTTTCTAAATACAGGTAAAACAACAAACAATGCAATGGTTTTAGGAGAGTGCGGAAGAGCCCCTCTCCAACTTGTGTATACCACAAGGGCCATCAAGTATTGGTGCAGGCTACTGCGTTTGGACGAGCGCAGACTGCCTCGCCAATGTTATTTAATGCTCAAATCACTGGACCATTCTGGTCGCACCACATGGGCTACTCACATTAAGAATATTTTGTTTAAATTAGGTTTTGGATATGTATGGTTAACACAAGATGTTGGCAATGTGAAGGTATTTATTCATCTTTTTAAGCAAAGATTATTTGATAACCTTCAACAATCATGGTGTAGTTCTATCAATAGTATATCTGATACCTTTTATTATAAACATTTTAAATCCCTCTTGAATGTAGAAAAATATCTTACACTCCCCATACCAGTACATCTGAGAATATGTATGACTCGTTTCAGATGTAGCAAGTTTAAACTTGCAATTGACTTGGGGAGATACACAAATGTCCCATACACTGAACGCTTATGTAAATATTGTATAGAAAATGGTATACCTTTTATTGAAGATGAATTTCATGTTTTACTTGTATGTGAGCGTTATTCAGCCCTAAGAAATATGTATCTTAAACAGTATATCAAGTTTCAAACTGTAACATCTTTTACTGAAATTATTTCATCAGAAAACTTTGATGTTGTATATAACACATGTTTATATCTATATAAAGTCCAACGGCTAAGAGAAACTTAAATCGACTACTTCCTTGGCATGCGTAGTTCATGCAATCAAACATTGTCTGTATTATGGGCCTATGGCCTTCTTACTGAATAAACTGTCTGTCTGTCTGTCTGTCTAAACTAAAAGAAAGATCCATTGCGTTTGTGATGATTTTATGGAACTTCAACTAAAATTGTTTGCAATATCAAAAGGAGAGCACACAATTGCTCACAGATAATTTTGTGATGTGATAAGACCAACAGAGTAACGATACTGAATGATTCGCTTACGTAAAATTGTGTTTAAACTGGCATACTACAGATAAAATTCAAGGAGTATCAAATACTGAAAGACTGCATGCTATCCACTCATAAAAAGAAGAATCAACTAGTATGTTCTGTATACATGTGTGTATTACATAAACTGTGACATTGAATAAGATTTAATGCAAAGTTATGTTTTTTACCAAATCTGAAACAATTTCGGTTTGCAACAGATAAAAGACTCCTGTAAGTGTTCAAATGGTTAGATTTGCCATAATGACTTCAGAAAATGCGGGATTTCATAAAAAAACATGAACATGCCAAAATGTCAATTTACAAATCAATAGCGTGTGTATCCACACATCTTCGTCTCATGGAATGGACCAGGCGTCGCACAAAGGCCTGTGGGATATCTACTGGAGCATGTTTCGAAGTTCCTGGAATGTCTGTGGAACACGTGGTTGACGTCGAAAGCGCCGATCCATCTCATCCCACATGTGCTCGAATGGTGAGAGATCAGGGGAGCGAGCCGGCCAGGGGATGACATTCACGTTATTTTGTTGAAGAGAATCCTGAACAAGTCGAGCAATATGAGGTCGGGCGTTGTCATGTTGAAAGGTAGTGCCTGGGCCACGACGACGCAAAAACGGTAGAACAACACGGCCGATGATCTCGTCGCAGTAGCGCTGTCCATTGAGATGTCCCCTACCACTATCTACCATTTGCTGTAATCCGACCCCATACCATAACGCTGCCGCCCCCGAACCGATCTTCTTCCATGACACAACGATTGACGTAACGTTCACCTCGACGTCGGTACACTCGAATCCGTCCATCGCTGAGGTGAAAACGAGACTCAGTGAATAGAACTCGTCCCCACTGCATGGACGTCCAGCGCAGACGCTGTCTGCACCACGGTAGACGTGCTTGACGGTGGTTTCCTGTCGAAATGGGACGTCTTGCGGGTCTTCTGGCGACAATCCCTCCACATCTGAGGCGACGACGTACGGTTTGTGAAGATATTCGTCGAAGGCCAGAGATGCTTCTTGCAGTCACTGTTGCTGCTGGAATCGATTTCGTAGGTTTGTTGTTCGAATCCAGTTTCCATTCGTGGCATTTTGTAATGTTGTATAATTGCGTAATTTTGTTGTTTTTCTGAGTGGTTGTTGTCAGCACGATGCTAAACAATGCGTATGGAATCCCGTTAACGAACATGTTTTTATACCCATTCTTGGGTAGTGACATGCATGGGGCTTGCATAAAAGTCAACTTTTGCATGGAATGCATGCTTTTCTGTAGCACTTTCGTTTTTGTGCCTTGATTCCAAACATGTCCTACAATATTGAAAACCAAACTTTACTTGTTTGAAAAATACACTAAAATATTGGTTTGTTGTTGAGTATATGTAGAGTCACATAATTACAGAATAGTGTTATTATGTACAAGAGTTTAAAGATTATTCAACATAGTCATCATCATTATCATCATCAACATTATCTTGTTCATCATCAGATTGGTTGATCAGTTCTAAATTATCAGCCAGTGACAAGTCCACACGAGAGGATATCTTTGACCACTAGTTTCATCCACTGAGTGATTTTACGATCCATTTCATCCAGTTCAGTATCTTGATCCAGAGTCTTCACTTTTTCCAGAATAGGTTTCAAGAATGGCCCATTTCCAAAGTAACTGATATAAGGTGTAGCACGAACAAGTCTTTCAAGGAAAGTAGCTTTCCAGCACTTCTTCAATTCCCTCTCAATCCATCTCTCACTCTTCTTTCTTCTTCCAGATTTCTTCCCTGCAATTTTTTAGCGTTTGATCCCACATGTATTCTACAGACTGTGGTCCTTTTACTTCCCTCTCTTTATCAGTTTCATTGGGTTTATGTGTCTCTACTGGTCTCACAATATGATCATGGTTTGCATATTCTATATTATCCACTTTCTTAGAGGTTCTCCTCTATTCCCTGGGCACCAGGTTCTCCCATGACGTTGAAGGTCATGATTGTTTTCGAACATGATACCACGCTCGTCACAGGATTGCTTGGTTGGTTGGTTTGTTGTTTAACTCCGCACTCAGCAATAATATAATATTGCTGAGTTTGGCGTTAAACAACAAACAAACAAGCATTCTTTGAAACATTGATACACTGTGAAAGTCCATTTCTATAGTCCCCCGTCGTGGAATATTGCTACAGGCGTAAAACCGTACTGATTAACATCTCTCACTGAAACATAACATCTCTGTGCCAGACTGGCTTCCTGTCGCTCAATGGGAAGCTGTATAATGTGGAACCGGTGACTAGATCCAAGCGAAGTTCAGGAGGAGCTCAATCTGGAGATGCATATGAACTAACACCAGCTGTTGTGTCACCGGATATAAACATAATAGGATTTAGAGGTAGGTGTCTTCTTAATCATAACATCGTAATCAAATCTGTCACAAGTATAACTGTCTGTTGAATTGTTTTCTTTCTTCGTATCTCAATCTGTAGTCAGCAACATTCCTGCTATAACACAGTTGCCTGTAAATATTCGTATAAAAGTGTAAATATAGGTTGATGGAATGAGTAAAGACGTATATAAACAAGACTGATTACGAGACAGAGCCGTGAAGATCCGGGGTAGATTAGGTCTTCAGCAACCCATGCTTGCCGTAAAAAGGCGACTATGCTTGTCGTAAAAAGCGCCTAACGGGATCGGGTGGTCTGGCTCGCTGACTTGGTCGATGCATGTCATCGTATTCCAATTGCGTGGATCGATGCTCATGATGTCAATCACTGGATTGTCTGGTCCAGACCGCCGTCATATAGCTGGAATATTGCTGAGCTCGGCGTTAAACAACAAACAAACAAATAAAGATTACGAGACACGCAATCAACCAAGTCACCGAGCCTGATATTCGAATACAAACCTTTGTTCAATGCAGGTGAAGGGTTAGACTCCGATCAGGATGAAAGTGAATACCTCCAGGATGAGGGTTTGCTGGAGGATACTGCTGCTGATCGCAGGAAACGCCAGGCTCAGCCTGTGTACATTGACGTCATAACACTGATAGATCATGCAGTATATCAAAGGTAAACAGTTAAGTTCATTAAGAAAACATACAACTTCCGGTTTATGGCATTTAGCGACGTTTTGATGTAGCTTCTTACGCCATTATCAAGCCTGAGTGCTTATATGCAATAAACCAAAAGTTGTTATCCATGACTATGCTTGCCGTAAAATGTGACTATGCTTGTCGTAAAAGGCAACTAACGGGATCGAATGGTCAGGCTCGCCATGATATTGCTGGAATATTGCTAAAAGCGGCGTGAAACTCACTCACTCACTCATAGTTGATGATATACATTTGCAGGTGGCTCCAGCGATCCAAAGTCCATGTCAGTCTTCAAGCCATTGACACGAAGCAAAAAATTCGCCGTCATTTTGCGCTGATTGTGAATGCGGTAAGTTTGATTATTTTTGAGAGAGTGTGTTCTCTGTAAGAACATTTATGATGGTAATACTTTACCATACGTGGTCCTGTGCACAGCGCACAGGTCACAAATCGGGTGCAGTTTAGCAACGTCGGCCGCAGATAAAAGTTGGATGGGTGACCGCGTTTGGCAGCTTGACCCCTGTAAGTTTCTAGGCCTTCGATCCTGCCCCAAAGCGCATATAGGACTTAGTGACTTTGTTCCAGATGTGACTCTTGCTAGTTTCCAGGGCCCTCGGTTCTGCCCCAAAGCGCACACAGGACTTAGTGACTTTGTTCCAGATGTGACTCTTGCGAGTTTCCAGGGCCACGGTCCTGCCCCAAAGCGAATATAGGACTTGGGCAAGTGACTTTGTTCCAGATGTGCCTCTGTTCACCCAGCAGTGAATGGGTACCCGGTAGGATCATATGTAGTATGGCTGTTAACCGACTCACAGACAGCTTGGGTTCTATACTCCCATAGGGAACTGGCAATGAAAACATGGACTGATTCACTGACAGGGGAACTAATGTTAGCGCTTTGAGCTTAATAAATATAAAGTTTACCACACAAAAATAAAAAACAAACATTATTCATTATTGTAGAATACAAGCATTACGCAAAACCTCTTCCATAAGAGTTGGTGCTTCAATCGTTGCAATGTGAAAGAACAAAGTTTTCATGAAGCTATTTCAACACGAATTGTCCTGTCTGATAGAAGAACTAATATCTACAGGAATCAAGGTGTGCATCGTACCAGTATAACTCTCAATAAGAGGGACATTTTGGGAAAATATCTCGTACCGGTGGCGCTACGACCAACCAAGAAATCAGTTATTAACTCCCTTGCTTCGGGAAGATCCACATTAATTACAATGATGACGGACCCGTGAAGATCCAGGGCAGAATAGGTCTTCAGCAACCAATGCTTGCCCGTAAAAGGTGACTATGCTTGTTGTAAAAGGCGACTAACGGGATCGGGTGGTCAGTCTCGCTGACTTGGTTGAAGCATGTCATCGATCCCAAATGCGTGGGACCTGTGAAGATTCCGGGGTAGAATAGGTCTTCAGTATCCCATGCTTGCCGTAAAAGTTGACTATGCTTGTTGTAAAAAGCGACTAACGGGATCGGGTGGTCAGGCTCGCTGACTTGGTTGATGCATGTCATCGATCACAATTGTGTGGAACCCGTGAAGATTCCGGGGTAGAATAGGTCTTCAGCACCCCATGCTGGCCGTAAAAGGCGACTATGCTTTTCGTAAAAGGCGACTTACGGGATCGGGTGGTCAGGCTCGCTGACTTGGTTGATGTATGTCATCGATCCCAATTGCGAGGATCGATGCTCATGATATTAATCACTGGATTGTCTTGTCCAGACTCGATTATTTACAGACCGCCGTCATATAACTGGAATATTGTTGAGTGCGGCGTTAAACAACAAACCAAACCAATTGCGTGGATCGATGCCCATGATATCAATCACTGGATTGTCTGGTCCGGACTCGATTATTTACAGACCGCCGTCATATAACTGGAATATTGCTGTGTGCGGCGTAAAACAACAAACCAACCAACCAGCAATGATGACAATTATCCTAACGCTTATCATTCAACAACAAAATCATTCGATACAATTGTCATAATTTTGCTTTTCTACACAAGATTACGTTTCGCTAACACCTGGGCCCCGTTCCACAAAGCGATCTTAGCGCTACGATGATCGTAAACCTATGTTAGGGTATGGGACTTACGATCACCTTAGTGCTAAGATCGCTTTGTTGAACGGGGCCCATGTGCCATTACACATTTTCAGTGATCCATTCACATGAATGTCTTTTACCCCAATGGAGTTAAACGTAAACGTCTTATATTGTATGATAAGATTTCGTTTCTCTTGTCATTGTTACAGATCAACTTGCGATTCAAATCAGCCTCAGAAAGGTACCACATACGACTGGTTGGGTACTACATTGAGGTAAAACAATTTTATTAAGATGTTTTATGTTACATTTTACAAGGAAATATACTATATAATATATAAATCACTCACTCACAATCTGGACTCAAGAAATGGCAATGAACAATTCATACCCGTTCATCACGACAGCGTCCCGATCCGCAGGACACCGTCCAGGACATTCTTACGATTGTGATCCGATACATTGTATGCAGAATCTGTCACGACATAGTAATCCGACTAGACAAAATCGGCTGAGTTCCCGAATGTTATACAAAACTGTCGGGAGAGCCTTGCCGACCTCTCTGGACCTATCCCGATCCGTAAGACTCTGTTACGAAGGTATACGACTACGTTCAGACAAAGTCAGGACATTCCATTCCATTCCCATCTTCCCGAGGCAAGAGAGTTAACTGACTATAAAAGTCCAGTTTCCACCCTTGCCGAACTAGGCTGGAATTCCGGGGCTCGATCGTAGCGCCACCAGTGGCTATTATGAGTTATGTCCTTTCTATACCTCTCCTATTGACCAATCAGATTCAACCTCTCGTATCACTTGGATTTGCTTCAAACAAAACGGTGGCGCCCAGTCAAAACGATCTGATTGATAATCAAGATCAATATTGTGATAAAACGAGTCTTACACCGCGAAGTGCATCAAATCACGTGAGCACCTTGATTAAAAGCATGAAAAGATTTAGAAAATATCTGTTGACAACGAGTTAGCGGTGCACATATTTTTGCACATCCTGCCATCGACCGAAATCTGCATGACACTTTAAGAACCGGATTTCGATTTCAGTGCGCCATTTTGATTGGACTATGCATAGACTCGTTAGTCCAGCCAAATTGTAACTCCATAATACCAGCCTAGTTCGGCAAGGGTGGAAACTGGACTTTTATAGGCAGTTAACTCACTTGCCTCGGGAAGATGTTCCATTCCAATAAAACCAAAATTCACTCGCTCCTATGTCTCATATTAGAACCGCCTCTGTGGTCTGAAGGTAGTGCGTTTGCCGGGAGAGGGGAAGGTCAGGTTCGATCCCCGGCCGCGTCATACCGAAAGACGTTAAAGATGGTACTTGTTGTTTCTTATTGGTATTCAGTGAGCTAGCACCATGAAAGCGGCGTTATTCCGGACGAGGACAAGCAGCCACACCCACATACACGCACGTATCTATATAAGTGCGATAATCTTGAACGCCACAAGTTAGTGCAAGGTTGGAACGTAAATACATTCCTCCCCGAGGCGTGCCATGGTCCTCTGGTAATGGTCTCTGGCCAAAACCATATCGAGTGAGTGAGTGAGTGAGTAATGTTTGCTTAACGCCGCATCAGTAATCTTGCAGCTATTCGCTGCGTTCGATATCAGTCAATATCACATTCAATGTTGTATTACAGCGGTGCAGCATTGGCCATAGTTATTATACACATTCATTTTTATTGAAGGGTGAAGATCCACCTTTTTGTATCCCCTGCAATAGTCCAGACTAAAGTCGCGAGACACCATGCCTACCCTTAACCTTCTTAAGTGTCCGTCACCTATTCGACCCTTTTTGTTCAGTTCCGTAACGTCATAAGCATGGCCAGGTAAATTTGCACTAAGTTTAACAGTGTGGACGTAGCTCAGTCGGTTAGCTGTCAGGCTAACAATCCGAAGGTCACGGGTTCAAGTCCGACGGATTCTCACAAAAAACTGGCTGCTTAATTGTCTTGAGACATGTGACCTACGGCAGAGATCGTCATCACGAGAAGTTGATTTCCAAGGGCTAAGGACAGAATTCGGGTAATCTAATAGCCACTAAACGCTTACCTAACCCTAATGATCGAAAAGGGGATTCAAGGGCTAAGCTTTAAGGAAAGAGTTCGGGGGTAACCTAGCCTAACACTAGCGACATTTGGATGTGTTCAGCGCCAATATAATATCCCTAATAAACTACATTCTAGTGCATAATAATGAAAATTAATGCACCGAAAAAATAATATATGTACATTAGTTCCCATTTATAACCCTTTTAGCTACTTGAATTACGAGAAAAACGAAATAAAAATATATAAACAATAAAAGTGCTTTCGAAACTAGCGCTTGCTATAAAATGCGCCGCCGCAGGCTATATTCAGTAAACAAATATTCAAAATTCTCCACAGCGCTTGTACAAACTTTTCAAACACGTGACAATACCCTATGACGTAATTTGTAGTATTTTGTTGCAAGTCACACCGGGGAAACAATGTCCTGTGACGTCAGGGGTCATCGAGTGTGCATAAGCTCCTTCCAGTGATCTATCATCTCTACACGAAATGTCATTCTAGAGGCAGGCCAAATATTGCCACAAGAGACATAACACTCCTTAAAAAATCTGTTCAGGGATACAGAGTCACATTCCGTAATTGCCAGGATCAGCTGCTACTGGAATATCACATCATCTGTTTCATAACAATTAAACCATGTTTTTACAGTCTTGCGACACGAGGCTATGAATATTACATCCGTGTTTTCTCTTGTGTTTGTTTTGATAGTTGCAATATTTATATTTTTCTTTCAAGGACGTCACGCCAGGGGAGTGGTTCACCCGGGTCCAGATCCTTGACCAGGAATACACATATTTGGAGAAAGGCATCGATGGCAATCGTCTACTTGAAAGCGCTCAGAATTGGATCTCGTCTGATGCTGGGTTTCCCCCGAGTGACCACGTCTTAACCTTTACTGGGTACTGGTACTTGAAAGCGCTCAGAATTGGATCTCGTCTGATGCTGGGTTTCCCCCGAGTGACCACGTCTTAACCTTTACTGGGTACTGGTACATTGTTAAAGCTTCTTTATCAGAAGACTACGCTTGCATAAATGACATGTCACTTCTAACATTCCGTCCACATCTAATTAATTTGGTTGGTTGGTTGGTTGGTTTGTTGTTTTACGCCGCACTCAGCAATATTACAGCTATATGACGGCGGTCTGTAAAACAATCGGGTCTGGACCAGACAATCCAGTGATTGATATCATGAGCATCGATCCACCCAATTGGGATCGATTACCTGCATCAACCAAGTCAGCGAGCCTGACCACCCGATCCCGTTAGTCGCCTTTTACGACAAGCATAGTCGCCTTTTATGGCAAGCATGGGTTGCTGAAGACCTATTCTACCCCGGATCTTCACGGGTAATTAATATGGAGTGGTGTGACTGAAACTCGGCATAAACTGTGGGGAGTTCGAGCTAAATTATAGGTCCCCAGCAACCCGTGCTTGTTGTTTTACGCCGCACGCAGCAATATTCCAGCTATATGACGGCGGTCTGTAAATAATCGAATCTGGACCAGACAATCCAGTGATTGATATCATGATCGTCGATCCACGAAATTTGGATCGATGACATACATCAACCAAGTCAGCGAGCCTGACCACCCGATCCCGTTAGTCGCCTTTGACGGCAAGCATAGTCACCTTTTACGGCAAGCAAGGGTTACTGAAGACCTATTCTACCCCGGAATCTTCACGGGTCCTGGACATAGGTAGTCAGTACAACTGCGGATTGCCGATAACGAGTTCGGCGTTAAACAACAAACCAACCAACAACCTATGTCCAGGATAAAATTATCTTTTGTTTACTTCAGAAACAACCTATACAGTGCTGATATTGGGAGCGCCCTGCTTGGTAAGAGTGAGTGAATGAGTTGGGTTTAACGCCGCTTTTAACAGTATTCCAGTTATATCGCGGCGTGTCAGCTTAATGTGGGAGGAAAGCCCGAAGTGATGCAGGCCTCAGGCGTTTACCACTTCGGTGAAACCCAGGAGCACGGGTATGGTGCTGACAAACCTTGAAACATAATCGGGCCGAACCGGGATTCGAACCCACAATCCTAGGTTTCTGGCGTGCCCAAGGGACGCAACTCTGCACAGCGAATCGCGGCGCCTTAGACGACTGGGCCACCCGTGCCCCCTGTAAGGTGTTGGGTTAACGCCGCTTTCAACAGTAATTCAGTTATATCACGGTGTGTCAGCTTGCAGCAGAGGAAAGACTCTGAACGATTTAATGCTCGTTAAATAGAGTTACAATTTGCCAGGCTGAAGTGAATATCTATACATCGAAAGTGTTTAAAAAAGTTGTTTCAACTTTTCACACTTATTCCAGGACGGGCGGACGGATTCGGCTCCATTTGTAAGAACATATCAAGCAGTGTATCCATCGTGGAGTATCGTGATCGTATGATTGACGACATGCTGGTGGCCGCCCATGAAGTGGGGCACAGGTGAGTTGCTACTTACATTGTACATTAAAGGTTGTATGTGTGTGGGTGTGCCAAGTGCCATTTGTGCGACACTTGTGTTGCGAATTCCGTCAACGAATCGCGTTCTTTCCGCCAACGTGCCGTCAACGCGGCACACTTCCGGAACTGTCACCAAGAAAAGGTTGGTTGGTTTGTCAGCGAGCCTGGCCACCCGATCCCGTTAGTCGCCTTTTACGACAAGCATGGGTTGCTGAAAACCTATTCTAGCCCGGATCTTCACGGGTCTCACGCAATTGGGATCGATGACATGCTTCAACCAAGTCAACGAGCCACAGGAACTCGTTATTGGTCAATAAATAAATATATATACCCCCTATATGCAAGTCTCTACTTACATATAGGGGGTATATATTTTTATTTACTGACCAATAACGAGTTCCTATGCAACGAACCTGTCCGACCGATCGCGCTAGTCGCCTTTTACGACAAGCATGGGTTGCTGAAAACCTATTCTAGCCCGGATCTTCACGGGTCTCACGCAATTGGGATCGATGACATGCTTCAACCAAGTCAACGAGCCTGACCACCCGATCCCGTTAGTCGCCTTTTACGACAAGCATGGGTTGCTGAAAACCTATTCTTGCCCGGATCTTCACGGGTCTCACGCAATTGGGATCGATGACATGCTTCAACCAAGTCAACGAGCCACAGGAACTCGTTATTGGTCAATAAATAAATATATATACCCCCTATATGCAAGTCTCTACTTACATATAGGGGGTATATATTTTTATTTACTGACCAATAACGAGTTCCTATGCAACGAACCTGTCCGACCGATCGCGCTAGTCGCCTTTTACGACAAGCATGGGTTGCTGAAAACCTATTCTAGCCCGGATCTTCACGGGTCTCACGCAATTGGGATCGATGACATGCTTCAACCAAGTCAACGAGCCTGACCACCCGATCCCGTTAGTCGCCTTTTACGGCAAGCATGGGTTGCTGAAGACCTATTCTACTCCGGATCTTCTCGGGTAGTAACCCAGAAAAGGAAATGTAGTTGTGAGCAGTTGTGTGGATTTGCAAGAGCTGGAGCGCTACGATCGCTTTACTGGACAGGACATAGTCCTAATTCAGATGAGGCCTGACTTCACTGTGTAAAGGCTTGTGGCACAATCGCTGTGGGTAAACTCAACATTCGCCCAGATTATGACCGTTGGACTTCAGCTCCAAACCCGTGCGTGTTGGTTTCTAGTTTTCGAGGTTCCAAGCTTGTAAACGCCTACGACCGGTAGGGCTGGGACGAGTCCAAATTAACTTCCCCGGGTACCCACCCCCTATTACCCGATCCAACCCGGGTACCCACTGTAGGTCTCAGGAGATTTTCTGAAAATGTCCGAATGGGAACATTTTTAGGATAGCCCTGGCCAAACGTATTTAGATATATGTACATGTATTATTAGTAGTATACAATCTGGTCACTCATACACTGAAGTTGAATTTAGTTATATCTTTATTCAACCATATGAAAAGTCAGAAGGAATGGGTGCATTCATACACTGAATGGATGCATAGTCAGAACGAAATGCGAACATTAGTGACTTGAAGTGTAACCATAGAGTCCTAGATAATTTTTGTCATCAAACAATATATCACGTGACTATCCACGGGTCCGGGTAGTCCTGTGGGTACCCGGGTCCTACTCACTAACCACCCGACCCGGGTACCCGAGTTACCCGTCCAAGCCCTAACGGCCGGTGCCACTTTGGTAATTCCTTACACATGAAATAAAAGAACTACTAGGGATTCAAGGCAGCGTTTACCTCACACATGATCTAGTTGTCACTGAAACATAGTCTGTTTAATACGTCATGGGGTATAGTATTTAATATAAGCCATGAATACATGTAATATAAAGTCGTTTATCATGGTCAAAGACCGCCTCCCTGGTGTAGTGGATAGATTGGTTGGTTGGTTGGTTTGTAGTTTAACGCCGCACGCAGCAATATTCCAGATATATGACGGAGTTCTGTAAAAAATCGAGTCTGGACCAGACAATCCAGTGATTGATATCATGAGCATCGATCCACTCAATTGAGATCGATGACATGCATCAACCAAGTCAGCGAGCCTGACCACCCGATCCCGTTAGTCGCCTTTTACGACAAGCATATTCGCCTTTTACGGCAAGCATGGGTTACTGAAGACCTATTCTACCCCGGATCACCTTCATTGAAGGTCACGTGCATTGGATTGAAGGTCACGTCCATGGGAATGGCCATTCGTGAGGATGTTCAGCCTCTTTTATGAAACAACTGCCTGTTTTGTATGGCATGTTTGTAACTTTCAGTTTTTAAGTTTTAGTGCATAAAGCACATTTTTTCCCCCATTCTGAAGGGGAGTTGTTAAACTGAAAATGTTTATAAGTTTCTTATGAAGGTATCCACAGACAAAGGACGTTTTTTAGTATTGTTCTGACCATGTTTCAGTATGGGAGCACATCATGATGGCGAAGGCAACTTCTGCTTCACATTCGACGGTGACAACTTCATCATGAACAGCGGCTATGATGAGCACCACCCTCTATTTAACAACGACGAGTTTGTGTTCTCTACATGTTCAGCCACATACTTCAAGAACCATGTTGATAATCTTCTAAATACTGGGTATGTCCAGCATATGTTCTAGTTAGGAGACACATGTGATATGTTTTCTGATTTGCGGATGTTGAGTATTTGATAGCGAGGTGTGAGTGAGTATGGTTTTACGCCGCTTTTGGCAATGTTTCAGCGATTTCACGGCGGGGGACAACAGAAATGGCCTTCACACATTGTATCCATGTCGGGAATCAAACCCGGGTCTTCAGCGCGACGAGGGAACGCTTTGACCACTAGGTTACCCGACCGCCCCTTGATACCGAGGAATTTCATTTGGAGCTGAACCAGGAAGATCCGGGGTAGAATAGGTCGTCAGCAACCCATGCTTGTTGTAAATGCGGGTACTAACGGGATCGGGTGGTCAGGCTTGGTGACTTGGTTGATGCATATCGTCGTATCCTATTTGCTTGGATCGATGCGCATGTCAGTCACTGGATTGTCTGGTCCAGATTCGATTTTGTTACAGACCGCCGTCATATTATAGCTGGAATATTGCTGAGTGCGGCGTGAAACAACAAACAAACATTTGCAGCTGAAACAACCTTAGGTGATTTTAGTCAGTTCCATTTTAGTGTATTTGTTACCTATTTCATGGAGTCAGTTCCATTTTAGTGTATTTGTTACCTATTTCATGGAGTAGTTCCTTTTTAGTGTATTTGTTACCTATTTCATGGAGTCAGTTCCATTTTAGTGTATTTGATACCTATTTCATGGAGTCAGTTCCATTTTAGTGTATTTGTTACCTATTTCATGGAGTCAGTTCCATTTTAGTTTATTTGTTACCTATTTCATGGAGTCAGTTCCATTTTAGTGTATTTGTTACCTATTTCATGGAGTCAGTTCCATTTTAGTGTATTTGTTACCTATTTCATGGAGTCAGTTCCTTTTTAGTGTATTTGTTACCTATTTCATGGAGTTAGTTCCATTTTAGTGTATTTGTTACCTATTTCATGGAGTCAGTTCCATTTTAGTGTATTTGTTACCTATTTCATGGAGTCAGTTCCATTTTAGTGTATTTGTTACCTATTTCATGGAGTCAGTTCCATTTTAGTGTATTTGTTACCTATTTCATGGAGTCAGTTCCATTTTAGTGTATTTGTTACCTATTTCATGGAGTCAGTTCCTTTTTAGTGTATTTGTTACCTATTTCATGGAGTTAGTTCCATTTTAGTGTATTTGTTACCTATTTCATGGAGTCAGTTCCATTTTAGTGTATTTGTTACCTATTTCATGGAGTCAGTTCCATTTTAGTGTATTTGTTACCTATTTCATGGAGTCAGTTCCATTTTAGTGTATTTGTTACCTATTTCATGGAGTCAGTTCCATTTTAGTGTATTTGTTACCTATTTCATGGAGTCAGTTCCATTTTAGTGTATTTGTTACCTATTTCATGGAGTCAGTTCCTTTTTAGTGTATTTGTTACCTATTTCATGGAGTTAGTTCCTTTCTAGTGTATTTGTTACCTATTTCATGGAGTCAGTTCCATTTTAGTGTATTTGTTACCTATTTCATGGAGTTAGTTCCATTTTAGTGTATTTGTTACCTATTTCATGGAGTTAGTTCCTTTTTAGTGTATTTGTTACCTATTTCATGGAGTTAGTTCCTTTTTAGTGTATTTGTTACCTATTTCATGGAGTCAGTTCCATTTTAGTGTATTTGTTACCTATTTCATGGAGTTAGTTCCTTTTTAGTGTATTTGTTACCTATTTCATGGAGTCAGTTCCATTTTAGTGTATTTGTTACCTATTTCATGGAGTCAGTTCCATTTTAGTGTATTTGTTACCTATTTCATGGAGTTAGTTCCTTTTTAGTGTATTTGTTACCTATTTCATTCACCAACCTTGTCAGAGAAGACTTAAGAGAATCGGGTGGTCAGTTTTGCTGACTTGGTTGATGCAAGTCATCGTATCCCAAATGCATGGATCGATGCTCATGATGTCATAACCCGTGAAGATCCGAGGTAGAATAGGTCATCAGCAACCCATGCTTGCGGTAAAAGGCGACTAACGGGATCGGATGGTCAGGCTCGCTGATTTGGTTGATGCATGCCATCGATCCCAATTGCGTGGATCGATACTCATGATATCAATCACTGGATTGTCTGGTCCGGACTCCATTATTTGCAGACTCCCGTTATATAGCTGGAATATTGCCGGGTGCGGCGTTAAACAACAAACAAAACCAGGTTTCTCACCTTGCAACATCAGTGACCAAACATCTTATATTTATTATAAACACAGGTCTGCTGAATCTAAAAAGTGTCTCCTGGAGAAACTACAGCCGTCGTCAGTGCCAGACATCAGCGGGGAGATGCCAGGCCAGCTGTATGACCCAGACACTCAATGTAAAATGGCCTTTGGGGAAAAGTCATACTTTCTCACAGTAAGCACAATAAAGCTATGGGTTGTTTAGTCTTGAGCACAGGTACTCTTAATTAATTAAACACTTCTGTATACCATACAGAATCATAAAACGTGTTTTCGCAAACACCTGGGCCCATTGCACAAAGTAATCTTAGCGCTAAGACTATTGTAAGCCTATGTTAAAGTATGGGAGTTACAATCATCTTAGCGCTAAGATCGCTTTGTGCAAGTAGGCCCAGGTGTCATCACTGATTTTTCAGTGATCCATTCACATAATTATAATTTTCACCTCTAATTTTACTTTCACGCCAAGTAGAATTCGTTTTGGCAGATACTCGAGGCTGCTTATTCTCTGGCGTTCATAACAGCGGTGATCACATGTGTATTGAATAAATTCAAAACTTTCATTTTACTCATATGTTTTGACTCACTTACAGGTATATACGAGGGGCGTTCAATAAGTTTTGCAACTTCAACATAGACCAAGTCGCAGAATATCTTTTGCACTTTTATTTTTCAATATAATATCCATTCACCTCAATACACTTATTCCATTTGTCCTTCAAGCTTTAATACCACTTTTATTAAAAAATCCGCAGATTGGCCCATTAACCGCGCCTGTGGCAACCTTTATGTCCTCGTCATCCTGGAAGCGTCTTCCACGTAGGGCAGATTTCATTCGGATCGATGTTCATGATATTAATCACTGGATTGTCGGGTCCAGACTCGATTATTTACAGACCGTCGTCATATAGCTGAAATATTGCTGAGTGCTGCGTTAAACAACAAATCAACCAGCCAACCCACATGTTCTTCTCAACCAATGATATTTGTTGCAGGGGGAAAGTGTATTGAGCTTAATATGCAACAGAATGTACTGCCATGATGATACTAAGCTGTTCTCACAATCATTGCTCAACGCTGTTGATGGAACGTCATGTGGAAACAAAAAGGTATATCTTAGTTGTAAAGTCACTTTATTTCTCTGGGGTACGGGGGCGGTCGGATGTCAGTCGCTGGATTGTCTGGTGCAGACTCGATTATTTACACACCGCCATCATATAGCTGGAATATTTTATTGAAACATATTAAACATTTAACATTGTAACTGTAATCATAGGGGGGCGGTCGGGTAGCCTTGGCGACTATGCTTGTCGTAAAAGGGACGGGATCGTGGGTCAGGCTCGCTGACTTGGTTGATGCATGTCATTGATCCCAAATGCGTGGATCTATCCTCATGATATTAATCACTGGATTGTCTGGTCCAGACTCGATTATTTACAGACCGCCTTCATAAAGCTGGAATATTGCCGAGTGCGGCAAACAACAAACCAACCAACCAAACAAATCCTTCAGAGAACCAACTTATACATCTTGAAGTAGGGACCGAATTAATCGTAATACTCACTCTCGCTTTACGTTTTTGCAGTGGTGTGTCGCCGGACAATGCGTTGCATCGGACCGATCCATGAGGGAAACGGTAGGTCAACCACCCACAACCCCTTTGTTGGATACATTTTGTTCCAAAACAAACACCAAACACTTTCAAAACTTGTTAAATTATCAATACGTTCTTGCCAGTTTATCTTGAATGAATCATCATTTTCAAAGTAATAATGTCCGTCACAAACTGATGCTATGATCACGCAGTGTCTCAGAATATTCTTTAAAAACTATGCTTCTGACTGTTGATTTATTTTGGTAGGTCCCTCATGTTGTATCATGTCTACTAAAGGTCGGTATTATCATGGCAGTATCGCAAATAGCAGTTACTGTCGCATGCGTGTCGTAAAAGGCGACTAACGGGATCGGGAGGTCAGGCTCGCTGGTTCATGCATATCATCGACCCGAATTGCGTGGATCGATGGTTATGATGTAAATCATTAGATTGTCTGGTCCAGACTCGATTATTTACAGAACGCCGTCATATAGCTGGAATATTGCCGAGTGCGGCGTAAAACAACAAACCAAACCAAACCAGTTACTGTCGCACTTTTACTGGCACAATCCTGGCATTTGGTACTTGTAAGATCTTCAGAAGTTATCTTGATTAAGGTCAAAATCTGGATGTACTGGTATTGTAAAGGGCAAGTTTGTTTGTTGGTTGTTTTTTTGTTGTTTAACGCCGCAATGACCGCGGTCTGTAAATAATCGAGTCTGGACCGGACAATCC
The DNA here is from genome assembly GCF_023055435.1 of Haliotis rufescens. Taxonomy (NCBI): domain Eukaryota; kingdom Metazoa; phylum Mollusca; class Gastropoda; order Lepetellida; family Haliotidae; genus Haliotis; species Haliotis rufescens. The sequence goes on from NW_025964372.1 coordinate 30,558,528, forward strand.
AGTGATTGAAATGTGCATCGATCCACGCAATGGGCATACGATGCCGTATTTTCATTGCAATAGACATGAGATTACGATGAGATGCATCAACCAAGTCACCGAACTTGAACACGTCCAGATCCTGTGAGTCGCCTCTTACGACTAGCATGGTCGCTGTTGCTGAAGACCCATTCAACCCAGATCACCACGGGTCACCTATGCTTATGAGGCGCGACTAAATGGATAGGGTGGTAAGGTTCGTTAGTTGGTTAGTTTGTTGTTTAACGCCGCACTCAGCAATATTCCAGCTATATGACGGCGGTCTGTAAATAATCGAGTCTGGACCAGACAATCCAGTGATTAATATCATGAGCATCGATCCACGCAATTGGGATCGATGACATGTATCAACCAAGTCAGCGAGCCTGGCCACCCGATCCCGTTAGTCGCCTTTTACGACAAGCATAGTCACCTTTTACGGCAACCATGGGTTGCTGAAGACCTATTCTACCCCCGAATCTTCACGGGGTAAGGTTCGGTGACTTTGTTGATTACCCTGAAGTTGTTCATAATAGTGAGTGCGTGAGTGAGTGAGTGAGTTAAAAATTTAACGTCGCATCGGCATTATTTCAGCCATATAGCGACGAGACCAAGCTAATATATACACAATTTAGTTATTTATGCAATGTCATATTTAAAAATAATTGATGAAAATTGATGGACAGAGCCTTTAATAATGTCAGTTGCTAATAGCATCACACCAAATTTAAAAACATGCATTTAATTATTCACATACATATTTAAAATTTATTATACAGACCAATTTCTTTCAAGTAATTTATGATGAGATGCCCGCTGACACGGGAAAAGAGATCTTTTAGATTTCCACTTTGATAATGTGAATCCCTTGCGATTGCAAAGTCCACACAGTCAAACAATATATGCTTGACGGTGAACCTTTCATCAAAAGGGATACACTTAGGAGGTTCGTCCTCATCTGTCTTAAGCAGATATTCGTGTGTAAACCGACTGTGGCCAATACGACACTATCGTAAAACGACCTCGTCATGTCTTGACTGACAACCAAGGTAGGTATGACCGATTGTTGGTTTCAATTCGTGTAGTTTATTGCTTCCTACTTGGGTGTCCCACCTCTTTTGCATGAGATACCGAGTATTAGATTTGATGGTTGGTTTGAAATCAATAATATCAATCACTGGTTTGTATGATTACATAACACTGTCACACTTAAATACTTCACGCACTTTGGTTCTGGAATGCAGCTGTTGAGCAACACTGCCTTGGCGCTATTCTAATGTTTTCAGAAGCTCCAGCGACAACGCCAGCCATTAACCAAGGAGCGACAACAGTCGTCCATATCTCCCCGAAGTTGCGGCCAGTAGACGGACCAAACAAAACAGGTAATATCTGTGATTGGAAGTAACATATTTAAGGAAAACCTGTAACATAGGTGCATGTAGCAAGTTCGTGAAGGAAAATCAAATAATGATCACTTCTACGTTTTGACTTGGTGAAGTGTGATCTTTAACGCTGTAGTTTGCCGTATCCAGGCTGCTGGTGACTTGCTGGTGATCTGGTGCTAACACTGTTTTCAGTGTATCCAGCAAAGCTACCCTTAAAGTCAACAATGAAACCAGAAGCGACCACACTGTTTCCCATCTATTCGGGGTGCAGTCAGAGTAGGAATTATGGCAGTCGGGTAGCCTAGTGGATAAAGCGTTCGCTCGTCATGCTGAAGACCCGGGTTCGAATCCCGACATGGGTACAGTGTGTGAAGCCCATTTCTGGTGTCCCCCGTCGTGAGATTGCTGGAATATTGCTCAAAGCGGCGTAAAACAATACTCACTCAACCCGACCTCGGCATCAAATACTAAACACAGCAGGAATCAAATAAGAAAGATACTATGTTCTGAAGAATACTTCATTTACATTTGAGCGTTCATGCTTTTGTGTTTTCGTTTGTTTGTTTATTTCTAAGCAATATTCCAGCTATATGACGACGGTCTGTAAATAATCTTGTCTGGACCAGACAATTCAGTGATTGACATGCGCATCGATCTACGCAAATTAATATCGTGAGCATCGATCCACGTAATTGGGATCGATGACATGCTTCAACCAAGTCTGCGAGCCTGACCACCCGATCCCGTTAGTCGCCTCTTACGACAAGTATGGGTTGCTGAAGACCTATCCTTCCCCGGATCATCACGGGTCCTATGCAAATGGGATACGATGACGGTATAATATACTAGCCACATACAGAAACTGTGCACGGAGAAAGATAGATATAAGGGCACACCGTCCACATATGATATATAGGTTTGAACACAGCAATTTTTGGACACATTCAAACGCTCATGCACGTGCCATGCGATATGACGTCATTGATGGGGGCCTATGGACGTGCAATGTGTTACTGCACGTGCATCCTGTGCAGCTGTACACAACATGTGCAACTCAAAATTCGCTGTCACTTTGGAAAGCATGATCTGTAGTCATTCAAAAATTCAAAACTTCTCAGGCGCAGACACAAGCATTTCACAAGCAAATCATGCCACGATTGACAGCTGCACAGCGTCATGAAGCCATTGGAATGATCCGAGCGGGAATGAGGCAACAACAGGTGGCAACACATTTCCAATGCCATCGTCACACGATATCGGCATTGGTGAGGCGTTATCAGAACACAAATGACGTTGCCGACCACCCACGTTCAGGACGTCCCCGATTAACGACGCCAAGACAGGACAGATGGATTCGAGTTACACATCTCCGACACAGGTTCCAAACGGCAGTAACGACGTCCCAGACAATTCCTGGACTGCGCCGTATCCATCCCAACACTGTCGGGAATCGTTTACGTCAGTACGGGATTCGACCACGACGCCCTGCCATACGTCCCATCCTGACACACCGTCATCGCGTCAACCGTCTAAGATGGTGTCGAAATCATGTTCGCCAACCTCGAATATGGTGGAGAAATGTTGTCTTTACAGATGAATCTAGGTTCAACATTTCCCACAGTGACGGGCGCCAACGTGTCTACCGGCGTTTGGGAGAACGTTATGCACGCAACTGTATTGTGGAGAGGAATCGTTTTGGAGGTGGCTCTGTGATGATTTGGGGTGGGATAACAGCACGGCACCGAACCCCTTTGGTGGTTGTTCAGGGCAATCTCACTGGTGTTGGCTACAGAGATCAGATTCTGAGGCCTGTGGTCATTCCTTTCCTGCAACGTCATGGCCCGGGATTGACATTTCAACAGGACAACGCTCGTCTTCACATGTCTAGGGTCGCAATGGATTTCCTTCACCATAACAATGTCATGTTACTGCCATGGCATGCAAATTCTCCAGATCTCTCCCCAATAGAGCATGTGTGGGATGAAATGGAGCGCCGTCTGCGTCGTTTTCCAAATCCTCCAGATAACGTCCGTGACTTGGCACAGGATTTGAGGAGGATATGGCAGGCCATTCCCCAGGCCTTCCATACCAATTTGGTGGACTCCATGCGTCGCCGATGCACTGCTGTGATTCACGCACAGGGTGGTCATACCCGTTATTGACTTTGTGACTTTGTCGTTTGACCCCCTACTCCATTTTGATCTTCTGACGTCATCGTAACAGATGTTGTTCAGGTCCCATTGACATTTTCTTATGGTCCGATCATTCAGCTGCTACAGCGTCTGCATCATTTTGTTATTGCTGTGTTGTATTTCAATCGAGAATATATTTTCTCCGTGCAAGTTTCTTTATGTGGCTAGTATATTTTCATTACTGTACCCATTTAAGCGATACGGTTTTGGTGATCCCGATATAATATCTCCTAACACCCCATGTGTTACGATAAGCCCATGTAGAATATAAGTGTCAAAATCATTTCTATAACATCGTCTAAATTAATGTAAATCTAATCGACTGTAGGTTTCCAACTTTATCATGAGCATTTGTTCGTGAATCACTATCAAATAGTAATTACACCAGGTGTATAAGCAAAGAGGAACGCATCGTGCCCCACTGGTGGCACCACTCACAAACACATGCAAGGGCGAGTCAATTATTTACCTGAAAAAACCTAAGCGACGTATGGTACAAGTCAACATAGGGATTTGAATCGGATTTTATTTTGGCCATTAGTGCGAAATATTTGGCAAAGTCCACATGATTACCATAAAACGTTGTGAACACTTTATTGAGGTCTTGAATTTTATAAACCTGTTCAGAACATTATCAAGACAAGATCTAGACATTTTCATTACTCATTGGTATCTTAGTGGTTGAAGCCTTCGCTCGTAACGCTGAAGACCCAGGTTTGATTTCTAACATGGGTACAATGTGTGAAGCCCATTTCTGGTGTCCCCGTCGTGATATTGCTGGAATGTTGCTTAAAGGGGCGTAAAACCATACTCACTCACTCACACATTACACATTTACGCGTTCTGTTTTCTGTGCTTCCAGGGATATTATTTGTACTACAAAATGTGTATTCTGGATAAGATTAGGTCCCAGTAACTTTCGCATGTCATTCGAGTCGACTATAGGGTGGACCTATTATAAATAAATATAACAGTTTGTATGTTTGCTTTCCTTTAAAACAGGATTCATTGTGATAATTGGTTCCACTGTTGGTGCAGTAGTCACATTCCTCGTGGTTGCGCTGATTCGCTGGTCTGTGAAGTAAGTATCTTGGCTCTTCAGTGGGATCGAATCCACCTGGTCATGAGTTTTGGTTTTGTGGAGACAATCCGTTTTTGTTGTTTTTAAGTGTTTTTTGTTTGTTTGTTTGTTGTTTTTTTGGAAGGGGGGTATTTCTCCTCACGTTTTTAAAGAACACACCTTATCGTATTTTATTGAGCTTTCGAATATGTCACTTGACTGGTTTTCCATTCAACTCATTCTTATACCCACATTGTACGATAGAGTTTCCGTTAATTCTTTAACGAAAGCCTATTGGGGTCAAAACCGTTGCTAAAAATATATTTTTAAAAACTCGTAATTGCGAAAAGTTGGTATTAAGAGGTTTTTTAAAGTCGTTATTTCAAAAATCTAGTTCTAATTGCGATTTTCTTTAGGTCGTCATTACAAAAATAATAATGACATAATTATAATAATGAATCATTATTACAACTTTGAGAACTCGTAAATACGACTTACAGAAAAAATAATAGTGCGACTTTGATCCAAATAGGCTCAGTACTTGACTTGAACAGTAAATACCCTAAAAAGGTGTCGGATGATAAACGTTCAGACCGTTTAACCCCTCCCTTTTCTTGCAATAAGCATATGGTGCCCGAATTTGTATATCTATATAGACCGGAACAACTCAGGACTAAATTATGTTAATTTCTAGATAATTTAGATTGTGATTACCAGTGTTTGCTTCCGATTTCCAGACAACGCAGACGGCGGGAAAGTGTCTACAATCAGGAAGAGGCCCCTACTGGGACAGTCGCAAGCAGTGTCTACGCTGACAGGAACAGACTATTACACATTTAGAGATAAATCTTTCAAAGTGAAAATAAAATTGAAAATAGTGTTGTTCAATGTTGTTCAAGTACAGAGATGGATTTACTGAAATAAGTTAATTTTTTTACACTATTTTTGAAATAAAGCGCCTCATAGATTCATAGTCAGTAATTCACGGCTTTGTTGGTTTGTTGTTTGTTGTTTAACGCAGCAGTATTCCAGCTATACGACGGCGTTCTGTACATAATCGACAATCCAGTAATTGACATCATGAGCATCAATCCAAGCAGTTAGGATCGATGACATGCATCAACCAAAGTCAGTATAGATTCGGGGGTAGAATAGGTCTTCAGCAACCCATTCTTGCTGTAAAAGGCGATTATGCTTGTCGTAAAGGGCCGGGCGAATGATAGAGTCAAATCCTATTCCGTTCTATTACGAAGTCATTTCGGATATAATTTCATACTGATTTCTGTATGCACCAGCCATTAGAGCACATGGTAGTTGTCTGTACACCATATCACTGAGTAAAGTTGTATGCCCATTAACAACTCACAAGATGCTCATGGTGTAATCTCACTTTAACCTGTGGTCCAGGTCAGCTTCAAACGGATACTTACTTCCTGATGCAGATCGTTCCGAGACCAACAAGGATGATCACCCCGCATAGAACACTGACAACCAGTACTGCGTGTTCGCCTTAAAGATCATAACATGTGTATTAAATACCATTGAAGGGGCTACAATTTAGATACACTTCAGCATTATTTCAGCTTTATTGGATTCGATTGTTACTTTTTTTTCTGAATAACGCCGTATTCAGATTGCTGTCTGTAGATAATTAAGTCTGGACAAAACGATCCAGTGATTGACATAATGCGCAACTGGAATAGGATGACGTACATCAACCAAGTCATCGAGCCTGACCACTATATCCCGTGTGTCGCCTCTTAAGACAAGAATGGGTTGCTGAAGACCAATTCTAGCCCGGATCTTCGCGAAGAGCAATGAATGTTTGTTTTAGGCACTGTTATGTGACGCAGTTTCCACGTAATGATTGTGATGTAAACTATCTAACCTATATGTTGCTTCCTAAGGGGCGTCGATGTTAATATTATAGAGCCTGTGATAAACCCTATTCAAAACCATAAGACATCTCTGCTGAAGGCATGATAGATTTCTACGATTCCGATTATAACATCATCATTTTTTTAAAGATCACAATTAGGATGTGATGATACCAAATGAAAAGGTGGTTGACTTTGGTCCATCCTGTTCTGATGCAGCCGGGGGGCACGGGTGGCCCAGTCGTCTAAGGCGCCGCGATTCGCTGTGCAGAGTTGCGTCCCTCGGACACGCCAGAAACCTATGATTGTGGGTTCGAATCCCGGTTCGCCCTTATTATGTTTCTAGGTTTGTCTGCACCATACCCGTGCTCGTGGGTTTCACCGAAGTGGTAAACGTCTTAGACTTGCATTACTTTGGGCTTTCCTCCCACATTAAGCTGACCCGCCGTGATATAACTGGAATAACGTTAAAAGCGGCGTTAAACCCAACTCACTCACTCACTCACTCACTCTGATGCAGCCCGTGGCGACATCTCTCGGTTCACTTGAACTGTTGTGGCTACAGTTGGTTTCAATGTGGTGGACATGGAAGTCGAGGGGTAGTTTGAGGTCCGCTCCGAAAGTGATGTCAAATGTTTAGAAAGAGGGAAATTTGGGGAATTGCACAAGACGTCACTGTTTGGTCACATTTGCTTCCACGTTTGAAACGTCCTCCACATGTCTACCATAAAACTGTTTGAAAACTTTACTAAGGCTTTGACTGTTGTAACAAGTTTCGTGATAAACTTCAAATGATCCAACATCACTTGTAAAAGGGTGTTGTGATTAAGGAGATTCAAAAATCATTAAATACATTCCTTGGGGCAATTGGTGAGGCAAGGGGAGATATACTGGACTTTAAAAGATGGTTGTTAAACACAAATTATCACCTGTTTCGTATCCCCGGCAGGTAGCACAACAACTTCCACGAATAATGCTATTATTACACATGGAAGTGTTGCGGGATGTGATCAATTGTCCACATGTTCTGTATATATATCGGTAGCTGTATCCGTACCCGTATCTGTAACTGTATCTGTATCTGTATCTGACGTGTGGCTGGTCTCCGAAGATGGAGATGAAGATGGATCCGTATCCATCGATTGATATCATGAGCATCGATCCTCGCAATGTGGGTCAGCGAGCCTGACCACCCGATCCCGTTAGTCGCCTTTTACGACAAGCATAGTCGCGTTTTATGGCAAGCATGGGTTGCTGAAAATCTGTTCTACCCCGGATCTTCTCGGGTCTGTTCTTTAGAATTGGTTTCAATATATTTTGCGATTATGGTGGCATAAACGTAAAAACCAGTGTACTAACTGTAAATCCGCGCATACCGTTTTTGAAGACGGAATCGTACAGTTTGGCGTGTGTAATTGACTGGACCATGCGCGAACTCGTCCCGTCATCCCAAATTACCGCATGATACCATCGTCCATTCAAAACATTCTGGGAATATATATTCACAAATATGTATATGACATTTCGTATTGCCGATGATGGGAGATAACCTCTTGTAACATATCGTTGTAGTAACCTCCTACTGCGTGACACTCGTTAATCCGTACTTTACCGTTCCTCTGGGTAAACTGACCCGTGAAGATTCCGGGGTAGAAAAGGTCTTCAGCAACCCATGCTTGCGGTAAAAGGTGACTATGCTTGTCGTAAAAGGCGACTGATGGGATCGGGTGGTCAGGCTCACTGACTTGGTTGATCCATGTCATTGATCCCAACTGCGTGAATCGATGCTCATGATATCAATCACTGGATTGTCTGGTCCAGACCGCCGTCATATAGCTGGAATATTGCTGAGTGCGGCGTTTTACGACATGTATCATATTGCTCATATAAAAAGTGAAATGTCGAGTCGTTCTTGGGAATATGCCACTGTATTTTTTAGTTAATATTTTGTTAGACGTCATAACACTGAATGACGTCATCAAAAGATTTCTATTGATGACCCTTCATCTTAGAAATTGGGGGAAGTCCGCATATATGCGATTTTATCCGTTTACTCAACGTCAGGCACACTAATGTTTGTTTGTTTGTTTGTTTGGTGTTTACCGCCGCACTCAGCAATATTCCAGCCAGACAATCTAGTGATTAATATCATGAGCATCGGTCCACGCAATTGGGATCGATGACATGTATCAACCAAGTCAGCGAGCCTGACCACCCGATCCCGTTAGTCGCCTTTTACGGCAAGCATGGGTTGCTGAAGACCTATTCTACCCCGGATCTTCACGGAGAAATATAAACATTGTCGTAGAACCTTAAACCAAAAATACCTCCTTCAAACGCAATCAGCAAGATTCACACTTCCAGTCTCAAGCTGACGAAGGTACAAAGCTAATTGTAATTGTCACTTCCTTATAAAAAACTAGCAAGGTTATTGCTCTGTATTATACGAAATCCTCCATCGATGTAAAAACAGTTAGTGGGGAGATTTTGTGTGTCCCGATCCTCCGTGCGGAAGTTCTCATTGGACAACCATTGAACAAAATATATATTAATAAACACAACTAAACAGAAACATTGCATTTATCAAACAGTGAGAATGGTTCCTGTTATGACTTTAGTTGGGGGTTCGATCCCCGACCGCGTCATACCAAAAGACGTTAAAAGATGGTACTTGTTGTTACCCTGTCTGGCGCTCGGCATTAAGGGGCTAAAACAAGGACTCAGTATACTATAGGTGTCTGAGTGGGGTATTCATGTTAAACTGCGGCATGGTATCTCAGTGAGCTACCACTATAAATCGGCATCAGTCCGGACTGGTACAAGCAGCCACACAAACACACACACGTACTTGCACGTCGCTGTATAAGTGCAATAATCTTGGACGCGACGTTCAACCCCATTTCACCTCATCTCATCTTGAGCAATATTTCATATTGCACGATTTTACGTCAGGTTCTTAGTCGATGTAAAGGCAATTAGTTCAAGTATTCTATTGACGCTTCTTTCTTTGTGTCAAAAGAAGCGTCAATAAAAGATGTATGATTGGTTATAAATACTTGTTTTTAAATTTGGTGTGATGCTATTAGCAACTGACATTATTGAAGGCTCTCTTCGGGAGGTTAACGTATACGCAACGTAAAACTATTGCCCCCCTGAGTGACACGTGATCCTATCATAATCGATGTAATCATCAACCAGTGTTTTTAAGCCAACTTAAATTGCTGAATATTTTTTAAGATTGGCTAGTATTATGCACAACCACCAGTAGCTTAAGTGATGTCGTAAATCCTGCTGGGGGGTCATGCAGGACGCCGAGGTACTGTTCCAATGATCCCCAGCGAGGTGACCTAGCTTTGGTTACTTTGAAATTTAAAAACTGTATTATATTATGCTCAAATATGTTTCATAAATTGGTTTTAAATAAAGTATGCATGCTCAAGTATGTTTCATAAATTGATTTTAAATATTGCTTTGCATAAATGACTCAATCTTTAACATTTTAAACTTGGTCTCGTCGCTATAATCCTGAAATAATGCCGTTGCGACGTTAAATTTTAACTCACTCACTCACTTAAATTGTCGGACAGAAGAAAACGTTCCTTCTTGCATGGACTGTAGCTTGGTTCAGACTGGCCGGACCTGATCGAACAAATGCTAAAATGAAGGCAAAAACCTCCTATTCAATATGGTGGCAAAACTATTTCACCTGTGGTCAAATTTGACATGAGCATGCAAAGTCTTGTAGTTATAAAGACGAGATGTTGGGCAGCAATAGAGCGAAATATGTTTCTGGGAAAGATATTATAGAATAGTCTCTACAAGGCCGGGGGCGGTCGGGTAGCCTAGTGGTTAAAGCGTTTGCTCGATTCCCGACATGGGTACAATGTGTGAAGCCCATTTCTGGTGTCCCCCGCCGTGATATTGCTGGAATATTGCTAAAAGCGGCGTAAAACCATACTCACTCACTCACTCCAAGGCCGCAGGCAAAGGACCTGGCGATTGTTGTGGTATCTGGTACTCAAAATAACTTTGAGTCTGTCTCGCGCTTCACGAGTTGCAGTTGCTACAAAGAAATGGAAGATAAAAATATTATTCATCATCAAGAAATTACAAGGTTTTGAGTTGGATTGTATGTAATCGATTCGGGGCTAATCGATTAATAAAGCGGGGAGAACCCTTTCCCAATCAAACTACAGGTTGACAGCAGGAGCCCTTATCCACGCCTTGGGTAGTTGTATCCACAGGAACTCGATGATAGCGTGTATAACATAATATATTCGTAAAGAAAAAAATCACACCCCTCTATAAACATATAGACGTTTATAGAGGGGTGTAATTATTTTCTTTACGAATATATAATGTTATACACGCTATCATCGAGTTCCTGTGGTTGTATCTTCCACTTCTAAATACAACAACATATTTCGCAGGTCACCTTCAAAATAAGGATTTAAAAACTTAATGAATAAAAGAAGGCATTTTAAACACATCATATATAACAAGAGTGCGCACAACATCCCCCGCATGAATTTTTTTAACAAGTTTATATTTTCTTTGTATTTTTCATGAAGCTCCGTAACACAGGGGCAGTAACTCTGTCAACATTAGTCGAAATAAAACGAGACTGCGATATGCGTATCATCAACATGTCGACATCTTGTGTGTAGAGTGTCAGGGATATTCTCTATAAGCTGGAGGAGGAGTTGATTTCACAAGCTTAGTACCCTCTGTGGGACGGACGGACGGACGGACTGCGCCACGACATAACCCCCCTTCGGCCATTCTGGCCCGGCGGGGGATAAAAACAACTGACAAAATTAAGTACACTGTTTAAAGTTTTATCAATAATCTAGTTATATGACGGCAGTGTTGCTTCCAGAAATTTGTAAGTTGGAGGGATATTCCCCCTTCACTTTATGAACAGGGCTAAGTGCTTACTACCTATGAGCAATTGTTGTTATCTCTATACCAAGAGTTGCCACTTCCTAAATAAACGCCTCTCCTCCAGTATGCTACAGTTTTATCATGAGGGGACATTCTTGATGAGTGACCCTCAATTTGAATAATTATCAGCTGATGTACTCGTGTTGCATCTAAACTGTTGCAATGTGTACATTGTGTGTTGACAACAGAACCCGCGTTCGCAGTCAGGTGTCTGAAGGTGTACATGAAGTGAACGTTTTTCCCTTTTTCGGGAAATCCATACTTGTCTTCTTTCCAAATAGCTTCATGCCATATCTGAATGTTTTGCCTTTGTTGGAAAGTTGAACATACATGTACAGTTGCAAGGGCACTTTCCTGAAACCTTTTCAGATGGGATGTTCCAAGTAACTGTTCAGAGTGGCTTTTTCCTGTGTTTGCAAGCTCCACTGTTGCGTTGGTTGGTTTGTTATTTAACGCCGCACTCAGCAATATTCCAGCGATATGACGGCGGTCTGTAAATAATCGAGTCTGGACCAGACAATCCAGTGATTTATATCATGAGCATCGATCCACGCAATTGGGATCAATGACATGTATCAACCAAGTCAGCAAGCCTGACCACCCGATCCCGTTAGTCGCCTTTTACGACAAGCATAGTCACCTTTTACGGCAAGCATGGGTTTCTGAAGACCTATTCTACCCCGGATCTTCACGGGTTCCACTATTGAGAAAAAGCCACCTGGAAGACTGCAGGTTAATAAATATCCTGTTTTTGAAAAAAACATTCAGAGCAGCTTAGACCGGTATGACACTCATCATTTATACAGGCGGGCAACAATAACTTAAGGTGTTATCACTGATTTCATAAAGTAACTTTGTTCCGTTGACGTCCTTCTTCTGCTGCTAGGAATATTTCGTTAGGGTTTTACATGAATACTACAATCAAATCCATTTTCAACTTAAAGTTCTAGACCGCTTCCGTGGGATAGTGGTAGAGCGGAAAGTCCGGGGCTCGATCCCCAGCCGCGTCATACCAAAAGACGTGGTACTTGTTGTTACCCTGTCTGGCGCTCGGCATTAAGAGGCTAAAACAAGGACTAGCCGGCTCGGAGTCAGTATACTGTGTCTGAGTGGGGTATTCATGTTAAACTGTGGCATGTTATCTCAGTGGGCGAGCACTATAGATCGGCATCAGCCCGGACTAGTATAAGCAGCCACAAACACACAGCTGCATGCACGTCGCTATATAAGTGCAATAATCTTTGACGCGACGTTTAACCCCATTTCACCTCACCTTAAAGTTCTAATAAGTCAGGATAGTTCTTAACTGCAATATTAGGTTTTCCCAATTAGCACCCCTTCCGATTGACCAATGTACACAAGGCTTATTTATTGGGGTATAATACGCGCTCGTGTGTTATATGCACCCTTAATCATGGGCAATTAAATTCTGGAAAATATATCCGTCGTAATTGTATTATTTCAGGCTGTCAGCATAAACCACGAAATATACGATCTTTCAACTCTGTTTTTTTTCTCACCAAAATTATATTCTAATAAGAGCCCCATATTTTTAATTTTGAGACCGCCCCGGGCGCTTATCACATCGAATACGGTATGTAGTATGCTCCATTTGAAATGCGACTGATATAGGTATATTTTGGGGCAGGAGCAACAACTTAAACACGTCATAGCTGTTCAATCGTTAACGAAAGATCGAATGATCCACATATACTGATGACGTCACGCAATACACACAGAGTAAGCGTATAAACAATGCCACGTGCTTCTACGGCACACAGAAACATACAGTAATAATATTCGAAGTACTGCACAGTGTATAATAATGAGTGAGTGACAGAGCATGGTTTTACGTCGTTTTTAGCAAAATTCCAGCACTATCACGGCGGAGAACGCTGGAAATGGTACTGCATCCCCAGCATGCACCCATGTAGGGTACCTAACCCAGGGCTTCAGCGTGACGAGCGAACGATTTAACCACTAGGCTAACCTCACCGCCCCTGACAATAATGAACAGTTTAACCCAAACTATGGTAACAACAGAATTACAATGGCTTGCAGCGGACTGTCCTTGTGTGTGTGATTAAAGTCAACTCCATAGTGTTCTTTATGTCTGCTGAAAATTTGTATTTCGTAGTTTCTACACTTGAATATTGAACATGTACATTATTATGCTTGTTTTGGTTGTTTGTTTGCTGTTTAACGCCACACTCAGCAATATTCCAGCTTTTTGACGGCGATCTGTAATATAATTGGATTAATATAATCAGCATCGATCCACGCAGCTGAGACACGATGACATGTATCAATCACGTCAGCGAGCCTGACCTCCCGATCCCGTTTATCGTTTCTTACGACAAGCATGGTCGCCTTTTAATGCAATTTAATGAACAGGCTCTGAAGATGTCTGTAGTATTGTGACATGTGTTATTTCCATGCTTGCCGTAAAAGGCGATTAACGGGATCGGGTGGTCAGGCTCGCTGACTTGGTTGATGCATGTCATCGATCCCAATTCCGTGGATCGATGTTCATGATATCAATCACTGGATTGTCTTGTCCAGACTCGATTATTTACAGACCGCCGTCATTTAGCTGGAATATTGTTGAGTGCGTCATTAAACAATAAACAAACAAACGTTGCTCACAATATCAATCCCTGGATTGTCTTATCCAGATTCGGATATTTACAGGCCGCCTTCTTATGGCTAGAATATACTGAGTGAAGCGTTAAACATAAAACAAACACTTTTTTTGTAATTTGTATTTTTGTATGTTATATTGTTTTTAAGAACACAATCTGTTTAACCTGATCTGATTCTTGCAGGTAATGACAAGGAGCGCCTTCCTCGCAGGAGTGACGCTCTGGCTGGTCGTCTTAGGGTGGCCATGTTCAACCACGAAAAAATGACATTAACAGATGCAAGTATGCGGAGACCCATCGAGATGTAGTTGCCAACTGTTCGAACAGAAACTTCGATGATGAGTTCCAAGGATTTGCTGAAAACGTGACTGTCATTGACTTGTCACGGAATGAAATAACAAGCATTGAGAAGATGTTGTATAAAGGTACACACACTCAGTATGTATTAGAATCTGCTGACTCAACTAGACAGAGATTCACTCAAAAACTTACCACACCTTTCGAAAATTGACCTCAGAGGAAACGAGATAAACTGTACGTCTTCGTCATTACCGCCAGGCCTCTTCAGAGATCTTCCGCTAAAACGCCTTTTATTGAGTGACATGGATAATGCAACGATTCATTGTGATTTGAAATATGATGAAAAAACCTTTCTTGATCTCTTTTAAGTCGAAGAACTTGCTATCGACTCTCCTCCAAACCCAACATTTGGTGTCGGATTTGTCAGTATGACAATTCAAGTTTGTCAAACGGGAATCCATGGCAACATACAAGTGCATTTGAAGTTTTCATAAAATTTAATCTTACAGCATTTCAGATAAATGCACGTAATAAAGGGCAGATAGATACAAATATAACTGCTGTGTTTCCATATTGAAATATCTTAGATGTTGGGAATACAGTCAAACATTGATTTAGCCCTGCGATTAATAAATCTACAAGGTGAAAATGCATCCATGCAACGAGTTTCATTCTATGTTTCAAACTATCGAAAAAAGAAAGATACAGGTTTTCTTGTCACAATGTGTGTTTCAGAAGTATATCTTGAAGGCAACAGAATACGAATCATTCAGAAAGGTGCTTTGACTCAACCTCCATTTTCCCAATGCGTGTTTTAGATCTCAGTCATAACATGATCCTGGAGGAGTATGGTCAACTTCACTCTCTTTATTTATTTATTCACACATTTGGCTTCATTTCAGTTTGAACAAAACGAGAAAGATCCTAAACAAGCTAATGACCAAATATACAATTTCTTTGACTCACATTTAATTTTTCAAGATACAAATGATATAAGTAAGGATAAGAATTTATGGATGAACAACTTCTTTAATACAATTAAGAGCGACGTTTCGGTGTGGGTTCTAACACCGTTAACAAGCAATTGTTTTACAGTACTTACTTACTTACTTACTTTGGAGATTTAACGTGCGCTTTCCGACTGATGCGTATTTCGCACACGGGCCCGGCCAGGCCATTTAATGTGTTTCCGAAAGGGGCGAAGGTGGTCTGTGCAACCCAAGAGGGGGGTTTTAAGGGGTTGCTTATATAGAATTGGGGAATTTTGAGATTTGGAATAGATGCCGATGGGATTGGGGAGGAGAACTAAGGGAGCTGGGTATGTTGGATGTTTGTTTGTTTATGTGATTTTGATTTGGTAGGTTATTGTGTTTTTAGATGCGTTTTATTAGTTCCGTTTTTATTAAGAATACGCCTAAGGCCTTGAAGTTTTCTAGTTTATTTTGTGGGTTTAGTATTGCTTCTAGAGTTAGAGCCTTGTTTAGATTGAGGGTGGTTTGTAATGCGGTTCGATGTGTTAGGTAGTGTGTGCAGTGGATGAGTGCGTGTTCTGGGGTTTCTGGTTGTTTGCAGTGTGGGCAGTTACCTGTAGTGTGTTTTTTAATTTTTTTTAGGTGGTTATTTAAGTTGGTGTGTCCTGTTTGGAGTTTAGTGATTACTCTGTCGATTTTTTGGGATGGATGGAGAATTTTTGGTTTGGTTAGTGGTTTGCTGAGCACTTTTTTGATTTGGCTGTTTGAGTTTAGATATTGGTTATGCCATTTTTTGGTGATTTCTTGCTTGTTTACACTTTTAATTTCTGATTTTGAGATGGGTAAGTTTAAGCTTATTTCTGGGATTTTGAGGGATAGTGTAGCTGCTTTATCGGCGTTTTCATTACCGTATATTCCTACGTGGGCGGGTATCCACAAGAAGGTTATTTGTTTGCCTGCCTTAGTTAGGTCGTTGGAGCTTTTAAGTATTTGATTTATTAATTTAGGTCGGTTTTTGGTAAAAAAATTTTGAGGGCTTGCAGTCCACTTAGGGAGTCGGTAAGTATTAGGATTTTTTTGTGGTTTTTGGATTCTTGATTATGTAGGGCTGAGGCCATGCCCATTAGTTCTGCCGTGAATATTGATTGGTTGTTTGGGAGTCGGAAGGATTGTGTAGTTGGTTGTGTGGTATGGACTCCGTGTTTTACAGTGTAGTAGGCAAGTATATATACAAGTAGGAGGCAATGTTTATACAGTAGGTTAGATATTGTTATGCTGGGGTAGAGAAGCCTGTTATGTACACACAAGGGCAGTGATGACAATCATCGGTGAAGTCAGTGCCTTAAACAAAGGATGAAGACCAGTAATGTAAACAACGGGATTATGGCTGATTGGGGTCTTTGATGAGTTGATGGTACCCCCGGCGTACCATCGTCGCTCTTAATTGTAATAAAGAAGTTGTTCATCCATAAATTCTTATCCTTACTTAGTACTCCAACTTCTAAATGTCTATGAAAGAAGTTACAAATGAGATGGTATGGCCAGGAAATGACCCTCAAACATGTGTTTTCT
This sequence comes from Haliotis rufescens, assembly GCF_023055435.1. Classification (NCBI taxonomy): domain Eukaryota; kingdom Metazoa; phylum Mollusca; class Gastropoda; order Lepetellida; family Haliotidae; genus Haliotis; species Haliotis rufescens. The sequence goes on from NW_025964372.1 coordinate 30,575,489, forward strand.
CAGTCAGTGCTGAGACACGAGACAGTGAAGTCAATCCTCAAAGTGAAATTAGTGCCACAGCGTATCTGATGTTGGTATTTCCACGAAACCTAACCTCACTTTATTTTGCACCAGCATTTAAACCCTGTGTTGATATAGACGCTGATTTGGCCTTTCGTAGAACTGAAAATGGTTCAACATAGTATTTTCTAGTTGTTTGGTATCTGCAAAAAATATTATTATCTCTGGACTGAAGAACCTTCAAAGTTTGGAAATTTCCGGAAATGGATTTATTGGATCCCCAACGACATTGATGAAATCCTTTCAAAGCATTAAAAAACTATCATTAAATCGTATGACAAAGGGATTTATGTGTATCGTTAACAACATAGAATCGGTATTGGGCCAATTTCAACTTCTTCAGAACCTGCACCAGTTAGATAATGACCTTTCCGATTTGCCAAGAAATGTGGAGAAAATATTAAATATCAGACTAAAAGATGTCTCGTATAACTCAATAAAAGAGCTGAGTGTGGGAACAAGAAACAGATTAGACACTGTAACTCAGAAGAAACATATATCGGTTAATCTGCGAGGGAATGTGGGTGTAGTTCTCTTGAGTTTATTTCATGAGCAGTGGATACAAAGGTACGGCTCATTGAAAGGACATATTACATGTGTCGAATTGATAATGGGAAAATAATTCACTTAACAAATATTGTAGATTCATACATGAAAGTGTGGAGGTCGTGCATTGCTTTCGTTTCACTTGTATTTCAATTTGTCTTGTTTCCCTTTGTTATTAGGTTTGGACTTTCAACGACATTTTAAGTATGATGTATTTGTCTACCATTCATCAAAGGACGACCGTCGGTGGGTGTGTAGCACCTTGAAGCAAAAGCTGGAAGATGAAAGAGATCTTCGTCTCTGTATTCCGGACAGAAACTTCGAGCCCGGAGTCTACACGTGTGAGGAGGTTCTGGGCGCCATCAACAACAGCTGAAAGACTATAATCTATCTGACTCAGACCTTCCTGGAAGACGAGCTCTGTTCCTTCAGGCTTTCTTCTGCCGTTTATCTTGATGATAATCTGAAATCTGACAGATTTATCATCCTTTATTCAAACGCCGTCTTCCGTCATCCATTGCCACCTATCATAAATCAACTTCTTGATGAAGATAACAGGTTTCCTTTGGAGTTCCTTATGGGATCAGCTTCACAGCAGGATATTGTGTAGCAATTAACAATAACAATGGTGTGTCTGGTGACGTAAGTAATGTAATGTGAGGTGAGGTGAAATTAGGTTTAACGTCGCGTCCAACATTATTGCACTAATAGAGCGACGTGCATGTACGTGTGTGTGTTTGTGTGGCTGCTTGTACTAGTCCGGACTGATGCCGATTTATAGTGCTAGCTGAGATACCATGCCGTAGTTTAACATAGTGATGGTTACCACTTCGGTGAAACCCACGAGTACGGGTATGGTGCTGACAAACCTAGAAACATAATCGGGGCGAACCGGGATTCGAACCCAGATTCAGCATAGATAAAAGCTGCCGAGAGAGCACAAGACGTGGCAACAAAATGCAGTGAAAATAGTGTCATAACATTATAATTCAAAACGGTTGTGGGGGCACGGGTGTGCCGAGTTGCGTCCCTTTGGCACGCCAGAAACCTATGATTGTGGGTTCGAATCCCGGTTCGCCCTGATTATGTTTCTAGGTCTGTCAGCACCATACCCGTGCTCGTAGGTTTCACCGAAGTGGTACACGTCTGAGAATGGCATCACTTGGGGCTTTCCTCCCACAGTAAGCTGACATGCCGTGATATAAATGGAATACTTTTAAAAGCGGCGTTAAACCCAACTCACTCACTCACTCAATCACTCACTGAAAACGGATGTGTTATGCTCAGGAATTCTCATCGAGTATTCACGATGTGGCATTTCATAGTGTTTGATATCATTCGAGGTGATGTGAAATGGGGCTTAACGTCACGTCAAAGGTTATTGCACTTTTATAGCGACGCGCATGCACGTGTGTGTGTGGCTGCTTGTACTAGTCTGGACTGATAGTGCTAGCACACTGTGATACCATGCCGCAGTTTAACATGAATACCCCTGACCCGTGAAGATTACGGGGTAGAAAAGATCTTCAGCAACCCATACTTGCCATAAAAGGCGACTATGCTTGTCGTAAAAGGCGACTAACGGGATCGGGTGGTCAGGCTCGCTGACTTGGTTGATGCATGTCATCGATCCCAATTGCGTGGATCGATGCTCATGATATAAATCACTGGATTGTCTGGTCCAGACTTGATTATTTACAGACCGCAGTGCGGCGTTAAACAACAAATCAACCAACCAACCATGAATACCCCCACTCAGACACAGTATACTGACTCCGAGCCGACCAGTCCTTGTTTGAGCCCCTTAATGCCGAGCGCCAGACAGTGCAAAATCAAGTACCATCTGTTAACGTCTTTTGGTATGACGCGGCCGGGGATCGAACCCCGCACCTTCGGGGGGACGCTCTACCATTGGACCACGGATGCGGTCTTGATATCATTCGAAGGTGAACAGTGCTGATAATAGGAGAAAACTTCCTTGAGATGCGGTAATGTAACATTGCCGTCACCTTCTACACAGTAAAACCCCGTTAATCCAGACACTACCGTTCACTGTGAAATCCTTTGAATAAACTAAATTCAGGGTGAACGAATCAGTCTGTACATAATTATGTCATTAAATAGTAACATTCACAATAGTCATGATTCAATTACCGGGTTTCTGGATTAATGAGGTTCTGACTAAGCATGTTTCGCTGTTTCACAATGTTTAAAATATACAGTGTTTCGTCATTGCATGTTCCTTAAAGCATACATGTAGATTTGGCTAATTATATGAGTACGTTAAAAATATCTGTCAGTAAGGAAAATAAAATCTAAACAGGAAATAAATCACTTTTCCAATTCAAGTCGCGTGTGTTTCAATCCGCAAGGAAGTTAGACGTTAACTATAAGGCTCGTGTTTCGTTTGCAAATAAGGTGAGTACTACTGAAACAATCGTTACAACTACCAGTTACCGGCCACTGGTTGCATGGGGTTGACGATTGAGTTAACGCTGGCTTTCGCAATATAACGCGCATTAGAAAACTAACATGGCAGATCAAATTCAACTGGTTATTCTGACAACCAAATGTGGCTTCCGGGTTTGTTAAGCGACCTCTCAGCATTTGTATGATTTGATCTATGTGCTATTGATTCGAGTTTGGTTACAAAAGCATAATAACTCATCTACACGAAGTCCACAAGATTGTACTAAGATTGTATGTATGCCTTAGAATGTGATTTCCAAATAGCCTTATATTGTAGTCTGTTTATAGCTTTTCGCCACACAGCATCATTCAAGCTCTATCATGGCGGCCTGTGCATATTCAAGTTTTGCCCCGACAAGCCAGAGGGACCTGCCCTGTCCACGGGATCACGTACACTTGTTATTTGACATGATCAGATTGATACCGGTCATGTCACATGTACGTGTATTCTCGTGTTTGTCGATGCTTACAGAATCCTATACTTCATGGAAAATGGCACACTACCTTACTAAAACAGGCGTTTCCTCGATTGGTTGGTTGGTCTGTTGTTTAACGCCGCACTCAGCAATATTCCAGCTATATGACGGCGGTCTGTAAATAATCGAGTCTGGACCAGACAATCCAGCGATTGATATCATGAGCATCGATCCACGCAATTGGGATCGATGATCATGCATCAACCAAGTCAGCGAGCCTGACCACCCGATCCCATTAGTCGCCTTTTACGACAAGCATAGTCACCTTTTACGGCAAGCATGGGTTGCTGAAGACCTATTCTACCCCGGATTTTCACGGGTCAGAAACAAAGAACTAGAAAGTCAAATGGTTCTAGCTCAGTTAATAACAAAATTATCAGTGTGTGTTAATTTATATCCCGTTTATGAATACATTCCTGAAGACCTAATCTACCCCGGAATCTTCACGGGTCGCGCTTTTCCTCGATCACAAACGTGATAGTAGTGTATCGCTGCCTCTGCATTTTAAACATGTGTGCACATTCTATTGTAAATTACCAACACACACACTGGCTGCGCCTTTCTGTGGGAGCCACTATTCCGCTTGTGTGTGATATTTAATGGGGCAGGGTGGGCTTAGAACACCTGACACACTTCTCATTATGTTAACTTCAAATGCCATTCACAAGCTACACAGGCAATAAATCGCGTCCTGTTCACAAAGCCGGGTAGCATATTTAGATCCTGGTCTTCTGTACATACGGGTAGGGCATCTGTAACAGTGTGCGGGATTATATCATAATTTGTGAGTGTGTGTGGTTAAAAGCCGCTACTAACATTACAGTCGAACATCTTTGTGTCGAACTCCCGGTTGTCTCGAATGAGAGACCCAAGTGTAAAAAAAATCTCTTTTTCATGACGTTAGAGATTGACGTAAGGGTGTATTCTGGTATGTCACTGTATTTGAACATCTTTGGTAGACGTCATAGTACTAAATAACGTCATCAATGGAATGAGTAAGAAATAGAGGAAGATATGTATATGCGCACGATTGTATCAGTTTAATCAAAACTAAGCACACTAATGTACAGAAATTATGACAATGTTTTAAAGATGAAAGTGCTAATAAATATTGTTTGGAAAGTGTTAACACGGTACCTCCTTACAGTCAAGTGGGAATTTCCGCGGTAGAAATAAATGTACATTGTGTAACAGGACGCAAAATAAACCACTTCTATACAAAGCATAAAGGTCATTCTGACACCTGCAGCCAAAGTGAAACTAGCCGACTATTCAACAACGTATGACGGGACAACAAGAAGGCTAACGGTTGGTTGGTTGGTTTGTTGTTTAACGCCGCACTCAGCAATATTTCAGCTATATGACGTCGGTCTGTAAATAATCGAGTCTGGACCAGACAATCCAGTGATTGATATCATGAGCATCGATCCTCGCAATGTGGGATCGATGACATGCATCAACCAAGTCAGCGAGCCTGACCACCCGATCCAGTTAGTCGCCTTTTACGACAAGCATAGTCGCGTTTTACGGCAAGCATGGGTTGCTGAAGATCTATTCTACCCCGGATCTTCACGGGTCCCAAGGATAACAGATGTTGTATATACCAGTATATATATCTTCCCACAACATTACAACACTGTGAAGATCCCGGGTTGAATAGGTCTTCAGCAACCCATGCTTGCCGTAAAAGGCGACACGCTTGTTTGTTTGTGTAACGCGCACTCAGCAATGTTCCAGCTTTATGACGGCGGTCTGTAAATATTCGAGTCTGGACCAAACAATCCAGTGATTGACATCATGAGCATCGACCCACGCAATTGGGATAGGATCACATAATCAACCAAGTCACCAAGCCTGACCACCCGATCCCATTAGTAGCGTCTTACAACAAGCATAGTCGCCTTTTACGGCAAGCATGGGTTGCTGAAGGCCTATTCTACCCCGGCTCTTCGTGGGTCAGAAACAAAGAGCTAGAAAGTCAAATGGTTCTAGCTCAGTTAGAAACAAAATTATCAGTTTGTGTTGATTTATATCCCGTTGATGAATACATTTTTTCCTCGCATAACAAACATAAACCTGAAAGTCCCATGATTCTAGCCCCCAATGTAAAAAAGCTATTAGTACTTCCTGTTCGGATTATCTTACTTCTGGGTTCAAAACACATTTTCACTTCAATTAAACTTTAAATATAAAAGTCCCTTGTTTCTAGTTTTGATGTTTAGGTAAACAGACACTGACAACATTAGATTGGTTGGTTGGTTTGTTGTTTTACGCCGCACTCAGCAATAGTACAACTATATGACGGCGGTCTGTAAAACAATCGAGTCTGGACCAGACAATCCAGTGATTGATATCATGAGCATCGATCCACGCAATTGGGATCGATGACATGCATCAACCAAGTCAGCGAGTCTAACCACCCGATCCCGTTAGTCGCTTTTTTAAGACAAGCATAGTCGCCTTTTACGGCAAGCATGGGTTGCTGAAGATCTATTCTACCCCGGATCTTCACGGGTCTAGTAGTAGTAGTAGTAGTAGTAGTAGTAGTAGTAGTAGATCTTCACGGGTCTAGTAGTAGTAGTAGTAGTAGTAGTAGTAGTAGATCTTCACGGGTCTAGTAGTAGTAGTAGTAGTAGTAGTAGTAGTAGTAGTAGTAGTAGTATTTGGCAGAACTTCAACCTTTGATCATTATGTGCCCATAGCGCCAGTTGTGTATGTCTCATGTGATGTAATGAAGAGGCTGTGGGGATGTCTGTTGCATTGTGACATGTGTCAGCACTGGTTTTCAGTGATCCGTTCATACAATTTGCACCACTTTTTGTCTTTTACCCCTCGGCAGACAGTCAAGACGTATTGTTCCAAGGCTTTTGCATTATATGTTCTTTCTTTCATTCTCATTCTTTTTTAATCTTGTATTGCCTTTTTCATTTTACAGAACTATTCAAGTGGGTTACAGATCCTATTTACTCTATCCTATGTGCTCAAAACATAAGTAATATCAAAATTAGACTGTGGTCGTAAATACGTGCATTGATGTTATGCTCTGCTCACTAAACTTCTACTGTAGTATAGAACACATCCTCTTTGAGATAATTTCTTTCTTTCAGGCAATGACAAGGAACTCCTTTCTCGCAATGCTGACTATTAGGCTGATCGGCTTAGGGTTGCCCTGTTTGGCCAAGATGTACGACTTCAACAGCTGCATTTACAACGAGAACGATCGAGATATAGTTGCCAACTGTTCGAAAGGAAACTTCACTGATGTGCCCCAAGGATTTGCTGAAAACGTGACTGTCATTGACTTGTCACAGAATGAAATAACAAGCATTGAGAAGATGTCCTTTCCTTATCGTCTGATGGTACACACACTCAGTATGTATTGGAATAGTCTTACTCATCTAGACAGTGATTCACTCAAGAACTTACCACACCTTTCGAAACTTGACCTCAGAGGAAACAAGATAAACTGTACGTCTTCGTCATTACCGCCAGGCCTCTTCAGAGATCTTCCACTAAAACGCCTTTTATTGAGTGACATGAACATTAAACAGATTCATGATGATTTGGAGTATGCAGAGGAAACATTTCTTGATCTCAATCAACTCGAAGAATTTGCTATCGATTCTCCTCCAAACCCAACATTTGGTATCGGATTTGTCAGTTTGACAAATTTACGCACTTTAACCATTAGCTTCTGTCAAAAGAATAGCCTTAATACAAGTGCATTTGAGGTTTTCACAAAAATTAATCTTACAGCATTTCAGATAAATGCATGTAATAAGGGGCAGGTAGATACAAATATAACTGATGTGTTTCCATATTTAGATATCTTAGATATTAGGAACACAGTCCACACAGATTTATCTCAGCGATTGGTAAATCTAAATAATTATGAAAATGCATCCATGCAACGAATTTCTTTCATAGCAAACACCGCAAGATATGGAGTCAGAACTGAGCAATGTTTCATGTTATCCAAAAAATATACACGTTTTCTTGTCACAATGTGTGTTTCAGAAGTGTATCTGGTAGGCAACAGAATACGAATAATTGAGGGAGGAGCTTTGATTCAACCTCCATTTTCCCAATGCCTTCGTGTTTTAGATCTCAGTCACAACATGATTCTGGAAGAGTATGATATACTTCAAACCCTTTTCTTTTACACACATTTGGTATCATTTCACTTTGAACAATACGAGAAAGACCTTAAACAATATAATGACTATATATACAATTTCTATGATTCACATTCAATTTTTCAAGATACGAATGGGATGGTATGGCCAGAAAATGAACCTCAAACATGTGTTTTCTCAGTCAGTGCTGAGACACGAGACAGTGAAGTCATTCCCCAAAGTGAAAGTAATGTAACAGCGTATCTGATGTTGGCATTTCCACGAAACCTAACCTCACTTTATTTTGCACCAGCATTAAGACCTTTTGTTGATATCAAACATGAACTGTATTTCCTTGGTACTGAAAGGTGGTCAAAAGTTGTATTTTCTAATTGTTCGGTAGTTGCATATAATGTTAGTATCTTTGGAATAAAGAACCTTCAAAGCTTGGAAATTTCCGGAAATGGATTTATTGGATCCCCAACGACATTGATGAAATCCTTTCCCAACATTAAAAATCTATCATTAAATCGTATCACAAAGGGATTTAAGTGTATCGATAACAACATAGAATCGGTATTGGGGCACTTTAAACATCTTCAGAACCTGCATCTGTTAGATAATGACCTTTCTGATTTGCCAAGAAATGTGGAGAAAATAACAAATATCAGATTAATAGATGTCTCGTATAACTCAATAAAAGAGCTGAGTGTGGGAACAAGAAAGAGATTAGACGCTGTGGCTCAGAAGAAAAATATATCGGTTAATCTTCGAGGGAATGTTCTGTCATGTGGGTGTGGTTCTCTTGAATTTATTTCATGGTCAATGGACTCACTCGTAATCTTCGTTGACAGTCATCATTACATGTGTCGAAATGATAATGGGGAAATTATTCACATAACAAATATTGCAGATTCATACATGAAAATGTGGAGGTCGTGCGTTTCTTTCTTTTGGCTTTTATTTTCAATATGTCTTTTTTTCCTTCTTATCTTAGGATTGTCTCTAAGTCTTCATATTGCAAGAAATGTAAATTTGTTAAAGCGATGGAGTGTCAAATGGTTAGGTTTCGACTTCCAACGACATTATAAGTATGATGTATTTGTCTACCATTCATCAAAGGACGACCGTCGGTGGGTGTGTAGCACCTTGAAGCAAAAGCTGGAAGATGAAAGAGATCTTCGTCTCTGTATTCCTGACAGAGACTTCGAGCCCGGAGTCTACACGTGTGAGGAGGTTCTGGGCGCCATCAACAACAGCTGGAAGACTATAATCTATCTGACTCAGACCTTCCTGGAAGACGAGCTCTGTTCCTTCAGGCTTTCTTCAGCCGTTTATCTTGGCGATAATCTGAAATCTGACAGATTTATCATCCTTTTTTCGGACGCGGTCTTCCGTCATCCATTGCCACCTATCATTAATCAACTTCTGGATGAAGATAACAGGTTTCCTTTGGAGGAGTTTCATAAGAGTTCCTTATGGGATCAGCTTCACAGCAGGATACTGAGTAAGGATTGACAATCTCAATGGAGCCTCTGGTGACGGATTCAAGTAGTGTATAGAGCGGATACGCCTTAGGATCATTCTGAACATTGTTATGTAGTGTTACTGATAATTGCATACGTTTTTGTAAATGTGTGTCAGAATTAATTGCTCACACTAGACACATTGTAAAATAATCTGTGCTCCTGAAACATAACATGTTTCAGTTGATTATCGTTACACAATGACTGGCGTTAGCGATAATATCAAGTTAATCATGAAATGTAAGTTGTCTAATCATAAACTCGGTTGGGCTTTACTCATTCCGCGTCTGGATAGAACGTCTACCTGGAGAGCAAAAGATCTGTGGTTCGATGCTCTGGCCGAAAGACGTTAAGAGAAGTTGTTACCGTGACTGGCGCTCGTCAATAAGGGAACAAAACGAGGACTGGTCGTCTGTGAGTCAGTATAAAGTATCTGAGTGGGGTGTCCATGTTACACTGTGGCATGGTATCTTGTGCAGATATTGTGTACTTTTGTTCGCAAGGTTCTACCCTGTACACTTCAAGCCCCCTCTCCACCGACAGCCTTCATGTGAAGAACGAGTGAGTGAGTGAGTTGGGTTTATCGCCGCTTTTAACAGTAATCCAGTTATATCGCAGCATAGTCGCCTTTTACGGCATGTATTGGTTGCTGAAGACCTATTCTACCCCGGAATCTTCACGGGTCCCACGCAGTTGGGAGTGATGACATGCAACAACCAAGTCAGCGAGCCTGACCACCCGATACCGTTAGTCGCCTCTTACAAGCATGGTCACCCATGACATGTGATTAGTGGTAATATATAAGTACCGTCAGAGTCATGTCAGTGCCCATTATACGACCTTGTGTATTTAATGTAACTTAACAGGCGATAAATAACATTTATAAAGAATTTTATTCACAGTATTTTTCATTTGGTACATGTTGGTAAATTATCCGCCAATATTTTAATGTATGTTTTCACTTGATTATGTGATTGTCCGTGGCTGCACCCTCGAAGGGGGTTGAACTAGTGTAAAATTATGTCCCCCTCAGAGGGTATGTAAGACCACGTCTTTCAAAGTGTATTTATTGTTACCACGTTTTTAATCGTAGAATATGTGTTGTTTTAATGTTCGGCTAATTGTGTCAGCCATCGCCAACATCTGAAGGGATGGTGTAACTCCTGCTGGAGTCCATGCAGTAGCAAAAGTACTGTAAGTCCCCATGGTCCCTAGTGAGGTGATCTACCTTCAGTTGCTGGCGATCTATACCTTTTTTATATTGTATCGTTACGTATAGTGACATCTTTTTATGGCTGTATACTAGTTTTAAATAATATTCTGTGATCTTCTAGTTATTTTACTGTTCTTTGTTGACAGGCTTTTATTGTTTAAATGTATATACTGTGTATATTTATTGTTAGTCACGATATGGCTGAAATACTGCCGATGTGACTATAAATTTTAACTCACTCACTCACTCACTTTTGATTATGTTGACATATTGTTGGAAGGTGTGATGATTATATGCTGAATCTGCATGTAAATTACATTGATGATCTTCCCAGAAATCTAATAAAAGTGTGCTATCCTAATTTATGTGTTCTGGGTATAAATTCAGACAAACTGTGTTGAACATTAAGGTTCGATTTCCGAGGATTCGCCTTGATAACGACCTTATTTTGTCTGTACTTAATGTGACGCCTTCGTGGTCTAGTGGTAGAACTCCGCCCGGAGAGCGGAAGGTCATGGAGGTTCAATCCCCTACCGCGTCATACCAAGAGACGACATAAAGATGGAACTTGTTGTTACCCTGCCTCGCATTCGGCATTAAAGGTCTAAAACAAGGAACTGTCAGCTCGGAGTATACTGTGTCTGAGTGGGGTATTCGTGTTAAAACATCGGCATGGTATCTCAGTGGGCTGGCACTATCAATATCGCCATTTGGTCGGTCTAGTACAAACGGTAACACACACACACACACACACACACACACACACACACACACACACACACACACACACACACGAACACACACACACACACACACACACACACCTGCATGCACGTCGCTATATAAGCGCAATAATCTTGAACGCAACATTAAACCCAATGTTAAATTTATATGGTTTTAATTTACTTAGGATTGCGTTACATTTAATTACTGTAAATCATGTAAGATAATGAGTGAGTGAGTATGGTTTTACGCCGCTTTTAGCAATATTCCAGCAATATCACGACCACAAATGGGCTTCACTCATGTTTATCCACATTGAAGAGTAACTGTATGTACATCTATGCTGATCAAGGAGCGTTACTGTATGTATGGTTATGCTGATCAAGGAGCGTTACTGTATGTATGGTTATGCTGATCAAGGAGAGTTCCTGTATGTATGGTTATGCTGATGAAGGAGAGTTACTGTATGTATGGTTATGCTGATCAAGGAGAGTTACTGTATGTATGGTTATGCTGATCAAGGAGCGTTACTGTATGTATGGTTATGCTGATCAAGGAGAGTTACTGTATGTATGGTTATGCTGATCAAGGAGCGTTACTGTATGTATGGTTATGCTGATCAAGGAGCGTTACTGTATGTATGGTTATGCTGATCAAGGAGAGTTACGTCACAATAACTGTATGTATGGTTATGCTGACAGAAGAGAGAGACTTACTGGTTGGTTGGTTTGTTGTTTAACGCCGCACTCAGCAATATCCCAGCTATATGACGGCGGTCTGTAAAAAAATCTAGTCTGGACCAGACAATCCAGTGATTAATATTATGAGCATCGGTCCACGCAATTGGGATCGAGGACATGCATCAAGAAAGTCAGCGAGCCTGACCACCCGATCCCGTTAGTCGCCTTTTACGACAAGCATAGACGCTTTTTACGGCAAGCATGGGTTGCTGAAGACCTATTTTAACCCGGAATCTTCACGGGTCCATGACATATATTAGAGAACAATCAAAACTCAATGGTCCTACTGAATGAATTAAGTTTGGTCTGGAAAGTGAACAACTTTGACATAAAATAGCAAACAATAAAAACTCAATGGCCATACTGAATATATATGCATGTCAGTTAACACATACAAAGTAAGACCCGTGAAGATTCCGGGGCAGAATAGTCTTCAGCAACCCATGCTTGCCGTAAAAGGTGACTATGCTTGTCGTAAGAGGCGACTAACGGTATCGGGTGGTCAGGTTCTCTAACTTGGTTGATGCATGTCATCGTATCCCAATTGATGATTTACAGACCGCCGTTATATAGCTGGAATATTGCTGAGTGCGGCGTTAAGCAACAAAGAAAGAAAGACATACAATGTAGACAATTAATCTTCTACACATACTAAAACAGTACCATAACTCCCTATAGGTGTCACATTTTGTAAGTGTCACAAATTGCACAGCTTATAGTTTGTTGACGACCACAGATTTTAGATAATCTTGGTACTTTCTGTTGTAATAGGACAATGGTCATGAAAAACAACTGTGTCTACTTACTGTTAATTATGGAGGATGGGGTTGTCCGCTGTCTAGATTCTGAATCGTCACGGAGAGATGAGTCATCTGTATCCTCACCTGGAAGTGGAAACCAAACACTGGCTGAATAGTGTGATGTTGTCATCAACTGAGATTATTAAAGCGGGCGGGTTAAAGTTGTGTACAATTATTGTCCCCCTGACGGTGACACGACACGCAATTGGGATCCATGACATGCATCAACCAAGTCAGCGAGCGTGCCTGACCACCCGATACCGTTAGTCGCCTCTTACGACAAGCATAGTCGCCTTTTGCGGCAAGCATTGGTTGCTGAAGACCTATTCTACCCCGGATCTTCACGGGTCCTGAACCTAACGAAACAAGCGGGAATACTGTTGCTGTCAATTTCAGGAACATAATCAAACTTTATTTTAACTTCCATGTTTAATTTATGTCAACTTTAACGGGTCCACGTTCGGATAATATTTGTTTGGTGCAATATGCTATCATCCTGTCGGCGGGGTGGGAAAAAAGAAGATCCAATTCGGAATTATTTTCCCATTTCCACAAAATGTATAGTCGGCGGATCTGTGAAGCAAATGAAAAGTGTAGCCTTATTTGTAATTGGCTGTGTAATTCATCACATAGATGGTATTTCGAGTTCTCGTTAATCTCGACAGAATTGGAATCACTATATGTTCAAGCATGATTCCAGATATAAACATGTTGGCCCTTTTCTTTCATAACTGTTTGTTTGTTGTTTAACGTCGCACTCTGGAAATAATCGCGTCTGGACCAGACAATCCAGTGATTGACATCATGAGCTTTGATCCACGCAATTGGAAAGCGATGACATGCATCAATCAAGCCAGCGAGCCTGACCACCCGATCCCGTTCGTCGCCTCTTACGACAAGCATAGTCGCCTTTTGCGGCAAGCATGGGTAGCTGAAGACCTATTCTCCCCTGGATCTCCACGGGTCCATGACTTTAATGAAATAGAGCATGTGTTACAGAAAAAGATTCCCTTGAGTCGTGTCCTCAGGCACTCCTTTCTCTGTCGCCTGCCAGAGGGCTGAACAGTGAAGCAAAGAGCTTCGTCGTCCCACTGCAAGTAGGGATCCACCGCCTGGATCTGCAACACGATATTCGTGAGGTGAGACGAGCGTCGCATCCAAGACTATTGCTCTCCTATAGCGACGTGCATGCATGTGTGACTGTGGATGCTTGTACTAGTCCGGACTGATGCCGATTAATAATGCTAGCACACTGAGATACCATGCCGCAGTTAAACAACAATACCCCACTCAGATACAGTATACTGACTCCGATCCGACCCGTCCTTGTTTTAGCCCTGAATGCCGAGCGCCAGGCAGGGTAACAACAAGTACCATATTTAACGTCTTTTGGTATGACGCGGCCGGGGATCGAATCCTGGGCCTTGAGCTCTCCGAGTTCGTATATGTGGCCTTAATACATAATGCACAAGTTTCAAACACATAATATTAGTTCACCAAAGAACTGTTTTCTTGCGAAATATATGATACAATAATTCCGGGCAAGTCATTAAAACGTGGTATTCGTCTTCTGTGACATGGCTGTACTGTAAGCCTACAGTATTTTTGTTAGATGAGATCTGTAAAATCTAACAGCTTTGATAGTCAAATCTTGACATTTACATCTAAATTTTGTTAATATTCGGCGTAAGTTGAATCGTGACTTGAAGCTTGAAATCTGAATAGTAAGTTAAAGATTTCGAATGACCAGTATAGTTAGATTTCCTTCGATAAGATTGGGACAGCCTAGTGGTGCAAGCGTCCGCACGTCAGGCATGAGACCCGGGACGTATGTTACTTCATATTTTTTAATATAGCATTGTGGTTATCACATATGCACGCACTGTAAACCCCGTAAACAAATAACACAACATCTCATACTTATCAGTACTCAACGATTGGGTAGAGCCAGGCTATTACATCCGTGTTCAAATGACCGAACAAACATAGCGCCCCGTGGCCTATATTCTAAGCACCGCCCTTATCTCTATATTTCAAGGAACGCCCTTATCAATAATTTCATGGGTGTGTATACTTATATATGTCCTGGTTCGTGTCCTTATTTTCTTGTTGAATGTGAGTAAACATGTCCTGATCAACAGAGTAGGAGAAACGGGGACGGCCAGTACAAAGTGTTTGTTTGTTTAACGCCGCACAATTTTCCAGCATCATGACGGCGGTCTTTAAATAATCGGGTTTGGACCAGACAATCCAGTGATTGACTTCAGGAGCATCGATCTACGCAATTGAGATATGATTACATGCATCAACCAAATCAGCGAGCCTGTCTGCCCGATCCCGTTAGTCACCTTTTACGACAAGCATAGTCACCTTTTACGGCAAGCCTGGGTAGCTGAAGATCTATTCTACCACAGATCATCTGAGCAGAGTGAGTGAGTTATAATTTAACGTCGCATCGGCATAAGCCTGACTGCCCGATCCCATTTGTCGTCTCTTACGGCAAGCATGGGTTGCTGAGGGCCTACTGACTGATCACTTTTCAACGAATCTTCAAAAACACAATGCTTGTTTTGTTCTCTTAAGCCGCTTTATTACTCCATATGGAGTATTAATCCATATCTTTGGCGGTGGCCTGTAAATAATCGCGCACAGACTAGTCATCCAGTGATTGATATCATGAGCAACGTTCCCCACCGTCGGGGTAAAATAACACGCAATCAACACAGTCACTAATCCTGAGTACGGTTTTACGCCACTTTTCGCAATATTCAAGCAATATCACGGTTGGGGACACCGGAAAATGGGCTTCACACATTGTACCCATATAGGGAATCGAACCCGGGTCTTCGGCGTGACGAGCCAACGCTTAAAACACTAGGCTACCCCACCGCCCCTGATGATTAGTCAAAGATGACGATTGTAATGATGATGATGACGATGATGATGATAAAATGGGCTTCACACATTGTACCCATATAGGGAATCGAACCCAGGTCTTCGGCGTGACGAGCCAACGCTTAAACCACTAGGCTACCCCACCGCCCCTGATGATTAGTCAAAGATGACGATTGTAATTATGATGATGATGATGATGTTGATGGTGGTGGTGGCGAGTAGATAGTAAGTAATATCTTCCGGATTCCTGTGGAGCGTGGAGTACCAACAAAAGCATTCCTGTGGAGCATAGAATTTCAACAAGTTCCTGTGGAGCACGGCATTTCCATCAAAAGCATTCCTGTGGAGCATGGAATTTCTAACAAAAGCATTTCTGTGGAGCGTAGAGTAAAGAAACAAACAAAAGCATTCCTGTGGAGCGTAGAGTAAAGAAACAAACAAAAGCATTCTTGTGGAGCATACCACAGAGGCCAGTCAAATCACACAATAGAAGCAAATTTTGCTAAAGGAGACTAGCAGTAAGGCTGGCTCTGTATATATTCGCTCTGTTCAAACATGTAACTATGTCACCGCACATTAGTATCAATACACTAGGGGTAGCTCTCTCTCACCCACTCTTTACACGCAAGAGTGAATCTATTCGTGTGTGGGTTTTAGCCGCTGAACCTGTTAACCCTTTCACCGATGTCAATTCATTTATAAACATTTTTCTCTACTTCATTCACGTTTCACTAAGTGTTAAAATATAATGTTATTGTTCATAGCGGTATTCATTAACCTTTATCTATTAACATTTCTATCACTCTTTAACTTTTTATCTGTTTCAGTGTGCTAACGTAACACTAAGGGTTAAATGTTGCTTTAGACGATCACCAACTAGATAATCACCAACTAGATAATATCGCTGTTACTTGTTTTCGCCATTATGTTAGAACTTGAGTAGAAAGTATACATTATACCCATCTGCAGATGTGTAATTCGTATGTTTTCTGCTTTATGACATATAACTAATTGATGTAATAGTAATAATGAAAAAATAAGTGAACTTACCTTATGACTGTACAACACTGTTTCATTCATCATTCCTCCATATATTCCGTTTGAATTAACCATTCGCTCAGGTCATATTTGGTTTAATCATATTTATTCCATCAATTGTACATGGCTGGATTTAATTTCTTCTTATATATCATCATGTTGTAAACTTAGCTGGAAAAACAACGGTCAAACCGTTCGGCTACACCAGATACCTGCAGACGAACGTTGCTCATGATATCAATCACCGGATGACTAGTCTGTGCGCGATTATTTACAGGCCACCGCCAAAGATATGGATTAATACTCCATATGGAGTAATAGAGCGGCTTAAGAGAACAAAACAAGCATTGTGTTTTTGAAGATTCGTTGAAAAGTGATGAGTCAGTAGGCCCGCAGCAACCCATGCTTGCCGTAAGAGACGACAACGGGATCGGGCAGTCTGGCTTATGCCGATGCGACGTTAAATAATAACTCACTCACTCTGCTCAGATGATCCGTGGTAGAATAGATCTTCAGCTACCCATGCTTGCCGTAAAAGGTGAGTGTAAGGGAGGTAATACACTATTGACAGTGAAGAAACCATGAACGCTGACTGGCATGAATACATACACCGAAAGACGGGTGAAGCGAGCGGCCTGCCCTCGTGATCCAAGGGAGGTAACTCGTATCACACTAGTGGCTCATATCACATTGATAGACCAAGAGAGCGAATAACTGCGAATTGCAACATAAAACATACACACATTCTGATTAAAAATATGCTTTTTTTTTAGAGATCACAGTGAGATGCTTGCGTATGTGTCGATAATACCCGGGATGCAATCTACGCCGAAGCAGTCTTTTCCTTTCTCGTCTCACTGAGCATTGTACCCCACGATGGCTGAAAAGGAAGGGTAAATTAATAATAATAATAATAATAATAATAGCCAAAACACTTAAAATAGTCCTCCAAAGCAGATATAATTTGTTCGCGATCTTCAATCAGTTTTCTAAATACACTGCTTTTCAAGAAAATGGTTTTCCTTTCCTTTTTGCTGTTGTAGTTTGAAAGATGCACCAAAGCATCATCACGGAACAAGTTGATGGACAGCCAATGGCCAGCAGCCCACTCAAACGTAGTCTGGATGTGATTGTCAGACATTTTCGAGTAAAGTGTCTTTTCCCGAAATGAACCACTAACACGTTATATTTATACTCACTCTGCAAGTAAGGTGATTCAGCATGTTGTCATTTTCTCACGGGAAAAACTACTTCATTATGTTGCCTTGTTCTTTTCAAATGGTATCAACTGTTAAACCTCGCATACAAATGGTGTATACATATACTTCTGACTCACTATATTTTGCTTGTGAGTGATGGTATACGATTTTTAATTAGTACGTTTTCTAGATACTCCCCAGTTTGACCAGGCAGCAGCCCTATTGACTTAACAAGAACGAATCCACAAAGCCACCACTTTTTACTCTCTCATTTTTAATCAATATCGAGTTTTTAGTAACACACTCTCTATACGGCTCTTTCATTAAGTGTATCCCTTTTATGTAGTCTTTCATAATGGAACACCTGTGCTTTTAAAGTGTCACGTTTTCAGTACCATCCCATGGTAAACATTTTCTCAAAAATATTGTATAGCTTGTGTACTCGGTCAAGATGATTCAGCAGTTCTTAGTACTACCCTATTATACACACGCTTGATACATCTGCCTTGAAGCAATCTGAAACTGTTTTGAATAACAGCCAAACCACTCATGTTCATTGTGTGCAGCTGTTTGCACTTAAGTTTGAACTTATATTTCTATAGAGCTCCAAAATGTATAGTTTTGGAATAAGAAGTCCGTCCACTTTATATTTTTCACCATTTCCGACTGAGGAATTGCCAAGGCAACATCAACCAAAAGTGTACAGGAAACGTTAACCATTAACGTGCATCCTGAGGATAGGAATCTTCAGCAAAAGAGCAAGTACTCCACTTTTACTGCATACTTACACTTATACATTTGTTAGATTATTTAAAACTTATACACTTGACGGATTATTTAAAACTTAATATCACGACATAATATTTAAAACTGTTAGTAACCATTTAAGTCTAATGCTTAGTTGATGTTCGTTTGTTTGTTTTCAGGTAACTACCAACACATACACACTTAGTTGGTGAATACCTATTATGACTATGTACACCACGAGTAGAGACTCCTACTGTGAAAATTGTCACAATTGTTTTGGTTATAAAAGAAATTTAACAAGGCATCAGCAAATATGTGGGAAAGTTGGGGGGCCATTTTCATGTCAGTATTGTCGAAAATATTTTTCCAGAAAAGATAGTTTAAAACGTCATGTGAAAAGCTGTCAAAAAATGTAGAAAATACTTTGGTTTGCCAATGTTCACTGTGCTTTCAACACTTTACCCATGAACTTGCTTGTCAATCACACTTACCACATTGCCTAAACAGGACTTCACAATATGATTTTTCTTGTCAGATTTGTCATGGAGTTTTCCCAAATTCAAAAGCATTGCAGTTGCATGAGACTAGAACAGGACATGATATTGGGAGCTGCAGCAAAGGCAAGCTAAGTAGGAAAAACATGGCTACAGTATCCATACCTCCTTCTACTCCATCACCACCTCCCATTCCTTCCCCCTACCCCCCACCACCGCCCATCCCCGCCCCTGATGTTTCTCCTTCTTATCCCGAACCTTACTTCATAAACGTGATTTCACAAAATAGTGTATCCTGTCAGACTTGTCAGACAATGTTTCCAACTTCAAAAGCATTGCGACTGCATAAGAATAGAACAGGACATGATATGGGGGGTGGTAGCAAAGGCAAGTTAAGTAGGAAAAAAACGGCTACAGTATCTGTACAACCATCCAACCCTTCATTGGCTCCCATTCCCTCCCCACCGGGTACTCCTTCCAATCCTGAACCTGTTGGTGACACTTCTGATCATGCTCGTCCATGTACCAGCAAATCTTTAGGAGGAGATGTGAAAGAGTATGAGTTTAAAGGGCAGGGTGCTACAGATGCTTTACATTTTATGGTGAATCAACAAGCTGTCATTATTGATGTGATCAAGGCAGAACTCAGAGAGAAACAGTCAGTGAAATGGGGATTGTGCCTTCACATCAAAATGGTTAAACCTACTGAAGATGAAACAGCTAATATTCATGAGGCCTACTTTCGAAGCACAATGGTCTTAACTACACAAGGAACCAATTTGGCTGATCAATACCTTGAAGCCATGCACAAGATATTGCGTTCACTAGATAATTATCAGGGTGAACATTCTAATTTAAACGTGGTAGACATTGCAATGATGAAAGTGATCGTTAAATTAAAGCCTTTTAAAGGCGGTACATACATCCCTCTTCCCAAAGAAATTGCATACAAAACTAAAAGCGTTGTGAATGTAGAACACAAAGATGAGATGTGTTTTGTCTATAGCATTTTAGCCAAACTGTTTCCCGCTTCGCATCATCCAACACGAGTGAAGCATTATCAACCTTTTGTGAACAGATTGAATTTGGATGGGTTTACTTTTCCGATGACACTCAAACAAATCCCACGGTTTGAACAAGTCAATCAGTTGAGTATCAATGTGTATGGCTTCGAAGATAAACTCTCTATCCACTTTACATAAGCAACGTATCCAACATAGAACCAGACAGACAAATTGATTTGTTGATGCTTTCACAAGAGAACGAGCCCGAAGATTTCGAAGGATTCTTAGGCTTAGAGGGTCATGAACTTAAGGATGTAGAAACGAAAGCAGACACCCATTTTTGTTTGATCACTAAGTTGAATTTTTTTGTCAAAAACCCTGAGAAAAAACGTAGTAACCAGTATCATATTTGTAGAAAATGTTTGTGGACATACAGCTCACAAGAAAGGTTGAATAAGCACAATGGATATTGTTTTGTTAAGGCCTAACGTGTCAATATGCCTTAACCCGAGAAAGCAGTCTATCAGTTTGGTTTACGATCAGAAGCTAAAACAGAAAGAGCTAAATTTCTTATTGTAGCAGATTTTGAAAGTTTGCGGTTGCCAGTCGAAAATCATGCTTCACGTTTGAACAGACATGTTCCTTGTGCCTATGTTTACAAAGTTGTTTGTACGGAGGAGCGGTATTCGAAATCTGTTCAAACCTATGTAGGTTCAGATGCAGCAGAACACTTTATTCAAGACATTTTAAGAGAATATGATGAAATTAAGGAGATCTTTGCCAATGTTGTTCCCATGCAATTATCAGGATAGGGCAACCATAGCAAACACAACTCAGTGTGGAATATGTGGAAAAGAGTTAGGGAAAGACAGGGTGTTAGATCATGACCATCTCAGCGTTGCTTTTAGACAAGTATTACACAACAAGTGTAACCTAAACTTCTAGTTGCAAAAGAAAGTGTATCTGATGTTGCACAATTCAGAGCGTTACGATACGCATCTTATTCTTGAAGCAGCGCGGGAATTTGGAGAGAGAAGTATTCTGATCATACCCCATAATTCTTAACAGTTTCTGTCTTTTACTGTGGACAATAATCTGGTCTTCCTAGATTCTTGCAAATTTTTGCAAAGCTCTTTAGATGCTCTGACTAAGAATCAGATGAATAAAGGATTAGACACATTTGTTTACTTGAAAGAGCAGTTCTCACAGCATGTTGGTATAATGACCCGAAAGCTTCCTTTTCCTTATGAGTACATGGATTCATGGGAAAAATTAAATGACACACAGTTGCCTCCTAAAGAATCCTTCTACAGTTCCTTGAGTGATGAAGGCATAACTGATGAAGACTTTGCCTTTGCCCATGAATTGTGGCATACATTTGCATGCAACACAATGTCTGACTTTACACGGTTGTATGTTGTTGTAGACACACTGTTGTTGGCTGATATTGTCGAAACATTCAGAACTGGATGTTTAGTAGATTATGGACTTGACATCTGTCACTACTATTCCATGCCTGGGTTTTGTATTGATGCAGCACTGAAAGTCACGGGGGTCAAGCTTGATCTCTTCACTGATGTAGATAGTTACAATTTTGTGGAAAATTCTATTCGGGGAGGCGTGTCCGTCATCGGTAAGAAATTTGCCGAAAGCAACAATGAATACATGTCTAATTATAACCCAGAAAAAGAAGCCTCGGTGCTTCTGTACATGGACTTTAACAGTCTTTATTCTGGAGTTATGCTGGAACCCCTACCCATTGGCAACTATCAGTTCATGTCAGCACAAGATTATGAAAGGGGATACGGGTTACATTTTGGAAGTGGACTTGCACTATCCTAAACATTTACACAAACTTCATGCTGCTTTCCCCATGGCTCCTACCAATGACAACATTCCCTTTGAGGATTCACAAAGAGTTACTCAGCCAGTTCTATCCCCCCCAGTGTCAAAAACCCTCAGGCAAGAAATTGTTTGCTACTTTAAAAGATCGCTTGAACTATGTGGTTCATTTCAAAACTTTGCAACTGTATTTGAGACATGGGCTAGTCCTCCAACACATTCATAGGGTGTTAAAGTTCAGCCAAGGTCCCTGGTTGAAACCCTATGTTCAGTTAAATTTGGAAAGACGCAAACACGCAACTGACGCCTGTGACAAGGACCGATATAAACTTATGAATAATTGTGTGTTTGGCAGGTTCTGTATGAATAAACGCAAGCGGAAATCTGTGCACTTAGTGACCCAAAGGCAGCAATTACGCAGTTATGTAGCTAAAACCAATTTCAAGCAGGTGAAAGTGTTTTCAGAAGATGTTGTGTCCGTGGAAATGGAGCAAGTGTCTGTCCTTTTAGATCAACCTATCGCTGTTGGTTTCAGTATTTTGGATTTAGCCAAATTTCAAATCCTTTCTTTCTATTATGACGTCATGCAACGGCAATATGGACCAGAACGATTGGACTTGCTCATGACAGACACAGACAGTCTCTTTTTGCACATTCATGCCCCTCCACATGAGTCTTTGCTTGATCCCTACATATTTATGAAGCAAAATTTGCATTTGTTTGATACTTCCAATTATGATCAGAACGATCCTAAAGGATTGTATTCGAATGAAAACAAAAAAGTCACAGGAAAGATGAAGGATGAAGCTGCAGGAAAGATCATTTTAGAGTTTGTAGGGTTGAAAAGCAAAATGTATTCCTTTTTGATACAGTCAGATGTGAACACTGTATCAAACCAAAAGAGAGCTAAAGGAATAAAGAAATCTGTCATTGCCAAACAATTGACCCATAAGAAATACAAAGACAGTCTTCTGGAGAGGAAACCTTTTTATTGTTCCTATTCACTCATTCGCTCTCACAATAACACTTTATACACTGAGTCATTGAGCAAAATAGCATTATCCCCCTTAGATGATAAACGTTATGTACTAGAGGATGGCATACATAGTTTACCCTATGGGTATTCACCAGTCTAAGAGTATGTGGTAATGCTGTTCAAGTTCCACATTTCAGAGATGGGTGATTGATACAGGTACCCTCCTTTTTTGCTGAATGTTATCCATTTTAATTTAACAATAATAATTCTAATAACAATAGTAATAATTGCTGTTATCATCTCACTTAAAGTGTTTCACTCATTTAATTATCTTTATGATTACAGCAACATGAGTACCACCGGATTCCTTTACCAGTTAAGATGAAACGGCAGCAATGACATAGTGTATTATGATGGCAGAAGCTTCCGAAGAAGCCATGAGGATGCCATGCAGGCAGGTTAACAGCGTGCAAGAAGAATGTTCCAACAAGTCAAGAATCTTCAAACACCCAACTATTCAGTAAATGTGCGTGAAATTCACATCAACAGGAGACAAATAACCAATCGGTTACAGCTGCGTCGAAACAGACGACTTTTCGTAGGCGTCTTGGAGTCTCACTATCTCAATGAACTCCAGAGACTTGTTCGGAAGTTATGTTGTGATAATTGTTATGGATGTGAAGTTAATCATCCATCGCAAGTACATCATCAGTGTCTCATGATGAACAGTGACGAGTGTATTACTCAATACTTTGATCGTGCAGTGAATGAGCTGCCCCTTCATACCATCTTGGCAAAAGCCAAGCAACAGAGGGTAAACCTTGGGCTAGAGTTTCAGGACCAGCACACTGTGCGTTACAATGACTCTGATTATAAGCATAGGCATTTCTTCTGTGATGACAGAAAAGAAAGACTTGAGATGCAGCTCAGAGTCCTCATGAACATGGAAGATAGTAATAATTAAAGACGCATGTGTTAGCATTATTTTAGTGCTTTACAATCAGAAAGTTACATAGAATACATGTCATGAATTCAATGTGCATGTACAGTTAGAAAGACTCTAGTTTTCTTAATTTTGCAGTAGTGTTAGCACCGGGCACACCATGTTGTGCTTGTCGTTTTAGAAATAAAGATGATTTTGCCTTCTTTCTTTTGTCGTTCTTTTTCTTTGCATCTGGCTTATACAAAAGCCGCTTAGGTACATGGAGCATTTTTAAAAGTTTGAGAAAGTCACGGTAGCCTGTAGGAACAGCCCCACGATGCATCACGGTAAAACGAATGAGGTCAATAACGTTAGTTCCGATCCACACATTCTCATTATCTAACACAATTTCTAACTGATCATTCAGTCTGAAGTGAGCGTTTCTGATCTGATCCCTGATAAAGTACCATAGTTTGGTGAGTTTGCCAATCGTTTTAGTCAATGACACATCCTTAAGAAGTAGATCCAGAATCAAGTTCGTATTCGCTTCATCATGGGTGATTTCTTCAGGGGTCTCATTCAGTCTCAGAGGACTCGTCTCCCGATTCGGAGTCACTGTCATTATCTGTTGTTGTTGTTGTTGTTGTTGTTACTGAGTCGCTGTCTTCTCAGATGTTTTTCCAGTAAATCACCCATATTGATGTGAAGAGATCACGATGTGAAATGATCCAACTAGGTTATTGTGACCCTAATATTCCTCATACACCATAGCCGATGTCTCTCATTCAGTATTAGAAGCTATCATGTTTATGTAACTACACTGAGGTGATAACCTGAAATGTTCAGTTAGAGGTTCATCTTCTGGCATCCATTTATGTACATGCAATCGACACATGAAACAGTAGACTTTATCTGATTGACCCGTGTAAATGAATCCTGCTTGTGCCATATATGGTCTTCAGAGACTGTTTCATTTGCACGGGCCAACTGGCGAAGGACTTTAATCTCTCACAAAAGCTATACCCATACACTTCAGCATTGGTTGAAATCACTGAACAATCGTTAGCAATATCTTCAAATCGTCCGCAAACATCCATGATGACCTCAGTAAGCAACTGATCTGTTCATTGGTAAGACGGGCAACTGGTGGGTATAACTTTCAGCAGTAGCTTTTATTTGGGTTGGTACAAAATACATACTTCATCTGGAAAGACACCACTGCGCAGACGCAAATACTGAGGATCGGAATAGGGTGATACGTCAATCATTAAATATTGAAATTTCTTTCCCTCCACTGCGTCACGAAATGATTCAGTAAAATATTTGGCTGGTCCTGGAAATATTTGAGATGCCAAGATTTTATATTCATGTGCAGAACGTGGGTTAGATAGCAAAATGAAGTAGTGTGTATTCAAGGAAATAGTTTGGTTTCAATCCCCCTTAGGATAAGCAGACTGTTGAATATTTATAACACTGATTCCTAATGATGAGACAATGTAGTGTAGAGATTTAACATCAGTGGACTTTTACATATATCCATCATCATGTCATCCATGACCAACACCATGTTCTTTTCAGATTGCTCAGACCACATTTTCAAATCATTCTCAGTTGGAAGGGAATCCATAAAAAGAATGTTAGAAATGTTTTGCTGCATGTCACTGTAGATGTCTTGCCATACGGCATAGCAGTACACAATAAGGTTGGGAGGTTTGTCAAACATCAGATTAGCTTGCTCTAACAACCTTTTCACCCAAACTGTTTTCCCTGAGGAAGATCCACCAATCACAGATATGGTGGTAGGTGTTTGTAATGGTAAGAGACACTTACGTTCCATGATCTCACTCTGAGCACAATAATTCAACTGTGACAATACAGCTGAGTTACTTATATTTATAGAACAAACTCGAATGACTACTCTAATATTTTTATTTCCTATTTTTAATGGGTTACACAAGTACAGTAGTATGTTACATGACACAGGTATGACAAGATAACAAACAATATCTAAAATAATTACAGATAAACTTTGACACATGCTCATCATTGTTAAAACGGACTTGCACATCAAATATCTGCACAAGGGTTTGAAGGGTAAGTTCTGTTTTGCATTTATACAACAAATAATATAAACAACAATGACCACAAAGGTTGGATGATGAGGACTGTAACTGTCTTCTGTTGTGCTGGTATTGATTGATTTAGGTTTTTAGGTACAAGTCAAAAACGGAATTCACTGGCTCACCCAGACTGTCAAACAGTTCCCCTGTATTTCCTTTGAAGTACATAGCCACCCAGTGACGACCCGGTCTTCCAGATGGTTCAGTATTGACAATGAGACCCACTCCACGTGCAAGCATGACTCTAGTTAGCACAGGTAAAGTATCTTAAGCAAACACACCTAAGACATGGTACTTTAAGATGGAGTCGCTTTGAATAGCACATGCAAGGTCAGAGGCTTTCATGTTTTTTACTTCACAAACACGTTCCTGGTCTTGTCAATTTCGATGAGGGAATTTCTTTCACACAGAACAACACAACTGAATGTTTCGGTGAGGGGGGATTTGAACTCGATTTCTACCGGATTTCAACAGATTCAGAGAGTCGGATTCACTGCATACTTTATCAATGTCGAAGACGAACATGGCACTCCCGAGCAAAAAGTCGCTCCGAGTGATTCCGTTTCTTGTATTTTCTTTCCACAGACACATCCCATCGAACATCTGCACATAGGACTCAATGTCATCTGCATGCATGGGACGTCCGGGGACACTGGCACCATTGTTGTTCAGGCTGATGTTTTTCACCATACTAGATTGGAAGTTGTAGGGGTTACCAGTGTAAGATCCATTCAAGCTGTTGCTGAGTACAAAGCCTACGATGTAACGATTAGCAATAGGATTCGACAGTTTGTCAATGGTATCTGTCAGTTGAGTGGTGGGGATGCTTGTCACCTTGACCTCACTTTTGGTGTAAGGATACAAAGCATTGCCGCCTTGAAACAAGGTGTTGTGTGCCAAAATAAGAGCTGGATTGACTTTCAGTTTACACACCTTCAGGTAGGTATCCAGAATTTCCACCTTGTAATCTTGACCTGTTTTGTCACTCATCAAACAGAACTGGGGCGAGGAGCGGTACAGCTTTACTGTCAAATCCACTCCATTGACCAAATGTCTGTTCATGTGAAAGATATCTTCATACAATGGCCCCGACATGGTCAAGACTTTACTAGTATTAATGAAACCGCCACGAGATTGCACTCCTGTATTGAGACCAGTGTAGTGATCAGTCGATTCCATATCATTGTTGGATTCAGACACATCTTTGTAGAAGAGTTGAGATGACAGCTGTGAAGTTTTAGCTTCTGTTCCATATTTGAGTAGAGTTTTCATCATGCTCTTGTAAGTATAATGGTTGTTTGTAGAAGATACCGACTGATTCTGCAGGTACACTGACACCTGGGAAAAGAGGGCCTGCAGAAACAAGTTGACAGGGACAATATGTTCCTTGTCAAAAAGATCAGTGCCATCTGCATGTTTCACCTTGAGCTTCACATGTAGGCGGGTACGGTTCAGGTCAATGTAATCACTTCCAGCATTTGTTACTTGAAATTCCAACGGTGAAGAATCATTGATTTGGCTGAGTGGTCGCACTTCATCAAAATAATGTTGATGGATGCTGGTCTGGTATGGTGGTAAAATAAACAGATTGAGAGAGGGCGGTATCAGTTCCTCAAAGTCTTTATCATTCAATAGTGACATGATTAACTGAAAACGTCGTTTTCTCGAACAGGGGTACACTGGTGTACCTTAGCGGTCTTGGATGGAATGTTATCTGTCTGACGGATCTTCTTTGAAGTGGTGATTCGATCACCTGCAGCTCGTTTTAAAGATTTCCGTCGCTTTTCTTTGGCATTGGCTCTCTCAACAATATTCTGCGTCTCTGATGTCACTTCCAGTTTGATCTTGGGTTCTTCGGTCTTCACTTGAAGTCGTGTCGGGATCACTTTCACCTGTGGTTTACCATTCACTAAGGCAGATGTTCCTTTCATGTGTTTCTTGAAATAGTGGGTCCATTTGACATAATCGGGAACATACAAAGGTGTGGACTCCATGGTTAATCAACGAAGAGATACCGTCTCAAGTGCAGTGTCACATATGTCACTTCCTTTAGAAATGAGGGTGACATGCCGTTACTGGCCTTTATACGCACCTCTATGTGTGGAGATTCTTTGACTTTAATCGGAATATTGTATTCATGGGCAAAGCTATAGTAAGGACCTTGTCTGAGATCAAGCCGTCTCAATAAAGGCAACTGCTGTTCACCTGCCAAAGAACTATCACAAAGATTGCATAACACGTCCACATATGGATCATTCATGTTGGTGATGTCAAGTTTACCAAAATTAATCTCCGTTAAAGACACAACCCAGAATCCATCAAAATTCAACCTTTGATTTAGTTTGACACGAAAATGATAAGGCGTATTCTCGTTAAAATAAGATTGTTTGGAGTCTGAGCTTTTGAGAAATATGTACCTTTCCATCAGATATCTTTCAGTTCACTTTCCTCCACATAAGAATCGAAGGAACTCGGCCAGCCCAACCACCTCACTAACAGGTAGGTCTTCCCTTTCACACGTTTTCTCTTTAAAATCTTCTCTACCTGCCACAAGACATTTTCCTTTTTCTCCACCTTTTGTAGCTAGTTGGCATAAAACGTACCTTCTATCAGTTTATCGTGAAAGTCTTTGATCTTATACTGTGCTATCTCTTGTCTCTTGTATCGCCTAGCCACCTTAAACAGCTCCTGAGTCCACTTCAGATCAAGTTCCTTACTGAAAGGTCTCCGGAGGTATGGAATGCGAACTAGATCCCCTACTTTAAATACAAATGACTTTGACCTGTTGTGTTTGGAGCTTTTTTTCAGTAACAACGGCTTCGCATACAAATGTTCCCATACTTTCAGTTCATTCTTCTTCTTGACTTGAATTGGAGAAAGGTTGGGCAAAGCAGAATGTAGGGTGTTGTTATAATTGTCCATCAACTTTGGCAGTGCATCTAAATAATACTTGGTGTTATTATGGGTCAAGTAACGCGTAATAAGTGATTTCAGTGTTCTGTTGAATCGTTCCACATAATTACTTTTGATATTTTCGTTATGTGCAACAGTCAGAGTGATATTGTGTTTTTCTAAAAAATCTTTAAATACTCCTTTAAACTCTGAACCACCATCCACACGCACTTTCATTGGATTTCGTTCCTGAATTATTTCTTTGAAAGCTTTCAGTACTGTCTCTGGTCTCTTATGTGTTAAAGGCAGGGCGAAAGCAAACCTACCCTGTATGTCAATAGCCACCAGTAAATAACGCACGCCATTATTCTCCTTGCTGTAACGAGTCATGTCGGTCAAATCTACATCAAACATTTTCAATTTTCAATCTATTGTTCACCGGGTTCGTTCACAGTTCGTTTGTTGTTGTTTGACGCCATTATCGGCAATATTGAAGCTAAACAATGGCAGCCTGTAAACAATAGCTGTATAATCTGAGTATTATAACCATCGTCAAACACCATCAGAGAACGATAAGATGCAGCCAATCAAGCAGAATGACCTGACCAATAAGTTCGCAGATGAGTTTGATGTTTGTTTGTTCATGTTTATGTATTTTAACGCCATGAAGAAAGTTAGATTTTCATGCACTTCCCGCCTGTCAATGGCTTAGAAGTTTAATGTTAACAAACAAACGGAGTGCCAGATATTTGGACTTCATGACATCACTCCATGAATGAGTGTGTGAGTGAGTGAGAGTGAGCTTCAAAAACAACTAAGTTGTGTGTGATTTTACAGGTATTGGGATTCATTTTGTAAGTAAGGAAGGAAGAAAGGAAGGAAGCATTACCTTGGTAATAATGCTGGCCATATGCCAACCCAGCTACGTTTGATTGGCTTGTCGTTCCCTGGCCGTCTAGATCTGTTCCTTTGATAATATGGCCTGGGAGAGATGAAGCACTGGAACCTTTAAACACAATATAGACGTGAACATATGAGTATTAATTGACTCTAAAAGTATGATTACTCCTGAGAATGATGAGCTGACAAACAGTCATCTGTATTTACATCATCAAGATTATATTCCAAACCTCATACACACACCAGATAGTTATATAGGACGTCAGTGTAAAAGGGACTTGTAGATGAATTTGAAAGGAATTTATGTACAGTTTACAATATAATCCCTGCACTTACGGTAATGTATCCTGTGACTTAATGTTTATCCAGAGTTCATCAGCACGCACTTGTCTATTCGATGTTGTTATTTTCATAACACTTACAACTTCTGACACGTGTTTTACAATACCACGCACTTATACAACGTTTCTATTCATATTCGAGGTTGTAATACACGAACCGTTGCGAAGCTGTCATAATTTCTGTTGATGTTCTTACGACAGAAACACAGTGATAACAGTCACACACATTAAAAGAAAATCCAAGCCGAACTATCCTCCCTAAAACTATCCCATGCTCGTGGGTTTCACTAAAGTGGTAAACGTTTGAGACCTGCATCACTTCAGGCTTTCCTCCCACATTAAGCTGACATGCCAGGTTCGATTCCCCACATGGGTACATTGCGTGAAGCCCATTTTCTGGTGTACCCCGCTGTGATATAGCTGGATTATTGCTAAAAGTGGTGTAAAACCATTCTCGTACACCCATTAATCGCCAGTAGCTGTAGCACTTTCACTTTACTAATCCTGAGACTTGGCAATTGTTGGATCTTGAATAACTTACCACCAGGGGAACCAGGAACTGTTTTCGGGTCATGTTGAGGCACTTTAGCTCCGCCTTTTAGTGTTTGAGTTGTAGACCCTTTTGGTGCTGCTGTTGATGGGACTGAGCCTGTGTCTGAGGCTGTCACCGTTGATTGTGTGGATGACCCTTTTGCCGCTAATGATGATGTTGTTGGTGTTGATTCATCTTTGCGTTGCATTTCGAACGGGTTATCTCAGAAACCCTTTCTACAAAGACGACTGTGAAAACAACATTTGAGAAACACATTGACCTTTCCTACGTAGTATATATGTTTTGAAATAGTAAAGACGTATAAACTGTACGGGCGGTCGGATAGCCTAGTGGTTAAAGCGTTCGCTCGTCACGCCGAAGAACCGGGTTCGATTCCCGACAGGGGTACAATGTGTGAAGCCCATTTCTGGTGTCCCCCGCCGTGATATTGCTGAACTATTGCTAAAAGCGGCGTAAAACCAAACTCACTCACTATAAAGTGTAGCCACAAACGGGATGACAATATAGCCAAGTGGTTAACGGATTCTCATCTTTGAAGACCTGGTTTCGATTCCCCACACGGGTACAGTGTGTGCAGCCCACGCATGTGTTCCGCACATATTATTGCGTGAATATTGCTGAAAGAGGCGTAATATACAACTATGCACTTCCATGAAGAATGCAGCTATCGTTATATGATGTAACTTGTTCAATAATTCATTGGGGCTCTCAATCCTATTTCCATTATTCTATTCATTTACATGTCAGTTTATTGAATGGAATTAATATGATATATAATTATACAGAATTAGCTGTACAATAACATGTCATTTGAAATAATTAAAATCCAGAGCAGTTCCGTTTCAGTGTCGATTTCTTTTATACTTTAAACCTGGTTACCAAAAAGTTCATTTGACCAATTTCACGATACTAACGTATACTTTTTTGTGGTCAATGAAGACTGTTTACATTGACATGACACTGAACCGTAACAAAATTCGGGCGTAAATGGGTAAAGCTTACAGTTGACAACCTTGAACCAGTGCTGTGTGAATGAGTTGAGTTTAACACCGCTTTTTATTACATGATAACAGTTATATCTCTTGGTGTGGGAGGAAAGAGCGAAGTGTTGCAGATCTAAGACGTTTACTACTATGGTGAATCCCGCGAGTATGGGTATTGTGCTGAAAAACCTAGAAACATAATGGTGGCGAACCGGGTTTCGAACCCACGACCATAGGTTTCTGGCGTGACCAAGGGACGCAATTCTGCATAGTGAATTGCGGCGCCTTAGACGACTGGGCCACCCGTGTTCCTTGAACTAGTAAGGTTAAGGTAAATAATTATTAAAGACTTCAGAGTTTCTGCACACAAAAATAACACAGCAAGCTTTTATTCAGTATGTACATACGTCATCACATCACAATGTTTTACTTGCCAGAGATATTGTTGCATGACAAGCTCTGTCTAAATTTTCACGGAAGTAGTTTCAATGTAAGCGTACCCCGCCGCCATGTTATATGCCACGGGAAAATTCTTCCTGGATGATGAATACAAACTGGGTGAGCACGGTGTACCCTCAGTCAGGGTGTATTGTCCAGGTTTCTAAAACTAGGTCATGGTGTACAATGCGCAAGTTACTTTGTTTGCTGGCTGAAATCACTGAAATCAAATTTTCAGTGGAAATTTTCTGTTTCATTGTGAGTTAATTATTGTGAAATTCATAAGATTAAAATAAAATTTCAAAAATGTTACAAATAAGAAAGTCGGTCCACCATTGTCTCGTGACTGGTCAAGTGGATGTCATGGGTACATTGACTTGGCACTGAACGTTACAACCCCTGATTATAAAAGACATGTACTTAATTCGAGAGGTTGTCATTCAGATTCCCTTGCCAGGAGTCTGTTTCAATAATATATACAAAAGTTACCCCTACACAATGTAATAGTTACAAGAGTTGCATACCTCCCCCTCTCAAGATCAGCTTCACGCTGCTGGTTTCAAGGAAAGCCTATCCAGCTGCCATATTGTATGTAAAACATGGGCACGGTGACCAATTTGGATTCTCCGCCACGAGAGTGTTACCATAACATATACAAAAGTTACCACTGCACAATGTTATAGTTACAAGAGTTGCATATCTCCCCCTCTCAAGTTCAGCTTCAGGGTGCTGGTTTCAAGGAAAGCCTATCCAGCCGCCATATTGTATGTAAAACATGGGCACGGTGACCAATTCGGAATCTCTGCCACGAGAGTGATTCATAATATATACAAAAGTTACCCCTACACAATGTAATAGCTACAAGAGTTGCATATCTCCCCCTCTCAAGATCAGCTTCACGCTGTTGTTTCGACAGGCCGCCATATTGAATGTCAATACCACCTACTAAGTCAGAGGTGGTAGTATGTGACGCTGTCAGTCGGTGGCGGAGCGGACTTATCGAACAGCTGCAGGAAGTTAGAGTAGGACCAGTCGATGTTTTCCTTACAGTTGTTTGATAACAACTGCTTGTATTATTCTTTTAAAGCATTGTAATAGACATAATATCACAACATTACTTTGCTAAAATCACGCCCTATGAAACCTGTTTCTGCAGATATTCGCGATTATTACAGTGGTTTGCATTCAATTATTTTACAAGTGGTCTCACCTTACTTCAATCGTATCCGTCAATATTTTTTTAATATTTCTCTTGACAACAGCTGTTCTAACGAAAACAATTTTATTTAATTGAGGTATTTTTCTGGTTGGCATGACATGTATGTCGTTCCTTACTGATATCTAAGGATACTTGAATGATATGCACGTGTGTTGTGCCCTTAAACCTACAACTGTCTTAAGTCTACAATATTCATGAGTGGGCGTGGCTTGTGTATGCACGTGACACTATCTTCCGCAAAGCTGTTGACGTCTAACGAACGCATCGCTGTCTCGGCTGTCATTGCGCGATACAATGTTCCCCTCACAATCTGCACATCAGGTATATAACATGTAGTTTATGTGTCTTTGAACATTGTGCTGTACTGTATTTGCGAGCCTCGACTTCGGACAGATCGAAAGTAGAGAACATTGTACACTATACGGCGCCCCTGTGACAATCCCTTGTACCAGTGCACATGCGCAATCGGAACCGGAACCAGATATAATTATAAACTCGCCCGTGTTTCAACCTGTTCGATACTTGTTTAGTTCTTGTCATTTCACGCTGATTTTCTCAAGTAAAGTGATCGAACAAATTATTTACAGACCGCCGTCATATAGCTGGAATATTGCTGAGTGCGGCGTTAAACAACCAACCAACCAACCTAATTGCGTGGATGGATACTCATAATGTCAATCACTGGATTGTCTTTTCCAGACTCGATTATTTACAGACCGCCGTCATATAGCTGGAATATTGCTGCGTTACGTAACAAACAAACAAAACGTGTCATCGTATCCCAATTCGTGGATCGATGATCATGATGTCAATCACTGGGTTGTCTTGCCTGACTCGATTATTCATAAACCGCCGCCATAAAGCGGGAATATTGCTGAGGCGTTAAACAACAAACAAAAATCCTTTGAATGCGCTCATTAATCGTATTCTCAACATGACCGTGTGCATTACAAACAATTTCTCGGGGAATATTGTTAACGGTGACATTTCCTTCCGTACAAATGTGTTTCCTGTTGATGCGTGCATAAAACACTTGAGTAGTGTAAAATCAAACTCGGATCCCATTTCCGCCTGTGGTACAGGAAATAGAAACTTCACATGACAGAAATACTCATA
This sequence comes from Haliotis rufescens, assembly GCF_023055435.1. Taxonomy (NCBI): domain Eukaryota; kingdom Metazoa; phylum Mollusca; class Gastropoda; order Lepetellida; family Haliotidae; genus Haliotis; species Haliotis rufescens. The sequence goes on from NW_025964372.1 coordinate 30,609,836, forward strand.
AGGGACATATTAAATAAACATTGGATAATGCTATTCTCAAACTATCAATCGAATCGCGAACTGCAGCCCGATGTATAAAGAGATATTTTTACTGCTTCTTTAAATGCCAAAAACAACATCCGAACGAATCAAAATAAAAGGCGACTGACGGGATCGAGTGGTCAGGGTCGCTGACTTGGTTGATGCATGTCGTCGATCACAATTGCGTGGATCGATTCTCATGTATGAACGTCAAATTGTGTCGTTCATACACTTATGAACGTCAATTTCGCGATCATGTGACCGAACTCTCGTCCAATGGAAAAGCCGTATATCGTGTAAACGTCAAATTAAAAAAAAAATCGAGTCTGAACTAGACAATCCATCGATTGATATCATGAGCATCGATCCTCGCAATGTGGGTCAGCGAGCCTGACCACCCGATCCCGTTAGTCGCCTTTTACGACAAGCATAGTCGCGTTTTACGGCAAGCATGGGTTGCTGAAAATCTGTTCTACCCCGGATCTTCACGGGTCTGTTCTTTAGAATTGGTTTCAATATATTTTGCGATTATTGGGGTATAAACGTAAAAGAGGGTGTACAAACTGTGTAAATCCGCGAATACCGTTTTTGAAGACGGAATCGTACAGTTTGGCGTGTGTAATTGACTGGACCATGCGCGAACTCGTCCCGGCGTCCCAAATTACCCCATGATACCATCGGCCAATCAACACATTCTAGTAATATATATTCACAAATATGTATATGACATTTCGTATTGCCGATGATGGAAGACAACCTCTTGTAACATATCGTTGTAGTAACCTCCTACTGCGTGACACTCGTTAATCCGTACTTTACCGTTCCTCTGGGTAAACTGACCCGTGAAGATTCCGGGGTAAAATAGGTCTTCAGCAACCCATGCTTGCCGTAAAAGGTGAATATGCTTGTCGTAAAAGGCGACTAATGGAATCGAGTGGTCAGGCCCGCTGACTTGATTGATACATGTCATTGATCCCAACTGCGTGGATCGATGCTCATCATATCAATCACTGGATTGTCTGGTCCAGACTCGATTATTTACAGACCACCGTCATATAGCTGGAATATTGCTGAGTGCGGCGTTAAACAACAAACCAACCAACCAAATCTGGGTAAACTAGCTTCAGGAAAACGGCTCGTTATATACATAGGTATGTCTGTTTAAAGTAACATTCTTAACAGTAATCACCCAGATGTCAGGGATTCTAGATTTTCAGAGTTCGGACTAACGAGGCTTCACAATTTAACAATGTTTAGTCACAACAAACCCTTCCTTAACAAATCATAATATCAGTCAATAAGGAAAATTAGTGAAACAGGAAATAAATCACTTACATAATTTAAGTCACGTTGGATTCACACGTTAAACATTAACATTAACGCAAGTGCTGCAGTTGCAAACGGTTGAGGAACACAGGTATTATCAGGTGAGTACGATAGAAACTGCCATTATAACTACTAGCTACTGGCTCCTGATGACAATGGGCTGACGATTCACTTAACGACGAAAATATGAAAGACTCTCATATCAGAAAATCAAGATAGCGAATGCACTTTGTTATACTGAATTTATGATCACATTTGATTTCCGGGTATATTAACTGTCGTGTATCGGGACTCCTTTGAAGAGATATTCTAGTCATAACGTCGTGAAGCAACGAATAATAATGAGTTAAAATACAATTTTTCGATATGTATCATATTGCACATATAAAAAGTGAAATGTCGAGACTTCCTTAGGAATATGTCACTGTATTTTTTAGTTATTTTGTTAGACGTCATAACACTGAATGACGTGATCAATAGATTTCGATTGATGACCCTCCATCGTAGAAATCCGGGGAAGTCCGCATTTATGCGATTTTATCCGTTTACTCAACGTCAGGCCCACTAATGTTTGTTTATTTGTTTGTTTGGTGTTTACCGCCGCACTCAGCAATATTCCAGCCAGACAATCCAGTGATTAACATCATGAGCATCGATCCACGCAATTGGGATCGATGACATGTATCAACCAAGTCAGTGAACCTGACCACCCGGTCCGTTAGTCGCCTTTTACGACAAGCATAGTCACCTTTTACGGCAAGTATGGGTTGCTGAAGACCTATTCTAACCCGGAATCCTCACGGGTCCACACTTATGTACAAACATTATGATATAATTTTGAAGATGAATGTTTAATACAGTAAATATGTCCATAGTGGTCAAATGTGCCAAGAGAAACAGAGTGTACAGTAACCTACTTCGGTTTTTCAAGTGGTCAGCTGGATTAAATTCTCGAGATTTAATAGATACCTAAAAGTAAAATACTCTCCATACAGATTACCTGCCATCCATGAGGGATCCACCTTTCTTCAACCTCAGACCAAGGGCTTATCTAGAATCTATATGCCAGTGATTATATAAACAAATTTGAAATCGTATATGTGAAATATGGGATATGTTGTATAGTTGCAATGCAAAACAAATTATTGTTAAATTTTAACAAGAAAAAACAGCAATGTTGGGCTCCAAACGACATTCCTAACTGCATATTCAAGGTTGACATAAATGGACGTCCAATCAAACGGTCTCAACTGAACCAATGTTCTCACCGCTTTAGCTCACCTAACTCGCCTTAAAGTGCAAGTAACGTGAAAAAAGCGATTACGATTTTGCTGTGAATATATTTTTTCATAGATACAGCAAGTCAATTCGAGAGAAATTAATAAAGAAATTCGTAGAAAGTATTTAAACGTCCAAGTGAAAGTGGTGATATCACACGCTCCATACCCAGACAAAACTATTTGGTGTTGCTGCAATGGTGCAGCGGTGAGAGATAAATGGTTATTTAGACTTGGTTGCAGAGTCTGTCTACTATATAATCTATTTTGTGATGCTTGGCAGACGTACAGACATTGTATTACAGTCTCTGCTCATATTTACAATATATAAATAATGCGACAAAATCCTTTCCATATCCAATAGAAATCTCTGCATAAAGCAGAGTTGATTGTACGAATTCGACTATATCATGAGCATATACTTATGAATCACTACCAAATAGTAATGATACCAGGTGTTCGCGAAAAGGTGAACGTATCCTGCCCCACCAGTGTCACCCATCACAAACACATGCAAATGCAAGTCAATTGTTCACCTGAAAATATTAAGGAGCATGTGGTAAAAACAACTTCTATTCCACCCCGGATCTACACGGGTACCAATAGAAGAGGCGCCACGCCCATGGGTACATACATCCCAATTCATTGAAAGTAACAATAGTGACGACCCGTGAAGATCCGGGGTAGAATAGGTCTTTAGCGACCCATACTAGCCGTAAAAGGCGACTTTGCTTGTCGTAAGAGGCGACTAACGGGACCGGGTGGTCAGGCTCGCTGACTTGGTTGATGCATGTCATCGTATCTCTGTTGCGTGGATCAATGTTCATGATGTCAATCACTGGATTGTCTGGTCTGAATCTGTCTGTCTGTCTGTCTGTCTGAAATCTCTAATCGCTAAGATTCCGGGGTAGAATAGGTCTTCAGCAACCCATGCTTGCCGCAAAAAGCGACTATGCTTGTCGTAAAAGGCCACTAACGGGATCGGGTGGTCAGGCTCGCTGACTTGGTTGATGCATGTCATTGATCCCAACTGCTTGGATCGATGCTCATGTTGTCAATCACTGGATCGTCTGGTCCAGACTTGATTATTTATACTGACCGCCGTCATATAGCTGGAATATTGCTGAGTGTCATACCGCTCTAAGCTGCTCTGAATGTTATTTCAAAAACAGGATATTTATTAACCAGCACTCTTCCAGGTGGCTTTTTCTCAACAGTGGAACCCGTGAAGATCCGGGGTAGAATAGGTCTTCAGCAACCCATGCTTGCTGTAAAAGGTGACTATGCTTGTCGTAAAAGGCGACAAACGGGATCGGGTGGTCAGGCTCGCTGACTTGGTTGATGCATGTCATCTATCCCAATTGCGTGGATCGATGTTCATGATATCAATCACTGGATTGTCTTGTCCAGACTCGATTATTTACAGTCCGCCGTCATATAGCTGGAATATTGTTGAGTGCGGCGTTAAACAATAAACAAACAAACGTTGCTCACAATATCAATCCCTGGATTGTCTTATCCAGATTCGGATATTTACAGGCCACCTTCTTATGGCTAGAATATACTGAGTGAAGCGTTAAACATGAAACAAACACATTTTTTGTAATTTGTATTTTTATATGTTATATTGTTTTTAAGAACACAATCTGTTTAACCTGTCAGTGATCTAATTCTTGCAGGTAATGACAAGGAACCCCTTCCTCACAGGAGTGACGCTCTGGCTGGTCGTCTTAGGGTGGCCATGTTCAACCACGAAAAAATGACATTAACAGATGCAAGTATGCGGAGACCGATCGAGATGTAGTTGCCAACGGTTCGAACAGAAACTTCGACGATGTGTTCCAAGGATTTGCTGAAAACGTGACTGTCATCGACTTGTCACGGAATGAAAAAACAAGCACTGAGAAGATGTCCTTTCCTTATCGTCTGATGGTACACACACTCAGTATGTATTGGAATAGTCTTACTCATCTAGACAGAGATTCACTCAAGAACTTACCACACCTTTCGAAACTTGACCTCAGAGGAAACAAGATAAACTGTACGTCTTCATCATTACCGCCAGGCCTCTTCAGAGATCTTCCAATAAAACGCCTTTTATTGAGTGACTTGAACATTAAACAGATTTATGATGATTTGGAGTATGCAGAGATATGAAGAGATTATTTCAGATAAATGCATGTAATAAGGGTCAGATAGATACAAACATTACTGATCTGTTTCCATATTTAGATATCTTAGATATTAGGAACACAGTCCACACTGATTTATCCCAGCGATTGATAAATCTAAATAATTATGAAAATGCATCCATGCAACGAATTTCTTTCATAGCAAACACCGCAAGATATGGAGTCAGAATTGAGCAATGTTTCATGCTATCCACAAATGATACACGTTTTCTTGTCACAATTTGTGTTTCAGAAGTGTATCTTGTAGGCAACAGAATACGAATCATTCAGAGAGGTTCTTTGACTCAACCTCCATTTTCCCAATGCCTTCGTGTTTTAGATCTCAGTCACAACATGATCCTGGAGAAGCATGGTCTCCTTCAATCTCTTTCTGTATTCACAATTTGGCTTCATTTCACTTTGTACAAAACGAGAAAGATCCTAAACAAGCTAATGACCAAATATACAATTTCTTTGACTTCGAATTTTTCAAGATACAAATGAGATGGTATGGCCAGGAAATGACCCTCAAACATGTGTTTTCTCAGTTAGTGCTGAGATACGAGACAGTGAAGTCAATCCACAAAGTCAAAGTAGTGTAACAGCGTATCTGATGTTGGTATTTACACGAAAGCTTACCACACTTTATTTTGCACCAGCATTTAAACCCTTTGTTGATATAGACGCTGAATTGGCCTTTCGTGGAACTGAAAATGGTTAAACATAGTATTTTTTTGTTGTTTGGTATCTGCAAAAAATGTTAATATCTCTGGACTGAAGAACCTTCAGAGTTTGGAAATTTCCGGATATGGATTTATTGGATCCCCAACGACATTGATGAAATTCTTTCCAAGCATTAAAAAAACTATCATTAAATCGTATCACAAACGGATTTATGTGTATTGTTAACAACATAGTATCGGTATTGGGCCAATTTCAACATCTTCAGAACCTGCACCAGTTAGATAATGACCTTTCCGATTTGCCAAGAAATGTGGAGAAAATAAAAGAGCTGAGTGTGGGAACAAGAAACAGGTTAGACACTGTAACTCAGAAGAAACATATATCGGTTAATCTGCGAGGGAATGTGGGTGTGGTTCTCTTGAAAATCAGTGATGACACCAGCTGTTCGCTAAAAGGGTAAGCATGTCCTGCCCTAGCGGCAGCACCCACCATTCACACAATTTGTATAATAAACTATTTTTTGCCAGTAGTACCCACCATTCACACGATGTATATAAGAATGTAAGTAATTATTGCCTGACGCCGCACGATGGTTCTTCTGCCATGCGACGGCGCCCTTTTAACAAACCTGAGGACACGATAATGCATTTATTGATTTGTTGAAACTAATAAAATCGATGTGTTAATTTTGAATTACGTCTCCTGTGTACAAGTGCAGATATTTGCAGCTTATAAGTAAACAAAAACGTTGAAGAAATATATTCGTTTTGCAACACAGTGGGGGACAGTTTTGATGTCTCGGCCTAAACATTTCTTTTGTAAATGATCCAGCATTGTGAGTGAGTGAGTTGGGTTTAACGCCGCTTTTAACAGTATTCCGACGTTAAACCCAACTCACTCACTCACTCACTCAATCACACACTGAAAACGGATGTGTTATGCTCAGGAATCTTCATCGAGTATTCACGATGTGGCATTTCACAGTGTTTGATATCATTCGAGGTGATGTTAAATGGGGCTTGACGTCGCGTCCAAGATGATTGCACTTACATAGCGACGCACATGCACGTGTGTGTGTGGCTGCTTGTACTAGTCCGGACTGATGCCGATTTATAGTGCTAGCACACTGAGATACCATGCCGCAGTTTAACATGAATACCCCCACTCAGACACAGTAAACTGACTCCGAGCCGACCAGTCCTTGTTTGAGCCCGTTAATGGCGAGCGCCAGACAGAGTAACAACAAGTACCATCTGTTAACGTCTTTTGGTATGACGCGGCCGGGGATCGAACCCCGGACCTTCCGCTCTCCGGGGGTGGACGCTCTACCATTAGACCACGGAGGCGGTCTTGAAGGTGAACAGTGCTGATAATAGGAGAAAACTTCCTTGAGATGCGGTACTGTAACATTGCCGTCACCCTCTACACAGTGAAACCCCGTTAATCCAGACACTAACGTTCACTGTGAAATCCTTTGAATAAACTAAATTCAGGATAAACGAATCAGTCTGAACATAGTTATGTCATTAAATAGTAACATTCTCAATAGTTATGATTCAATTACCGGGTTTCTGGATTAATGAGGTTCCGTCCAAGCATGTTTCGCTGTTTCACAATGTTTGAAATATACAGTGTTTCGTCATTGCATGTTCCTTAAAGCATACATGTAGATTTGGCTAATTATGTGAGTACTTTAAAAATATCCGGTCAGTAAGGAAAATCAAAATCGAAACAGGAAATAAATCACTTTTCCAATTCAAGTCGCGTCTGTTTCAATCCGCAAGGAAATTAGACGTTAGCTATAAGGCAAGTGCTTCGTTTGCAAAAAGCGGTATTAAAAGGTGAGTACAACTGAAACAATCATTATAACTACCAGCTACCGGCCACTGGTTGCATGGAGTTGACGATTGAGTTAACGCTGGCTTTCGCAGAACAACGCTAATTAGAAAACTAACATGGCAGATCAAATTCAACTGGTTATGCAGACAACCAAATGTGGCTTCCGGGTTTGTTGAGCGACCTCTCATCATTTGTATGATTTGATCTATGTGCTATTGATTCGAGTTTGGTTACAAAAGCATAATTACTCATCTACACGAAGTCCACAAGATTGTACTAAGATTGTATGTATGCCTTAGAATGTGACTTCCAAATAGTCTTACATTGTAGTCTGTTAATAGCTTTTCACCACTCAGCATCATTCAAGCTGTATGATGGCGGCCTGTATATATATTCAAATGTTACCCCGACAAGCCTCTCCTGTCCACGGGATCACGTACACTTGTTACTTGACATGATCAGATTGAAACCGGTCATGTCACATGTACGTGTATTCTCGTGTTTGTCGATGCTTACAGAATCCTATACTTCATGGAAAATGGCACACTACCTTACTAAAACAGGCGTTTCCTCGATTGGTTGGTTGGTTTGTTGTTTAACGCCGCATTCAGCAATATTCCAACTATATGACGGCGGTCTGTAAATAATCGAGTCTGGACCAGACAATCTAGGGATTGATGTAATGAGCATCGATTCACGCAGCTGAGACACGATGACATGTATCAATCACGTCAGCGGGCCTGACCACCCGATCCCGTTAGTCGCCTTTTACGACAAGCATAGTCGCCTTTTACGGCAAGCATGGGTTGCTGAAGACCTATTCTACCCCGGAATCTTCACGGGTCGCGCGTTTCCCCGATCACAAACGAGATAGTAGTGTATCGCTGCCTCTGCATTTTAAACATGTGTGCACATTCTATTGTAAATTACCAGCACACACACTGGCTGCGCCTTTCTGTGGGAGCCACTATTCCGCTTGTGTCTGATATTTAATGTGTGTGTGGTTAAAAGCCGCTACTAACATTACAGTCGAACCTCTTTGTGTCGAACTCCCGGTTGTCTCGAATGAGAGACCCAAGAGTCCAAAAAACCTTCTCTAACGACGTTAGAGATTGACCTGGGGGTATATTCTGGTATGTCACTGTATTTGAACATCTTTGGTAGACGTCATAGTACTAAATGACGTCATCAATGGAATGAGTAAGAAATTGAGGAAGATATGTATATGCGAACGATTGTATCAGTTTAATCAAAACTAAGCACAATAATGTACAGAAATTATGACAATGTTTTAAAGATGAAAGTGCTAAAAAATATTGTTTGGAAAGTGTCAAATATTATTCATCATACTTTCACACGAAACTGCTAACACGGTACCTATTTCCGCGGTAGAAATAAATGTACATTGTGTTACAGAACGCAAAATAAACCACTTCTATACAAAGCATAAAGGTCATTCTGACACCTGCAGCCAAAGTGAAACTAGCCGACTATTCAACAACGTGTGCCGGGACAACAAGAAGGCTAACGGTTGGTTGGTTGGTTTGTTGTTTAACGCCGCACTCAGCAATATCCCAGCTATATGACGTCGGTCAGTAAATAATCGAGTCTGGACCAGACAATCCAGTGATTGATATCATGAGCATCGATCCTCGCAATATGGGACATGCATCAACCAAGTCAGCGAGCCTGATCTATTCTACCCCGGATCTTCACGGGTCCGAAGGCTAACAGATGTTGTAGGATAGGATAGGATAAGTTTTATTCCATACTGAAAGGCCTCAGGCCCATAGTACAATTCTGTTTTCGGGAGTGGTTACAGATCCGTTTAACAGGTCATATTCTAATTAACATAGCATGATAAATGAACATTGATAGATTTTTTAGAGTATCTTTATCAGTTGTTGACATGGTCGTTGTAAATCTTTGTATAGTGGGATGTACATAACCAGGCAGATCAATATATTTTCTTCTAAGGTGGTCGTATTTTGGACAAACTAACAGAAAATGAAACTCATCTTCAATCACATTTAAATCACATTGCTCACATATTCTCAATTCTCTGTCTATATTTCTATGCCTGCCTACTTCGATCCTAAGTCTATGAGAGCTGCATCTAAATTGTGCTAAACTTATTCTAAACCTTTTAAAGTTGATGTCAAACAAATAGTATTCTGGGGAAATTGTTGTCTTGAAAAGCTTGTAATAATTGCATTTTTCTGCACTTAAAACATGCGATGCCCATTTTTGTAAGTATATATCCTTAAGTCTTTGGCGTAGAGATACTAAAAATGAATCGGGATTGTTTGGTACACATTGATTACGCCAAACATACCCATAGCCGCAATCATTTAATAACGACTTTACATCATAAACCCAATTGCGGCTTCCATGTTTTTCATACAATAACATCATATTGTAACATTTTCTAGGTAATCTATCAATAGGCATTTTAAGAATCTTGAACCAATACTTGAGAATTCTAATATGTTGAAATATGTGCACGTCCACATTCACCATATACCATAACACTCGATGTAGAGTTTTTTACGCCAAGGAATCGTTTACAAACATATAGATGGACCAGTTCAATAGTTCTGTATTCAGTATGCCCCCAGACCTCTGCTCCATATAAAAGAATTGGAGTAATTTTTGTATCAAATATTTTAAAAAAAGGTTTGATATGAGAGATCAGTGAAGGTTTTCAAACTATGTAAGATTCCCATTAGTATCTGGTTACTGGTGTGGTAATTCCACGTTAATCTGCCTGTGAAGGTTACTCCCAGATATTTATAAGAAGTGACAATTTTTAACGGTTGTGAGTTGAAGAACCATTTTTCCCTACTTGATAGTTTATTTCCCTTTTTGAAAACTAACACTTTCGTTTTCTCAGTGTTCACTTGGAGTTTACAATTAGAACAGTACAGCTCCAGTTGATCTATCAAATTCTGTAAACCTTTTATCGTACGAGAGAACAGGACTATATCATCAGCAAAAAGCAACAGAAAAATCTTCACAATATCTGGATACAGCTGTATACCATCCGTACAATTTTCCTTAATTTGTGCAGCTAGTTCATTGATGAATAAACAGAACAGGAATGGGCTAAGAATACAGCCTTGGCGTACACCAATGTTACATGTGAAGACATCAGAGTATATTCCCCGATTTTAACACATGACTTTACATTTTGATAAATATTGCATAAAAGTTTACCCATTTTATTACTCACCCCATTTGAAAGAAACAATGACCACATTATATTTCTGTTTACAGAATCAAACGCTTTTTTGAAATCAACAAAAATTGCATAAAATTTTCCACCTTTTCTCTGCATGTATTTGTGAATAATCGCATTAAGTACGAAAATATTATCCGTAGTTGAATACCCTTGTCTAAAACCTGCTTGTTCTTCCGAAATTTTATCTAATATTTTGCTAAAAACACTCAGAAGGGTAATTCCTCGATAATTGTTGGTATCGGTATGTGATCCTGATTTATGTAGTGGACCAATTACACCGATAGTCCACTCTTTTGGGAAATAAGACGTTTCTAAAATCATATTAAACAGTAATTCAAGGTACCAGTATATACATATCTTCCCAACACTGAAGATCCCGGGTAAAATAGGTCTTCAGCAACCCATGCTTGCCGTAAAAGGCGACATGCTTGTTTCTTTGTCTAACGCCGCACTCAGCAATGTTCCAGCTTTATGACGGCGGTCTGTAAATATTTGAATCCAGTGATTGATATCATGAGCATCGACCCACGCAATTGGGATAGGATCACATAATCAACCAAGTCACCAAGCCTGACCACCCGATCCCATTAGTAGCGTCTTACAACAAGCATAGTCGCCTTTTATGGCAATCATTGGTTGCTGAAGACCTATTTTACCCCCGCGCTTCGCGGGTCAGAAACAAAGATTTAGAAAGTCAAATGGTTCTAGCTCAGTTAAAAACAAAATTATCAGTTTGTGTTGATTTATTTCCCGTTGATGAATACATTTTTTCATCACATAACAAACATAAACCTGAAAGTCCCATGATTCTAGCCCCCGATATAAAAAAGCTATTAGTTCTTCCTGTTCGGATTATCTTACTTCTGGGTTCAAAACACATTTTCACTTCAATAAAACTTTAAATATAAAAGTCCCTTGTTTCTAGTTTTAATTACGTCAGGTGTTTAGGTAAACAGACACTGGCTACATTAGATTGGTCGGTTGGTTTGTTGTTTTACGCCGCACTCAGCAATATTACAGCTATATGACGGCGGTCTGTAAAACAATCAAATCTGGACCAGACAATCCAGTGATTGATATCATGAGCATCGATCCACGCAATTGGGATCGATGACATGCATTAACCAAGTCAGTGAGTCTGACCACCCGATCCCGTTAGTCGCCTTTTTACGACAAGCATAGTCGCCTTTATGGTAAGCATGGGTTGCTGAAGACCTATTCTACCCTGGATCTTCACGGGTCTAGTAGTAGTAGTAGTAATAGTAGTAGTAGTAGCATGGGTTGCTGATGACCTATTCTACCCCGGATCTTCACGGGTCTAGTAGTAGTAGTAGTAGTAACAACTTCAACCTTTGATCATTTTGTGCCAATAGCGCCAGTTGTGTATGTCTCATGTGATGTAATGAGGAGGCTGTGGGGACGTCTGTTGCATTGTGACATGTGTCAGCACTGGTTTTCAGTGATCCATTCATATAATTTGCACCACTTTTTGTCTTTTACCCCTCGGCACAGTCAAGACATATTGTTCCAAGGCTTTGGCATTATATGTTCTTTCTTTCATTCTCATTCTTTTTTAATCTTGTATTGCCTTTTCTATTTTACAGAACTATTCAAGTGGGTTACAGATCCTATTTACTCTATCCTTTGTGCTCAAAACATAAGTAATATCAAAATTAGACTGTGGTCGTAAATACGTGCAGTGATGTTCTGTTCTGCCTCCCTAAACTTATACTGTAGTATAGAACACATCCTCTTTATGATAATTTCTTTCTTTCAGGCAATGACAAGGAACTCCTTTCTCGCAATGCTGACTATTTGGCTGGTCGTCTTAGGGTTGCCCTGTTCTTCCAAGATGTACGACTTCAACAGCTGCATTTACAACGAGAACGATCGAGATATAGTTGCCAACTGTTCGAAAGGAAACTTCACTGATGTGCCCCAAGGATTTGCTGAAAACGTGACTGTCATTGACTTGTCACAGAATGAAATAACAAGCATTGAGAAGATGTCCTTTCCTTATCGTCTGATGGTACACACACTCAGTATGTCTTGTAATAGTCTTACTCATCTAGACAGCGATTCACTCAAGAACTTACCACACCTTTCGAAACTTGACCTCAGAGGAAACAAGATAAACTGTACGTCTTCATCATTACCGCCAGGCCTCTTCAGAGATCTTCCACTAAAACGCCTTTTATTGAGTGACATGAACATTGAACAGATTCATGATGATTTGGAGTATGCAGAGGAAACATTTCTTGATCTCAATCAACTCGAAGAACTTGCTATCGATTTGCCTCCGAACCCACTATTTGGTGTCGGATTTGGCAGTTTGACAAATTTACGCACTTTAACCGTTAGGTATTGTCAAACGAATAACCTTAATACAAGTGCATTTGAGGTTTTCACAAAATTTAATCTTACAACATTTCAGATAAATGCATGTAATAAGGGACATGTAGATACAAATATAACTGATGTGTTTCCATATTTAGATATCTTAGATATTAGGAACACAGTCCGCACTGATTTATCCCAGCGATTGGTAAATCTAAATAATTATGAAAATGCATCCATGCAACGAATTTCTTTCATAGCAAACACCGCAAGATATGAGCAATGTTTCATGCTATCCACAAATGATACACGTTTTCTTGTCACAATGTGTGTTTCAGAAGTGTATCTTGTAGGCAACAGAATACGAATAATTGAGGGAGGAGCTTTGATTCAACCTCCATTTTCCCAATGCCTTCGTGTTTTAGATCTCAGTCACAACATGATTCTGGAAGAGTATGATCTATTTCAAACCCTTTTCTTTTACACACATTTTGCATCATTTCACTTTGAACAACACGAGAAAGATCTTAAACAATATAATGATCATATATACAAGTTCTATGACTCACATTCAATTTTTCAAGATACGAATCGGATGGTATGGCCAGGAAATGAACCTCAGACATGTGTTTTCTCAGTCAGTGCTGAGACCCGAGAGAGTGAAGTCAATCCCCAAAGTGAAAGTAGTGTCTTAGCGTATCTGATGTTTTTTCCACGAAACCTAACCACACTTTATTTTGCACCGGCATTAAGACCTTTTGTTAATATCAATCATGATGTGCATTTCTTTGGTTCTGAAAGGTGGTCAAAAGTCGTATTTTCTAATTGTTCAGTAGTTGCATATGATGTTAGTATCTTTGGACTGAATAACCTTCAAAGCTTGGAAATTTCCGGAAATGGATTTTTGGGACAACCAACGACATTGATGAAATCCTTTCCCAACATTAAAAATCTATCATTAAACCATATCACAGAGGGATTTGAGGGTATTGCTGACAACATAGAATCGGTATTGGGGCACTTTCAACATCTTCAGAACCTGCATCTGTTAGATAATAACCTTACCGATTTGCCAAGAAATGTGGAGAAAATAACAAATATCAGATTAATAGATGTCTCGTATAACTCAATAAAAGAGCTGAGTGTGGGAACAAGAAAGAGATTAGACGCTGTGGCTCAGAAGAAAAATATATCGGTTAATCTTCGAGGGAATGTTCTGTCATGTGGGTGTGGTTCTCTGGAATTTATTTCATGGTCAATGGATTCATTCGTACTCTTCGTTGACGGTCATCATTACATGTGTCGAAATGATAATGGGGAAATTATTCACTTAACAAATATTGCAGATTCATACATGAAAATCTGGAGGTCGTGCGTTTCTTTCTTTTCGCTTTTATTTTCAATATGTTTTTTTTTCCTCCTTTTCTTAGGATTTTCTCTAAGTCTTCATATTGCAAGAAATGTAAATTTGTTAAAGCGATGGAGTGTCAAATGGTTAGGTTTGGACTTCCAACAACATTTTAAGTATGATGTATTTGTCTACCATTCATCAAAGGACGACCGTCGGTGGGTGTGTAGCACCTTGAAGCAAAAGCTGGAAGATGAAAGAGATCTTCGTCTCTGTATTCCGGACAGAGACTTCGAGCCCGGAGTCTACACGTGTGAGGAGGTTCTGGGCGCCATCAACAACAGCTGGAAGACTATTATCTATCTGACTCAGACCTTCCTGGAAGACGAGCTCTGTTCCTTCAGGCTTTCTTCTGCCGTTTATCTTGGCGATAATCTGAAATCTGACAGATTTATCATCCTTTTTTCGGACGCGGTCTTCCGTCATCCATTGCCACCTATCATTAATCAACTTCTGGATGAAGATAACAGGTTTCCTTTGGAGGAGTTTCATAAGAGTTCCTTATGGGATCAGCTTCACAGCAGGATACTGAGTAAGGATTGACAATCGCAATGGAGCCTCTGGTGACGGATTCAAGTAGTGTATAGAGCGGATCATTCTGAACATTGTTATGAAGTGTTACTGATAATTGCATACGTTTTTGTAATTGTATGTCAGAATTAATTGCTCACACTAGACTTATTGTAAAATAATCTGTGCTCCTAAAACATAACATGTTTCAGGTGATTATCGTTACACAATGACTGGGGTTAGCGATAATATCAATATAATCATGAAATGTAAATTGTCTAATGATAAACCCAGTTAGGCCTTACTCATTCCTGTTAAAGGGACTGTTTCGATGTATCTGCTGTGTTTTAAGCATTGTTAATGTAATTATTATTTGCGGTTCGGTTTTGATTTTTGTTTACATTGTTCATTGTTTACATTTTTATGGGGTGAGATGCGAGGTTACTTTACCCTCTGGCGTTGCCGTTGAATGTCTTAGGCATATTCTGAGTGTCACCCACTGAACAGGTTGTGCAAAAGAGGTTCTACTCCCTCACCACTTTTTATTCCATGACATATTGTTTGTTTGTTGTTAGCAATGTGACGGCCGTCTGTAAATAATCGTGTCTGGGCCAGACAATCCAGTGATTGATATCATGAGCATCGATCCACGCACTTGGTTGGTTGGTTGGTTGGTTTGTTGCTTAACGCCGCACTCAGTAATATTCCATATATGACGGCGGTCTGGAAGTAATCGAGACAAAACAATCCAGTCATTGATATCATGAGCATCAATCCACACAATTGGGACAAGATTGCATGCATCAAATCAAGTCAGCGAGCCTAACCACCCGAATAGGTAGAATAGGTCTTCAGCAACCTATGCCTGCCGTAAAAGGCGACTAACGGTATCGGGTGGTCAGGCTCGCTGACTTGGTTGATGCATGTCATCGATCCCAATTGCGTGGATCGATGCTCATGATATCAGTCACTGGACTGTCTGGTCCAGACTCGATTATTTACAGACCGCCGTCATTCATATGGTTGGAATACTGCTGAGTGTGGCGTTAAACAACAAACAAACAAACAAACAGCATAGTCGCCTTTTACGGCAAGTATGGGTTGCTGAAGAACTATTCTACCCCGGATCTTCACGGGTCCCACGCAGTTGGGATCGATGACATGCATCAACCAAGTCAGCGAGCGTGACCACCCAATACCGTTAGTCACGTCTTACAAGCATAGTCGCCCATGACATGTTATGTGTGATAATATATAAGTACCGTTAGAGTCATGCCAGTGCCCATTATTTGACCTTGTGTATTTAATGTAACTTAACTGCGATAAATAACATTTATAAAGAATTTTATTCACATTATTTTTCATTTTGTGCATGTTGGTAAATTATCCGCCAGTATTGTTATGTATGTTTTCATTTGATTATGTGATTGTCCGTGGCTGCACCCTCGAAGGGGGTTGAAGTAGTGTAAAATTATTGTCCCCCTGAGAGGGTATGTAAGACCACGTCTTTCAAAGTGTATTTATTGTTACCACGTTTTTAATCGTAGAATATGTGTTGTTTTAATGTTCGGCTAATTGTGTCAGCCATCGCCAACACCTGAAGGGATGGTACAAGATAAAAAAAAAAGTACTGTAAGTCTCCATGGTCCCTAGTGAGGTGATCAATCTTCAGTTGCTGGCGATCTGTAGCCTTTTTTATATTGTATCGTTACGTATTGTGACATCTTTTTATGGCTGTATACTAGTTTTAAATAATATTCTGTAATCTTCTGGTTATTTTACTGTCCTTTGTTGACAGGCTTCTATTGTTTAAATGTATATATTATGTATAGTTTTTGTTAGTCACGATATGGCTGAAATACTGCCGATAAATTTTAACTTACTCACTCACTTTTGATTATGTTGACAAATTGTTGGAAGTTGTGATGATTATATGCTGTAGTTGCATGTAAACTACATTTATGACCCTCCAAGGAATCTAATAAAAGTGTGCTATCCTAATTTATGTGTTCTGGGTATAAATTCCGACAAACTATGTTGAACATTAAGGTTCGATTTCCGAGGATTCGCATTGATTACAACCTTATTGTGTTTGTACTTTATGTGCCGCCTCCGTGGTAGAGCGTCCTCCGCCCGGAGAGCGGAAGGTCATAGAGGTCCGATCCCCAACCGCGTCATACCAAAAGACGTCAAAAGAAGTTACCCTGCCTGGCATTCGACATTAAAGGTCTAAAACAAGGAACTGTCCGCTCGGTGTATACTGTGTCTGAGTTGGGTATTCGTGTTAAAACAGCGACATGGCATCTCAGTGGGCCGGCACTATTAATATCGCCATTTGGTCGGACTAGTACAAGCGGTAACACACACGTGCATGCACATCGCTATATAACGCAAATAATGTTGAACGCAACATTAAACCCAATGTTACGGTGAAGATGCAAACCGCATATATGTGATAAACAACAGTGAACGTTAAATTTGTATGGTTTTAATTTACTTAGGGGTGCGTGACATTTAATTACTGTAAATTATGTGAGAAAATGAGTGAGTTAGTATGGTTTTACGCCGCTTTTAGCAATATTCCAGCAATATGACGGCGTGGGGGCACCACAAAGAGGCTTCACTCATGTTTATCCACATTGAACAGTTACTGTATGTACATCTATGCTGGTCAAGGAGAGTTACTGTATGTATGGTTATGCTGATGGAAGAGAGGGACTTACTGAATGTATGGCTATTTTCATCGAAGTGACTTACTGTATGCTTGCAGGATATTATCGAGTGTCAATATCCGCCAATACATTTGTCATGCACCGATGTACCAATGTTCTGTCCGCTTTAGCTCACTTAACTAGCCTTAAAGTGCAAGTAACGTGCAAAAAACGATTGCGATTATGTTGTGAATATACTTTTTCATAGCTACAGTAGGTCAATTCGAGAGAAATTTAATAAAGAAATTCGTAGAAAGTATTTAAACGTCCAAGTGAAAGTGGTGATATTACACGCTCCATTCCCAGACAAAACTATTTGGTGTTGCTGCAATGGTGCAGCGGTGAGAGATAAATGGTTCAATTGTCTGATATTTAGACTTGGTTGCAGAGTCTGTGTACTATATAATCTATTTTGTGATGCTTAGCAGACAGAAAGACGTACAGACATTGTATTACAGTCTCACCTCATATTTACAATATATAAATAATGCCACAAAACCCTTTCCATATCCAATAGAAATCTCTGCATAAAGCAGAGTTGACTGTACGATTTCGACTATATAATGAGCACGCGTTTATGAATCACTACCAAATAGTAATGATACCAGGTGTTCGCGAAATGGTGAACGTATCCTGCCCCACCAGTGTCACCCATCACAAACACATGCAAATGCAAGTCAACTGTTCACCTGAAAATAATAAGGAACATGTGGTACAAGTCAAAATTGGGAATTGTCTTGGACATCTTTTTTGTCACTGATGTGTCAAATTTTGGAATGTCCTCCACATGTCTACCATTAAACTTTTTAAAAGCTTTACTGAGGCCTTGAATGTTGTTGCCTTGATCAAACAACTTCTATTCTCCCGGATCTACACGGGTGCCAATAGAAGAGGCGCCACGCCCATGGGTACATACATCCCAATTCATTGAAAGTAACAATAGTGACGACCCGTGAAGATTCCGGGGTAGAATAGGTCTTCAGCAACCCATGCTTGCCGTAAAAGGCGACTTTGCTTGTCGTAAGAGGCGACTAACGGGACCGGGTGGTCAGGCTCGCTGACTTGGTTGATACATGTCATCGATCCCAATTGCGTTGATCGATGCTCATGATATCAATCACTGGGTTGTCTGGTCCAGACTCGATTATTTACAGACCGCCGTCATATAGCTGGAATATTGCTGAGTGCGGCGTTAAACAACAAACCAACCAATCCTGCAAAATAACCTGAAATATGAAAGTCCAATGATTATTGTTTCTTCTGAAAACAGGAGCCATGTTTATAATTAGAACTTCCAGCGAGATGGGTATTAGAAAACTTTGCACCTTAGTTTTTAGTATTTACTGTGTGGATCATAGCTCTTCCGGTATCGACAAAAAAGGATTCTTTTTAACTTCTTTTAACTGAAAGTCACATACTGCAGTTTAGGTTATGGTAAAATTATCTTTTTCTGTTTCGGAGATTAGGTGTAAGTTGGTTTGTTGTTTTACGCCGCACTGAGCAATATACCAGCTATATATGACGGCGGTCTGTCAATAATCGAGTCTGGACCAGACAATCCAGTGATTAATATCATGATCATCGATCCACGCAATTGGGATCGATGACATGCATAAACCAAGTCAGCGAGCCTGACCACCCGATCCCGTTAGTCGCCTTTTACGGCAAGCATGGGTTGCTGAAGACCTATTCTACCCCGGATCTTCACGGAGAACAAAAAAACATTGTCGTAGAACCTCAAACCAAAAATACCTCCTTCAAACGCAATCAGCATGATTCATACTTCCAGTCTCTAGCTGACGAAGGTACAAAGCTAATTGTAATTGTCACTTCCTTATAAAAAACTAGCAAGGTTATTGCTCTATTTTATACGAGATCCTCCATCGATGTTGGTGGGGAGATTTTGTGTGTGCCTACCCTCCGTCGGGAGCGGAAGTACTCATTGGACAATCATTGAAAAAAATATATATTAATAAACACAACTAAACAAAAACATTGCATTTATCAAACAGTGAGAAGGGTTCCTGTTATGGCTTAAGTTATCACTTCATCTTGAGCAATATTTCATATTGCACGATTTTACGTCAGGTTCTTAGTCGATGTAAAGGCAATTAGTTCAAGTATTCTATTGACGCTTCTTTCTTTGTGTCAAAAGAAGCGTCAATAAAAGATGTATGATTGGTTCATTTGCTGTTTTACGCCGCACTCAGCAATATTCTAGCTATGACGGCGGTCTGTAAATAATCGAGTCTCGACCAGACAATCCAGTGATTGATATCATGAGCATCGATCCTCGCAATGTGGGATCGATGACATGTATCAACCAAGTCAGCGAGCCTGACCACCCGATCCCGTTAGTCGCCTTTTACGACAAGCATAGTCGCGTTTTACGGCAAGCATGGGTTGCTGAACACCTACCCCGGATCTTCATGGGTCTGCACCGATGTACCGATGTACTACCCCAAATAGCATTCGCGGCCAACTCGTGTTATTCAGCAGGAAGCAGAGTCTGTAAGTCCCCATGATCCCCAGTGAGGTGGTCTCACGTTTGTTGCTGGTGGTTTATAGCCTATTTCTAATTGATACCACTAGGTACATAGTGAGTGAGTGAGTGAGTTGGGTTTAACGCCGCTTTTAACAGTATTCCAGTTACATCACGGCGTGTCAGCTTAATGTGGGAGGAAAGCCCGAAGTGATGCAGGTCTCAGACGTTTACCACTTCGGTGAAACCCACGAGCACGGGTATGGTGCTGACAAACTTAGAAACATAATCGGGGCGAACCGGGATTCGAACCCAGATTCAGCATAGATAAAAGCTGCCGAGAGAGCACAAGACGTGGCAACACAATGCAGTGAAAATTGTGTCATTACATTACGATTCAAAACGGATGTGGGGGCACGGGTGGCCCAGTCGTCTAAGGCGCCGCGATTCGCTGTGCAGAGTTGCGTCCCTTGGGCACGCCAGACACCTATGATTGTGGATGCGAATCCCGGTTCGCCCTGATTATGTTTCTAGGTTTGTCAGCACCATACCCGTGCTCGTGGGTTTCACCGAAGTGGTAAACGTCTGAGACCTGCATCTCTTCGGGCTTTCCTCCCACAGTAAGCAGACACGCCGTGATATAACTGGAATAATGTTAAAAGAGGCGTTAAACCCAACTCACTCACTCAATCACTCACTGAAAACGGATGTGTTATGCTCAGGAATTTTCATCGAGTATTCACGATGTGGCATTTCATTGTGTTTGATATCATTCGAGGTGAGGTGAAATGGGGCTTAACGTCGCGTCCAAGATTATTGCACTTATATAGCGACGGGCATGCACGTGTGTGTGTGGCTGCTTGTACTAGTCCGGACTGATGCCGATTTAAAGTGCCGCAGTTTAACGTGAATACCCCCACTCAGACACAGTATACTGACTCCGAGCCGACCAGTCCTTGTTTGAGCCCCTTAATGCCGAGCGCCAGACAGAGTAACAACAAGTACCATCTGTTAACGTCTTTTGGTATGACGCGGCCGGGGATCGAACCCCGGACCTTCCGCTCTCCGGGGGGGACGCTCTACCATTAGACCACGGAGGCGGTCTTGATATCATTAGAAGGTGAACAGTGCTGATAATAGGAGAAAACTTCCATGAGAAGCCGGTAACGTGACATTGCCGTCACCTTCTACACAGTGAAACCCCGTTAATCCAGACACTACCGTTCACTGTGAAATCCTTTGAATAAATTAAATTCAGGATAAACGAATCAGTCTGAACATAGTTATGTCATTAAATAGTAACATTCTCAATAGTTATGATTCAATTACCGGGTTTCTGGATTAATGAGGTTCCGACTAAGCATGTTTCACAATGTTTGAAATATTCAGTGTTTCGTCATTGCATGTTCCTTAAAGCATACAGGGCGGTCGGGTAGCCTAGTGGTTAAAGCGTTCGCTCGTCACGCTGAAGACCCGGGTTCGATTCCCGACATGGGTACAATGTGTGAAGCCCATTTCTGGTGTCCCCCGCCGTGATATTGCTGGAATATTGCTAAAAGCGGCGTAAAACCAAACTCACTCACTCACTCACTTAAAGCATACATGTAGATTTGGCTAATTATGTGAGTACGTACGAACAGGAAATAAATCACTTTTCCAATTCAAGTCGCGTCTGTTTCAATCCGCAAGGAAGTTAGACGTTAACTATAAGGCACGTGCTTCGTTTGCAAAAAAGGTGAGTACTACTGAAACAATCATTACAACTACCAGTTACCGGCCACTGGTTGCATGGGGTTGACGATTGAGATAACGCTGGCTTTCGCAGTACAACGCTCATTAGAAAACTAACATGGCAGATCAAATTCAACTGGTTATGCTGACAACCAAATGTGTCTTCCGGGTTTGTTGAGCGACCTCTCAGCATTTATATGATTTGATCTATGTGCTATTGATTCGAGTTTGGTTACAAAAGCATAATTACTCATCTACACGAAGTCCACAAGCTTGTACTAAGATTGCATGTATGCCTTAGAATGTGATTTCCAAATAGTCTTATATTATAGTCTGTTAATCGCTTTTCGCCACACAGCATCATTCAAGCTTTATGATGGCGGCCTGTACATATACAAGTCTTGCCCCGACAAGCCTCTCCTGTCCACGGGATCACGTACACTTGTTACTTGACATGATCAGATTGATACCGGTCATGTCACATGTACGTGTATTCTCGTGTTTGTCGATGCTTACAGAATCCTATACTTCGTGGAAAATGGCACACTACCTTACTAAAACAAGCGTTTCCTCGATTGGTTGGTTGGTTTGTTGTTTAACGCCGCACTCAACAATATTCCAGCTATATGACGGCGGTCTGTAAATAATCGAGTCTGGACCAGACAATTCAGTGATTGATATCATGAGCATCGATCAACGCAATTGGGATCGATGACAATGCATCAACCACGTCAGCGAGCCTGACCACCCGATCCCGTTAGTCGCCTTTTACGATAAGCATAGTCACCTTTTACGGCAAGCATGGGTTGCTGAAGACCTATTCTACCCCGGCTCTTCACGGGTCAGAAACAAAAACCTAGAAAGTCAAATGGTTCTAGCTCAGTTAATAACATAATTATCTGTTTGTGTTAATTTATACCCCGTTTATGAATATATTGCTGAAGACCTATTCTACCCCGGAATCTTCACGGGTCGCGCGTTTCCTCGATCACAAACGTGATAGTAGTGTATCGCTGCCTCTGCATTTTAAACATATGTGTACATTCTATTGTAAATTACCAGCACACACACTGGTTGCGCCTTTCTGTGGGAGCCACTTTTCCGCTTGTGTGTGATATTTAATGGGGCAGGGTGGGCTTAGAACACCTGACACACTTCTCATTATGTTAACTTCAAATGCCATTCACAAGCTACACACGGAGTAAATCGCGTCCTGTTCACAAAGCCGGGTAGCATATTTAGATCCTGGTCTTCTGTACATACGGGTAGGGCATCTGTAACAGTGTGCGGGATTATATCATAATTTGTGAGTGTGTGTGGTTAAAAGCCGCTACTAACATTACAGTCGAGCCTCTTTGTGTCGAACTCCCGGTTGTCTCGAATGAGAGACCCAAGTGTCCAAAAAATCTCTTTTTCATGACGTTAGAGATTGACGTAAGGGTGTATTCTGGTATGTCACTGTATTTGAACATCTTTGGTAGACGTCATAGTACTAAATGGCGTTATCAATGGAATGAGTTAGAAAATGAGGAAGATATGTATATGCGCGCGATTGTATCAGTTTAATCAAAACTAAGCACAATAATGTACAGAAATTATGACAATGTTTTAAAGATGAAAGTGCTAAAAAATATTGTTTGGAAAGTGTTAAATATTATTCATCATACTTTCATACGAAACTGCTAACACGGTACCTCCTTACAGTCAAGTGGGAATTTCCGCGGCAGAAATAAATGTACATTGTGTAACAGGACGCAAAATAAAACCACTTCTATACAAAGCATAAAGGTCATTCTGACACCTGCAGCCAAAGTGAAACTAGCCGACTATTCAACAACGTGTGCCGGGACAACAAGAAGGCTAACGGTTGGTTGGTTGGTTGGTTGGTTTGTTGTTTAACGCCGCACTCAGCAATATCCCAGTTATATGACGTCGGTCTGTAAATAATCGAGTCTGGACCAGACAATCCAGTGATTGATATCATGAGCATCGATCCTCGCAATGTGGGCTCGATGACATGCATCAACCAAGTCAGCGAGCCTGACCACCCGATCCCGTTAGTCGCCTTTTACGACAAGCATAGTCGCGTTTTACGGCAAGCATGGGTTGCTGAAGATCTATTCTACACCGGATCTTCACGTGTCCGAAGGCTAACAGATGTTGTATATACCAGTATATATATCTTCAAACAACATTACAACACTGTGAAGATCCCGGGTTAAATAGGTCTTCAGCAACCCATGCTTGCCGTAAAAGGCGACATGCTTGTTTGTTTGTGTAACGCCGCACTCAGCAATGTTCCAGCTTTATGACGGCGGTCTGTAAATATTTGAATCCAGTGATTGACGTCATGAGCATCGACCCACGCAATTGGGATTGGATCACATAATCAACCAAGTCACCAAGCCTGACCACCCGATCCCATTAGTAGCGTCTTACAACAAGCATAGTCGCCTTTTATGGCAATCATTGGTTGCTGAAGACCTATTCTACCCCGGCTCTTCACGGGTCAGAAACAAAGAACTAGAAAGTCAAATGGTTCTAGCTCAGTTAAAAACAAAATTATCAGTTTGTGTTAATTTATATCCCGTTAAATATAAAAGTCCCTTGTTTCTAGTTTTGATTACGTCAGGTGTTCAGGTAAACAGACACTGACTACATTAGATTGGTTGGTTGGTTTGTTGTTTTACGCCGCACTCAGCAATATTACAGCTATATGACAGCGGTCTGTAAAACAATCGAGTCTGGACCTGACAATCCAGTGATTGATGTCATGAGCATTGATCCACGCAACTGGGATCGATGACATGCATCAATCAAGTCAGCGAGTTTTGACTAGGTGATCCTGTTTGTCGCCTTTTACGACAAGCATAGTCGCCTTTTATGGGAAGCATGGGTTGCTGAAGATCTATTCTACCGCGGATCTTCACGGGTCTAGTAGTAGTAGTAGTAGTAGTAGTATTTGGCAGAACTTCAACCTTTGATCATTATGTGCCCATAGCGCCAGTTGTGTATGTCTCATGTGATGTAATGAAGAGGCTGTGGGGATGTCTGTTGCATTGTGACATGTGTCAGCACTGGTTTTCAGTGATCCATTCATATAATTTGCACCACTTTTTGTCTTTTACCCCTCGGCAGACAGTCAAGACGTATTGTTCCAAGGCTTTGGCATTATATGTTCTTTCTTTCGTTCTCATTCTTTTTTAACCTTGTATTGCCTTTTTCATTTTACAGAACTATTCAAGTGGGTTACAGATCCTATTTAGTCTATCATATGTGCTCAAAACATAAGTAATATCAAAATTAGACTTTGGTCGTAAATACGTGCATTGATGTTATGCTCTGCCTCACTAAACTTATACTGTAGTATAGAACACATCCTCTCTGAGATAATTTCTTTGTTTCAGGCAATGACAAGGAACTCCTTTCTCGCAATGCTGACTATTTGGATGGCCGTCTTAGGGTTGCCCTGTTCGGCCAAGATGTACGACTTCAACAGCTGCATTTACAACGAGAACGATCGAGATATAGTTGCCAACTGTTCGAAAGGAAACTTCACTGATGTGCCCCAAGGATTTGTTGAAAACGTGACTGTCATCGACTTGTCACAGAATGAAATAACAAGCATTGAGAATATGTCCTTTCCTTATATTTTGAAGGTACACACACTCAGTATGTATTGGAATAGTCTTACTCATCTAGACAGAGATTCACTCAAGAACTTACCACACCTTTCGAAACTTGACCTCAGAGGAAACAAGATAAACTGTACGTCTTCATCGTTACCGCCAGGCCTCTTCAGAGGTCTTCCACTTAAACGCCTTTTATTGAGTGACATGAACATAAATCAGATTTATGATGATTTGGAGTATGCAGTATTTCATGATCTCAATCAACTCGAAGAACTTGCTATCGATTTGCCTCCAAACCCAACATTTGGTGTCGGATTTGGCAGTTTGACAAATTTAAGCACTTTAACCGTTAGGTATTGTCAAAGGAATAACCTTAATACAAGTGCATTTGAGGTTTTCACAAAATTTAATCTTACAGCATTTCAGATAAATGCATGTAATAAGGGGCAGGTAGATACAAATATAACTGATGTGTTTCCATATTTAGATATCTTAGATATTAGGAACACAGTCAACACTGATTTATCTCAGCGATTGATAAATCTCAATAATTATGAAAATGCATCCATGCAACGAATTTCTTTCTTAGCAAACACCGCAAGATATGGAGACAGAACTGAGCAATGTTTCACGCTATCCAAAAAATATACACGTTTTCTTGTCACAATGTGTGTTTCAGAAGTGTATCTGGTAGGCAACAGAATACGCATAATTGATGGAGGAGCTTTGATTCAACCTCCATTTTCCCAATGCCTTCGTGTTTTAGATCTCAGTCACAACATGATTCTGGAAGAGTATCATCTACTTCAAACCCTTTTCTTTTTCACACATTTGGTATCATTTCACTTTGAACAATACGAGAAAGATCTTAAACAATATAATGACTATATATACAATTTCTATGACTCATATTCAATTTTTCAAGATACGAATGGGATGGTATGGCCAGAAAATGAACCTCAAACATGTGTTTTCTCAGTCAGTGCTGAGACACGAGACAGTGAAGTCAATCCCCAAAGTGAAAGTAATGTACCAGCGTATCTGATGTTGGCATTTCCACGAAACCTAACCTCACTTTATTTTGCACCAGCATTAAGACCTTTTGTTGATATCAAACATGAAGTGTATTTCCTTGGTACTGAAAGGTGGTCAAAAGTTGTATTTTCTAATTGTTCAGTAGTTGTATATAATGTTACTAGTATCTTTGGAATGAGGAACCTTCAAAGCTTGGAATTTTCCGGAAATGGATTTATTGGATCCCCAACGACATTGATGAAATCCTTTCCCAACATTAAAAATCTATCATTAAATCGTATCACAAAGGGATTTAAGTGTATCGATAACAACATAGAATCGGTATTGGGGCACTTTCAACATCTTCAGAACCTGCATCTGTTAGATAATGACCTTACTGATTTGCCAAGAAATGTGGAGAAAATAACAAATATCAGATTAATAGATGTCTCGTATAACTCAATAAAAGAGCTGAGTGTGGGAACAAGAAAGAGATTAGACGCTGTGGCTCAGAAGAAAAATATATCGGTTAATCTTCGAGGGAATGTTCTGTCATGTGGGTGTAGTTCTCTTGAATTTATTTCATGGTCAATGGATTCACTCGTACACTTCGTTGACGGTCATCATTACATGTGTCGAAATGATAATGGGGAAATTATTCACATAACAAATATTGCAGATTCATACATGAAAATATGGAGGTCGTGCTTTTCTTTCTTTTGGCTTTTATTTTCAATATGTCTCTTTTTCCTTCTTTTCTTAGGATTTTCTCTAAGTCTTCATATTGCAAGAAATGTAAATTTGTTAAAGCGATGGAGTGTCAAATGGTTAGGTTTGGACTTCCAACTACATTTTAAGTATGATGTATTTGTCTACCATTCATCAAAGGACGACCGTCGGTGGGTGTGCAGCACCTTGAAGCAAAAGCTGGAAGATGAAAGAGATCTTCGTCTCTGTATTCCGGACAGAGACTTCGAGCCCGGAGTCTACACGTGTGAGGAGGTTCTGGGCGCCATCAACAACAGCTGGAAGACTATAATCTATCTGACTCAGACCTTCCTGGAAGACGAGCTCTGTTCCTTCAGGCTTTCTTCTGCCGTTTATCTTGGCGATAATCTGAAATCTGACAGATTTATCATCCTTTTTTCGGACGCGGTCTTCCGTCATCCATTGCCACCTATCATTAATCAACTTCTGGATGAAGATAACAGGTTTCCTTTGGAGAAGTTTCATAAGAGTTCCTTATGGGATCAGCTTCACAGCAGGATACTGAGTAAGGATTGACAATCGCAATGGAGCCTCTGGTGACGGATTCAAGTAGTGTATAGAGGGGATCATTCTGAACATTGTTATGAAGTGTTACTGATAATTGCATACGTTTTTGTAAATGTATGTCAGAATTAATTGCTCACACTAGACATATTGTAAAATAATCTGTGCTCCTGAAACATAACATGTTTCAGTTGATTATCGTTACACAATGACTGGCGTTAGCGATGATATCAAGTTAATCATGAAATGTAAGTTATTCAACTTGCAGTTTAATCATAAACTCGGTTAGGCTTTACTCATTCCGCGTCTGGATAGAACGTCTACCTGGAGAGCAAAAGATCTGAGGCTCGATGCTCTGGCCGAAAGACGTTAAGAGAAGTTGTTTCCGTGAATGGCGCTCGTCAATAAGGGAACAAAACGAGGACTGGTCGTCTGTGAGTCAGTATAAAGTATCTGAGTGGAGTGTCCTTGTTACACTGTGGCATGGTATCTTGTGCAGATATTGTGTACTTTTTTTCGCAAGGTTCTACCCTGTACACTTCAAGCCCCCTCTCCACCGACAGCCTTCATATGAAAAACGAGTGAGTGAGTGAGTTGGGTTTATCGCCGCTTTTAACAGTAATCCAGTTATATCGCGGCGTGTCAGCTTAATGTGGGAGGAAAGCCCGAAGTGATGCAGGTTTCAGACGTTTACCACTTCGATGAAACCCACGAGCACGGGTATGGTGCTGACAAACCTAGAAACATAATCGGGGTGAACCGGGATTGGAACCCACGATCATAGGTTTCTGGCGTGCCCAAGGGACGCAACTTCGTATGAAGAACGAGTCCCACTTACCTTCACAAATAGTAAATGGTAAGCAGTAACGAAGGGACTGTTTCGATGTATCTGCTGTGCTTTAAACATTGTTAGGGGCGGTCTGGTAGCCTAGTGGTTAAAGCGTTCGCTCGTCACGCCGAAGACCCGGGTTCGAATCCCGACATGGGTACAAAGTGTGAAGCCCATTTCTGGTGTCCCCCGCCGTGATATTGCTGGAATATTGCTAAAAGCGGCGTTAAACCAAACTCACTCACTCACTCACTTAAACATTGTTAATGTAATTATTATTTGCGGTTCGGTTTTGATTGTTTACATTGTACATTGTTTACATTTTTATGGGGTGAGATGCGAGGTTTCTTTACCCTCTGGCATTGCCGTTGGATGTCTGAGGCATATTCTGAGTGTCACCCACTGAACTATGGTTTGAACGGGTTGTGGAAAAGAGGTTCTACTCCCTCACCACTCTTTATTCCATGACATGTTGTTTGTTTGTTGTTTAACGCCGCACGCCGTTTAAATATTCCATTTATGTGACGGCCGTCTGTAAATAATCGTGTCTGGGCCAGACAATCCAGTGATTGATATCATGAGCATCGATCCACACAATTGGTTTGTTGGTTGGTTGGCTGGTTGGTTGCTGAGTGCGGTGTTAAACAACAAACGAATAAACAGCATAGTCGCCTTTTACGGCAAGTATGGGTTGCTGAAGAACTATTCTACCCCGGATCTTCACGGGTCCCACGCAGTTGGGATCGATGACATGTATCAACCAAGTCAGCGAGCCTGACCACCCAATACCGTTAGTCGCCTCTTACAAGCATAGTCGCCCATGACATGTTATGGGTGGTAATATATAAGTACCGTTAGAGTCATGTCAGTGCCCATTATACGACCTTGTGTATTTAATGTAACTTAACTGCGATAAATAACATTTATAAAGAATTTTATTTACAGTATTTTTTATTTTGTGCATGTTGGTAAATTATCCGCCAATATTTTTATGTATGTTTTCATTTGAAAATGTGATTGTCCGTGGCTGCACCCTCGAAGGGGGTTGAAGTGTAAAATTATTGTCCCCCTGAGAGGGTATGTAAGACCACGTCTTTCAAAGTGTATTTATTGTTACCACGTTTTTAATCGTAGAATATGTGTTGTTTTAATGTTCGGCTTATTGTGTAAGCCATCGCCAACATCTGAAGGGATGGTGTAAATCCTGCTGGAGTCCATGCAGGTAGCAAAAGTACTGTAAGTCCCCATGGTCCCTAGTGAGGTGATCTACCTTCAGTTGCTGGCGATCTATAGCTTTTTTTATATTGTATCGTTACGTACAGTGACATCTTTTTATGGCTGTATACTAGTTTTAAATAATATTCTGTGATCTTCTAGTTATTTTACTGTCCTTTGTTGACAGGCTTTAATTGTTTAAATGTATATATTATGCATATTTTTTGTTAGTCACGATATGGCTGAAATACTGCCGATGTGACTATAAATTTTAACTCACTCACTCACTTTTTAGTATGTTGACATATTGCTGGAAGGTGTGATGATTATATGCTGAATCTGCATGTAAATTACATTTATGATCTTCCCAGAAATCTAATAAAAGTATGCTATCCTAATTTATGTGTTTTGGGTATAAATTCCGACAAACTATGTTGAAGAACATTAAGGTTCGTTTTCCGAGGATTCGCCTTGATTACAACCAGTCCTTATTTTGTCTGTCCTTAATGTGACGCCTCCTTTGTCTAGTGGTAGAGCCTCCGCCCGGAGAGCGGAAGGTCATAGAGGTTCGATCCCCTACCGCGTCATACCAAGAGACGACATAAAGGCATTCGGCATTAAAGGTCTAAAACAAGGAACTGTCAGCTCGGAGTATACTGTGTCTGAGTGGGGTATTCGTGTTAAAACAGCGGCATGGTATCTCAGTGGGCTGGCACTATCAATATCGCCATTTGGTCGGACTAGTACAATCGGTAACACACACACACACACACACACACACACACACACACACACACACACACACACACACACACACACACACACACACTTGCATGCACGTCGCTTTTTAAGCGCAATAATCTTGAACGCGACATTAAACCCAATGTTACGGTTAAGATGCAAACCGCATATTTGTGATAAACATCAGTGAACATCAAATTTGTATGATTTTAATTTACTTAGGATTGCGTGACATTTAATTACTGTAACATATGTATGATAATGTGTGAGTAAGTATGGTTTTACGCCGCTTTTAGCAATATTCCAGCAATATGACGGCGTGGGGGCACCACAAATGGGCTTAACTCATGTTTATCCACATTGAAGAGTTACTGTATGTACATCTATGCTGATCAAGGAGAGTTAATGTATGTATGGTTATGCTGATCAAGGAGAGTTACTGTATGTATGGTTATGCTGATCAAGGAGAGTTACTGTATGTATGGTTATGCTGATCAAGGAGAGTTACTGTATGTATGGTTATGCTGATCAAGGAGAGTTACTGTATGTATGGTTATGCTGATCTAGGAGAGTTACTGTATGTATGGTTATGCTGATCAAGGAGAGTTACTGTATGTATGGTTATGCTGATCTAGGAGAGTTACTGTATGGATGGTTATGCTGATCAAGGAGAGTTACTGTATGTATGGTTATGCTGATCTAGGAGAGTTACTGTATGTATGGTTATGCTGATCAAGGAGAGTTACTGTATGTATGGTTATGCTGATCAAGGAGAGTTACTGTATGTATGGTTATGCTGATCAAGGAGAGTTACTGTATGTATGGTTATGCTGATCTAGGAGAGTTACTGTATGTATGGTTATGCTGATCAAGGAGAGTTATTGTATGTATGGTTATGCTGATCAAGGAGAGTTACTGTATGTATGGTTATGCTGATCAAGGAGAGTTACTGTATGTATGGTTATGGTGATCAAGGAGAGTTACTGTATGGATGGTTATGCTGATCAAGGAGAGTTACTGTATGTATGGTTATGCTGATCAAGGAGAGTTACTGTATGTATGGTTATGCTGATCAAGGAGAGTTACTGTATGTATGGTTATGCTGATCAAGGAGAGTTGCTGATCGAAGAGACTTATTGTATGTATATCTATGCTTATTGAAAACAGTTTTTGCATGTATCCCTGCGCTGACCAATTGCAAGAGGAGTTATTGTGTGTCTATTTATGCCGATGGAAGACAGTTACCATATGTATGACTATACTTTTCAAAGTTTTTTTTTTGTTTTTTTTGTTTGGTTGTAATATTCGAACTATATGACGGCGGTCTGTAAATAATCGAGGCTGGACAAGACATCATGAGCATCGATCCACGTTTTGGGATACGATGACATGCATCAACTAAGTCAGCGAGCGTGACCACCGTATCCCGTTACTCGCCTCTGACGACAAGCATAGTCGCTTTTTACGGCAAGCATGGGTTGCTGAAGACCTACTCTATCCCGTATCTTCACAGGTCTTTTCCAAGTGAGTTACTGTATGTATGCAAGTCTATGCTGATCAAGGAGAGTTACTGTATGTCTGTTTATACTGATGGAAGAGACTATGTTATCGATACTGATAATCAGGGTTTCACATCGGTTCCTTTCCTTGGACATTGACTGATTGTCATCCAAAATGACCTGAAGATATATGCAAAATCTGGTACTGATATAAAAGCATTTCCTTTAAAAATCATATAAATGTCATCTGGCCAGTTGTCTCTTGCAAAAGCACTGAAACCAGATACTTTTAAGTTTATTCCAATTTATAAGAAACGTTGAAACAGTAATACTATATAAAACCGCTAATATTCGTTCATAGTACAGAAAATTTCGACTAAAAGAACAAAATGTTAGGGTTTTATCAATACAAACAGCCTCACCCTACATACTGTTGGCGTTTGACATGACTCTCGGTAATTAGTCAGTCAACATGTTTCTATTTGTTTTTAATGTTTATCATTCCATCCTTGAGACAACGGGGTAAGGCAGACCAATACCGTCTCTCAGTGTGCGGGATTTTGCGTCAGTCATGGCGTAACGTGGTACGAATTCTGTTGACTTTTCGAAATCATTGTCAAATGATCTTATTATTAATCCTAAATTCTTTCAAAAATTGTCGTCCCGTGCACATTGCCAATAACCTGAGCTAATGTATGCAAAAAATTGACGAAAGGATCTCTCGAAATAGACGAAAATGTTAACATGCGATACTAGATAAGGAAGAGAATATATTGATGTCAACTTCTTTATTATGAGGAACACAACGTTTAGGAGTATATGCTTACTCCTTCATCGGGTGAATGAATGCTATGAGGCAGAGGGCATATGTATGTACATGTAAGGACAACAAAAGTAATAAGATAACAGAAGGTGAAAACTTAACAAGGGAAGCCAACAGATAACTATCCCGTTAAACACCTCTTACGACAAGCATAGTCGCCTTTTTACAGCAAGAATGGGTTGCTGGAGACCTATTCTAATCCGGATATTCACGGGTCTCCAAACGATATTGTTCCAAAACATTTACTCGGTGTTTTTGCCCCCCCCCCATGAGGAAAAGTTGTTTGTTCATACAGTAGTGAACATAAACTATAAAGAAGAGGACCCGTGAAGATCCTGGTTAGAATCGGGCTACAGCAACCCATGCTTGCCGTAAGAGGTGACTAACAGGATGGATTGGTCAGAATCGCTGACTTGGTTGATGCATGTCATCGATCCCAATATTGCGTGGATCGAGGCTCATATCAATCACTGGATTGTCTGGTCCAGACTCGATTATTTACAGACCGCTGTCATATAACTGGAATATTGCTGAGTGCGGCGTTAAACAACAAACAATATAAAGAAGAGATAGGCAATTGGGACGCTTTGTCTTCAGAAAAATGATTAAATGTGAAGTAATACGCACAAAAGCCCCTTCTCTGCAAAACAAACAACAACAAAGCTTGGGGCCTATTCTAATCTCAACGTCCCCCCTACAAGATGTAATCTGGCTCTGTGATTTACTTGAATGCGCCATCGTACCTGAAGTCGTCTAACTTTTTAACGTTGACCATTACAACAATCACTGGACTGTCTTGTCAAGATGCGGCTATATACAGACAGCCTTAAGTCCGCTTGCATATTGCTGAGTGCGGCGTTAAACAACAATCACTAAAATCATACGACAGACTTGGGTTTCTGGGGACCAATTATTCCCAAGAGTCATCGATTGTTAGTGAGTGAGCTGGTCTTAGTTGCGTTTAAAACAACAGAAAAATATAACAAACTGGCCGATATAATTCAAATAAGTGTTTCATTTGTCATATGTCAATATGTGTAACAAGCAGACAATATATCTAAGTAGCCATAGCAAATATTAAGATGGAATATGAAGAATGATATTAGTCAACGAAAGCATGACAAGATATGATTTAAATGTTGGTCTGGAAAATGGAACAAATATGAAATATATTAGCATTGGGTCAAAAAATACAAAAGCAGATGATACATGAAACGTGACGAGGCATGAATTAAACTTTAGACCTGAAACTGAAACAAATTTGACATATATTAGTTGGTTGGTTTGTTTGTAGTTTAACGCCGCACTCAGCAATATTCCAGCTATATGACGGCGGTCTGTAAATAATCGAGTCTGGACCAGACAATCCAGTGATTAATATCATGAGCATCGATCCACGCAATCGGGACCGATGACATGTATCAACCAAGTCAGCGAGCCTGACCACCCGATCCCGTTAGTCGCCTTTTACGACAAGCATAGTCGCCTTTTACGGCAAGCATGGGTTGCTGAAGACCAGTTCTATCCCGGAATCTTCACGGGTCCATTACATATATTAGAAAACAAATAAAACTCAATGGTCCTACTGAATATATGAAGTTTGGTCTGGAAAGTGAACAACTTTGACATAAATTAGCAAACAATAAAAACTCAATGGTCATACTGAATATATATGCATGTCAGTAAACACATACAAAGTAAGACCCGTGAAGATTCCGGGGCAAAATAGTCTTCAGCAACCCATGCTTGCCGTAAAAGGTGACTATGCTTGTCGTAAGAGGCGACTAACGGGATCGGGTGGTCAGGTTCTCTAACTTGGTTGATGCATGTCATCGTATCCCAATTGATGATTTACAGACCGCCGTTATATAGCTGGAATATTGCTGAGTGCGGCGTTAAGCAACAAAGAAAGACAGACATACAATGTAAACAATTAATCTTCTACACATACTAAAACAGTACAATAACTCCCTATAGGTGTCACATTTTGTAAGTGTCACAAATTGCGCAGCTTATAGTTTGTTGACGACCACAGATTTTAGATAATCTTGGTACTTTCTATTGTAATAGGACAATGGTCATGAAAAACAACTGTGTCTACTTACTATTAATTATGGAGGATGGGGTTGTCCGCTGTCTAGATTCTGAATCGTCACGGAGAGATGAGTCATCTGTATCCTCACCTGGAAGTGGAAACCAAACACTGGCTGAATAGTGTGATGTTGTCATCAACTGAGATTATTAAAGCGGGCTGGTTAAAGTAGTGTAAAATTATTGTCCCCCTGACAGTGACACGACACGCAATTGGGATCGATGACATGCATCAACCAAGTCAGCGAGCGAGCCTGACCACCCGATACCGTTAGTCGCCTCTTACGACAAGCATAGTCGCCTTTTACGGCAAGCATTGGTTGCTGAAGACCTATTCTACCCCGGATCTTCACGGGTCCTAAACCTAACGAATCAAGCGGGGATACTGTTGCTGTCAATTTCAGGAACAAAATCAAACTTTATTTTAACTTCCATGTTTAATTTATGTCAACTTAAGCGGGTCCACGTTCGGATAATATTTGTTTGGTGCAATATGCTATCATCCTGTCGGCGGGATGGAAAAAAAAGATCTTATACGGAATTATTTTCCGACTTATTTCCACAAAATGTATAGTCGGCGGATCTGTGATGCAAGTAAAAAGTGTGGCCTTATTTGTAATTGGCTGTGTAATTCATAACATAGATGGTATTTCGAGTTCTCGTTAACCTCGACAGAATTGGAATCACTATATGTTCAAGCATGATTCCAGAAATAAACATTTTGGCCCTTTTCTTTAATAACTGTTTGTTTGTTGTTTAACGACGCACTCTGGAAATAATCGAGTCTGGACCAGACAATCCAGTGATTGACATCATGAGCTTTGATCCACGCAATTGGAAAGCGATGACATGCATCAATCAAGCCAGCGAGCCTGACCACCCGATCCCGTTCGTCGCCTCTTACGACAAGCATAGTCGCCTTTTGCGGCAAGCATGGGTTGCTGAAGACCTATTCTACCCCGGATCTTCACGGGTCCATGACTTTAATGAAATAGAGCATGTGTTACCGATAAAGATTCCCTTGAGTCGTGTCCTCAGGCACTCCTTTCTCTGTCGCCTGCCAGAGGGCTGAACAGTGAAGCAGAGAGCTTCGTCGTCCCACTGCCAGTAGGGATCCACCGCCTGGATCTGCAACACGATATTCGTGAGGTGAGACGAGCGTCGCATCCAAGACTATTGCTCTCATATAGCGACGTGCATGCATGTGTGAGTGTGGATGCTTGTACTAATCCGGACTGATGCCGATTAATAATGCTAGCACACTGAGATACCATGCCGCAGTTTAGCAACAATACCCCACTCAGATACAGTATACTGACTCCGATCCGACCTGTCCTTGTTTTAGCCCTGAATGACGAGCCCCAGGCAGGGTAACAACAAGTACCATATTTAACGTCTTTTGGTATGACGCGGCCGGGGATCGAATCCCGGGCCTTCCGCTCTCCGAGTTCGTATATGTGGCCTTAATACATAATGCACAAGTTTCAAACACATAATATTAGTTCACCAAAAAACTGTTCTCTTGCGAAATATATGATACAATAATTCCGGGCAAGTCATTAAAACGTGGTATTCGTCTTCTGTGACATGGCTGTACTGTAAGCCTACAGTATTTTTGTTAGATGAAATCTGGAAAATCTAATAGCTTTGATAGTCAAATCTTGACAGTTACATCTAAATTTTGTTAATATTCGGCGTAAGCTGAATGGTGACTTGAAGCTTGAAATCTGAATAGTAAGTTAAAGATTTCGAATGACCAGTATAGTTAGATTTCCTTCGATAAGATTGGGACAGCCTAGTGGTGCAAGCGTCCGCACGTCAGGCATGAGACCCGGGACGTATATTTTACTTCATATTTTTTTAATATAGCATTGTGGTTATCACATATGCACACACTGTAAACCCCGTAAACAAATAACATAACATCTCATACTTTTGTCAGTACTCAACGATTGGGTAGAACCAGGCTATTACATCCGTGTTGAAATGACCGAACAAACATAGCGCCCCGTGGCCTATATTCTAAGGAACGCCCTTATCAATAATTTCATGGGTGTGTAAATGTATACTTATATATGTCCTGGTTCGTGTCCTTATTTTCTTGTTGAATGTGAGTAAACATGTCCTGATCGACAGAGTATGAGAAACGGGGACGGCCAGTACAAAGTGTTTGTTTGTTTGTTTGTTTAACGCCGCACAATTTTCCAGCATCATGACGGCGGTCTGTAAATAATCGGGTTTGGACCAGACAATCCAGTGATTGACTTCAGGAGCATCGATCCATGCAATTGAGATATGTTTGTTCTCTTAAGCCGCTCTATTACTCCATATGGAGTATTACTCCATATCTTTGGCGGTGGCCTGTAAATAATCGCGCACAGACTAGACATCCGGTGATTGATATCATGAGCAACGTTCCCCACCGTCGGGGTAAGATAACACGCAATCAACACAGTCACTATACAGTCCTGACCATAAGATTCATTAAGTCGGCTCTTACGACGAGCATAGATTGCTGGAGACCCATTCTATCCCGGAATCGGCTTAAAAGCACTGTAATACTGTCCTTGTATTACATACAGGCAACGCTGACTGAGGTCTGTAGCGAGTGTAAGAAAAACAGAGCGTATTGGTATTGATGGCGAGATGGCGATGTATTGTTGATGATGTGACAGATGAAGGACAGGTGACGACGATATGATGATGTTAATGCTGCTGCTTGATGGGAAAGAACTTAGGCAAAGATGACGATTGTTTTGATGGCGATGATGATTAGGTGAGTGAGTACGGTTTTACGCCGCTTTTCCGCAATATTCCAGCAATATCGGTTGGAGACACCGGAAAATGGGCTTCACACCTAGTACCCATATGGGGAATCGAACCTGGGTCTTCGGCGTGACGAGCCAACGCTTAAACCACTAGCCCAGCCAACAATTCTACGTTGTTACAACGTTGTGACAACGTTTACTTTTCGTTGCTACAACGTTGTGATGTTACGTTGTCACAACGTAATTCTGTAGACTCCCAGATTGGTTGCTACAACGTTGTGCGTAAACCAAAATACAACCAAATCAAGACGTTGTCACAACGTCCATTTTTTACGTCGCGACAACGTAGGTATCGCATACTGTTTACATATGGCGACACTACAGGCATTGCAGCACGTTGTTGCAATGTCCATGTAGATTAACGCCTGTTTTATTTCTCAATACCTCCCAGGCAGCCTGAAAAGTTTGTACCAATCTAGTTAAGACGTCAGGTACCAAGAAATACATTCTGCAAACTGAATTCACTTTAACCCTATCCATGAAACAGCAAGTCAATGAAATGCACTCTCTTTTGGCAGAGTTTGAAATATGGCCAAGATATAAATCTAAATGTTTTAAATTACATGTACAATTTGGTAATATAATATTCATTTTCCAAAACAATTTTCAAGGCTATGTGCAAATTGTTCACAAATGTTTCAACACAATTAAAAGATATTGGATTTTCCCACGAATTTGCAAATTAAAAACCATCAAACAATAAGCCCTGCACAAATTGAAACATTTAAATTTTCTTGGCCTTACCTCATATACATTCAGCATTGAGAGCAACACTGTGACAAACAGAATAGTCTATGCATCTGATGTCCTAAGATCCATTAGGTAAACGAAATGACAATAGAATTCTGGTTGAGGTGACCTTTATTTATTTGTTAAATGACAAGTCAGAACATGGGCTGAGTTGCTGGGGAGCCTTTTCAGTCCTCAAATGAAAAGTCACAGGGATGATCTTCAACTGTATCCTCAGTCTCTCCTTATGCCTTGGTAACTGAATAAAAAGTGACACAAATGTTATAAAATGGCAAGGCAAGGGACATATTTCTGACATAACAAAATAACGGTTGCATTCCCCAAAATAATGTTTTGATGTCTGATGTCAGTCTTTAAACTGTTAAAAACTGCTGAAAGTGCGAAGGCGCTGACACTAATACCATGATGCTCTTGGATCATACATAAGCAGAAAAGCTTTTAGCACTGAATCATTGGTGTAACTTTATACCCCCGCCCTTTTAGATTGTGGGTATAATTAAATAAGAATCATCTAAATTTTAATTCTTGAAGATGTTTGTATATATTATTGAATCAGACATACCTTTCTGTCAGTGATATGTACTTTAAACAAATACGCTCCCACAATACTGTTTTCTCCACCTGCAAGAAAAACAGAAACCACAAAGTATCACATTCTTAAATAAACCAGTACTGTATAGATAAATCCCATTTACTTAGACTAATAGAGTATGATGTAACTGATAGTAATATTGGCAAATAGTTTTATCAGTCAACAGATCAACTGTAGTTTTTCAAAAGCAGTAACTTTACCTTTCTGCTGTACACTCAAACTAGTGATTCAAGTGAATATCATGGCCAAGTTTCTAAAACCTTATTTGAAAAATATGTACATAAATGAAAAATATATATTGCCAAATAACATAAATAGTTCCCATATTTGAAGCAAGAATGTTGAATATGAATTATGAATTGGCCCACCAATAAGTGATAAAAGTGTTAACACTTTGGGGTATTTATCCTAATTAAAACTGATTTTTTTTAATACTTAGATCTACCTTAATATTTTCCATATTAATATGCCAGGATAGTTATATATGTTCTAACATTTACAAAGATTAGAAACATGGGGAAATAAACAAAATGCAATAGCTTATACAATACCAGACGAAGTTGAAACAGCTCTAAATATTTATTGAAATTTATTTGTCACTACGTTTATTAACATAGATCTAATACAGTTAAATATCGTTAAATATAATTCTGTAGTATGGTAGCCTACGTGGCAACATATGCAGATCGAAAACCGAAAGAATATGGTTGCTATCAATTCCATTGTATTTTTCATTGGTGCACATTGGCTACACCTATCTCACTTTAATCATCAACAAACGATGACCAACTCACTGACAATATATGGTGATATTTAACTTTTGACTATCGACTAGCTTATCATCACCAGAGAGGACAATACCGCAAACACCCCGTTATAGCGCGCGACGAGAGACTCGTTTTACTTTTGCTCGTTTTCATTAGAAAGGAGTCGGACATAGATCTAGTTATCGGAAAATGATGAATTGATTCTTTTTTCGGAAATAATAAAAATACACATAAGCACCTTGCTATGATAAACTTTATAGACAGCAGCAACAACCTGATGATCCACATTTAGGCTACTTCAGTCAGTGCTAATTAGGCCTTTTCGGAAACATCAAGTATGTTTCTGTCTCTTCCCGAAAATACGATTTTTTTCATAACATCATTGATCACTTTAGACTAGGGCTATAACTAGCAGCCTACAGAGAGTCGATCTGAATACTTCCATTGTTTTGATTCCCTCTTTTCGCTGTATAAGAGAAATCTACTTAACCTTTCCCATGGCCTGGATGAGCCACATTGTTGCACAAAAATCAAAGTCAGAAGATTAGTACATGTAAACTTTAAATAGTAATGATTTCAGAAATAACACAGAAGAAATGGCGATAACTGTCAGTGCGGTCAGTAGGCGATGCATAAGTTAGGCCTATTTACAAATCTACACGCTTACGAACGAAACCCGAACATAATATGACGGCCACAAAACGCCACCAGATTGAATTCTGGTCAAAAATATACCGCTTGCCCTTGGCAATTACCCTTGGTATCCATAAAATAATAATATGGAAAAAAGTCTTGGGCCCCCTTCACCTCTATCATTAAGTTCTGTGTATCATATTAATGTCAACACTGACGCTCAGTGAAAATGACCGGCAAACTGCATTCTTAACCCTGCCACTTCTGAATAATACGATACATTTAGATCATTTGACGCACTGCATGCACAGAATCATATCAACAAGCGGAGACTATTTTTGAAAAAAATGAACTTACCTCAATCGAATTCACAGATCATCTGTCCAGTTCCAGTTGCTGCACAATCACTTGCTTGTAATATATTATGTGCAGAGTGAGTTTGAGCTAAGATGGCTGGTGACAACAAATCTTCCGCGACAATGTGACGTCATTCTGACGTCACTTCACGAGGCAACAGGCTAAACTTTTCTGCAGTCGCTCTCACGCCGCAAAAAATGCGCGCCAATTGTTTTTAACTGTAATATTGCTTGTGACAACATTTAGTTCGTTAATAGATATATATGTTTTAAAAAAAATAACACTAAGAGATGGTAGATCTACAAGTGGTTTCCTAAACATCATTTACAAAAAGTACTGTAATGTCCAAAGCACAACGTTATCACAACGTTAATTTGCAACGTTGTTGTAACGTTGTCACAGATATACGCAATTACGTTCTCGAAAAATTAGTATTAAGAGATGAAAATTCAAATGCCGAATATATAGAAAGGTAATGCATTACTACCTTGGTTTTCTGACAAATTCATGTTGATTTTGATAAAGCAGTTCTATTCCTTTATGACTATCGAGAAGCAAACTCAATAACGTTTCACCGACGTTTCAGAAACGTAGTTACAAAACGTTGTGTGATGTCCAATGCACAACGTTTTCACAACGTGAATGTGCAACGTTGTTATTACGTTGTGAAATAACGTTGCAGGTCGACGTTAAAATAACGTTGTTACAACGTTATATCACGACGTTACCAAACCACAACCTTTCAACAACGATGGAAGTGCGAATCATGCATGTATGGCGAAAATGTTATTGTCATTGTTTGTTGTTTAATCGCCTCTTACAAGCACGGGTTGCTGAAAAGTGAAAACCAAATCTAACATTATTGTAATTTTCTGCCAAAATGTAGTTTATTTCGAGTAAACACCTTTGTTTTTACGCTTTTCGCGATGAAGACTATTTGACGTCGCACCAACGTATGAGAAACGTTGTCATCATAACGTTGCATGGCGCCCGATGCACAACGTTTTCACAACGTAATTTTGCTACGTTGTGATTACGTTGTCACATAACGTTGGAGTG
Organism: Haliotis rufescens; assembly: GCF_023055435.1. Classification (NCBI taxonomy): domain Eukaryota; kingdom Metazoa; phylum Mollusca; class Gastropoda; order Lepetellida; family Haliotidae; genus Haliotis; species Haliotis rufescens. Next base: position 30,651,676 of record NW_025964372.1, read on the forward strand.
ACGTGATAATAAGGTGTTTACACAGACTTTAGTTTATTTACGAGATGGAAATCCTGTTTCCGAAGATATAGGTAAATAATGAATTACTGCCTTGTTTTTGGCAGAAATTGTGTTGATTTGTATGTAAAACTTTTGTTCATACAACTTTTGTTAAGGCGACAGTTGACGTCGCACCAACGTTTCAGGAACGATGTAACAAGACGTTGGGAAATATTCGATGAACAACGTTTTCACAACGTAAAAATGCAACGTTGTTATTACGTTGTGAAACGACGTTGCACAGTGACGTAATAATAACGTTGTGACAACGTTGTATCACTACGTTACCAATTCACAACTTTACCACAACGTTGTGAAAACGTAGTGTGTTAGCTGGGAGGCTACCCCACCGCCCCTGATGATTAGTCAAAGATGACGAATGTAATGATGATGATGATGATGATGATGATGATGACGACGATGATGATGATGTTGATGGTGGTGGTGGCGGTGGTGTTGATCATGCCTCGCATTTTTAAGGAAATAGATCCGGGGTAGAATAGGTCTTCAGCAACCCATGCTTACCGTAAAAGGGGACTATGCTTGTCTAACCGGATCGGGTGGTCAGACTCGCTGACTTGGTTGATGCATGTCATCGTATCCCAATTGCATGGATCGATGCTCATGATGTCAATCACTGGATTGTCTGGTCCAGACTCGATTATTTACAGACCGCCGCCATATAGCTGGAATATTGCTTAGTGCAGCATTAAACAACAAACCAAATCAAGGAAATGCAGTTGTTGACCTTGAGGTTAATGCGGTAACTTACCTCAATCATGTAATGGTCTTGTGTTATGTCATCAAAGATAACTGACCCTTGAGCTGCATTGTTGCTAGCCAGGTTCCGAATCTGCATCAGAATAATGGAACATTGTGTGTTCCCAGGACGAGCACAAGGGTGAGTGAGTTGGGTTTAACGCCGCTTTTAACAGTATTCCAGTTACATCACGGCGTATCAGCTTAATGTGGGAGGAAAGCCCGAAGTGATGCAGGTCTGAGACGTTTACCACTTCGGTGAAACCCACGAGCACGGGTATGGTGCTGACAAACCTAGAAACATAATCGGGGCGAACTGCGATTCGAACCCACACTCATAGGTTTCTGGCTTGTCCAAGGGACGCAACTCTGCACAGCGAACAACGGAGACGAATATAGAAGTGAGCATTCTAGTTCTATTCATGTTGTTTCAATCATTAATCGTTCTTGTACGTAAGGAGAGGGGTTTTAGTTTTTAGGAAATCCCTTTATTGTTTCAAATCGTATTATAAAATGACATCCAAGTTTTGATAATCATACAAGATAATTTAAGTGAACATCAGTCAAGTTCAGTCATTTGATGGGCAACGATTAAACAATTATGTCTTGGAAGCCTAGGGTAAATACGCTTGACCGTTTACCTCCGATAACCTTTATGATAAAATGACTACGTCGGGTCACTGCAACGTTCTCATAGCAGAGTGTGTGAATCATGTTGTTTCTTTGCTGTTTAACGCCGCACTCAGCAATATTCAAGCTATATGACGGCGGTCTGTTATTAATCGAGTCTGGATAAGACAATCCAGCAATTGACATCATGAGCATCGATCCACGCAATTGGGATCGACGACATGCATCAACCAAGTCACCGGGCCTGACCACCCGATCCCGTTAGTCGCCTCTTACGACAAGCATAGTCACCTTTTACGGCAAGCCTGGGTTGCTGAAGACCTATTCTACCCCGGATCTTCACGGGTCTTTGAATCATGTAATACATATGCAAATTTCCTGAAGTTGATGAAAATATCGCGCCCCGAAATTGATACGATACAGAATTAATAAATGAAAATCCATCATCTGAGCTGCGAAACGTTTATACTTCTCCGCCTTTTTCTGGAGCAGTACATCATTACGATTTTGCAGCCTTGTTCGTAAGATTGCACATTGCTTGATGCTACGTTTATCGACCGCCCAACAGGAACGTCATGTTGTTTTACGACGCAGTTATGAATATTACAGACCTATCACCGCAACATGAAAGACAAATGTAGCAATAGTTGCGAGATCACTTAATGTTCTACTTTATACTTGGAACATTCGACCCGTTGAGATCGATAATATAAAGACCGCCGTCATATACATTGAATATTGGTGAGTGCGGCGTTAAACAGCAAACAAACAAACAAACAAAAGAACTATGAGGAACACTTTGCTTTGCGAGTGTTGAGTGTTAGAAGTATGCGACCGGTTTGGGACGATTCACGTCTCGCTTACCTCGTTGCAAGGGGTTGGTCTCTCCGTGTCCAGTATGCACGTCTTCTGTGGGTTATGTAGGTTTGTCATGGTATACAGAGACACGTCAAACTCCTCGAACTGAAACCGGGCTGGGGGCAGGCTGAAGGTGACTGTCAGGTTGTAGCCTCGGAGTCCAGGATTTCGGGAGGTTCTGCATGTTATCACCGGAGTCCAGTTCGCTGCCGTCACTTCTCTGTCAACACATTGGATGTCCCTTACTAATAATTGGTTTGTTTTGTTTGTATGTTGTTTAACGCCACACTCAGTAATTTTCCACCAATATGACGGCGGTCTGTAAAAAAATCGAGTTTGAACCAGACAATCCAGTGATTGACGTCATGAGCATCGATCCACGCAAATGGTATACGACCACCAAGTCTGACCACTCGATCCGGTTAGTCGCCTCTTACGACAAGCATAGTCGCCTTTGAGTGCGGCGTTAAACAACCAACTGTGTCCTGGTTCCAACGACTTAACATGACCGTGGGAATTACGGGTAACCAGTGCTTGTGAGAGGTGAAGTGGATCGGGTGGTCAGGCTCAGTAATTAGTTTGATTCCATGTCATCGTATCCCAGTCAGATGGATCGACGCTCATGATGTCAATATATTGCTGAAATACCGCCGACATATGGCTGGAATACCGCCGACATATGGCCGAAATACCGCCGACATATTGCTGAAATACCGCCGACATATGGCTGGAATATTTACAAGCCGCCGAAATACAGCTGGAATATTTACAGGCCGCCGTCATATAGCTGGAATATTTACAGACCGCCGTCATATAGCTGGAATATTTACAGACTGCCATCATATAGCTGGAATACTGCTGAGGGTGGCGTTAAACAACAAACCAACCAACCAACCTACAGACCGCCATCATATAGCTGGTATATTTACAGACCGCCGTCATATATAGCTGGAATATTTACAGACCGCCATCATAAATCTGGAATATTTACAGACCGCCGTCATATAGCTTGAATATTTACAGACCCCCGTCAGATAGCTGGAATATTTATAGACCGCCGTCATATAGCTGGAATATTTACAGACCGCCATCATATAGCTGGAATATTTACAGACCGCCGTCATATAGCTGGAATATTTACAGACCGCCATCATATAGCTGGAATACTGCTGAGGGTGGCGTTAAACAACAAACCAACCAACCAACCTACAGGCCGTCGTCATATAGCTGGAATATTTACAGACCGCCATCATATAGCTGGAATATTTACAGACCGCCGTCATATAGCTGGAATATTTACAGACCCCCGTCAGATAGCTGGAATATTTATAGACCGCCGTCATATAGCTGGAATATTTACAAACCGCCATCTTATTGCTGAAATACCGCCGACATATGGCTGGAATATTTACAGACCGCCGTCATATAGCTGGAATATTTACAGACCGCCGTCATATAGCTGGCATATTTACAGACCGCCGTCATATAGCTGGAATATTTACAGACCGCCATCATATAGCTGGAATATTTACAGACCGCCGTCATATAGCTGGAATATTTACAGGCCGCCGTCATATGGCTGGAATATTTAAAAGCCGCCGACATATGGCTGGAATATTTACAGGCCGCCGACATGCAGCTGGAATATTTACAGACCGCCGTCATATAGCTGGAATATTTACAGGCCGCCGTCATATGGCTGGAATATTTAAAAGCCGCCGACATATGGCTGGAATATTTACAGGCCGCCGACATGCAGCTGGAATATTTATAGACCGCCGTCATATAGCTGGAATATTTACAGACCGCCGACATATGGCTCGATTATTTACAGACCGCCGTCATATAGCTGGAATACTGCTGAGGGTGGCGTTAAACAAACAAACCAAGGACAACTCACACCAGGACCAATAAGAATGTCTACTGAATTGTGTTACCGTCAACGTCAAGGTACACATGGTTCTCACCTCGCTGAAAACGAGAAAAGAAGAATTATCCATTTCGATGCAATGTGAGCAAGTGCTTCGATCGGCAACAAATAACAATACCTTCCAAAAGCATAAAGGTCACAGGACGTAGTTTTCAGATCGTTTATTATCGTTATGACAAATCTTCCGCAGATGAGACTCGATGTAAAATCAATAGGTCTTAAGAATTTATGAAATGAAAGATGGACCAAGATATATTTTTTTCCATGAAATTAAAATTCTCAACGTGGAATGTCCTTCTAATATAAATTTCATATCATTTACTGTATATCTTATTTGTGTTACTGTCACAGTAGTCTGTGATTCAATTAGTCTGAAGATTGCGGGTTTGAATCGCAGATTCGCCTTGATTGTGATACTGATCTGTCAGCACCATTCGCGTGTTCGTGGTACATATTATACGTCAATGCCAGAGATTAACCTGTCTCGATTATCCAATCAGATTCCATTGGGCGTAAGGCAAAATAGCGTTGAAAATTATATGAATGGATCACTGAAAACAGTGATATCATCAGGTGTTCGAGAAATGGGTAGGCTTGGGTTGTCCTAACGGTAGCACCCGCCAACTAACGGGATCGGGTGGTCAGGCTCGCTGGCTTGGTTGATGCATGTCATCGGTCTCAATGGATCGATGCTCATGATACCCATCACTGGACTGTCTGGTCCAGACTCGATTATTTGCAGACCGCCGTTATATAGCTGGAATATTGCTCAGTGCGGCGTTAAACAACCAACCTCCAAACTTACACACGTTGCATGAGAAACTCGTGAATAATGTATGTTACCTTGTACTTCCGGTAGAGAGAAGTAGAGACTGGCAGGACGCGGTGCACGTGGGAGTGAATGTAAGACCGCTTGATACAGGTACCTAGAACCGGTCCCCAGTCCGGAGAATATTTCACGGAACACCATCTGAAAGAAAGTATTTCAAACAGGTTTTATCGTGATTCGACATGTCTTAATGGCTCTGAATCTACAATATTTGCATATTTAAATGCTACAATTGTTAAGCTTTGCTTGCGCAAAAAGACCAATAAACTCTCTGATTTATGGGTATGCCTAATAGAGTGAGTGATTTAAAATTTAATATTTACCGTCGCATCGGCATTATTTCAGCCATATAGTGACTGGGTATGCTTGAGCGTGAGTGAGTGAGTGAGTTGGGTTTTAACGCCGCTTTTAACAGTATTCCAGTCATATCACGGCATGTCAGCTTAATGTGGGAGGAAAGCCCGAAGTGATGCAGGTCTCAGACGTTTACCACTTCGGTGAAACCCACTAGCACGGGTATGGTGCTGACAAACCTAGAAACATAATCGGGGCAAACCGGGATTCGAACCCACGATCATAGGTTTCTGGCATGCCCAAGACGCAATCCTGCACAGCGAATCGCGGCGCCTTAGACGATTGATCCACTCGTGTCCCCGGATATGCTTGAGGGCCAGACCTCCGTCATATAGCTGGAATATTGCTGAGTGCGGCGTAAAACAACAAACAAACACATGATCAGGTGAGTAGGTGAACATTCTCTCTAACATCCAAAGATCATTGTCACAGCTGAACGCAGGGAAATACGTTGCGGATTACTTACGTTGTCGTCTGCTCCCTGGAATGTATTTCTTGAGAGATCAAATATTCTACAGAACCTTGTTGTATCTTCAGCTGGACCAATGACCTTCCTCACACGCAGCAGAAACCCTCTGAGGTGCCGGATGTCTGCAATGCAGGTATGGACTCTGAGCAAGTAATACATTTGTCTCCCTGCTAAAATAAACATTCCACTCAAGTAACAGAATACTACTTTTTATTACATTTTCGGTGGTCGCTTGGAAAAATTCGAACGTGCTGCCGTAAGGATTGGAACATATAAGTTGTCTTTAGTCAACGAACCTCCTCATATTAGTTTGAAAATGAATAGTGAGTGAGTTGGGTTTAACGCCGCTTTTAACAGTATTCCAGTTATATCATGGCGTGTCAGCTTAATGTGGGAGGAAAGCCCGAAGTGATGCAGGTTTATCACTTCGGTGAAACCCACGAGCACAGGTATGGTGCTGACAAACCAGGAGACATAATCGGGGCGTGAAAATGAATAAGTAGTAGTAGTAGTAGTAGTAGTAGTAGTAACATAATCGGGGCGTGAAAATGAATAAGTAGTAGTAGTAGTAGTAGTAGTAGTAGTTTGATTTATTAATCTCTTGCCAAGATTCCTTAGTGGGCGCTTCAAATCTTCGGATAAAAAACTGGATTACGTCACACACACACACACACACACACACACACACACACACACACACACACACACACACACACACACACACACACACACACACACACACACACTCACTCACACACTAACACGTACACACTCACACTTCAAAACTTCGGATAAAAAACTGGATTTCGTCACACAAACACTCACACACACACGGCGTTGACGTTATAAATTAATATCAATCACTGGATCGTCACACACACACACAAACACACACTCACACACACACACACACACACACACACACACACACACACACACACACACACACACACACACTCACACACTAACACGTACACACTCACACTTCAAAACTTCGGATAAAAAACTGGATTTCGTCACACAAACACTCACACACACACGGCGTTGACGTTATAAATTAATATCAATCACTGGATCGTCACACACACACACAAACACACACTCACACTCACACACTCACACTTCAAAACTTCGGATAAAAAACTGGATTTCGTCACACACACATTCACACACACTCACACTCACACACACACACACACGGCGTTGACGTTATGAATTAATATCAATCACTGGATCGTCTGCCCCAGGATTTATTATTTACAGACCGCCGTCATATAACTGGAATATTCCTGAATGCGGCGTTAAACAAAAAACAAACAAACAAAATAACAAGACGCCATCATATTGCTGGACTATTCCGGAGTGGGCGTAGCCGTGTTATAATAATGTGACACGCTGCGACACACCGGGTACACAAAGCAGCGTTAAGCCGAAACTCACTCACTCACTCTTGTTGCAAGTCGTAATTACTAAATAAACTCCTTCTCTGAATCCTGGGACAGCCGTAGCTGCTTCCTTGTTAGATTTGCCGATACCAACATTTACGCATTAAACTTTGACATTGTCACTAAGTGCGTTGTAGCATCGCCCACAACGTCATGTCACATTGAGTCATCCTTGTAAACACGAAGGGCGAGTCAGATTGCATCCTCGGCGACGATCTCGTGAAAGATAACACTGAAATATTCTGACCGGAATACCCCCTGGGAAGGTACGTAAGTCCAGTATCATTCAAGGTATCATTTCCTTTCTCTGTGATTTTAATCGTAGTATTCTTGTTGATTTTAACTCTTTGGCTAATCTGTCTGATAATCGCCAGTGGCCAGAGGGATGGTGTAAATCCTGCTGGGGTACCATGTAGGTAGCAGAAGTACCGTAAGCCCCCATGGTCCCTAGTATGGTGGCCTAACTTTGGTTGCTGGCGATCTACAGCCCGTTTTTATATTGTATTGTTTGAATTGTATCTGATTATTTTATTGCTCTAAAACTAGTTTTAAAATTATAATCTGTGATATATTGCTGGTTGTTGTACTGTCCTTCGATGACAGCTTTTAATATATAATATCAATGCCTAACTTGTTCAAGTCACGATATGGCTGAAATACTGCCGATGTGACTTTAAATATTAACTCACTCACTCACACTGACCGGAATACGTCGGCACAAAATGAGATTCTGTATGGTTGACGTCGCCCTTGCAGTCTTCTGAGTCTCTGTCGGCGGATTGTATATAAACCTGTGATTGATATTACGACAACGCCCCTCGCCATCTGGTTCCGATGACACGCAATCAACCAAGCCTGACCACCCGATACAATAATTGCCCCGTACAAAAACCATTGGTTGCTGGCAACTTGGTTATTTAACAGATGTTAACAAATATGTGGTGTTTTGTGCTTGCGGTGTTATTAACAAATAGTTTACCTGATGTAGGTGGCTTCCATGTGAGAACCGCCACTGGTACCAATCCCACCGTTTTGTTAATTACGACATAATCCACCCTGAAGTCCCTTGCTCCTCCAGCTGAGATTCCATTAAATTTGGCAGGTAAATGTCCATATTCTGCAATGAAAGAAAAGTGAGGTGGGAAGAAATGGGGTTTCACGCCGCGTTCCAGATTACTGCACTTATTATTATAGCGACGTGCATGCACGTGTGGTGTGGTGTGTGGCTGCTTGTACTGGTTCGTACTAATGTCTTTCTGTAGTGCTAGCCCACCGATATACCATGCCACAGTTTAACATGAATACCCCACTCAGACGTAGTATACTGACTCCGACTCTGACTCCGACACTGACTCTTGTTTTATCCCCTTAATGCCGAGCACCAGGCAGCGTAACAACAAGTACCATCTTTTAACGTCTTTTGGCGGAATTACCGACCTTCCGCTCTCCGGGCAGATGCTCTATCTACTGGACCACGGAGGCGGTCTCCTGGCAGATGCTCTATCTACTGGACCACGGGACGGTCTCCGGGCAGATGCTCTATCTACTGGACCACGGAGGCGGTCTCCGGGCAGATTCTCTATCTACTGGACCACGGGACGGTCTCCGGGCAGATGCTCTATCTACTGGACCACGGAGGCGGTCTCCGGGCAGATGCTCTATCTACTGGACCACGGAGGCGGTCTCCGGGCAGATGCTCTATCTACTGGACCACGGAGGCGGTCTCCTGGCAGATGCTGTATCTACTGGACCACGGGACGGTCTCCGGGCAAATGCTCTATCTACTGGACCACGGAGGCGGTCTCCTGGCAGATGCTCTATCTACTGGACCACGGGACGGTCTCCTGGCAGATGCTCTATCTACTGGACCACGGAGGCGGTCTCCGGGTAGATGCTCTATCTACTGGACCACAGAGGCGGTCTCCTGGCAGATGCTCTATCTACTGGACCACGGAGGCGGTCTCCGGGTAGATGCTCTATCTACTGGACCACGGAGGCGGTCTCCGGGCAGATGCTCTATCTACTGGACCACGGAGGCGGTCTCCTGGCAGATGCTCTATCTACTGGGCCACGGGACGGTCTCCGGGCAAATGCTCTATCTACTGGACCACGGAGGCGGTCTCCGGGTAGATGCTCTATCTATTGGACCACGGAGGCGGACTCCGGGTAGATGCTCTATCTACTGGACAGCGGGACGGTCTCCGGGTAGATGCTCAATCTACTGGACCACGGAGGCGGTCTCCGGGCAGATGCTCTATCTACTGGACCACGGAGGCGGACTCCGGGTAGATGCTCTATCTATTGGACCACGGAGCCGGTCTCCTGGCAGATGCTCTATCTACTGGACCACGGAGGCGGTCTCCTGGCAGATGCTCTATCTATTGGACCACGGAGGCGGTCTCCGGGCAGATGCTCTATCTCCTGGACCACGGAGGCGGTCTCCGGACAGATGCTCTATCTAGTGGACCACGGAGGCGGTCTCCGGACAGATGCTCTATCTATTGGACCACGGAGGCAGTCTCCGGGCAGATGCTCTATCTACTGGACCACGGAGGCGGTCTCCGGACAGATGCTCTATCTATTGGACCACGGAGGCGGTCTCCGGGCAGATGCTCTATCTACTGGACCACGGAGGCGGTCTCCGGAGAGATGCTCTATCTACTGGACCACGGAGGCGGTCTCCGGGCAGATGTTTGTATTTTGGTTTTCACGCCTCTTACGACAAGCATGGGCTGCTGGTACCAATTCTGACCCTGAATCCGGATCGAGAGAGTAAAATAAAGTATGACTCAGTGTTGGAATATGACAAAATAGACCCAAGGGAAAGAGCAATCATAAGGAAGTAATATTTATTTGTTTGGTTATATGTTTGTTTGTTGTTTAACGTTGCACCCAGCAATAGTCCAGCTATATGACGGTGGTCTGTAAATAATCGAATCTGGACCAGACAATCAAGCCACTAACACCATGAACAATGATCTACGCATTTGGGATACGACGACATGCATCAAACAAGTCAGCGAGTCTGACCACCCGATCCCGTTGGTCGCCACCTACGACAAACATGGGTTGCTGAAGACCTATTCCACCCAGGATCTTCTCGGAGTACAAGAATGGGTTGCTGAAGACCAGTTGTAACCCGGATGTTCAGGGGTAAAAGGACGTTGTGAGGCAATTAGGAACTCACCATCAGACTCGATGACATCACAGCTGATCATGCGTCTCTGAAAGACAAGGAAGCTGAGTGATGTAAACATATTAAAGAGGAAATGCGTTTGGGCCAATTGGTAGTCGATCCCCGGCCGCGTCATACCAAAAGACGTTAAAAGACTGGTCGGCTCGGAGTCAGTATACTGTGTCTGAGTGGGGTATTCATGTTAAACTGCGGCATGGTATCTCAGTGAACTAGCACTATAAATCGGCATCAGTCCGGACTAGTACAAGCAGCCACACAAATACACATACGTACATGCACGTCGCTATATAAGTGCAATAATCTTGGACGCGACTTTAAAGCCCATTTCACCTCACCTTTTGTTTTAGGGATGTTTTCAAAACAATAAATTGTCTCAGAAAATGCTTGAAATTTTTTAGATTGTACGCCACTTTGTTGCAAGTCCTTTTCACACAAACATATTTAGGCTTATAGTTTTCATTTAACAAAAATATGGTTTGGCAGCTGTAGCCGAAATAATATCAAGTCTCCATATAAATGGTCGGTCCCTAACTGAAATAGTTGTAAAAGCTCCGTTAAACCCAACTCACTCACTCACACATGCGTGACATACAGTACTCACAGATGTGCCCACGACTTCCAGTGTATCCTGTCGTCCAGCGGTGTCCCCGGAACAGTTGCCTGTGATGTGCATTGCTTCCATGCACCATGAGACCCGGAGGAGGAGGAGGAGGAGGAGGAAAACAAATGCTCCAGGAGAACACACAGTCGCCATCTCAAGGCAGCAGTGGTGTGGTGAGAGATAGTGCAGTACTTATATACAACCATGTGGGAACAAATCTCATCAGACAGTTGCTTCCTGGTTCAATTCCGTACAGACAGATCTGATATTACCAGATATGAACGGATCCACACAGAAATTCAGTGTACTGCTTCCTGTGAAATGCTTCACTATCGCAAATACACAAGGGTCCTGAAAGGTTTTGCAAAGTTGGTTTATGTAGTTAGTGAGTGAGTGAGTTGGGGTTAACGCCGCTTTGAACAGTATTCCAATGATATCACGGCGTGTCAGCTTAATGGAACAGGAAATCCCGATGTGATGCATATCTCAGACGTTTAGCAGGTATATGCAAATATTTTGTTTGTTGTTTAACGCGTCACTCTTCAAAATTCCAGCCATATGACGGCGGTCTTTAAGTAATTGAGTCTGGACCAGACAATTCAGTGATTGACATCATGAGCATCGATCCAAGCAATTGAGATACGATGGCACGCATGAACCAAAGCAACGAGTCTGAGCACCATATCCCGGTTGATGCATGTCATCGTATCCCAATTGCTTGGATCGATGCTCATGATGTCAATCACTGGATTGTCTGGTCCAGACTCGATTTATGAATAAGATACATCATGATCTTATGTAAATAATGGCACCTATTTTGGAAACAATGAAATTATTTTTTCATCTTGGTAAGAGTAATCAACGTATATAAATTTAATATTTCATATCTTTATTATCGTTATGGCTGAAATATTGCCGACGTGACCTAAAATTTAAACTCACATGTTCCATCTCATTTCCATCACAATGCATGGATGCTGCGGATACTGTGCATATGAACAGATCAAGTAATGTATCTCACATAGACCACAGACCGCCTCCGTGGTCTAGTGGTAGAGCGTCCGCCCGGAGAGCGGAAGGTCCGGGTTCGATCCCCGGCCGCGTCATACCAAAAGACGTTAAAAGATGGTACTTGTTGTTATCCTGTCTGGCGCTCGGCATTACGGGGCTAAAACAAGGACTGGTCGGCTCGGAGTCAGTATACTGTGTCTGAGTTGGGTATTCATGTTAAACTGTGGCATGGTATCTCAGTGAGCTAGCACTATAAATCGGCATCAGTCCGGACTAGTAACAAGCAGCCACACAAACACACACACACACGTACATGCACATCGCTATATAAGTGCAATAATCTTGGACGCGACGTTAAACCCCATTTCACCTCACCTCACAGAGACCACCTAATGGCTCTCATCCAATGGGAGTTCGTGATTGGGAGTGTGGTACAATTACATCTGACAGTGTACCATTCACACAGACGCAGGGCCACGGGTTTGAGTGCCGTTTCTGCGAACTGTTCACTGTACACGGATAAGCTATTGTTCGAGCTCGAGTTTTTGGCCCCGCCCTGTGGCAGACAGAGGTCACGTGACATTCTGGCTGAAAAGGAACAGCAGTGAAAACAATCTGATATCACGTCTGCATCCCGACATAAGTGTTGTCACTTATCATCTAACGGGATATCATCTTGTCCCGATCGCATGCAACGAAGCTTGAAATTCTGGATTAATAGTTTGGTTTGTGCATAGAAAGACTAGTCAGGTCTTCAGACAATCCAGTGATTAATATCATGAGCATCGATCCACGCAATTGGGATACGATGACATGTTTCAACCAAGACAGCGAGCCTGACCACCCGATCCCGTTAGTCGCCTTTTACGACAAGCATAGGTTGCTGAAGACCGATTCTACGCCGGATCTTCACGGGTCCCCAGGAAAGATGAGCTCACGTTAATGTTATGGATTCGGAAAGTGTTCATGATGTTATGTGTGGATATTTTTAAACCTTAAAGTAACATATTTTCTTTGTACACATTGTATGAAATACCCTCTTTAATATACGGTGGCCCATAGAACATGGAGTCTGTTTTTCAATATTTTGATATTTCACTTACTGTTATCATAACCTTTTGCAAATTAACACGATTTGTCATACAAATATGTGATAAATCATGTATAAAGTAGATACTGAATCGTTGAAAAGTGAAGCAAAAATGTCAAAAACTAAAATGAAAATGCCAAAAACAGAAACGAAAAGGTCAAAAACTAAAATGAAAACGATAAAAGTAAGTGAAAAATCAAAATATTGAAAACAGACTCCATGTCCCTTATGGGCCACCGTAGTAATACACCTCGATTATCCGGCCTGGTAATTGGGTCATCTTCATTCCAAATGATACACCTACACTTGACCCTTATGCACTCGAATCTTAGGAAATGGCGTCTCGCGCTCCCCCTTCCGCACAGAGCACTGAATGTCTGTCGCTGGTGAGTTTGAATCAACAAGCTATCAATTTTACTTTTTAACGAGAGTTCGGCATAGATCTACATTCAAAATGGCTCGTTCGAGCGAGCCTTCGATATATCTAAAACAGATTTTACTTCGAGTTAGAATGAGGTCCCAGTTGTATTGGAGACGGCATATTATAACACGTGTCAAGTACTTGTCCTATTGTTACTTCCCCGATGAAGGATGGGGATGGGTCGATAATATGAATTATAATATACAGCGTCAACGCCCGAGAATAATCAGTCTTGGTTATCTGAGGAAACATATTTCATTAAGCGTAAAAGGCAAAATAGTGGTGAAGTTATGTGATCCCAACAGGTGTTCGCGAAACGGGTAAGCATGTCCTGCTCTACCGGTAGCACCCGTCACTCACACAGTCCTGCTCTACCGATAGCACCCGTCACTCACACAGTTTGTTAGTTGCCTGACGCCGCAGAGTACTCCTGCCATACGACAACGGTCTGTCAACAATCGGGTCTTGACCAGACAATCTAGGGACACGATAGCGCGTTTACAATTTTTTATAAACTTAAAACGATATGTCAGATATATAGACATAGAATATGTTTTCGCTCATTGCTTCCAGGCTTACATAATGTCTTAATTGAGTGAGTTTGGTTTATCGCCGCTTTGAACAGTATTTCAGTTATATCACGGCGTGTCAGCTTAATGTGGGTGGAAAACCCGAAGTGATGCAGGTCTCAGACGTTTTCCACTTCCGTGAAACCAACGAGCAGCGGGTATGGTGCCAAGTGAGTGAGTGAGTGAGTGGGGTTTAACGCCGCTTTTAACAGTATTCCAGTTATATCACGGCGTGTCAGTTTTATGTAGGAGGTAATCCCGAAATGATGCAGGTCTCAGACGTTTGCCACTTCGGTGAAACCCACGGGGGCTGACAAACCTAGAAAGATAATCGGGGCGAACCGGGATTGGAACCTACAATCGTAGGTTTCTGGCATGCCCAAGGGACGCAACTCTGCACGACTGGACCACCCTGGACCCAAAGCAATATCACGGAGGAACGCCAGAAATGACATTCACACATTGTTCCTTATTAAAGTGAGGAAAATATCTCTTCTAGGTAAACTATTTGATGAAATATTCCATAACCTTCCAAGACCGCCTCCATGGTCTAGTGATAGAGCGTCCGCCCGGAGAGCGGAAGGTCCGGGTTCGATCCCTGGCCGCGTCATGCCAAAAGATGTTAAAAGATGGTACTTGTTGTTACCCTGTCTGGCGCCCGGCATTAAGGGGCTAAAACAAGAACTGGTCGTCTCGGAGTCAGTATACTGTGTCTGAGTTGGGTATTCATGTTAAACTGCGGCATGGTTTATCATTGAGCTAGCACAAGGTCACCTGACAAAGGTCAGGTGAGGTGAAATAGGGTTTAACGTCGCGTCCAAGATTATTGGACCGACGTGCTAAAACGTGTGTGTGTGTGTGTGTGTGTGTGTGGTTGCATGTGGTGTCGATTTATAGTGCTTACTCACTGAGATACCATGTCGCAGTTTAACATGAATACCCCACTCAGACACAGTATACTGACTCCGAGCCGACCAGTCCTTGTTTTAGCCCCTTGATGCCGAGCGCCAGACAAGAAGAAAACTTAAAGTATATGACCGAAAGCAAAACCTATTTGAAAACTCATGAACCAATTTGGAAAAAAAAGGCGGGGAGGAGTTTCACTGAACCAGTTTCGATGTGAAACAAATTACACAATATCTCTGACACAACAAAGGTGTTCACGACACGGAAGAATGATCACAACCTGCTAGAGATGCATTCTCACGGAAACTGAATCCTGGTTTCGATGGATCACAACAAATAGAAACACAATGGCAAGCACCGGTACGAAACCGCGGCCCAGGGAGCGCTGCGGAATTTCCGTCCTTGTTGCTTGCTGGCTGGCAGATTAGTGTATCTGCGTTTGCCATTGCTACACCAAGGTCCAAGTCATGATATTTAGATTGCTAATTCATGCCAAATGTAGATATTCAATTGTATCGTATCTCCATTCTATTATGACAAACATATATATGGAAATATGTAATATGATGGAGGGGGCACAGGTGACACAGTCGACTTAGGCGTCGAAATTCGCTGTGCAGAGTTGCGTCCCTTGGGCACGCCACAGACCTATGATTACAAAGAGTGAGTGAGTGAGTGAGTGAGTATAGTTTTACGCCGCTTTTAGCAATATTCCAGCAATATCAAGGCGGGGAACACCAGGAATGGGCTTCACACATTGTACCCATGTCGGGAATCGAACCCGGGTCTTCGGCGTGACGAGCGAACGCTTTAACTACTAGGCTACCCGACCGCCCCCCTATGATTACAGTTTCAATGTTCAATATTTAATATGTTTCAATATAATATTCCAGCTATATGATGGCGGTCTGTAAATAATCGAGTCTGCACCAGACAATCCAGCGATTGACATCATGAGCATCGATACACGATATTGGGATACGATGACATGCATCAAACAGGTCAGCGAGCCTGACCACCTGATCCCGTTAGTCGCCTTTTATGGCAAACATGGGTTGCTGAAGACGTATTCTAACCCGGATATTCACGGGTTTTGTACTTTCGAATCCCCGCTGATCTGTCTTTGATTACACCAGAAACACACTTGGATTGCACTCTTAGATCTACCCATCTAAAAAGAAACGCTTGGCGTAGAATCTTACAGTCGCTATAGTGAGTGAGGGAGTAACTCTACGTCGCCGTGTAAAAAATAATGGGAGTCGAACCTGGGCCTTCGGCTTGACAAGCGATCGCTTCAACCACTATGCTACCCCACCCTAACAATTGCTCGAACGAACGGGCATACAACTTTCTACTTAACCCATGTCTCTATATTTCAGGTCTGACCACCCGATCCCGTTAGTCGCCTCTTAGGACAAGCATAGTCGCCTTTTACGGCAAGCATGGGTTGCTGAAGACCTATTCTAACCCGGATCTTCACAGGTCCATTGACATATTAATAGTGAGTTGTGGGTTGTGCTTTAAAACCTCTACGAGTGAGTGAGTGAGTTGTGTTTAACGCCGCATCTAACAGTATTCAAGTTACATCTTTGTGTGTCGGCTTATGTAGGATGGAACCCACGAGCACGGGTGTAGTGTTGACAAGCTTAGAAACATAATCGGGGCGAAACATATTAATAAACAGATGCAATACACATCAGCTTAGTAGTGTGGTGTCGGCCAAATAGAAGCTTGTAGCCAGCAAGTAGGCCACCTGCCACACTGTTTATACAACAATTAAACTGCCTGGATAAACAATTCAGTTATCTATGTTAAGCGAATCAGTGGACCCAGAAAATATTTCTAGCGTCACCAGAATTTCTACTATTTTTTCCTTTAATTCTAATAAGGATGGACTCTGCCAGGACCAAACAAGATATAACAAGTACATGTACAGCAATATTCCTGCAGAGGGCACCAGATTTGTTTGTTGTTTAACGCTGCACACGGCAATATTGCCGCAATAATACGGCGGTCATAATCGTGCCTGGGCCAGACAATCCAGAGATTTGACATGAGCATCGATCCAAGCAATTGGGATACGATGACATGCATCAACCAAGTCAGCGAGCCTGACCATCCGATCCCGTTAGGTTGGTTTGTTGTTTTACGCCGCACTCAGCAATATTCCCGCTATATGACGGCGGTCTGTAAATAATCGAGTCTGGACCAGACAATCCAGTGATTTGACATGGGCATCGATCCACGCAATTGGGATCGATGACATGCTTCAACCAAGTCAGCGAGCCTGACCATCAGATCCCGTTAGTCGCCTTTAACGGCAATCATGGGTTGCCGAAGAGCTTTTCTACCCCAGCAAACTAAACAGTTAACTCAATTCGGTTTGGCATGTCACGTGATCCATCTTTTAACACAATGTGTCCCTATCTAGCCTTTTCACAAAATCTCCCAGATCCGTGAAGATTCCGGGGTAGAATAGGTCTTCAGCAACCCATGCTTGCCGTAAAAGGTGACTATGCTTGTCGTAAAAGGCGACTAATGGGATCGGTTGGTCAGGCTCGCTGACTTGGTTGATGCATGTCATCGATCCCAATTGCGTGGATCGATGCTCATGATATTAATCACTGGATTGTCTGGTCCAGACTCGATTACTTACAGACCGCCGTCATATAGCTGGAATATTGCTGAGTGCGGCGTTAAACAACAAACCAACCAACCACAAAATCTCCCCGCAAACCTCAGGAATCGGACCATACACCCTTCCAAGCGTAATGTGTAAGTCTGGTATCATTGTCGTATGGTTAAAACAACTTCAACACAGACTTAGCCAAGTCTAACACAGCACCTGTTCAGTGAAAAAAAAGAAGAAACTTTAGTCTGCATTAATACTTTATTGGAAAGTCAGCAGAGGGTAAACTTGATATACATTTGTGATTTTTTTCATTTTAATCTGTATCACCCTCCAAGCGCTTCTTCATCTAATGCATCATCCAATTCACACCTCCATGACTGACATCATCCTGGACGACTATTATCATTATGACGGCAGTTCAGTTTAAGGAGAAACAAACATGACATTACTGTGCCATAGACGAAAGGCATCCCAGGTCTTGTATCACATTCAGAATCTTTTTCTTATCATAGGCATGACAAGTTAACAAGTTAACTAGACATGTATTGCTTATACTGTGACTCAATGTACAACAGTGGGTGGTGCTTTAAGCCTCTATGAGTGAGTGAGTGAGTGAGCTGGGTTTAACACGGCTTTGAACAGTATTGCAGTTACATTACAGCGTGACAGATTAATATGGGAGGAAAGCCCGAACTGATGGAGGTCTCAGACGGGACAAGGACGGGAATGATGACAAACCTGGAACAATAATTGGGGTGAATCGGGATTCGAACCCACAACCATAGGTTTCTGGCACCCCAAAGGACGCAAATCTGCGCAGCAAATTTCCTTTCATGACAGGGCGCCTGACCCCGAAGCCTCTATGAACAGTATGTAATATATATCACGGTACTAATGCCCAATGGAGGGAGTGGGTGGTGTATTTCAGTTATAGCATGTTAATGTCAAATGGATGGGGTGGAGAAGTATTTGTAAGTCAACCTATGTAATTATCAACCTACTGTAAACTGAAAAAGTGGTTTGACTGGCCAGGGGATGTTTTCCAATTTCCCCTTTACCATTCACAAAATGAAAGAGCAGTATTTCAGACACTTTAAACCAGAAACGAAGCCAAAACGTTCAGGTATGACACCGACAGCCCTAAGAATATAATCAGATAGAATCTGAGAAATAGAACCCAGCAAGTACATTCTTGCACAACAAAGGGAGGCAACTCTGCACATCAAATTCTGATTAAGCTGACAACAGATTTTGTCACTAGAAAATGTCATAATTATGTTAAAACATACTTGTCCAGCAAAGTTTTTAAAGCACCTGTGATATTGTTTCAGTTTGTCAGTAAACACTGTCTGATGACATTTCTGTATTAATGTCAATCCAAACAAAGTCAGAAAATTTATAAGGTTCCTGAATCGGTATTAAAAAAATTATTGAACAGCTTTAAAACTTCACGACAAACTGTCAAACTAACTGCAGTTAAGCACACAAAACTGACTTTTTTTTAGATGTTTACTGCAAGGCAGAACTATGAAAACTAAAACAGTGTTTGACATACAGATTCTCCACCCCTAGAAGTCCTGTAAAGAGTGGAATGTTGTGTCAGGCTCCACGTTTCACCACACACATGCCATGCATACGCTAATAGATATAAAATAGGTTGTGCTTAG
Organism: Haliotis rufescens; assembly: GCF_023055435.1. Classification (NCBI taxonomy): domain Eukaryota; kingdom Metazoa; phylum Mollusca; class Gastropoda; order Lepetellida; family Haliotidae; genus Haliotis; species Haliotis rufescens. Next base: position 30,671,082 of record NW_025964372.1, read on the forward strand.
GGAAAAAGGTATTTTCGTGAAAGAGGTATAACAATTAGGGCTATGAAGAAAACATTCATCAAGCATGGCAGTTATCCATTAAGTTGCTTCTTACACTTGTTGGTGGGGGACCTATTGTAACCCAATCCAGAGCTCCAGATAAGCTTTTGGTGTTGTAGGTATTTTACCCATGCATTTTAAAATCATTGGGTATCAGTAATTCTATCTGCGTATTCAAATTTCTTTTACCCACTAGTTTTTACACATGTGGGTTTTTAAGTTAAATATTTAAAAACACTATTCATCTAGTCCCTGCAAACTGGTGTCGTGTGGGTTGGAGAGCTTTATAGGACTCAAAAATACCACGATACTTCCACAAGAAAGTGTGATGCCAAATGATCATGATGTAACTGTCATCGTGGAGTTTGGCAAGGTTGACGGAATGCCCTATTATAATTTCAAAATAAGTTGCTGATTTGGTAATCGAATACGGAGGGTTACTTCACAATATTTTGATGATACGCACAAGTTTTATTTTTGTAGGGTATCTGTAATGTTCGTTGTGTACTTGATACGCTTGGATTATATTTTACTGTGTATTTCTGCATTTCTGATGCGTATTTCACGCAGATACGCAGCATATCTGGAGCTCTGCAATCATACTTCCCATTTTTCAAAGCTTACCCCAAATAAGTCAAAACCACAACACGTTTTTACCACAGATGGCGACGAATTTCTTTTAAATGCAGCAGTCAAGCCATAACACCAAGAGAGGGACAAGAAATGTAATCACAGAATCAATACACCGCCCATAATCACACACAACTATATAGGGTAAACACAAAGGGAGAAAATAAATTGAATTATTGTCCAGCAAGAATAACATAAGTAGTTACTCTCAAATGAAATCTAATAAAAGGTTAATTGATCATCTTGAACTAATAAGTGTTGATTAATCTCATTAGGAAAATAAGATCTCCCTTAAAAGAAACAGATAATGCCCACATATACACAATGAAACAGTGAAACAGAAAAAAATACTTGGAACCATTTTCCAATAAAGGCAATAAACATGAAAAAAACGAAACAGTTTCTCTCAACTCACATACTGCGCTATACCGTATTCAATGTATAAATTGCCACCAGCTTTTCTCAACAGAAAGTGAGAATGGAGATTAAATGTTTGTTCCATCAATATAATGAGCAATGCCAACAATGATAAAACAAGTAGTCAGTCAAGATTGTTACTAGAGCTCCCCCTAGTGATCTCTGCAATGATCAATCCTTATCAAACCTGTGAATAACATGTTAAGCGAACACTATAACCACTGGGCTACCCAACACCGCTTTTGAACAAAATAGTCCCTTTAACATGTTAAGATAAACAGGCAGAAATGTCCTATTATTTATCGTACTGCAATGAAATACTCAGATCCTTTCATAGCTTAAACAAAGGATTAAGTCCTCTTTTCTGAGTGTCCACCCTATTTGTCATGACTATTGGCACTTCATACGTTGAATACAGTATTACACATTGAATATGATTTAGTTCACAAGTAAATTCATCCTCAATGTTAACATTTGGCATGATTGATTGTCCAAAACATAAGAATAACAGTGAAGTAACAGCAAGTCTTTATGCATGGTTCGTAAAGCTATTTGACCATCAGGAGACCGGTCACTTAGTTCTTGAAGGACACCTGCAGCTGACGACCTTTGAGCCAGTAACCGTTGTAGCACTCTATGGCATACTCAGCTTCCTCGTAGTTTGTCATGGTGACAAACCCATAACCTTTACAACAACCCTTCCCTGTGTCCATAATAACGTTCACTTTCTGCACAGTTCCACATGGGGCAAACAACTGCCACAGAAGCTTTTCATCAGCATCAGTCCCAATGTTGTAAACGAACAGGATGTGACCCCCAGCCTGGCTGTAAGGACCTTGACCTGGATGACCTTGGCCCATGGGGTTGAAGTGGAAACGGTTCCGTTGGTTGCGCATGGGTCCAGGGGAGGGAAAGCGATTGCTGTAGCCGGCAGAATGATGGTGGGATTGATGCTGCTGGTACCCGGGGGGTGGGCGGAGCTTCTTTGCATTATCATCAGCAAATTTAACAAGTAAGGCCTCATTTGAACCTGGTGGGTTCTTACCCCCAAGAGCACTACATGCTGCGTCTGCCTCTGATCTTGTGTCATACAGAACAAAGCCTACCCTTTTGGACACACCCGTATTGGGATCAACCAAAACTCGTGTCTGGATGATCTTGCCGTAAGGCTCGAAGTAAGAATGCACCTCCTCCTCTCTCCATTCCCTGGGGAGGTTCCGTACGTAGAGGTTCGCACCCTTGATGGCGTCGCCTCCATGTCGAGCCAAAGCAACTTTGATCTTTTTGTTCTGCATCTGCAGCCCATTCAATGTTTTAATGGCGCGTTGTGCATCGTCTTCATCTTCGTAGTCGATGAAACCAAAGCCATAGCTGTAGCCAGATGACTTGTCGCGGACGATCTTGCAGGACTTGATTGGACCGATACTGAGGAACATGGACCGGAACTCTTCATCTGACAGGGTCTGCGGCAGGTAGTTTATGATAAGGTTTGTGTTGGAGTTGTCTGCCATTGTGATAGTTAGCTGCGACAACCTTCAGACAGACAACCTGACGTCTTCCAGGGGCCATGGTGAAGAGGAAAAATGAAAAAAAAAAAGGAAAAAAAATCAATGTAGCGATACCTGGTAAACAGAAAACAAATGTTTTCAGTAGAATATTCAAGATGATTATTAATATGTCTGACCTGTTCCCTGGTGAATCAACCTGTAGAATACACAACTTAAATTTACGATAAGATCGGTGTAACATTGCAATTAGCACATTAATAAATGAAGTCACAAATACAGTTGTGAACAAACCCTGGAACATTGTGAGCCCTTCTGGCAACAGTGTTCACAAAAGTGCATCAAAAGAAAATCAGGAATTTCCATTCTTTCACTACAACACTGAAACAAAGGCTGTCTGGCAGTGTTGGCTGAAAAAGTCTCAAATAACCTTTCAATAGGATACATGGTGTAAATATTCAGCTATTCCCATTAGTTTGAAAGAAAGATGCTACATCAAGACTGGCTACATTTTATAGGACTTTAAGTGAGTATGGTTTTACGCCACTATTAGCAATATTCCAGCAATATCACAGCGGGGGACACCAGAAATGGGCTTCACACATTGTACCCATGTCGGGAATCGAACCCGGGTCTTTGGCATGACGAGTTAACGCTTTAACCACTAGGCTACCCGACCGCCCCTTCATAGGACCTTAAACACTGCATCCAAGAAGAGAGATAATATATTAAAGTTCAGTATCAGGATAATTTCAATGTCGTATAAACGTGATAAATTTCACCTCCCTTTTTCAAAACACCTAATAAGGCCAGAGAGAATTTGTTGAAGATTGTTAAAATAAATGTTTGTGGCATGCCAAAATGGGGCAAAATCATTATCTTGTCCAAAATTGGACTTCTGTTTAAATTCCATTTTATTTGGACACACATCATTTAATTAATACCAATTATGAAAGCAGTGTTTAAGTTTACATACAGAAATATTGATCACCAGAACTCCAAAATAAATCTCTGGTAACTTAATGAAAGTACTTTCAGAACACATTTTGAATGTGAAAATTAAAATACAACTAGAGTATAAAAAGAAAGGATTATGGAATATTTCCAAATGTATTCTAATATTTTAGAAGGGTCAAAGGTAGTAAACACAACACAATCTAATATTAGATATTAACCAAAGCAACAGTGCATGTCATTAAGAGTTTAACAAATAGAACACAACTTTAACATTTACTGAACATGCTCAAAACACGTTTCTGAAAATCTAAACAGTGAAAGCTTGAAACACTCAATTTAGCTAATAAACATTTAAACACACTACCCAAAGGAACACCAGATTCTTTTGTATTACAGCAGTGTTAGAAATTGGCACCAGTCCTGTAGTCCTTGCCAAACTGCCCAATAGTAAAGGTATCCTAAGGACTAGTAGAAATTTGCCATTATTAAGGGTTTTTCTATATGTTATCATCATAAGGACTAGTGAACTAAAACTACCACTGTACAGATTAACTGTAGTGGATTTTTTTATGGATAACTTCTTATTTGTACAGCATAACAAAGAAGTTCTCCATAAATAAAACACTTGTGGATAACAACTTCTTTATTGTACCATTTACTTTCTCATCCGTCAACTTCTTAGAAACGCCTATCAAACAATTCAGGATTTACTACAGTAATTAATGAAAGAACCTGGTGTTCATACTTCTTTCGAGTAGCATCTATTGTTAAATGTCAAAGATCTTCCACAAAACGAATAGATGATAACAAATCCTTACCCAAACTTTAAAGGTACTTTATCACCAATTTACCCAAAAACCATTGTGTATACATTAAGGGTTTTAGGTATTATGGTATATCCGAATTCAGATTCATTCTTTCCATGATACGTATCACAATATCATTTTTCATCCTTGACATATGGGTGATTTCTAATGGGGATTTGTATCATGTGTTTATTGTTATATACTTCCCAAATGCCTTCGATCCCCAGGAGCGAGGATCCGGGGCCCCAAGATGGCTGCTTGTTTTGTTTTGTTCCATTTATGAACTTCAGTTCATACCTCAATGTATTAGATTGCTACTGAATCAAATTTAGTGAGTGAGTGAGTATGGTTTTACGCCGCTTTTGGCAATATCACAGCAATATCACAGCGGGGGACACCAGAAATGGGCTTCACACATCGTACCCATGTCAGGAATCGAAGAATTAAAAATTTAGAATTATACACAATATTGTGATACGTATCGCAATACGGCCGCCTTGTGCATTGCAAAATACTGTGATACACTTTAAACCTCTAATACCAATCCCCAGTATACATCTTGCAGAACCATGCCCAAGCCCAAGAAAATTCCAAACTCATCTCGCTATTAGTATGTGCTGTTTGTGTAATCTCTAAGAAAATGGTGACTTCAAAAGAAATTGTGTGTGAAGAAAACTACAAGGGACTGAGCTCAACTGGTCCAATATTCAGGTTTCCAGTATGTAATACAACACACAATATTCAGGTTTCCAGTATGTAATATGACCCACAATATTCAGGTTTCCAGTATGTAATACGACACACAATATTCAGGTTTCCAGTATGTAATATGACACACAATATTCAGGTTTCCAGTATGTAATATGACACACAATAAATATTCAGGTTTCCAGTATGTAATATGACACACAATATTCAGGTTTCCAGTATGTAATACGACACACAATGCCTTCTATTACATGATTCAGCTTCATCATGAATGTATTATTCATTTTTTATAGAAATTAGGCCGAAAGAAAGATTTTACTTTCAGAATTGATTTAAGGGATTTTACATCAACAACTTGATACTCACTAAACATGGGTATACCACTTTGTCAAAAGCTCATTTCAGATGGTGGTTTGTGCAATTTAACATCCTGAATAATAGGTGCATGGTATTACCAGTATACCACGATTTGAAATATGTCACAATATGTTTGGAAAACATTGGTGTATTGTGTTTTTCAAAATCATGCATATCTTCATCTGGGCAAAGTTAACATAAGTGAGTAGCTGAATTGAAATTCTGGATTTAGCAACAGATTCCTATGATAATAAGCGAAACTATTCCTGCCCAGCTGCCTGTAGATGTGTCTATTAGGGATGCATTGAAACCATAGCAACAGTATTTCAGGAATCTAATCAACATCAAATATGGTATCTATTGTTTTCAGACCCATCTTCTAGGACTGGGATGAGTCTAAATTTGATACCCGGGTATCCGACCCCCTATTACCCGACCCCCTATTACCCGACCCTAACCGGGTACCCACTGCAGGTCTCAAGAGTTAGGAACAAAATGTCTGATTGGGAATTGTTTTACCCCAGCCCTGGACAAAACTATTTAGATACATGTATCAAACGACCAGATCATGCGTACACGGAAGTTGACTAAAGTGTTATCTTTACTCCAACATATGCAAGTCAAAAGGAATGTGTGTATCCTCAGAAAGAAATGCGAACATTAGCCACATCTAGTGTAACCACGGAGACATAGTGAGGTTTTGTCATTACACAATATACCACATGACTAACCACGGGTCCGGGTAGTCCTGTGGGTACCCAGGTACAAGGGGTACTCAGGACCACCCCCTGACCCGAGTACTGAGTTACCCGTCCCGGCCCTACCATCTTCAGTACAGAAGGTTAAAACTTCTCTAGTGTAGTGTGGACAATGTGTTGTATGCATACAGTAGTCTTTTCTTTCTTTTTGGGGTGGGTGGTGGTGTTTGGTTTGTTGTTTAACGCCGCACTCAGCAATATCCCAGCTATAAGACGGCAGTCTGTAAAAGAAATCAAGTCTAGACCAGAAAATCCAGTGATTGACATCAAGAACACTGATCCACGCAATTGGGATACGATGACATGCGTCAACCAAGTCAGCGAGCCTGACCACCCGATCCCATTAGTCGCCTCTTACCACAAGCATAGTCGCCTTTTACGGCAACCATGAGTTGCTGAAGACCTATTCTAACCCGGAATCTTCACAGGTCCCATACAGTAGTCAAAACACAAATTTTATTCATTTGAAGCCATCGTTGCGCAAAGAAAATAATCGGGATACTTCCATGTACAAAAAATACCCTGCATGTAATCGAGACCCAGCATCTATTGTTTTCAGATACCTGTACCCCCATGTTTTATCAAGGAAATCAAGGTACAGTAAACTACGGTTACAACGAACACGCTTATAACATGTATAACGAACTGACGGATATAACGAACTTACTTTTTTGGTCCCGACTATTTGCTGTAGTCATGCTGTATATATGCTTATAACAAACTACGGTTATAACAACTAAAATTAGTAGTCCCTTTGAGTTCGTTATAACCGTACTTTACTGTACTATCATACATTCTGAGTGAATGAACATTGTTTAACTTTTAGCAATATTCCAGCTTTATCACTGCAGGGGACACCAGAAATGGGCTTCACTCTTTGTTCCCATATGGGGAATAGAACTTGGACCTTCGGCATGACGAGTGAACACTTTAACCACTAGACTACCTCAACAGTAAAAAGGAATGATGAAAGGAAGATTATTTTTGCTTTAGCTTGCCAGCACCACACAGTGCAAAGTACAAATCACACCTTGACAAATAATCACCATGGCAAACTTTCAAATGTTGTTAGCGTGAAATGGGGTTCAAACATTGTACCCATGTGGGGAATCGATATAGGATCGTCGTCATGACGAGCGAACACTTTAACCACAAGGCTCCCCCACTTCCCCCATACATTCTTCCCTTTTGATATCTTGTGTGACTTGGTGTCTTTTTCAAACAAAAATCTAAATACTGTCATCCTATTCAACATGATCAGGCAATGTTAACTCACCTTATCTACAAATATCTCAACGGATTTTTAATCCGTTGAGGAATAATAACGTAACATGTATCAAGAAAAGAAAAAAATAAAGAAAAAAGAAAAAGGTTCACAAATTACCTTATCCTCCTATTTGGACGGCAAAAAAAAGCTGATTTATGACTGAACCTGAGAAACCGAGTTGTACGATCCCCAAGGGATTGAGGAAAAAACTATCTGATGGAGAAAAAAAAGTATGAGAAAACAAAACACTACACAAAAAATTTCACACGCAGTACTGAAGTATAGTGAAGCAAGATCACACATAAGTCACTGATGAAAGTTTCACATAACATGTTGGTTGGTTGGTTTGTTGTTTCACGCCGCACTCAGCAATATTCCAGCTACCTATGTGACGACGGTCTGTAAATAATTGAGTCTGGACCAGACAATCCAGTGATGTTCAAAACAATTGTCAATTATGAAAACGAAAAGTGTACATTTTCCATCAGTTATGAGTGAGTGTGGTTTTATGCTGCTTTTAGCAATATTCCAGCAATATCACGGCAGGGACACTAGAAATGGGCTTCACACATTGTACCCATGTGGGGAATCGAACCCGGGGCTTCAGCGTGTTGAATGAGTGCTTTAACCACCAAGCTATCCCACCTCCGCATCAGTTTTGAATAACCGGAGTGGAGATATTACACAACTAGGTTATAGACATGTGTATACTGCTGGCATATAGAAATGGAAAGCAATACAATTTTATTCAAATGCATGGAGCTGCACCTGTTACCAATGTTACAATCTGTAAATACCTACTCCACGTTATGAATAGTCTAAAGTGAAAAGTCCATACAAATGTGAGCGTGCCTCCAAATGACTCTCAAAGCAAATTATTCACCAACACACATTTGATCTTTAAATCTTCCATTTATGCAGGGTACTTTATTTGTTATACTTTTTGTGGCACGCTAACACGCAGAAAACCTGACAGCGAATAATACTACAACTTCAGGCATGTTGCCTGTGTTCAGAAATAATGCCGCTGTCCACAAAGCTATTATAACCTATGACTATCGCATGAGTATCTTACAGTATCAGACTGAAAGTTACAACATTCATAGTGCAAGGTCCTGTTTGTGGAAGATGGTAAACTGGTTTGTTTTCATCATTGGCGATATCCAACTACCATATTCGACATAATAAGCACCCAGAGCGCTCTCAAAATTAGAATAGGGGGTTCTTATTAGAATATTATTTTGGTGAAAAACAACAGAGTTGAAAGATAGTAAATTTCGTGGTTTATGCTGACAGCCGGAAATGTTTATATACGACATATATTTTTCCAGAATTTTATTTCCCATGATTAAGGATGCATATAATAGTTTCATACATGTATAATTAAGTTTTGTGTATATTGATCAATCGGAAGGGGTGCTAATTTGGATTGTTCACTAGCCAATATATCAGCAAATATCGCTGTGGGCGCTTATTACGTCAAATACGGTATTTAGAGTTTTTCAAGGTGACAAATTGAATATATGTCGTTACCTAGAGCTATTTAAAATATCTGAAGTACAAACTAATTTCTCCCATTGATGTCACTATTATGACGCTTGTTTTAGGAAATATAATCTTCCAAAGACACTTTTCTGGTGGTCTTTTCGTCTGTCGGTGTTCCCCTCAAGTTTGATGTCACTGAACCCTTGTTTCTTGTATTTGCTGTCTCTAATTTATTCATAATGTATCTCAATCTTGTATTTATTGATAACCCTTAACATACGAGACAATGTCTTAGTTTCATACTTGCCACTTAATACAATGTCCACACAACCATGGTAATTCCACGTGCAGCACTTAATCATAGAAAAAAGAAACTAATTATGTAAAAACAATGTATTAATACTATTATCGTGTATACATTTTGGAAATTAGAATTAAAACATCACACATTTCAAATTATTCTAAAATAGTTTCATTAACATTCAGTTGTATTCCGACTTAAAATAGGCTACTACTTGACCATGATCATAGTATACACACGTCTATATTTTTCCCTATGTTTTATCTTGAGCAGTGATAGAAAAAAAATCTGATGACCTCTCACCACAGACAGTGCCACATGTACATCTTTGGTCATAGCCGATTCTCTTCAGAGAACATATGATACTATAATGAGGAGGAGTTGTTTTTTTCTTGCTGATAAAAATATTGGACAAGTAGCCCAGATCAGAAAATCGTAGCATTGGTTAATCTCAGTCTTGTATCGGCGATTTAAGTTTGGAACAACAAATAAAAGTCTAAACTCAGTTCGTTACACACAATACTACAACGACACTGCTCAAGTGATAACGCAAAGAATGTTTCTTTCACATACTTATGGCCAATGAAACACACATTATCATATGCATTGCTAAATATTCGCACGTGGGTGGGAAATCGACAGTACCGGTGGTGGACAAATCGTGTTTAATTACAAATGCTGGAACTGTCTCTACAACTGATAGCGTTTAATATATAAAGTGATCCATGTTTAACACATGTTTCAAATTGTGAACATGCAATTTCGCATATTAAACATTCCTCATCAAACTGATTTCACACAATCCATATTTTACGCACCTGCCAGGGGAAATGGCGGATTTGAAATGCGCATGTGCGTGGTTGCATAGTTGTGAATGAAGGGGAGTAACTCTTTCGTAATTATATTTCCAGTGCTTGTCGTTACATGGAATGCTACACATGCATACATGGATGTGATCCAGTTACATACAACTGCTGAAAAGCGCTGGGCTTACGTTACGGGTTTAACCCATTCGTATTTAGTAATTTAGAAATATTCCATTCCAATTTAATCCCTGTGTCAACAAAATAAAATTAAATGAATGTTCAGGGGTGAATTCAGGATTTTATTTTAAAAAAGGGTGGGGTGTAATTTCAGTGAGAGGGGAGATGGGGTACTTTCACGCCCAAATCAACATGTTATAATGGTAGGTAACATTTCTTGTCATTTTTCTCTGTGTGTGCGAGAGGGGGTGGGTGGGGTTGTACGTGTTAAAAAGGGGTGGAGGTGGCCACCCCAACAACCCCATTCCTGGATGTAGAATACAACACACACTACGCGGAACTTTACTTTTCAAATAATAATTAGATACACACACTGACTGTTGGAAAATATCACTTATAAGGAATGAAAATCAAGATTATTTATTCAACAATATTTTCAGAGTTCAGAGCAACACTTAAATGGAATACCATTACCGATTGAACATGAGAGTTTCGGGCAGAACTTGGCATTTATTGCTTGGAAATGCGCCAATCCTGCGTTCTAGAATAGCTGCGCATGGGCTTAACATAGAAAGATGGTATGTATCTTATGCAAAGTGCACTGTAAGCTATACATTTGATAGAACAATGTTTTATCGTGAAATAAACCGAGCTTCGTCCGTCATTGTTCTTTGCGATTTATCGCGTAGCTATCGTATATACAAGAATAAGGTATCCAGTGCCGCATGTGCGATGAATCCATTGCTTACCCCTATTCTGCCCTTTTCGCCCAACAGAATCTGTTTCGGCAGATAATCGAGACTTTTTATTCTCTGGCGTTGACGTTTTATATTAATGGAGTCACACAAGAACATGCGCATTCTTACGGAAAGTTTTGCTACATTAGCAAACATGGTGAATGGGAAGTAATATGCTTCACCCCTTGTTTATATTCATCAATCCAGTCAGTGTGATCAATCAATTAACACAGTATCAGCGTATTAACTGTTTGATTGGCATTCTAGAAGTTGATGAGTAAGCAAGAAAACGTACAACTTTATGGATAACAATTACCTGTTGTTGTCAATGTTAATCTTCTGTTCATCACAACATATCATACACGTCTCATCACTTGGTTGTTATGACTCCAGCTTGAGAACGGTGTGAGAATCTACATCGAAACGTCGCTATATGCCTTTGTTTGTTTGTTTGTTGCTTAACGCCGCATTCAGCAATATTCCAGCTACATGACGGCGGTCTATAAATGATCGAGTCTGGACCAGACAATTCTGTGATTGGGATACGATGACATGCGTCAACCAAGTCAGTGAACCTGACCACCCGATCCCGTTAGTCGCCTCTTACGACAAGCATAGTCGCCTTTTACAGCAAGCATGGGTTGCTGAAGACCTATTCTACCCCGGATCTTCACGGGTCTCGCTATATGCAATAAACCAGAAGTTGTTATACATAAAGTTTACGTTTTCTTACTTCCAGCGTATGCATTACAAAAGTGTATTAACAACTTGATCAGTAAGACAACACATGCAGGTTTCAATGATGGTTACTTTGGATCAATGAAATAAATAGAGCAAATAAATGGAAACTAACACTATTCGTACTATATATTTGTATGAAAACACAATGCCATTTAGAAAGTGATCAAATGTAACAAATGTAATATTTGGGATAACACTTTCTGAGTAAAGTACAGGTTCTCGACTCAACCCCCAAAAAGTACGAGAATCTGTACTTTACTCAGAAAGTGTTATCCCAAATATAACATTTGTTATATATATTTGTACTTTTTCATGTGGCCATTGTGACATTTTGGTTATTGACTTTTATTTTTTCACGCGGTCATTTTGACCTGCATGTTCACAAGAAAAAAATTATATTTAATTTCGAACAACAGTCGTTACTTCCAATGCTAAGATATCGGGCATTATACACAATAGAAAACTTCTGAAACAGATTCAGTTACCTTCTCAACACCAAAAATGTAACTTAAGCATTTATTATAAAAAGCCAGCCTGTGTTTTAAAAGCTTCGTAACCATTGTTACCCTCAGATCGGAACGAAATATTGCTGTGCGAAGCTTTAAATAGGGAAGGGGGCTTAGGGAACATATGAGCGAGAGCATGTTATTTAAGGTCATAATCAGCAATATTCTATTTATATCACGTGGATCTATAATAATCGAAATAGGTAGGGAAGCAAGTTACTGAAAACATAAGCAGCAAGCACGTTGGTGCTACGCTTAAATATCACCCACCCCGAACAATGTGAGATGCGGCGTAAAATCTCGTCCGAATGTTATAAAGGATACTCTCGTTATTCAATGTGAAAACAGGGAAAATTCCATTAATGGTTTCTTACCCTCCAACCCCATAACGAATAAGCTCCTTCGATCATTTGACCATATATGTTTTTTATGCTCCAGCCATAGAACGTGAAAAGAATATTATATCCTCTTCACCAAGAACGATTTTCGTGGGTGGCACAAGTCAGAGTAGTTTCCCTTATTGAACTCTTCTTGTTACTCGGCTGAAATTGACATTTGATTTCAACCAATGAAATTGCAGGGATTTGCATCCGATGGAAACAACAACAAAGATTTTGTCTATCCATCATCATTTTCCCTGTATTTTGGCCTGCATTATTGATCTGAGTGGATGGATAGGTGGTAACTGATGCCAAAAGGTTCGTTGATATATTTGCAATTATTTATTATGATGTAATTACAGTGTATTTGAAAATACAACTTGGAAATGTCAGCGAAATGTGTCAGTCGTGTTGTCGAAATGTCAACGTGTTTTTGCATGAATTTCTGAAATTCCTCTCCTTAGTAACACTGGATAGATGAACGGTTGATCTATTTTAGTAGATTCCTGTCAAGCAAATGGTGATATTAAAATACGCAACTTCTATTTTTGCATAACCTCGATATGCATGTTGCATATTTCAAGTTGTTTGAAATCAATATTGAAACTTGTGTGAACAAGTATGGAAATTAGCGCCGATTTCAAATTCATGCAATAACGATATTGTTGAAGGAATATCGCATTCTTTACAAAATGTACATAACCGAAACTTTAGATTCTAGATAATGAATTTACAGTTACGTGTGTAAGCATGAACCAGTTATCAAACAAACTCTTGAATATTTTATAACCCAGCTGTAAACAGCAAGAATAGATTAATATTAATAAGGAATTAGTGTTCACCCAATGGGTCCCGTGGCGATGGTGTTTTATATATCTTTGTCATACAAGGCTGCTGCTTCATTTCTTAACTCAAAGCTGCATGAGTTACAATGAGTAAGTTAAATTGCATAAATCTTGTTAGCCTATACTGAGTATTGCAATCAGCCGATAGGGAGCCGCCTATAGGTGTAATTTAAATAGACATTGTATGCCTAATTTGGCGCACATTAACAGTGAAACACAGGATGGATGCCATTAAATCACATTACATATTCATTGTTAGTCACTATATTATATTTCGAAAACAATTATCACATTATTACAATGCTATTTGTGTATTTTGATAGTGTAATCAAGCTCTGAATGTAAAATCACCAATACAACCATTAAGATGTTATTGATTCTGATCTTGAAATGGGAATAGACTCAAAACAAAAGTGCATCTAGCAACATGAGCAAGTTTGATTTAGATCTTTTAAACAATAATGCTGTTTGTCTTCTGACTCACTTTTATCAGCTAGATCTAATCATGTGCTTATAAAAATACTTTCAGTTTTATACCACTGGTAATAAATGTCATGATAACAATGTCCAGACAGAACCGGAATGGGGAGCTAAAAGTTATAACTGATGTATGTAAAGACGAAAATCTACTAAAATGACACAAAAGGACAAATTTGGGTAAAGTAGACTCAAATGTACAAGGCACACATGGCTAATTTATCGTATTGTAAACTATACATGCTGTAAATGTGAACATCAACTGCATACCAGGACGCCCATTATTATGTATTAGTGGTAGTTTTTTTTATATTTTGCTTACCCTCCCCCTCCTCTTAAAACCTGGGTGATGAAAATGAAAAAAAAATCAGGTAAAGATATATATCCTTGTTTGGGGCTCTAAATATCCAAATAATCCCAATCACCATGTTTAGGACCCCATGAAATTGTAGAGAGCTGTGTACCATGCATTGTGAAGATCAGCCCTTGACTCTAGTGTTGGAGCTTGGCGCATGTCAACAGTGACAGAGAACATATTCCACATGCATCATGTTAGGGCAACTCCAACGGTATAAATACTGGCTACAAAAAGATCTAACTAATGTTTTGTCAAAATGTAAAAGTAGGGATGTGTTTTAAGTAGGCCTAGGTTCCATTTTTTTAAAGGAAGGTTGGGCTACGCAGGCATTGCCTTCTACTTCATGGTGAGAATAATGTTGACTGTATCTATGCCATGAACATGACATCTTCCCCAGGCAAGTGAGTAAACTGACTTTAAAAGTCCAGTTTCCACACTTGCCGAACTAGGCTGGTATTATGGAGTTACATTTTGGCTGGACAAATGAGTCTATGCATAGTCCAATCAAAATCGCACGACGAAATCGTTCGTTCGTAAACTGTCATGCAGATTTCGGTCAATTGTAGAATTTGCAAAGCATGTGCATCGCCAATTCGTTGTCAAACAGATATTTTCTTAATCTTTTCATGTTTTAATCAAGGTGCTCACGGGATTTAATGCACTTCGGGATCTAAGACTTGTTTTATCACAATATAGATCTAGATTATTGATCAGATTGTCCTGATTGGACGTCACCATTTTGTTTGAAGCAAATGCAAGTGATAGATACGAGAGGTGGAATCTGATTGGTCCAAAGAGAGACATAGAAGGGACATAATTCGTAATAGCCAGAGGGGGCACTACAGCCGAGCCCAGAAATTCCAGCCTTTTTCGGAAAGGGTAGAAACTGACTTTTTATCATGTTTATAGTCGGTTAACTCACTTGCCTCGGGAAGATGTGAACATGATGAATAATGTATGAGGCCACAAACTGTCCTGTCCACATCAATAAATAAACTGTCTATGACTTGTAAACCTAATCATTTGATTTTCTTTCTGATATCTCTCAGGTAGAATGGGTGTGGAGAAAGGTCTTCGTCCAACATCTCCAGTCCACGTTCATGTAGAGGACGACACCCCTGTGCATGTACATGTTAAAAAGGCCACCAAGAAGAAAGGGACTAAGGTGAGGGCGCGTCAGGTAAACAGACATTTTGTTCGCTTTGGAAAAAAACTCACATGTTCACATAAAGATTATGTTTGCCGCACATTAACATGATTAAGTGACTTATGCAAATAGTTTCAGTGTTCAGGGTTTTGCAAAAATTGACATCTTTTAGTTGTCATAATTTATAATCGTGTGTCAAGTTGTATGATGTGGTTCTCTGTATTAGCATGTTTAGTTTTCTTAACCATTTTAACTGTCATGATTATGTTCTAATATTAAAATGTCCATACCATATTTCCTCAAACAAACACCAGGGCCCACTTGCACAAAACTATCTTAGTGCTAAGATGATCGTAACTCCCATACTTTAACATAGGCTTACAATAGTTGTAGTGCTAAGATCGCTTTGTGCAAGTGGGCCCAGGACTTAAATAAACATCAGGGGTCTTGATTAAATGTTGGGTCTTAATTAAATGCCGGCTAGCTCTTATGCACTGAATTTTCCCCTATTATCATCTTTGAGATTAAAAGCCAGGGCTGAAGAGGTCTAAGGTAAACTACGTCTGGCCGTTTAATCAAGGAAATACAGTATTCTAGATTTGGCCATATCGTCATCACATTATTTTGCACCAAGCGGTAAACCTCTACAACCTGCATTGTATCTTGCTGTCCTAAGTATGGCAACTGATCAGAAGTTTTCCTTCCGTATACAACTGAACTACAGAACTAAATCAGTTTCTCACATTCTAATATTGATCTCACTAATGTTAAACACATTCATGTTACAGGGGTTTTCAAGTTCCCTGGGTGTCCAGAACTTGAGGATCAAACCGCGCAAGAGCACCACTGCCTCAGCCCGGGCTCGGAGTCGCAGTCCAGGGGGAGGGCCATGGGTCCCCCCACCGGGGAAAGCAACCAAGGGCTCAAAGATATCCTGGCAGGTTTGTTTGTTTTCATTGCTGCAGAGGCGGCTTTTAAAGTTCAGTGTCCACCATTTATGATTTCCTCAAAGTTGAAGCTTGTGAAATTCAAAGGGACTGTTGTGCTGTTGAATGCTATCCTAGAATTCCAGTAATATATATTGCTCAATTAAAATGGTTTACCGCTAATTTTATTGAAAGTGAAAAGCTTTAATCAATTATCAAGGCAAATATGAACAAATATTTTGAAACAAATTCAAATTTTAAATAAGAAGTTACTCTTTTATGATATTGATAACTATTTAATTCATCCTTGACAATACTCAAAATGTGGTTAGAATTGGTCTTCAGCAACCCATGCCTGTCGTAAAAGACGACTAATACAATTTGGTGGTCAGAATCACTGACTTGGTTGATGCATGTCTTCGTATCCAAATAGTGTAGATGAGGTGAAATGATGTTTAACATCGTGTCAAAGATTATTGCACTTATAGAGCGACATGCATGTGTGTGTGTGTGACTCCTTGTACTAGTCAGACTAATACCGATTTTATAGTGCTAGACCACTGAGATAGCTTGCCACAGTTTAACATGAATACCCCACTCAGACAAACTATACTGACGCCGAGGCGACTAGTTCTGGTTTTTGCTCCTTATTGCCAAACGTCAAGCTAAGGAAAAGCACAATATTTTAACGTCTTTTGGTATGACGTGGCTGGGGATTGAACCCCGGACCTTCCGCTCTCCGGCCCAGGGGTAAAAGCGTTTGCTCGTCACACCAAAGACCCCGGTTCAATTCCCCACATGGGTACAATGTGTGAAGCACATTTCTGGTGTCCCCCACCACGTGACATTGCCGGAATATTGCTTAAAGCCGTGTAAACCATACTCACTCCCAATAGAGTAGATAGATGCTCATGATGCCATGGATTCTCTGGTCCAGACTCAATTATTAACAGACCACTGTTGTATAGCTGAAATATTGCTGAATGTGGCATTAAACAACAAACAGAGCACATCAATACTGAGAATGAAAGCCAAGGGTCTTTATTATCATTGTGATACTAGTGTTATTAGTCAATAGATCCATATTAGAGATCCTCAATTAGGATCGATCAGCATGTGACCACAGGAAACCCTTAATTTCTAACAGACCCGTGAAGATCGGAGTTAAATAGCTCTTCAGCAACAAATACTACGCTTGTCATAAGAGGTGACTAAAGGGATCAGGTGGTGCTCATGATGTCAATCATTGGATTGTCTGGTCTAGACATGATTATTTACAGACTCTCGTCATATAGCTGTAATATTGCTGAGTACTGCGTTTAGCAACAAGCGAACAAACAAACAAACATTATTCTGAGCCATGTGTCTTTAATAGATACTTTCTATCATGTCCAGTAGTACTATTTATGACAAAACAATTAAATAAGTGTGTTGATATTCCATGCTACGGGATCGATAAATTATTGGGAAACGTGCTATTGGTGCTATTTTCATCTGTCAGTATTTCTGTCTATCAGTGACAACTCTAGGCATTTATCTTCAGAAGTTTTGAGAGTTTGCAATTGTAACTGTTGAGAAACATAATCAAATTTGTACAAAAGATGAAACTGAACCTGCCCAGTGTGTTATTGAGTACCCTGCAGAAGTTTATTATTGACAATAATAATGTGGATGATTATTGTTTGGGATATTTTACGGGACACTTTGAAGGGCCATCACAGAGATGGGGGAAGAATGTCTGTCTCAAGAACACATGATGTCTGCGACGGGTTAACATTCTGATCCAGGCCCTTAATAGAGATTTCAGTGCATTACTTTGGAATGATTTACTGCAATGGAATCAGGATTTGTTTTTGTTTTTGAGTAATAGATTGGTGTGTGCCTTCCCGGTGCTTCCTCATTAAATGTGATCTACATTCACACAAAACTTTGTCTTTGTATTTTCCCTGATAGAAAATCATATCGTAAGTTTACCCCCTGATCTTGTGATATTCCCAGCTGTCTCAGGCTAGCAGACTAGTGCTAGTTTCTAATCCTGAAGTCAGGTGTATGTATTTGCATGGCGCTGTTTTTCCGCACACAGGGTCCGACACATCGTCTAGAGATCACAACGCCACGGACTGAGGTTCAGATAGAAGATCTGTCCACAGACGATGAAGATCGTGTTCATGGCAATTTGAGGAACTATGAGAAAAAGATTGACTCTCTTATGACAGAGGTTGGAACCCTAAAAAATGAGGTACAGTGTCTCCTAGTCTTACTGACACTAGAGCATGTTTATTTTTTTATTAGACAGTCACTCCAATTCCATTCTTATCTTATTCACCCTATGCCCATCCCCTTTACAAGCTCTAGCATCCTATGCCCATCCCCTTTTCAGCTCTAGCATCCTATGCCCATCCCTTTTCAGCTCTAGCACCTATGCCCACCCCCTTTTCAGCTCTAGCACCCTATGCCCATCCCCTTTTCAGCTCTAGCATCCTATGCCACCCCCTTTTCAGCTCTAGCACCTATGCCCACCCCCTTTTCAGCTCTAGCACCCTATGCCCATCCCCTTTTCAGCTCTTGCATCCTATGCCACCCCCTTTTCAGCTCTTGCATCCTATGCCCATCCCCTTTTCAGCTCTAGCACCCTATGCCCATCCCCTTTTCAGCTCTTGCATCCTATGCCACCCCCTTTTCAGCTCTTGCATCCTATGCCCATCCCCTTTTCAGCTCTTGCATCCTATGCCCATCCCCTTTTCAGCTCTTGCATCCTATGCCACCCCCTTTTCAGCTCTAGCACCCTATGCCCATCCTTTTTCAGCTCTTGCATCCTATGCCACCCCCTTTTCAGCTCTTGCATCCTATGCCCATCCCCTTTTCAGCTCTTGCATCCTATGCCCATCCCCTTTTCAGCTCTTGCATCCTATGCCCATCCCCTTTTCAGCTCTTGCATCCTATGCCCATCCCCTTTTCAGCTCTTGCATCCTATGCCCATCCCCTTTTCAGATGCTGCTTGATGGTTCCTGTGCGTGAAATTATTTTTATTTTACCTATTCATAACTCCAGTGTCTTCTGGAACTAAGGGAGATGAGATAGAGCAGTGGGGAAACAGTCTCATAGTAGAGCTTCGATCCCACATGGGCACAATGTACCATGCTTGGTTCTATCTAACCTTCATAAGATGTGTTTTCAGATTTGCTGGTGTTACAATCATTGTACAATGAAAGGGAGTGTGCTGCAATCTCATTAGTTGTAAAACATTTTAAACTGGGATTGGATCCCGGAATTCTTTCAGACTTGAATTCTTTTCTTGATAAGTGTATATTTCCTCAGTCTCAAATTGAAAAACGTGCCATTTGGCTTGGCAAAATGGCTACCACGTTATTTTATTTATTATGTTTATCAGAACGACTCCGATTTTGTTTGACAATATGACATGATCTATTGTATGAAATCATCCTATAGTTGTACAATCCCCACCATGTACTCCCTAGGCTGCACTCCAGACCGCAATGTCGGAGATTGAGCACAAGGAGGACCTCCTGGAGACCTCACAGCGTATCATCCAGAAGCAGGAGAAGGAGATCCTGGACTTCCACGATGAGCTGTGCTTGACTGAGAAGGAGAACAGGCTGCTCCGCAAAAGCATGGACCTCATGCACGAAGATGTCGACATCAGCAAGTGAGTTGCTGGTTGTGATTATATGCCTATGAAAGTGTGTGAAAATCAAGTAATCCCTCTTTGTTCTTCAAACATATAGCTGTATCCTGTTTTCAGCCGGCTCCTGTCAGAGTCTATTAGACTAGACTAGACAGCAGGGCTCCGTTCCACAAAGCAATCGCAGCTCTAAGGTGATCGTAACTCCCATACTTTAACACAGACTTACGGCTGTCATAGCGCTACTATTGCTGTGTGGAATGGGGCCCAGGGAATGCATCAACCAAGTCAGTGTGCCTGACCACCCTATCGCGTTAGTCACCACTTACCATGCTTACGACAAGCATAGTCTTCTTTTACAGCAAGCATGCATGGGTTGCTGAAGACCTATTCTCACCCAGGCTTTTAGTTCTCAAAATGTCTTAATGTTGCAGGATAACCAGTTTGAAATAACTTTTGGACTAACAGTATTTATTTCACATCTTTTTCGTGTAAAGCTTTATCATTAGAGGGCAAGTGAAGTATCTCAAGCTAGTTTTGATGGTTTAAAGAGTCTATAGCCTTTGACAATTCCATGTAATACCCAGTCTTAAATGTATTTTCTTGTGTGACAGGGATTTCTTCAGTGTTGAGAGAGAGAAATTGATGAAGAAGCTGATTGAGGTGGAGATGGATGGCCAAGCAGCCGCTCAGCAGGTCCGGGAACTCCGGGAAACCGTCCGCCGCATTAGGGAGGAGAGCAGGCCATCTGCTGAAGGTGCAAAATTAACGAAACAGAAAGAACTCCTCTTGGAAAAGTTGACAGATTTCGAAGCAACAAATAGGACACTGCGCCGACTTCTCCGTGAGCAGCACAGTCAGGAGGCGTCGGCGCTCCGTCTGTCAGAGCAGAGAGATGTTCTCATAAAGAAGATGGCTGACATGGATCGACTCACCGAGGTGAGATAAAAATTTTTTGTCAGCAACACTGTTATCATGAAATTGCCTTGACCGATGTAAAAAAACGTGTGATGTTGAGGACAACATTTATTTGATCCCAATTATTAATCTCAATTTCTGCACTTTGACCTTCTTACTATTTGACCTATGATATAATTTGCTTCTCAGAGTAAACATGGTAAAAATTGAAAACCTTACTGAAACCTGTTTTTTCTGTGTTTGCGAGTGTGAATTTGGCTCTTTGTGAAATTGCATTGACTCATTAAATTATGCTTTGCTACTGAGAAATCAATCTAATCCATGCTTATCTTATGTGCATAACTATGAGCATGACAGAAACAAGACCTCACTCCTCACTCACTCACCAATCCACCCATTCACCCACCCACCAACCCACCCACCCAAACTCAATCAATCAATCAACCAACCAACCAACCAACCAACCAACCAACCAACCAACCAACCAACCAACCAACCAATCAATCAATCACTCACTCACTTACTCATCCAAACTCACTTATCCAAACTCACTCACTCACCCAAACTCAATCAATCATACAACAGATACAACTACTATCTTATTTCACTTTTCCAGAGGCTGCGCTTAGAGCTGTTGGAGAGAGACAGACTAATAGTTGATCTGAGGAATCAAACTGCAGCCCAAAGAGTAAGTGATGAAGGTTTTTTTATATAAAATTGGGTGTGGTGTCTATTTCTTAGGTAATGGCTAACTCTGAAATGTTGACAAAGAATTCAGGTATTTAATCATTATGCCTTAAACTTTTCTTTGATGTGTAGAGAACATTTACGAGGTCTGATATACATCATCAGTTAGCTTAGTTACATGATTAAATTGTATTAATTTTACCAATGAATATTATCTTGTACATGTTGTGTCAACAAATGCATATTAGTAAGTAATCAAGACATTGTTCCTTGCCTGCTGCATGCTTATAGGAAGGAAAGACAGTTAGTTCACATTTTCATTGATGTTAATATTTCTGGTAGACTTGTCACATTTCTTGACATCTTGTCCTTGTGTGTCTTTGGAGCTGTCTGTTCAATGTTCTATGGCTGTGTTTTTAACTTTTGAGAAAGATGATGCCACTTGTAGATCATTAATATTTGTTTGATGAATAAATCAAGAAATCTCCCAAACCATAGCTGTTTCATAAAATTAAAAGTATACAGGTATATATTCAGACATAAATAATAGATTTATTTGATCTTTATCCAGATTTTTTAATCATTAATATGTTTTCCTTTTAATAAAATTATGTAAATTTGTAACTATAGCAACTAAATGTTTAAGTTATTATTTCTTAATTTGTTGACTTTTCTTGCGTGATCTCTTCTACTTTCAATTTCTTGATCATGTTTATTTGCCTGGAACTAAGAATGAACTAAGGTTCATTTGAGGGAGATTCTTGTCTCGTAATTTCTAAAATTTCTACTGAAGTTGTTATCCATAAATTGTGTCTACATTGTCAGGAACTTACTGTATGCTAATCCTGACCCCAAACGTAACAATTTAATTGTGTTGTAAAATTGATCAACGGTAAATCATCTAGAAATTGAAATGACCCTCTTATGTACATAATGATTGTTATGACCAAAACATGGTTCATTGATTGCCCCACTGCAGCTTTGATTATCACTGATTTTAGTTAATATACACCATGAGATTATGGTCATTCTTGAAAAAACATTCTACACATGAGTGAAATGAAAATCTGAATATATGTAAAGATTTGAGGGCCTTCCCTCCATACACATTTGTGTTGGATGTAGGTATGCGATCTTGTTCCTGTGTGTTCCTCTGTGGTGTTCCTCTGTGGTGTTCCTGTTGCTAGTTGTGTGGTGTGCTGTGTGTAATGGGGCTGTTCCGTCTATCCCAGGAGGAGAACATGGCACTGTCCGGCCTGCAGGGGACGCTGGAGGGGACGCGGGCACACCTACAGAAGCAGCTTCGCACCAAGGAGGCGGACTGTAACCGCATGGCTGTACAGATCAGGGTAATGGACACAGAGCTGCAGAGTGACCAAACATACACTAGCTCACTGTTGGATATTTGTTTGTTGTTGAACGCCCCACCGAAAATAACAAAGATATGAGTAATTACATATTATCTGTTTGAGGAAATTTAGTGTGTGTTAATCCAAGGGATAGATTGTACTCAATTCCAAATTTTGAGTAGGTTTTTGTATATATTAGGCTTTAAAAAACACAAGAATTGGTTCTCAGGCAATGTCTTTGAAAACATAGTGTGGGCGGGCGTTGTTGTTTTTTGTTGTTCAAAAAGCATGTGACCAAATAAACGGTCATGTACTATCAACCTGGGAAAGGGCCTCCCTACATAAACAAGCATACAAACTCCTATTGCCGCCATGACCATAACACAAGATGCACAGTAAAGCAGAGTGCATGTAAAAGGGAGTTTTAGTTGTTTTTTAAATTTTGAAGATGGAAATAAAAACGAAAAGTGGGGCCTGAGAACCAAGACTGTTATCTTTTTAAGCGTTACTCGTTGACGTTTTTAGATAGATAATGAAGAAAAACAGTATGAAATGTCAACCCCACAGAGATACTCCACAGCCTGTAGTTCAGATAACATCATGTAATTTGTGAAGTCATGAGTTAGTGAGTGAGTGAGTATGGTTTAACACCGCTTTTAGCAATATTCCAGCAATATCACGGCGGGGGACACCAGAAATGGGCTTCACACATTGTACCCATATCGGGATTCGAACCTGGATCTTCGGCTTGAAGAGCGAATGCTTTAACCATGAGGCTACCCCACCGTCCATGTGAAGTCATGAACAATGGATAACATTGCTGTATATTTTTCTAAACAATGAAGCACTGTGATTTGTCATGACCAAACAGCATTGGGAATTGCTAATATGCACATGAGTAAAGCTATTATCTTCATCATTCAACCTTGCGAAATTATCAGCAATATTCCAGCTCTACATGCTGAGCCACGGCTTGAGAGAGCTTAAGATTTACCAGGCAATACACTGCCATTGCTTGAAGTGTGTGGCCTAGTTCTTCTTGCGAATTCAGTGAGCAGATTGACACATATTGTGACATTCTTTGACTTATCTATAGAAATTGAAAATACAACAATAACGTAAATACTGTAATCCCAGAAGATGTATATATGTAGATATTTAAAGCAGCTCTCATCCATAAGGCTCTGAGGGCACGGGTGGCCCAGTCGTCTAAGGTGCTGTGATTTGCTGTGCAGAGTTGCGTCCCTTGGGCACGCCAGAAACCTATGAATGTGGGTTCGAATCCTGGTTTGTCCTGATTATGTTTCTAGGTTTGTCAGCACCATACCCGTGCTCGTAGGTTTCACCGAAGCCTGACATCACATTCTTATTCTGTAGATTGATGTTTTTGTCAATCACTGGAATATCTTGCCTAGACTCGATTTTTTTTCTTTTTGACAAACCGCTGTAATCATGGTCATGTGGCTGGAGTATATTTTAGTATGGCATTAAACATCAAACAAACAAATTTTGATATAGGCATGGAAAATAATGGGCTTTCACTCCCTTGAATCAAACTGATTCCTTCAATGTAAATATTTCTTGCCAAGAGTGTTTGAGATAATAAGTAATAGAGGTTCCGGGGCATAACTTTGCTGCTATAGTATTTGAATAAAGGGAATCTCTAAATCTTTAACTTTGAACATTGGAGTCGTGACAAGGACCCATCAGCCTCCATCTTTAATTTTTAGTACTTTGCCTCATGGAAATTACTGGTTAGAATAGGTACCCAGCTATGGGTGGTCAGGCTAAGTGACTTGGTTGATAGCGTGTCCTCATACCCTGATGAAGTCGATCGTTGTTCACAATGTGAATCACTGGATTGTTGGACCCAGACTCGATTATGTATGGACGATGTTAAACAACAAACAAATAAACAAATGAAATACTCAGGAATGAGAACCTTCTGCAGATCCGTGTTTTTCCGCGAAGTTTAGAGAGCACAAATTTGTTAAATTCTGATGAACCCCCTATAAACACTCCCAAATTATGGACCACGCTCCATTGAAAAGATGTTTCAGCTGAAAAGAAAAATGTCCATTCTCATCCCTGAATACTGTGAGAGCCTGGAAGGGTGTGGTGATTAGTTTGTGAGCCATGTTGCCAGAAGTTATAATATCTGCCAGCAGTTACTGTAGATGTTGGTCACTTTGTAAGCTTCATCACTGTGCCCATTTCACTGACATCCATCATCCAACTCAAAGCTAACTTCATGATTATGATCCTAAGTGTCATGTCCTGGTGAAGACTTCCTCTTTTTCAGGGGGCACGGGTGGCCCAGTCGTCTAAAGCGCCGCGGTTCGCTGTGCAGAGTTGCGTCCCTTGGGCACGCCAGAAACCTATGATTGTGGGTTCGAATCCCGGTTCGCCCCGATTATGTTTCTAGGTTTGTCAGCACCATACCCATGCTCATGGGTTTCACCGAAGTGGTAAACGTCTGAGACCTGCATCACTTCGGGCTTTCCTCCCACATTAAGCTGACACGCCGCGATATAACTGGAATACTGTTAAAAGCGGCGTTAAACCCAACTCACTCACTCACTCACTCCTCTTTTTCATCTCTGTCAGCTTATGCTTATGTTTCTCAGGCAGCAGTATCACATGGTACATAATACATGTGCACAATGCAATACCAGAGCCCTTTGCTTAAAGCGATCTTAGCGCTAAGACTGTCACAAACCTATGTTAAAGTATGGGAGTATTCGATCATCTTAGCACTAAAATTGCTTTGTGCAAGTGGCCCACAGGTTCACCACGACTGGTGTCAGGCGTAAACGTTTAGTCGATGATGTAGTCAAGTTAATTTCATGAAGTATGGTATCAACTCCACATGTACCAGGGTGCCGTTGTACAAAGCCATCTTAGCGCTAAGGTGATCGTAACTCCCATACCTTAACATGGACTTATGACCATCGTAGCGCTAAGGTTGTTTTGTACAACTGCATCCAGATCTTTACAGGGGTTCCGGGGCAGAATACGCCCCCTTCATCGCAGGCTTCTTGTTACAGATGGCTTCAATGGATTGGTGCACTAGTTAATCCTAAGTCTTTATACCTTGATGACACATTGTTATTCATGATACCAGTCGAGTTCCATGAAATCTAGATGACTCAACGTCAAATTCATCCATGGTAAAACTAGATTGTGGCAGTTGTAGTACTAGAGTCACTCTCTGAAACTGGTGCTCAGTGTAATGCGATACAGCACTGTAGGATCTTTCTGAGTCTTAGCATTACAGTTGTTTTGAGTGTGCGAGGCCAAGGTTACATAGTGTGGTTGTTTCAGAGCCTGGAGAGTCAGGTGAACCAGGATAAGATCGAGTTGGATCACATCCAGGATCTTCTCAACAACGCCAAGGGCAAGAGTGACCGGGACAAGGACGCCCTCAAGAAGGCTACACGGTGAGTGGGGGACTTGGGACTGTTGTCTTTCGGCTATGAGGGGAGAGGGGTCTTGAGACAGTTGTCATTAGGCCACACAGTGAGTGGGGGACTGTTGTCATTAGGCCACACGGTGAGTGGGGGACCTGGGACTGTTGTCTTTAGGCTACGAGGGGAGAGGGGCCTTGAGACAATTGTCATTCGGCCACACGATGAGTGGGGGACCTGGGACTGTTGTCTTTAGGCTATGAGGGGAGTGGAGCCTTGAGACAATTGTCATTAGGCCACACGGTGAGTGGGGGATCTGGGACTGTTGTCTTTAGGCTATGAGGGGAGAGGGGCCTTGAGACAATTGTCATTAGGCCACACAGTGAGTAGGGGGACTGTTGTCTTTAGGCAATGAGGGGAGTGGGGATCTAGAGACAATTGTCATTAGGCCACACAGTGAATGGGGGACCTGGGACTGTTGTCTTTAGGCTCTGAGGGGAGCGGAGCCTTGAGACAATTGTCATTAGGCCACACGGTGAGTGGGGGACCTGGGACTGTTGTCTTTAGGCGATGAGGGGAGTGGGGTCTAGGGACAATTGTCATTAGGCCACACGGTGAGTGGGGGACCTGGGACTGTTGTCTTTAGGCTATGAGGGGAGTGGGGATCTTGAGACAATTGTCATTAGGCCACACAGTGAATGGGGGACCTGGGACTGTTGTCTTTAGGCTATGAGGGGAGTGGGGTCTAGAGACAATTGTCATTAGACTTCTGTGAACATGATCCTTGACATTTTAGTGACAAATCCTGTTTAACGATATGCTGAATAATTTCCGTCCTAAAAACTAAATTTTTACCTCATTCAGTGATGTTTTTTTTTTTTGCACTTCCATATATGATTTAAGTATGCACATATATACCTAGTTAGAATCATTTCAAAGCACATACCAGTAGTTGTTTGTGACAAGCACATAGTCAGTGGAAGGTAACTGACACATATCCTTACCCAACATATTCTCTATTTCTGTAGCCAACAATATTCATTTCAATGATAATTATAGTCTCTCCTTAGCTCCTAGTACATCTAGAATGTATTAGAAACCAGATGCCACAGCTAGATTATGTGAGTTGGGACTACAGTGTAATTCTTTCTGTGTCAGTAATTACTGAAGCTCATGTTCTGAGAAATAAGTCAGTTATACTAAACCTCTAATATGTGATACTGTTCTGGCTATTGAATTCAAAATTAACTTTATTTTTTCTGGCATTGATATTTAAATTGCTGCCACAGTTTGGATTTTTGTTCCTGAATATGTGATTCTGAAACTTAACAACCTTGCTCTTGTTCCAAGGTCAGACTGCCTACTCGTCTGCTCGTCCCCAAAATCTTTCAGGACAATTTGTTTTTCTCCTAAACATAGTTATTTTACATTAAGCACCTCTCTGAAATGAGCTGTGGGTTGGGTGGATGTACTTGTTGGGGTCTACCCCTGGTCAATCAAGCACAGACTGATTACACTGGGGTCACAACTATGTCCTTCTTTGATATCAACTTGTCTTCTTTTCCGTTTCTATTCTGAACATGTGATATTTCTATTGTCTTGGGCAGCTTATTTCATTGATCTTCTATCCATTGTTAGCTAACACTGTAAGAATCACTCTGTCATGATGGTATTCGTGTCGCGCATAACAAAGACACGTACAAGTCAAGAGTTGGAGGGTCATGTTTCACTTCTAAAATCTGATTTGATTTTATGCCTCTCTCTGTCAACATCTAACAAACATTCCATTGAAGGTCACATCAGGTGAACTTACAAATCTGCTAATCAGTCATGGGGCTTCTAAACTCACAGAACAAGCATTCTGATTTCTGTATCTCGAAAACGAATGTGAATGGGGAGTTCTAAATGGAGAAAATAATAATAGCCCTACTATGTTTACAGCCTGTCATTTCTGAGCATCATGACAACTAAAGAATTTACCATGCAGAAACTAACTCAAGATTCATGTTGACAAAAGGAGTTGAGCGTAGTAAAGCCGATTCCTTACAGAAAGCTGATCATTGATTGGATCAAAAACCCATGAATTATCATTTTGATTTTGCGAGTAAACTTCACTCCGGGTTCACCTGACCTGACCTGCTATGGAAGGACTTGTCAGCTATTGAGTGGTACCCAGTCAGATTACAAGATCTAAATTTAATGAAATAACAATAAGAAGGGTAAATGATCACGTAGGTTTGCAGAGAACATCAATATCTGGGGCTTGAGTATGAACGGTTTTCCAGTGTTAGACATCCTAGAGCATCTTTGTACAAGCTGTAGCAATAATGTTATGAAACAATATATTATAGATATTTAAAATAAAGCATTAAAGTGGATGGTAACTTCAGGTTTGTTTCTCGTTGGTATGATCCTTATTGAATATAGCTGTGAATTGAGTGATTTAAAAACAAATATTTTACTGAACAAATTATGGAACATGATTAACATAGCTTTGTTTTAGAAATGGTCTTTAAATATTTTTTTGTATTATAACAATTTGGCATATTCACCAATTAAATATGTAAGACAAGAAATAACATTGGCAGGCCTTATGGTTTAAAGAACAACCTCCCTTTATATTGTATGTGATTAAATTCATCAACTGTTAGAATGTCCGTCAAAGACAGGCTTCGTTAAACAAAATATGACAAAGAAGTGAAACTGTAGATAAAGTAATAGTACATGCTTGATGTACAGCAGCTTGAGGACAGGGAATATCACATGCGTAGAGTAGCATCCTTATGAGCACTGCTCGCCAGTTATTGCATGAGCACTCCTTGTTTGTGCAGAGCCCAGAAGCAGCGAGCAGAGCGCAGCGAGGACGCTTTAGATTGCCTCAATGCTCAGCTAATGGAGAGAGAGACTCAAGTAGCTGATTTAAAATCTGACCTTGATCATGTCACAATCAACATTGAAAAAATATCCAAGGAGCGGGCTCAAGCCCAAGCAGAAAACACAGCTTTAAAAACGTAAGTTTGGCCATCTGAGAAAGTTGATGTGAAGAATTGCAGTGATTATAATTTGGTCAATTAACCTGATTCAGAAATGTAACTTGTGTGAAATATTTCATGTGTAGTTTTGTGTTGTTTTAAGTTTTCAGTAATTTCGTGTTTAGTTCTGTGAATTTTACTTCCGAATTGTACAAGAGAAGCTGACATGCCTAACACCATTTTGCTTTTGTCTATTACTTTAATGGTATCCTCTTCTGTTGACATATTGTAGGCTTGGGTGTGTATCTTTCTGCTTTGTGTGCTGTGATCTAACCTGCAACTGTTCTGTGTGGATGGCGTGATGTCACTTTTCTTTAACATTTGCCCTCACTTGTCCCAGAAGGAAACAGCCTATGTTCTGGATATTCAAATTATACATTTTGTATATGCCAGTCTGGAAAAAAATAATTATGCTCCATATTTATTGAATGTCATAGCCATGACAACCTTTACCAATATTCCAAAAGAACCGAAAGGTCAGATTTCCTAAAGGACAGGTGAGCATGTGAATTGTTCATGTTACAGGTGTATGTTATGGCACAGGTGGGGTAGCCTAGCGGTTACAGCCCTTGCTCGTCACGCCACATGGGTACAATGTGTGAAGCCCATTTCTGGTGTCCTCACCGTGATATTGCTGGAATATTGCTAAAACCGGCGTAAAAACATACTCACTCACTTGTGGCACAGGTTGTCATCGACAGATGGATCCCTGTACATGCACTATGAAGTTGTTTCAGGCAGTCATGATGAAGCTGAAATATTGCTGACTGTGTGCTGTGTATAACTGTGTCACTGGACACTTGCATTGCATTTGTATAAGACATTGATACGGAGTGTAAGAGTATATCAAACTACTGATGTATTGCAACTGTTTCCCCTACATTACCACTATATCAATAGAAACAAAATGCCAATAACATTGTCGATAATACTCATAACAATCGATAGCTTCAATAGTTGCAATTAGTTTTAAATAAAGCATCAATTATGCAAATTTCAATCATGATTATGTGATCGTTGGCAAGGATTATGACAACTTCAGATTAGAGTTACTTCCCTTTGTTTTGAGTAGCAACAGGTAGGAACATGGCTGACTTTGAGATTGTCGGAATCACTTTATTCATTTCTATTACATTGATTGATATAACTATCAAGCCAAAAACTGGGTTTACTACTATCACAATAATATTGCAATAAGTGTTGGTTACTATTTCAATATGATCACAAGAAGCCTGTGAAGATCCGTGCTAGAATAGGTCTTCAGCAACCCATGATTGTCGTAAGAGGCGTCTATGCTTGTCGTAAAAGGCGACTATTGGGATCGGGTGGTCAGGCTCGCTGACTTAGTTGATGCATGTCATCCATCCCAATGGCGTGGATCAATGCTCATGATGTCAATCACTGGATTGTCAGGTCCAGACTCGATTCCTTACAGACCGCCGTCATATAGCTGGAATATTGCTGAGTGCGGCGTTAAACAACAAACAAACAAATCATCACAAGAGTGGACAAAGCCCCAAAAGTCACCTATTGATGCAAGAAGATTGTCTCATTCATATCTGGGGGCACGGGTGGCCCAGTCGTCTAAGGCGCCGCGATTCGCTGTGCAGAGTTGCGTCCCTTACACGCCAGAAACCTATAATTGTGGGTTCGAATCCCGGTTCGCCCCGATTATGTTTCTAGGTTTGTCAGCACCATACCCGTGCTCGTGGGTTTCACCGAGGTGGTAAACGTCTGAGACCTGCATCACTTCGGGCTTTCCTCCCACATTAAGCTGACACGCCGTGATATGACTGGAATACTGTTAAAAGCGGCGTTAAACACAACTCACTCACTCACTCACTCACTCTCATTCATATCTAAGCAACATTAACAATTTGTGACCAATTCAGAGTCATCCATCAAACTTTGAGTTGTTTATTTTGAATCTGAACTATCTTTTTATTGAGAATTAGCATAATGCTGTATTTAGAATACAAGGTGCCCAAGATCGATGTGTATGTCACTGTGACCTAGTGTATTGCAGCTGTTTAAGTGACCTGAGGTCATTAAAGTGTGTATTTCCTTTGTTGTACTGTGATGTAGTCGGATCAGTGATTGGTTGTACTGTGTTGTAGTCGTATCAGTGAGTGGTTGTACTGTGTTGTAGTCGGATCAGTGAGTGGTTGTACTGTGTTGTAGTCGGATCAGTGATTGGTTGTACTGTGTTGTAGTCGGATCAGTGAGTGGTTGTACTGCGTTGTAGTCGGATCAGTGATTGGTTGTACTGTGTTGTAGTCGGATCAGTGATTGGTTGTACTGTGTTGTAGTCGGATCAGTGTGTGGTTGTACTGCGTTGTAGTCGGATCAGTGATTGGTTGTACTGCGTTGTAGTCGGATCAGTGATTGGTTGTACTGTGTTGTAGTCGGATCAGTGAGTGGTTGTACTGTGTTGTAGTCGGATCAGTGAGTGGTTGTACTGTGTTGTAGTCGGATCAGTGAGTGGTTGTACTGTGTTGTAGTCGGATCAGTGATTGGTTGTACTGTGTTGTAGTCGGATCAGTGAGTGGTTGTACTGTGTTGTAGTTGGATCAGTGAGTGGTTGTACTGTGTTGTAGTCGGATCAGTGATTGGTTGTACTGTGTTGTAGTCGGATCAGTGATTGGTTGTACTGTGTTGTAGTCGGATCAGTGATTGGTTGTACTGTGTTGTAGTCGGATCAGTGATTGGTTGTACTGTGTTGTAGTCGGATCAGTGAGTGGTTGTACTGTGTTGTAGTTGGATCAGTGTGTGGTTGTACTGTGTTGTAGTCGGATCAGTGGTTGGTTGTACTGTGTTGTAGTCAGGGCAGTGAGTGTTGTACTGTGTTGTAGTCGGATCAGTGAGTGGTTGTACTGTGTTGTAGTCAGATCAGTGAGTGGTTGGTTGTACTGTGTTGTAGTCAGATCAGTGAGTGGTTGGTTGTACTGTGTTATAGTCAGGGCAGTGAGTGTTGTACTGTGTTGTAATCGGATCAGTGAGTGGTTGTACTGTGTTGTAGTCGGATCAGTGATTGGTTGTACTGTGTTGTAGTCAGGGCAGTGAGTGTTGTACTGTGTTGTATTTGGATCAGTGAGCTGTATTTATGCTGGAGTGGTTGTACTGTGTTGTAGTCGGATCAGTGAGCTGGAGTACCTTGTGGACAAGGTGGAGGAGAGTGCTCGCTCCAACTCGGACACTGTCACTGTCAGGCTGCATGAAAAAACATCCGAGGTGTCAAATCTGAAGCTGGAGAACGAAAGGTTAAAGGTAGGGAAATATTTGTGTATTTAGTTGCCTTGATATGCTTAAGTGGCCTGTATGCCTTCCTCTCTTTACCAAGACATTTTGACCAAGCCATCCCAGATACATCTGAGGTTAAATAGAGCCACCAAGGTAGTGTTTTAGGAACATGTAGTCCTTCAGAATATCTGCTGTCAGGTCCTCAACAGAATAATCCTAATCAGTTGAATCTGTCCATTTCAATTCCAGACATGACATTCCAACAGCACACTCATAAGAGTTTTCTCATTTGAGAAACTTTCAGACAAGCATCATTACTTACTTCGAGAATAACTTACATGACACAAGCTACGAGGGATAACAGGATTGTCTTAGGGTTACGACTGTCTTAAGTCGAGGTTAAACATGTTAAAGGATGGGAGTTACAATCACCTTAGCGCTAAGATCAGCTTTGTGGAACAGGCCCCTGGTGTGTTTTACTGATGTAAACAACTCGGAAACACTATCACTTAGATAAGATAGGACTAAATTCTCAGTACACGTTAAATCACAATGAAATACTGTACTGACTCGCTGACTGTGTTGCAGTCTTCCATCGCTAACATCGAGAGTAAGTTCCAGCTGGCTGAAGAGGAGATGCTGCAACTGAGGAACAACTTGAGGCAGAGCGAGAAACTCACAGATGACTACAGAGACCAGGTGAGTTAAACTGCTGGTTTAGGGCGTTGTTTGTTCTTCTGCAGCCCTTATGCTGGATATGCATGTATAATGCATCTCCTTACCATGTAGTCTATGGTTCACCGTGGAGCTTGAGTGCTCCTTGATAGCAGACAATTTCTCAACCATATTTTGGTTCCTTTCTCAAAATTCTACCATTGTGGCATTGTTCAGGAATCAGTTTGATACGTAAGATTAAGATGTCTATTATTTCTTTAACCCTGTTTGACGATTGTTGGTGGTCAGGATCGACTGTTGTTGCATTTGGATTTGGTTCCCATTGAATTATGCTTGTTTTGGGCTCAACTTTATTCCTTCTCAGCCCTCTTTGACATGTTCCATACAAAAATATTTCAGCCAATGCATGCCCCAAAACTGGTGGTATTTGTGTGTATGAAAGGAGAGGTTTAACAAGTGACTCCAGAGGGTATTCGAGGGAAGAGCTGGTAACCATGCTTGTTTAGAGAGACGACTAAAGGGAGTTAGGTGATGAGGCTCTGTGGCTTGGTTGACTGCCTGTAATTGTGGCCGGACCACATGGATGATATTCACTTTTTCAGTCAGCAGTTCGCCTGGTCCAGATTCGATTGTCTACATGCCATTGTGATATAGCTGGAATATTGCTGAATGTGGCATATTCAACATTCACTCACTCACTTAACAAGCAGTAGTGAAAATCAGTGTCCGAAATAACTGGCTGCCTGCCCGTGGCTGGTAACTTCTCTGTTGGGCTGCATGAAATTTTCCTCTACCTGCCCCACTGTCTGGCAGATAATTTTAAGCAAATTTAAACTTTTAAAATTTTAAATTTTTAAACTTCTTGTAGATTCTCAAGTAATTGTAATATATTTCAACTAAATCAAGACCTGATTTGTCTCTTACGTTTCGCGTATTTCAATATTTATGATGGGCAGGTAATGTTCAAAATTGGCAGGCAACATCTATGGGTCAGCTGCCCGACTGCCTTGTTGGGTTTTAATATTATTTCAAACACTGGTCAAAATGTTGTGTGACTTCTCAAGAATACTTACAACACAAGAGTGACTTTCAGTTTCTCATGATAGATGACATATTTCAGTTGACAATGTTTTCCTCGTACACCAGATTGAATATGTCCTTCAAAGAACTCGGTATCTCAAATCTATGGCGGTAGGTACACTCCACTCCGCACGGGGCATGGTTTCCCAGTGTACTGACTGCTCTGGTGGCATGGGTAGTGTTGTGTATATTCCATGAATAATGAGGTAACGTTGTAGCATTGTTTCAGTTTCTGCACACCCGTTGCCATGTGGGATATTGAATAACTTTTACGATATGATTTTGTGTAGAGATTCTTCAGCATGTGTTGTGAGGGTGCCGAGATGCATGTTTTATGCAACTGGTGCACGTGCATGAGTACAACAAGAATGTTTCATTATTAAAAGGCTGCATGTCGTGCAATGATGCATAGAAGGGAGTTGGTCACTTTTGATTTGCATGCTGTCCCAGGACTGCACACCTCCATGTCCGCTGTTCCCTATTTCCTGTAACTAGTTATAAGATGACTTGGGTGGTGGGGTAGTCTAGTGGCTAAATTGTTCGCTCGTCTCGTGTAAGGCCTGGTTTCGATTCCCGACATGGGTAAAATGTGTAACCCAAATCTGGTTTCTCCGCACTTGTTATTGCTGGAATATTGCTAAAAGGGTGTAAAATCCAACTCACTCATAATCAGCAGACTAATGAGGATCTGATGAATAGGTTAAAGTGTCAGATTTGGCTGGTAGTGCGGCATTGTGTCTAAATGGTGTTGCTTGAGCTCAGACTGTATCGAATGCCATTGTTATACAGCAGGAATATTGCTGAGTGTGGCTTTTCCTCACTTCATGGTTGTTTCGAAACATAAATTACTTATCTGAGAAACGTAGCTGAGAAACATTACAGTATTATTTCTTTTAAGAAGTATTCCGAAAATGACATGTTACCAATGGTAACAGAACTGCTTATCACTGACTAAGATGAGACTGTAATCAGGTGGGATAGAAGCAGATCCCCTGCTGTTGTTTGTGTAGAATATAGCCAACATTGTAACAAATTGAATACAAGGGCATGGTGCATGCTACGCTTTCAGTGCAGAAGGTGGGAGTTTCTTTGCATGGTCCAGCATGGCCTTCAATTTATGGAAAGGAGGCTTTAGAGGCCTTAGTTTTGTGATAGCCATGAATATTTTCCATACCCAAAGTCAACAACACATTGATACACTCATCACCTGACTGTGCTCAGAGGCTGATATTCAACCCCAAGTCTGCAGCCATTGTCACTAAAAAGTTCAATGTAAATATGTAAACATGTAAATATAGGTATAACTTATGTGATGGCTTGGTTGAGGTGACTTCAGGCTTATTTTACATCGTTGTATAGAATGCTGTGTTATAATAACTCCGAAAATAAGAAAATTAGACCTTTAAAGAAGTCACAAATTTGAACAAGTCTTTTCCCAATTTGCCTGCCAAGGCAGCGTTAGAAATTGGCACTAGTCCTATAGTCCTTGCCAAACTGGCCAATAGTTAAGGTATCATGAGGATTAGTAGAAATGTGCCATTTTCAAGGGTTTTGCTATATCTTATCATTGTAAGGACTAGTTGATTAAAAATGTTTGTTTCTACTCCTGAAAGGGCACTTAGTTTGAAATCCTTGATAATCTCTGGTGCTGTCACTTATATGAACAGCTCATGTTATGTATAATGTTCAGAGCTGGGGCCAGTTCCACAAAGCGATCTTAGCACTAAGAAGATCATAAGTCTCACATTTGAACATAGACTTATGACAGTTGTAGCCCTAAGATCACTTCATGGAAGAGGGAGGGCCCTGACTTCTCACCATCCCCCAACCTCCCCGTCCCCACTGTTGTCTCCTGCATGCATTGTTACATCAACGTTTGTGTTTTTTGCTCCCAAGTCCTCAGGCTATAGTCGCAGTGTTGCTACCCGGGTAAGTTGCTGAGTGTGCACATGGTGCAGTTGTGTGTGCAGGCGGCGTGTTTGAGTGCGGAAGCGGTTGTGCATGTGCAAATGTGTGCACTCATTTTCCTTCTCATCGTCAATGCTAGAAGATAGTTCAATGTTGTTGCTTGTAAATAATGTCTTTTTCTCAAAGCCTTTTCTTTCCTGTTACTAGTGAAAGTAATCTTCTAGAAAATGTATTTTCATCTTCATCAAATTGTATTGGTCAGACCAACATGTCCTCAATGTGAAGAACGAGCTTATGTTGTAATATCTTATTACATGCAGGGCTCCATTCCTCAAAGAGATCTTAGTGCTAAGGTGAACGTAACATTGCTACTTTAACTTATGATTGTCATAGGAATGGGAATATGGGTGCCTTTGTACAAAACAACCTTAGCGCTATGACTGTCGCAGGTCTATGTTAAGGTATGGGAGTTACGATCACCTTAGCGCTAAGATCGCTTTGTACAACGGCACCCTGGACATAGAGACTATTTGTCTGCGGCTCTTAATCTCAAAACATTTTTACTTCTAAATGGATCTAGTGGTCAGGCTCAGTGATTTGATGGCTTGTCATGGCACCTCATGGATCGTTGCTGAAAATAGTCACTGGATTGTCTGGTCCAAACCCGATTATTTACAGGCCACCGTCATATAGCTGGAATACTGCTGAGTGCGGCATTAAACAAGAAACAAACAAACTTTTTAAATGACAGGGTTACGTCTTTTAATTAGAGTGGTATTTTTTAGACAGCCTTTCGTATCTTTATTCTTATAGCTCACCGTTTTTCAGAAGGGTGGGATAGAAAATAGAGTATGCACATTTCTCTTAATGCTATTTAGAGGTGTTTTATTTACTGAGGGTACCCAGCATGCTCAGTAACAAAGTGCTTCGTCCTAGTCAGATGTCTTAGAGGTCACCATCTCATGGAGCACTTGCAGCAAAGTGATGGATCGCTACAACCCTACATGATGATGATGAGAAAGGATGGGGGTATGACAAGGGTTCTTTTTGGCCCCCTAGAACTGACATTGGTGAAAACAGTTAAATGTTGTTATGATTTTGGTTAAAGTGTTCAACATGTTCAAATGACTGACAGCTGCAAACCTTTTGTTTTTCGTAAACTTGTGTTTTGGTCTTACAAGTACATCAAGTACAGAGTTTGGACTTATTGCATAAAATGTTTAGGTTTTTTCAATCTTGTGGAGGGGAACTAAACATGCTAAATATGGTGCAGTTTCAGCATTATCTCCTAAAAAATCATTTTGTGTCAAGAACTCAATAAAATAAAAAATTTAATGCCCTCCAAAATGTATTAAGGCAGCTTTTTTACATACCCATGCCTTAAGTTCCTACCACTGTTGTTATAAACACAAAACTTTAAAGTCGTGAGAAAAATGCTGGCTGTCAGTTTTTTTAATTATTTTAGAACAGTTGAAACACTTGTCAGTTCTTGGGGGCCAGAAGGTGCCCCTTGTCCTACCCTGTTGAGTTTGTTTTTGAGTCCACATCAGTGTACCGTTCACAACATTCACAGTTTGACACAGACGTTATCTTACTCACCTGCACTAAGAAGGAATGGAGACTCGAAAGTCAGCTGCACAGTTTTCTCACACTCACAGTTTTGTCCTTCCAACCACGTTTCACACAAGTTGATTTGCATTTTGTTGTCTGAGTATATCCAGTGCTGGAAAGTTTTGATTTTTCTGGATGTCATGCAAAATTAATAATCCTGAGATCTGTGCTTTGTGTGTATCATAGTACACTACAGTAAGTCATGTGACTGCCTCTATGATCTAGTGGTAGAGCGTCCCTCGGAGAGTGGAAGGTCCAGGGGTTTAATCCCCTGCTGCGCAAACCAAAAGACGTTAAAAGATGGTACTTGTTGTTACCCTGTTTGGGTCTGGCGCTCGGCATTAAGGGGCTCAAACAAGGACTGGTCGGCTCGGAGTCAGTATACTGTGTATTCATGTTACACATGTGGCATGGTATCTCAGTGGACTAGCACTATAAATCGGCATCAGTCTGGACTAGTACACACAAACACACACACACATGCACGCACATCGCCTTATAAGTGCAATAATATTGGACGCGACATTTAACCCCATTTCTCCTCACCTCCAGTAAGTCATGTTGCAAGCAGCTAATGCTTTCAAGTTTATGAAGGAATTTGCTGACTTTGTAGCAGGAAATAAGCTTTTACATATATATATCAAGTTATTTGTAGACAGATTGAAAAATCTTTCATATCTCTATTTGACTCTTGCGTCTTCGATGTGTTAGTTACTTTTCACTGCTCTGCAAGACTGTGTTTGCCAACATAACAGCAAAGACCATCTGTATCCATCACATATAACACATTGTCTCGGTGTCCTCTCTGTGGCTTAACCAGTGAAAGGGTTAAAACTGTCTCCACTTGACAAGAGGGCTGTACGGTATTGACAAGTAGTCTATGCTTCTCATAGTGTGCATGATCAGCTTCCAGTCAGTCTCCTTAGAATCAGCTGCAGTGTAGCAGTGGCGTGCACGAACATTGGATTTTAATGAGATTGAACTGCCAGTAGGTGAAAGATTTGTAGGCAAATTTAACTTGCATGTTTGTATTTAGGACGTAGAATGTCACGCATGTTGTAGTGAGTTTAGTCTAATTTAATTTTTTTATTGTTTTTTATCAATTGCCTTTGAGACTTTTTATGTTTGGCTTCTGTGAAACTGTAGATTTTCTCAGTGCGTCCATATCAGTTACACATGCACCTCATGCAGACAGACATGTAACGACTTTATGTCTCAGTCGACACCCTCGTCCCTTCCTTAGCATAACCCATGTATCATTCATGTGGAAGTTGCACACAGATTCCATGTATTGAGGAAGACAAGGGTGGTCCAGTGGTCCAAGGTGCTGAAATTAGCTTTCAGAGGCATCCCATAGCTGCCACTACCGGGATCTGCTGACACGGGTTCAAAACCCAGATACTTGGTCAGTCAGCATCGTACCTGTGCTTACGGCATCACCAAAGTGGTAGAAGTGTATGACACTTGGAGCTTCCTCCCACTTTATACCAGCAAGTTGTGATGTAACTGCAATATTGTTCAAAAGCCAAATGGTCTTCAGCAGCCCATTCTTGCCGTAAAGGCGACTACGCTTGTTGGTAAGAGGTGACTAGCGGGATCGGCTGTTCAGGCTAGCCAACTTGGTTGATGCATGTCATGGATCCCAATTGCGTGGATCGATGCTCATGATGTCAATCACTGGATTGTCTGGTCCATACTCGATTATTTACAGACCGCCGTCAAATAGCTGGAATATTGCTGAGTGCGGCATTAAACAACAAACAAACAAATCAAAACCCAAATTAAGCACATCTGTCCCACCCGCCATGCATTGTGAGTGCTGAACATACACAGTTTACTACTGTTCTGCTGAGCTGTCAGTGCCTCTATGCATTGATACCCACTAGATA
Source organism: Haliotis rufescens (assembly GCF_023055435.1). NCBI lineage: Eukaryota > Metazoa > Mollusca > Gastropoda > Lepetellida > Haliotidae > Haliotis > Haliotis rufescens. The sequence continues at coordinate 30,710,851 of NW_025964372.1, forward strand.
CAAAGGATGACGCTCAGTGGGGGTTTCATGTCGACCAAGTACATTTTACATGAATATTTGAAATTTTATTCAAGAGTCATCCACCTCTAGATGTCCCAAATAGTTCTGGAAAAATGGCAGACAGAAGCAAATTGGGTCTCTGCATTCTAACACCTGAGTAGCTATGATGTATTTTAGACATAACAGTGATAGCTTGTTTCTATCAGTATTTCAGAGAACATTTGTCTGTAGTCAGGGATCCAAATATTTCTACTTTTTCAGCTTGTCATTTGTTATTTGTTCACCACTGTTGGACATACTGTTTGTAGTTTATCCCCACAGTATACAATAGTTTAGTTTTCTATTTTGCTTTTGTTATTCCTGTTCATTTGATTCTTGTCCATTTGAATGATGTAAGTAAATATGGCATTGTTGACGTCTTTCAAATCTTATTGTGACGTGAGGTCGGAATGATGATGCACTAGAATAGCTGAAGATTGTTGACGTTGTTCGACAAATTGTGATTTCTAGGACAACAGTGGTAACCAGTGCATTTTTCTAAAGGGAGAGCTCAAAAGGATTAAGAAATAATGGGTCAAAAAGAAATTATTACACTCGTGTGTCATACTCATTTTACAAAACTCCTGTAAGAATTAATGTATTACCCTCGCTCTGCTTGGAAAATACAAGAATTCTGACACTCATTTTGTAAAATCAGTGTGACACACATGCTCGTATAATAATCACTACTTATGAGATTACCTTACAAGACACATAAGTTTTACTAGACTGAAGCTTCCACCGAGGTTGATCATGCTCAAGTTGGAAGCTGAAGATTTGCACTATCCATGTGGGTTCTTCACTGAGTCCATGTAGGCCATACAATACTGTAAATCTTGAAATTAATGCGTTTCCAAATTAATACAACTGCCGACCCCTTGCTAAAGTGTGCAGTGAAGCCGTTTTGTTGTCGATAGACATTTTGTAGACATAAACATGATAAATGCAAGATTCATTAATTTGAACAAAGACTACTCACATTTTTCGCATTTTATTTACGCTCGCGTTAATTTCAAGACTTCGCAGCAATTGTCACACAGAAACTTGCCCTGTGAAGTAAATAGAGGGGTTTTGAGGCTGGGAATGCCTGATTAGGGTATTATCAGGTAGCGTTATACTGTTGCAGCTGAACCGATCGCGAAGGGAAGCGGATGAGATCAGTGTTCACTTGGAGGTCAAGGAAAAAGAAAATGGCCGCCTGCACCAAGAAGGGGAGCTGGAGCTGGAGAAAGTGAGTAGCTAACTTAACAGTCCTGCATCACGGGCCAGGGGATGTTTGGAGTGCAGGTACCTGCAGCATACAGTTGTTACTGTTATTATAGTAGGCTAGATCAATCTCACTTTGTTTTCATTATTGATGTATTGCCTACCCAAAATTTCACGAATTAAGAATTAAATTACCTTTTGGGGAACAATTTCTATTGCTTGTCACAGAATCTGTTTAATAATTTCTGTAATTAAAATATTTAAGTAGGTCATTAAGAAAAGGGAAGTAACTCTTTTTATTTCTCAAGGACAAGGTAGGATTAGGGCGCTTTTGGCCCACATGATATGCACGATTTTAGAATTGGGCAAAACTTTTAGAAATTGAACATGTTTGGGACTCTTTCAACACAAGATGTCTAGATGAGGTAAATAGAAAATATTGTCAGAAAGTCAGATTTGTTTAGGTTTGCAGGAAGCACTTTCTAATACTTGAACATGAGCAAGTCTTTGACCAAAGCTGATTTTCATAGATGTATATATAAAAAGTACGAACATGACTAAACAATCATGTTGGGTCACCGACTTGCTCTCGCTTAGATTTTCATTTAAAGTTTAAATAATTAGCCTTATTCACTCATTTTAGCCAATCAAATCCCGGTTTGCCCCGATGATATTTCTAGGTTTGTCAGCACCATACCCATGTTCATGGATTCCATCCAAGTGGTAAATGTCTAAGATCTCCCACATTAAGCTGATACTCCGTGATATAACTGGAATACTGTTGAAATCGGAATTGAACCAAACTCACTCACTGTAACCATGGTAAAGATTAGACTTAAAGGGTCTCTGCTTATTGTTCTGTGTAGGAAAAAAATCCCAAATATGACATTTGTTCCTGTAGGCAGTTGTTGGGCAGTGGATCTTTCCAGCACTAACAAGTCCGATGTGCTTGGTTTTTATGGTACTGTTTAGACAGCTAATGACTGTTTTGTCATTTTAAATTTGTCAGTACAACTGCTGAGCAATCACTAATCAGGCCACACATTTTTTATTTTACGTTTCACGAGCCCGCACTGAAAAGCAGCTGGAAAAGAAAAAAATTAATCATAAGAATATCTATTTCTATTATTATGTCTAGTAACCATGGTAACATAGACCCTCTTGGACAATATAAAATGTAATATATAAATTCCATTTTATTTCAACTGACTTTGTGTGCAAAAGCTAGAATAAATCTGTGAAACATAAAAGTAAAAATGTGTTTGTGGCCTCAGTTTGTACATGACATGGTAGACTTGACAGCAGGCAGACTTGACAGCAGGTTTGATGATAGAGTAAATGATTGCCTCCAGGTTAAGCTTCGTCTGAATCAGCGTCTGCAGGAGTTGGAACCGTTGCCGGAGCTGCTACGCACGACAGAGTTCAAGCTGCAGGACGCCACAGATCAGCTGCTGGCATATGAGCGCAAAAACACTGACAACACCAAGCTGATTGCAGAACTCACTGCCAAGGTATTGTTGTTTGTTTCAGAATATATCAGAACAGGGCTATGGCCTTCATTGGGGCGGGCAGTGCTACCAGTCACTTCAGTGAAGTTCAGTCATTGACATAATGATAGTTCATTAGGCTAGACTTTGTTTAAATCTAAGTGGTTTACGAACCCGCTGATTCCCCAAAAATGAAATGTGAAAAAAATAAAATAATTAAAAGCAGTGGGGATTTTATTCCGCCAACTAGAAATAAGTACAATGTAAAAAAACCCAACTCATTTAGTGTCGCTAACAATATACATAAAGTTTTCATTTCTTACTTGAGTTATATTATTTACAGCCTCCTTAAGAATGAAGATAAAATGTACAAGCTTTAAAAATATTTAACAGTATTTTAATAACAATGACTCCCTCAATAGAATCCGACCTAAGAAGCGACTAAATGGATCGAGTGTTTCTGAAACTACGTCTGACAATTAGATGTATGCTTTGGGTAAAGGGAGTAAAATCTTTGTCAGCCCAACTGCACAGTGACATTGTAAAAATGAATATGCCCGTCTTGAATAGTTCTGTTATGCCCCACCAGGTGGAGCAACTAACGGACACAATGGATCAGATAAGAGGCAAGATGCACGGGGGGCAGGACGAGAATCGGACTCTAGCAAGCAGGGTGGAATTGATGGACAAGTGAGTACCAAGGGAGGTCACTCTTGCTGCAACCAATAGCAGACCTCAAATAATTTGGCAGGATTTGGTAATGGTTATTAATATTGTGGACCATGGAACACTGAAGGTGATCAATGTACCTTCTTGTAATGAAGACCCGTGAAGATCCGGGGTAGAATAGGTCTTCAGCAACCCATGCTTGCTGTAAGAGGCGACTATGCTTGTTGTAAGAGGCGACTAACGGGATCGGGTGGTCAGGCTCACTGACTTGGTTGACACATGTCATTGTATCCGAATTGCGTAGATCGATGCCCATGATGTCAATCTGGTCCAGAGTCGATTATTTACAGACCGCCGTCATATAGCTGGAATGTGGCGTGAAACAACAAACATCAACATCATCTTGTTATGAAATTGAGAGCTACCAAGGGACTGGTCATTTACTAGGGAGGGGCTGGACCAGTCCCTAAATAATGTTCAAATATATAGAAAAAATCTGTTTGAAAAAAAGTACTGTCTCATTTTCTCAATATTGCACGCTCCCTCCCCTTCTGTGTAACTTTTTCACGATTTTGGTCTTCAACCTTTGTCGTTTTGCCGATAACAAACATGGTTAGATGATGACAAGGTGGTTTTTGTATCAACACAGTTTCATTTTTTTAAAGTTTGTGCTGGATGGCCAGAATTTTGTTCTTGCATTAGATTTTAAGCTCACTTTGACTCAAAGGTCAATCTGGCTAATATCTTGGCATGGGTGTTGTTGTGCAAAACAAATTTAGCGCTACGACTGTCGTAAGTCTGTGTTAAGGTATGGTTACGATCACCTTAGTGTTAAGATCGCTTTGTGCAACAGCACCCTTGTCTGTTCTAAAACTGCTTAATCAATGTGGTTGAAAACATGGTCTCACTAATGCTGATTTGCATGTGTTTGGATTAGATATAATTATGCATTATCATATTCCTGCCTGATTTACAGAAAGCTGAAAGAGGTTGAGGATCAGAATCGAGAGCTGATTACAACCATTGCCAAGAGGGAGGAGTCCATTCATCAAAACAACGTAGGTATCTCATATGTAGAACTCAGTCTGGTCATAGTAACGTGTTGTATAGCTGTAGTTCTTATTCCATTCTAGTCGCACCATTTACAAGCCTAAAGGTATTGCACTGTCTGATTAGAATTAATTATATTGTTACTTCTGTGATCGTGTGTCTCTGAGTGGTACCACCCCATAGCAAGGATTGCTTAAGTGATTGTTATGACCTAACTGGTATTACCCCTGTGAAGACAAGATTAGAATTCGTCTTCAGCAACCCATGCTTGTCGTAAGTGGTGATTACAGGATCGGGTGGTCAGGCTCACTGACTTGGTTGATGCATGTCATTGAATCCAAGTTGATTTGATTGATCCTCATGATGCCGATCATTGGATTGTCTGGTCCAGACTTGATTATTTACAGAAAGCAATCATATAGCTGGAAAATTGTTGAGTGAGGCTTTAAACAACCAACTAAATCAACAAACAGACAAAGTGACTGGTATTTCTGTATTCAGCTCCGCCTGGAGGAGAAGACCCGAGAGAATGGCAGCTTGACCCGTCAGTTGGAGAATGCTCTGACGGACATCCGGCGCCACCAGGACCAGGCCAGGGACCGCATGTCTTCCAAGGTCAGTAGCCGTTATCAAGAAATTGGATTGGGCTGAGATCAGGCTGAAAATATAAACCTTACCTCGAAATTATCACCAATGATGTGTGAGAAAATGTTGCCTTTCATCGCATTTGACGATGTCTTTTGGTCCATACTAAGACTATTTAACTTTTTTCAAGATATGCTTTTCTAAAATGTTATGTATCTAATTTTAATGTCCAATAAAGAAAGAAGGGTGTTGTTTAGCATGATAAGTCACTCACTATCTTAACCATGTTAACAGTTTTACAAAAAAGTATAATTTATCCAATACAACGTTTTTGCTCAACTTTACTTTACCGTGAGCAATGACCTTTGTAAATGGGACATAAATCACCTTTTCTATGGTATATTATGCCGTATATTTAACGATTTGACTTTTGGTCTGATGCTTGACTTCATCGCTTCATTTTGACTGACCTAAATATTTGTCTTCAAAGCACTCGTGATATATACAGCAGTTCAAGATGTGCCGTAAACGCAAAAGCATACCTTATAACAGACATCCTTAAAACAACGATAAAACACTTCATTGTAGATGATTTGTTGATACTGGCAGTGTTTGCACGAACAGCACTTTGTGTTTCTGCTTGGGCCTTATTGATTTCTTATGGAACAGGCTGTCCTCAAGATGCAAACAGGAAATTGTTGTGATTTTTTATGGGGTTTAAACTTTTTTAATATACGTTGCTGTCAAATTAGAAATATAAAGTTATTCAATCTCATTAAGATCAGATCTAAGTTCTCGCTGCTGCTAAACAAAGATTTGAGGACATCCCATTAGGGGTCACATCAGAGCGACCTTTCACGAACTTTGACCGACCACTGAAACAATAACAAGAAGTCGACATCAGCCAATTAGAAAACAGCTTTCTCGCACTTTACGGCACTCGTTTCAACCTGGTGACTTCCATTTCAGACTACGCTTGCAAAATATGTTGACACAGTTCTCGATTAAAATTTTGAAAACTGAGCAAACGAATATCCCGGAAGGTCTAATACATGGTTGAGATTGTACGGCAGTGCTTCCCACGTACTGTGCAACGCCTCCTCCGTACAAATGTTTATCCCAGGGAAGTGAGAGACAGACGATAATTTTGACGGAATCAGTCGTACGGGCCGTAATTGTTGTTCTGAATACACCGTGTTAACGTTTTCGAGGTTGCATGATTAAAAAACAAATTCCGACTGTCACTTTCATGATCTGGTAAGTGATGCTTTGATTGGTCGGATGAAAGGTCGTTCTGATGTGACCCGTAATGGGATGTCCTCAGATCTTTGTTCAGTGATAGCGAGAACTAAGATCTGATTTTAATGAGATGGAAAACTATTAAAAACAACAAATTTTCAATGAAACACAAACAATATTTTCATTTGTACATTTTTTCGTTGAATACAAAAAATAAAAGGGTAGAATACAATACAGGCAGAAAATATGAAATCTCAATGTGTCAAAGTAATAAAACAAGCTTGGAATTAGTTTTCACTCCAAGCTAATGTGAGGGGTGATTATGAGGCACTGTGGAATCAGCTACGTGTTTGTTGGTAAGTGAGGGGTCTGTGTTGTAGGAGCGGACGTACCAGAGTCGCATCGCGGACCTGGAGTCTCAGCTCAGTCAGCTGAGAGCAGAGATCGCCAGAGTGAAACGAGAGAAAGAGGAGGTGAGTTTCTTCATTCATCTTTGTAAGATTTGTGTCATGGATGACAGTGATGTCTCCCTCACACTACTTTTAAAACATCCATGTCTTCAGCAACCAAAGCATGCCGTTACAGGCGTCTATGCTTGTCGTAAGAGGTGACTAACGGATCGGTTGGTCAGGCTCACTGACTTTGTTGATGCATGTCATCGTATCACAATTGTGCAGATGAATGCTCATGATGTTAATCACTGGATTGTCTAGTCCAGACATGATTATTTACAGACCACCGTCATATTGCTGGAATATTGCTGAGTGCAATGTTAGCAAGCAAACAAGATACGACTATTTTCTTCTGTAGTTAAGAACATGGAAATTGGAAACATGGTGCTAGGGTCAGTAGCTTGTTGATAAAGTCCAAGACCTGCATCACTCTGGGCATTATCCTACCTAAGTTGCCTCACTGTGATATAACTGAGAAACTGTTCAAATCACTCACACACTCACTCCTTACTAAACTGAAAGGGGTACGAGTGTTTCAGTCATTTAGGCATGGCACTAGGCTGTGTAGCGTAGTGTCCCTTAGGCATGCCAGAAAGCTTTGATCAAGGGTTTAAGTCACAGATTTGACCTGTTTCTAGGTCTGTCAGCACCACTCCTGTGTTCATAAGTTTCACCATAGTGGTAAACGTCTTTCACCTGGGTAACTTCGGGCTTTCCGCCCAAATTAAGCTGACATGCCGTGATATAACTAAAATACTGCTCTAAGTGAAGTTATAGCACACTCACTTAAACTGAAACACTAATTGCACGCTGCTATAGTTCTTGTAAAGTATTCTCCCTTAGCAAGCTGTTGCCATGGGTACTGGTGTTTGTGAGATATTGCTAACAGAGATGTACAAGCCAGGCAGATCATCAAATGGTGGATGCGTACTCATCGAAAGTACTTGCAAGAAGTGACTGCAGATAACAGTGTCAATGTCTTCTTCTTTGCAGAACGAGCGTAAGTTCAACTCACGGATGTACGACCTGAAGGATCGGCTGGAACAGTCTCACAGCACCAACAGGAGTATGCAGAACTATGTACAGTTCCTGAAAAACTCTTACGCTAATGTGTTCGGAGACAGTGCTATCTCAATGCCCACATCTCCCATACGATCAATAGTGCCTTGATGCCGTACCACCTCTCACCCTGCAGGGACACAAGGTGGACCGCCCATATTGGAATATTTTCTACATTTATAGCTCTCTGCAGTCTGTATGGGTTATTTGCTGAGTTGAAAGTGGATTTTTGCTGGAAGGATTACTATTAATAGTTATATCTTTAAAATTGAAAAAAATAGATATTTTGTTAAAACAACTTCATTATACTCTGTTCATAATTTAAGAAAATGAGATATTTGTCTGATGTAGATCAGTGTTGAAATTTAGGGGTGTCATTGACTGGAAATTTTACAATCAATTTATCGACTCAAAGTGTCACAATATATTTGATGAATAATTATATGTGTATAGATATAAAGTATCCATGTAGTCCTGCAATTAATCATTTTAATGCTAAAAATGAACTGTCTGATACATTAATGGTTAAAATTGAATTTTCCTTCTTCTCAATGTCCATCTGAACCATGGTAATCTTAATAAATGGAAATGTATTCTTAAATTATTATCAATATTCACATATTTGTGTTGTTACAGCATCGATATCGCGAAATATGATGCCATAACTATTGTAGTGAACCTGAAAGTCAAAGGGTACTTGTTGTAACCCTAATGTTATAAGTTGAACGTTTAGGGGCTCCCCAGATGCAAACACAATCAGAGCAAAACTCTAGCTCTCCAGGACTCCCCTTAATTAAAAAAACTGTAAATGATACATATATATATATATATACTTGTATATGAATCAAGTGAATCAGTGAATCACTACTGAAATTCAATGCCCGTTACAAAGTGTTAAACATTCATCATCATGTCTTCTTTCAAATGTTAAATACCGGTACTGGAGAGCGGTCACACAGATGCTGTCGTATCATGATGGTTGATGCATTAGCAAATGCCAATTGAATTGACTCAACAAATTATTTGCTCAGAATTGAGAACCACTTAAATACTACTATATCGATTATATAGTAAAAGAATAGTTGTGTTTTTAATGTGTGGAAATATATATTGTTGAGAACCATGTAACTTAGAACACGTACTCCTTCTCTGAAATTTTTCTCAATCTGAAATGGAAGAAGAGGTGCAAGGGGATTTGACTGTTGTTTCGCAAATCATGTTAACTCTGTGGTACTTGTTGATATTGATTAGTACTTGGGGCACAGAATTGATGTCATGTCTGCTCTCTACCTCCAAGTTGGTGAACATTAAATGTTTTTATTCGTCAAGTCCTCTGAAACCAAACTGTCTTCCTTTCGACAACTTTCGCTTCATGACCTCGTTTCGTACAAGGAATTTATTAATATTGTAGAACATCTCACTTTCAACTGAAGCAAGGAGCATTTTTAATCGGTTTATGAAGTAATATGTGTATATGTGTCGTCCTGTGACGGGAGTCTCAAAATATCTCACTTTGTCATGTGACATGAGTCTCAAAATGTCTCACTTTGTTAATTGCAAAATATCTCACTTTTTCAAATACAGAGTGTGTGTCCCACTGCATGTGTATTTGTCAATGGTTGTAAGAAGTGTAGCACACACAGCCACATATACCACTCACTTTTTGATAGGGATTCCAAGGTTTTTGGTACTGTTATAAGAGCTCCTAATTTCATGGAAATCTGACTCATTTTTGATGCAACACATCAATCAGTTATTGTTCCAGCACAAAGCGCCAAGTGACTTACTTTTTCTGTTATGTTTACCTTCTTAACATGTTTCAGTCTATGATGTAAAACATTCAGGATATAAAGTCTTTGAATGACATTGAGAAGTGATACACATAAGGAAGATAATTGATGGATGTCAACTTCTTTATGATGAAGAACACAACTTTTCAGAGTATATACTTACTCCATCAGGTGAAAAGCTGATGAAGGATTAAGTATAAACTCCGAAACGCAGTGTTATTCATGATAAAGAAGTTGACATCCTTCAATTATCTTCCTTATTCAGGATATAGTTGTGTCAAGTAAAATTATATCTAAATATTTACATTGACATTGACACTTTGACTCTGATAACTCCAGCTCGCTCCAGCAAAGGCTTCACAATTCTAAGGGGGGGCACGGGTGGCCCAGTCGTCTAAGGCGCCGCGGTTCGCTGTGCAGAGTTGCGTCCCTTGGGCATGCCAGAAACCTATGATTGTGGGTTCGAATCCCGGTTTGCCCCGATTATGTTTCTAGGTTTGTCAGCACCATACCCGTGCTCGTGGGTTTCACCGAAGTGGTAGATGTCTGAGACCTGCATCACTTCGGGCTTTCCTCCCACATTAAGCTGACACGCCGCGATATAACTGGAATACTGTTAAAAGCGGCTTTAAACCAAACTCCCTCACTCACAATTCTAAGAAACCTTTGACTGAATATATTTGGGAGCCATGAGCACAATTCACAAGTCATGCATGTGTTTAACTTTTCTTATTGCCTATCAAAGACTTGTTTAACTAATAGTACATATGATATTGATAACAAAAAATGTTTGTTTGGAAAATGAAATAACAGGTGGGTCCGTAGAACATAATTTGAATCTGGCCTTATAAACAACTTTTGTCTCTGAACAAGAAGTCACTTGATTTCCATCCCGACCAGGAAACTCATATCCCAAACAAAAGTTGAGTCGTATATTTACATTAACTTTCGCATGGTGTTTCCCCTGTTGCCCACATGCCTGTTTCCCATTGTTTCCTGTGTCTCCCTGGAGTAGCACAGGTAGTGTGTTGTATATTTACTTCTTAAGTTATGAGTATGTCTGTGATATCTGTTTGTTTCCACTGTTGAACATACAGTCCATGTTGAGTCTGTCATGTGCTTGTTTTAGTCGTGAGCATTTTGAAGTTTTATATCTTATATACTAGATATTTTACACATATGTTTTAGTCATGCATGGGAAGACTTGAAGTCATGGAATCCTTGTCGCTGTCTCACTGCTGTTTTAGTTCATTTAGAAACTGGAATGTCAATTGAAGGTCATATTATACTCTGCAAAAAGACCCTCAAAAGTGATTTTACATGTTGTCACGTGTTGTTCCGTGTGTCTGATAACGGTTCCACAGTCACGAATGGTGCTTGTTGCTACGTGGAAAAACCTGCCTACAGCTGAAGATGATTTTCCTGTTTGCAGTCAGGCGATGGCGATGTTGCGTTGGGTTTCCGTCAGTCATGGCATGTTTTCGCTGTTCAGTTGCTGTAAGACTGTCATGGCATGCAATTGAAAACCCAACGTTTTTATAGCCCAACAAGAGATGTTGCACATGCATGTCATGTTAGTGTGTTTTGGCACCAGGCTCTGACATGGTGATTATTCCATCTTTTCACCACATTTTTGCAGTACCTCATTCTTTCCACTCAAATCAATCCCAATCCATGCAGAAATGACCAATACATTTGTGGTATGAATTTTGTATCGATGTCGGCAACACTCTTTCAGATATTTTCCTTTTTTTCTACTTTTGCAGGTTTTTTTTTGCAGAGTATATTACATGATTTATTTTCTTTATGGAAGCGACATTTCTGATATTTCGATAGTAGAGGGTGCCAAACTCACAGTGACTTTGGTACGCCAGTGGTTCCTCCTGTTAATTGGTATTCCGGACGCTTCAGTGCAGTACGCTGAAAGTCATTACATGTTTATCTGGTACATGGATGCCAATATTTCATTGTTGAAATACATTTATCTTCTTTTTTTTTCTTGCAAAATGACAAATCAATAAACAATTTAGCCCTTAGCTTATTAGCATTCGTGCTCATGCATTCTATGTGAAATCCAATTCTAATTTATTCATAACAGCTGTGTACACTGATATGACTCAATAGTTCTTATATTGGATGCCAAGACATATTAAGAAGTATGCCAAGGGAGGGGTGGGGGTGGGGGTGGGGGATTGGCACCTCATAGTAGTTATCAAAAGCTATACCTTATTTACTTTATTAAAAGTAAATACAAATTAAAATGAGATAGTTTTTTTATGTACATTGTCTAATTTCGTCTATTTTTTGTACCTAAAGGACTACTTGATAATTCAGTAATGTCATTCAAATTCTGTACAGCATGCCAGTTGAAGTCTTGACAAAACTCAGTGTTACTCTATTTTGTTTGCTTTTATGAAGTCCATTACAACTCAGCAATGTTTAGCTGGAGTGCCCAGGTAGTCACGATCTCCCATCATCAGTCATCTTCATCCCAGTGTGAGCCGTCCACTGACTGCGTGTGGAGATCTGTAATGTACATACAAGACTCACGTTGAAGTCAGCTATTTTCTTTGTATAAATAAATATATACCATATACACTGTATATAAAATAAATAATAGAACTCGTGTTTGTGTTGTTGTTATGTCCTGGAGTAGATGTGACCAGACAGTCCACGGACAGATGTATATCACAGTTCACACATCATATACACATGAGCTAAAGCATCACCCGATTCAAAATCCAATTCTAAAAAATAATGACAAACCCTTGTGTCAACCCAATTGGACACCTTTGGGATTACCTTGGCTGCCAAGTGAGAGCAAGAGACCCTCCAGCTCAAAACCTGAATGACCTGACCCAGGCATTGCACCAGGAATGGCGTAGCATCTCAATGTGGAAAATCAGACGTCTGATCAGCAGATAAGGAGATGCCTCGCAAATGTCATCCGTGAGCAGGGAGGATACTCCAGACACCGAGTCGGAGGTAGAAAATAATAATAATTTAATGCATAATGTTAGTCACAAGTCATGGTCTGGCCTGGCCTGGGTGATGTTACTTTCAGTGTTGTTGAAATGAGCTTTTACACTTTTTCGCATAACGCCAATATTAAATTGGTACCAACTGCTGGTGCCAGCTTCAGTTTTTTTGTGTGATGGTAGTGCCAGGTATTCTGTTTGTCAATTTACTACTCTTGTGTCATTCTTCCAACAATGAATCCCACCAGACTTTTTTTAATGTAGCACATATCCGATGAAGTGGATGGTGCTTAATTGGTGCTTAATTAATGCTCAAGTGTATATCTGCTCTTGTGCATGGCAGCTAAAGAATGTAAAGCATGATATAAGGCTGTGCTTAGTTGCAGTCCTTGGCTGTGTCAGGATCCGATGATGATAGTTTCAATCCCAAATTTGGTTTGTCCCATGATCATGTTAGTGGTGGACTCTAGGTCAGAGCTTAATTTATCAATAGACTGTTTGCGAAACGGCCCTTAGCTGTATGACCTCAGAATATCTTATGTGAAATCCTTCCAACAATCTTTCGGAAAGCAACATTCTGCTGCCCTAGGAAAATATACACACAAAAAAAAGTTAAGCACACCCTAATATATTACATTATTGTTTGGTCCTAATATTTGTAACAGGCATGAAAGATATAATTACGGGAAGAAATATGTTTTCTTGGGATGATGTAATCAGGCATGCGTGACGAAAGCTCACGTGCCATGCATGGTATGCCAAACGTTAAAATTGCTTTCTTAAGCTCGGTTTTAAACAGTTATTCCATGACATTGTGTGACCATGGCACGAAGGCGATTATCAAACGCCACAAGATGGCAAATAATCGGCATGCATAACGCAGGAATACCACTGGTCGGAATTTGGGGTATCCTCACACTGTCGTAAGCCGTTTAGTCGAGAAATATGCTCAGACCGGTGATGTACAGGGCCGTCCCAGATCCGGAAGATCTCCTGTGACGACACATCGCGAAGACACAGGGACCTTCTCCGTCTCATACCCCGAGAACCCTTTTTAACAAGTACTCGTCTGAAACGGCTGTGGTTGCCCAATCGTCGTCGTTTCAGCACCAGAAAGCAGCAGGACCGAGGGCTAGACGAGTGATAAAGCGTCCCTTGTTGAGTGATCACCACAAAGCTGCTCGTATAGCATGGTGTATTGCGCGACAGAACTGGAATCTGAGAACTTGGAAACGGATCCACTGGTCAGACGAAAGTCGCCTTCTGCTCCACGTCACTGGTGGAAGAACGAGAGTTTGGATGCACCGGAACACGGTCTACAACCCCAGGAAAAATAAACCGACTGTTGCATAGGGCGGGGACTCGGTAGTGGTTTGGGGGTGTATCTCTCATGATTGCAGGTTGCATTTGGTCACCATAAGGGGCAACTAAACAGGGGCTCAGTACATCCGGGACGTTTTGAGGCCAGTCGTCGTTCCTCATTTTGACAACCACCCTCTTGCTACTCGACATCTGTACATGGATGACAATGCCAGGCCTCATCGTTCACATGCAGTCATGGATTACATGAGGGCCAATGCAATAACGACTCTACCCTGGCCAGCAATGATCCCAGATTTGAACCCCCTTGAACATGTTTGAGATATTCTGGGGCGGCGCATACAGGCACGAGATCCTCCTGTACAAGATTTACGTCAATTGGAAGCAGCATTGCACCAAGAGTGGTTGTTGTTGACCCGACAACAGATCCAACGTCTGACTGGAGGCATGAGACGTAGGGCGGAATGCATCATCCGGGCACGTGGGGGTTATACCCACTGCTGATCTGTTTACGTGTCATGTCAAGTAGAGACTTTAAGGAACATTTTCACATGAAACATCAAACGTAACTCGTTTACTTAATCCTGGAGCTCCATACTTTTTTTAGGTATTGTCTGAGGTAAAAAACAGTACCTGTGTTACCATGATGTTTTTGTCGGTAAATTTCAATCACAACTCACCAATATCTTCTTTATTTGTCGTCAAATGTTTGTTCTATCCGATGACATTGGTATCGCCCAGCTCCTGTGGTCAGTCATCCCATGCCATGACTTTTGCCATTTGTCATGGTTCAGAAATAGGGCTGTGCCCAACCTTTTTCTTTGACAATGTGTATAGTATTAATGTTTAAACTCGGAAGGCTTGACTTACCCAAAGTATTCACCCAAGACAGATTACTCACAATTTCCTTGGTTGTTAGTTTCTACAACTGTCTGTAATCATAAGACATCTCAGCTAATGACACAGTACATCGTACAATTCCGGCTATCACTATGGTTTTGAATCACTATCAAATGGTGATGATACCAGGTGTTCGTACGAAGGTGAGCGTATCCTGTCCCGCCAGTGGCATCATTAACAAACTCGTGCAAAGGCAACTCAATTCTTCACCTGAAAACACAGAAACATGCGATACAACTCAAAATAAGGATTTACATCAGACACAATTTTGTCACTGAGGCCATTTGGAAAGTTAGGCCAGAAGAGAGAATTTTGGAAGAGCAGATGGTGGCTAACATGCTGGTCAGGTGATATAGGATACACATGTGAGCATGCTAACCCAACTCTCCCCTGAATCCCGAATACAATACAAATTTTTCATCTGGAGTATCGTTGCATACCCCTGAATCCCGAATATACTTCACACAAATCTCAAAAGCATTAAGGAAAGGGTGCAGTCTCAAGTTATATTACAGAAAAAAATATTGAAAAAAATAAAATGAAGGAAAGCTTTACCTACACCATTATCATTATTTTTAAATGTTGAATCTTTATATTAAATAAGTTTATATTTGCATCCCGCGTACCACACTGCTGAGTATACTCTCGAATACTCTCTAAATAGACACCCGAATCATGCGGACAAAAAAGGGGGTTGGCAGTCTCACATGTGGATATCTGCTTTAGGCTGGGTTCTTTCTGATCTAGACCGCCTCCGTGGTCTTGTGGTAGAGCGTCCGCCCGGAGAGCGGAAGGTCCAGGGTTCGATCCCGGGCCGCGTCTTACAAAAAGACGTTAAAAGATTGCACTTGTTGTTACCCTGTCTGGCGCTCGGCATTAAGGGGCTAAAACAAGGACTGGTCGGCTCGGAGTCAGTATACTGTGTCTGAGTGGGGTATTCATGTTAAACTGGGCATGGTATCTCAGTGAGCTAGCACTATAAATCGGCATCAGTCCGGACTAGTACAAGCAGCCACACACACACATACACGTGCATGCACGTCGCTATATAAGTGCAATAATCTTGGTCGCGACGTTAAACCCAATTTCACTTCACCTCTTTCTGATCTGTGAATCTTGAATCTGTGATCAGTTACCCCATGTCCCGCCGGGAGGATAAGGACGTCAACGCCACAGTCTTCCGTGTTCCCTACGTCATTCTTGTGTCGTGGTCATCAGTCGCTCCCTTATTTCAGTAGCCTCATTGAGGAAGGTGGATTATCTCCCCCTTCCAGTACGACTGAAGAGTGATTGTCTTCGATCATCGTGGAAGACAGAAAGACTCCGTGTTGTGGTATAGACAACTTGATGTGAAGGCTTAAAAACTTCCGTGATAACGACTGTGATGACGACAGGTCCTTCTTTGGGACTGATTTTCGTTCGGTGGTTTAGTGTGTTGAGTTTTGTACAGTATTCCATTTATATGACGCATGTCATCTTGACGTAGAGGAAGGCCGGAAGTGATGCAGATTGTGGACGTTTCCTACGGCTGTGGTGAAACCTACGAGCGCGGGTAGTGCTCACAAGCCAGAGACCATAAAAAGACAATTATGGAATCTGCCCGACTTCCTTTTTAATGACTAACGGACGCAACGTTAAAAAGCCCCATGAAGGTTAAATTGATATGAAGGGTGAGTGAATGCTGTTTCATGCCGCGGAGATATAATGATACATCTTCAAAAATGTCGATCCTGGTTCATGCAAACCCGCGAGGGGAAGTGGAAGGAGGATTTAAGTGTAAATGTCTCGATGGGCCTTTGTATTCTCACTTCAATTTGTTAATTTGTTTCCAGTACTTTGAAGCTGAACAATACCTAAAACAATACTTCATCAGAATAAATTATCTCTGCAATATTTTGGTCGCTAAACTGCATTCAAATAAAGTTAAACCAAAAATTCTGTTTCCATTCCCTCTTGCGAGTGGAAGTAGGCCTTACTATCTTTCATTTCGAAGGTCAGACACACGTCAAGAATATCTTACAGTTTTACGGACGGATCCAAAGAGAAGGCGATTAAGAGAGAAGGCGGTAATAAGTGCTGCACTTGTGCCCAATCCCTTTGTCTTTTTGACAAAAAATATGTTTAATAATAATAATCCATGGATGATTGTACGGTTTCACAGGTGATGGTCGCTGGATCCAAACCATAACCCCCAAGACTGCCAGGCAATAGCTTAATTTCCACTGCTGACACCAGTCTAAGTCTAAGAGGTTTGGTTTATGCGCCACGAAGTACGTCTTAACACTTAACCATCATACTTTGTCTTAACACTTAATCATCATACTTTGTCTTAACACTTAACCATCATACTTTGTCTTAACACTTAATCATCATACTTTGTCTTAACACTTAATCATCATACTTTGTCTTAACACTTAACCATCATACTTTGTCTTAACACTTAATCATCATACTTTGTCTTAACACTAAATCATCATACTTTGTCTTAACACTTAACCATCATACTTTGTCTTAACACTTAACCATCATACTTTGTCTTAACACTTAACCATCATACTTTGTCTTAACACTTAATCATCATACTTTGTCTTAACACTTAACCATCATACTTTGTCTTAACACTTAATCATCATACTTTGTCTTAACACTTAATCATCATACTTTGTCTTAACACTTAACCATCATACTTTGTCTTAACACTTAATCATCATACTTTGTCTTAACACTAAATCATCATACTTTGTCTTAACACTTAACCATCATACTTTGTCTTAACACTTAATCATCATACTTTGTCTTAACACTTAACCATCATACTTTGTCTTAACACTTAATCATCATACTTTGTCTTAACACTTAATCATCATACTTTGTCTTACGCTTAACCATCATACTTTGTCTTAACACTTAATCATCATACTTTGTCTTAACACTTAACCATCATACTTTGTCTTAACACTTAATCATCATACTTTGTCTTAACACTTAATCATCATACTTTGTCTTAACACTTAATCATCATACTTTGTCTTAACACTTAATCATCATACTTTGTCTTAACACTTAACCATCATACTTTGTCTTAACACTTAATCATCATACTTTGTCTTAACACTTAATCATCATACTTTGTCTTAACACTTAACCATCATACTTTGTCTTAACACTTAATCATCATACTTTGTCTTAACACTTAATCATCATACTTTGTCTTAACACTTAATCATCATACTTTGTCTTAACACTTAATCATCATACTTTGTCTTAACACTTAATCATCATACTTTGTCTTAACACTTAATTATCATACTTTGTCTTAACACTTAATCATCATACTTTGTCTTAACACTTAATCATCATACTTTGTCTTAACACTTAATCATTATACTTTGTCTTAACACTTAATCATCATACTTTGTCTTAACACTTAATCATCATACTTTGTCTTAACACTTAATCATTATACTTTGTCTTAACACTTAATCATCATACTTTGTCTTAACACTTAATCATCATACTTTGTCTTAACACTTAATCATCATACTTTGTCTCAACACTTAATCATCATTGCAGATTGCATGTCTTGCCTTCAGACATTTCAGTCACACGTTGATTGGGAGACGTAAATTATTCATTGAAAATCATGTAAGAGCTTTGTGAATATTAAACTATAACACGTTATAATACGTCACTTCTACAGGAGAGAAAGACAGATTTTCAACATGAGGATACTGAGCACAAGAATCGTCGCCACCATGATTGTGTTGTTGTTTGTTTGTCTGTTGTTTAACGCCGCACTCAGCAATATTCCAGCTATATGACAGCGGTCTGTCTGGACAAGACAATCCAGTGATTGACATCATGAACATCGATTGGATACGATGACATGCATTAACTAAGTCAGCGAGCCTGACCACCCGACCCGTTAGTCGCCTCTTACGACAAGCATAGTTGCCTTTTACGGCAAGCATGGGTTGCTGACGAGTTATTCTACCCCGGATCTTCACAAGGTGTGGGTGATTGTAGTATTGTCGCTGTTGTTAGTGACAGTTGGGTCGAATGAGAGAAGGGGTGAAATAAGAAACAAGTGTGATTCCCTCATTATCATGAGCACAAGAGACACGTGCGGCCCAGTCGTCTAATGTCCCCTATTCGCTTTGCAGAGTTGCATCCCTTTGGTATGCCTGGAACCGGTGGATCGGTATCTCGGTTCGATCCGATTATGTTTCTAGGTTTGTCAGCACCGTGTCAATGCTCGCGGGTTTCACCAAAGTGGTAAACGTCTGAGACTTGCATCACTTCGAGATTTCTTTCCACTGACACCGTCATATAACTGAACTACTGTTTAAAGCCACGTTAAACCCAACTCACCTACTGATGCCCTAAAATCTTATATCTCCATAACCAATGTGATCTCAGTGACTAAAAATGTGTAGTTTCGTTCTGAATACAACATTAATAATAAAACCATCCTAAGTTCCACAAATATATTTAGTTTGATCAACAACA
Organism: Haliotis rufescens; assembly: GCF_023055435.1. Lineage (NCBI taxonomy): Eukaryota > Metazoa > Mollusca > Gastropoda > Lepetellida > Haliotidae > Haliotis > Haliotis rufescens. The sequence continues at coordinate 30,730,134 of NW_025964372.1, forward strand.
CATATGCACTTTATCCAGATAAATTATTACACGGTTCAGTGACAGCGGTGGATAAGAATCCACATATTCGAGATCCGGGGTAGAATAGGTCTTCATCAACCCATGCTTGTGGTAAGAGACGTCAGGCTCGCTGACTTGGTTGATGCATGTCATCGATCCCAATTGCGTGGATCGATGCTCATGATGTCAATCACCGGATTGCCTGGTCGAGACTCGATCATTACTCCTACGCACTATCATCCGTGCTTGGATGACACTCATGATTGTACAGGCTGCGAGGATAGTATGGACGTCGGCAGGGATGTATGGGAGAATAGTTTACAGATTGCACCAGATGTTCACATGGTAGCCTACATGGAACGGTAACTCCCCACAAAGCGAACAGGGCAACTTATCAATACCACATACATCACCTACAGTCGAAACTCGTTGTGTTGAACTCGTGGCAACCTGGGGAATATATCGAGATATCCGGGGCTCGAGACATCCGACAAAGTGGATTTTCTAAAACCAGTATATTATGAGTGATTATCACAGGTTTTCAATTCATGCTGTAGTAAGCTGTCGTTAATAAACTGGTCGTAGCATCATGTTATTCTATGTGGATGCACATAAAGATGTCCCCGGCGGCAGCAGCATCTTTGAAATATTGATCGGAAAACAAACACATTCGGCGGATGTACCAAATGTCCTTAAAGAGTAAGATTAGGTGACTGGTTAAGTTGTGAAGCCACTTTTAAATTTTTATCTTTATAAATAAAAGGGACAAAACCCTTTCCATAATCGGGGTAGAATAGGTCTTCAGCAACCCAGGCTTGCCGTAAAAGGTGACTATGCTTGTCGTAAGAGGCGACTAACGGGATCGGGTGGTCAGGCTCGCTGACTTGGTTGATGCATGTGATCGATCCCAATTGCGTGGATCGATGTTCATGATGTAAATCACTGGATTGTCTGGTCCAGACTCGATTATTTACAGACCGCCGTCATATAGCTGGAATATTGCTGAGTGCGGCGTTAAACAACAAACAAACCAAACTTTCCATAATCATAAGAATCTCAGCTAACAGCAGAGTTCATTGTGTGATTCCAGCTAAATCATAAGCATGTGTGTATGGTCAGTGTGAAACAGTGATGATACAAGGTTTTCGCGAAAAATGAGCGTATCTTGCCCCTCAGATTGCTCCCATTACAAACACGTGCAAAGGCAAATCAATTGTTCACCTGAAAATCACGGTATCATTTGGTACAAATCAAAATAGGGAATTGCATCGGAATTGCATTTTTGTCACTGAAGCGTCAAATGCTCTCCACATGTCTACCATAAACCTTTTACCGACCGCCGCCTTACAGTTTGAATATTTCTGAGTGTGGCGCTAAACAAAAAACACGTTGTTACCATAACAACTATCAGCGATTCTCATTGATCTTCCAAGCAAATACGACATGTCCCTTTATGGGGTGGGAACTATGTCCAAAGACTCATTTGTTACAATAGACTAGATTCTGACGCTGCATAGTCATTTGAATTATATACGTGTTTAATTTGCATGCTCCGACATATAGTCCCTTTGGGATTCGAAAAAAGTAATGTATTATAACTTGACTTCAAACAATGTATTCATCGTCATTTACGCATCGTTGGCTTCAAAGTTAAAAAAGTGAAGAACTTATAGCTTAGATCATCTATGCATTAAAAATGCATCGGTTTGTTTTGGAACACTAAACGGTGTAGTAAGCAGTGTCAAGACAATCAAGTCTCGGAGTCCCAGAGACGGCTCGTAGTCAGTACAGTGAGGTGAGGTGAAATTGGGTTTAACGTCGCGTCCAAGATTATTGCACTTATATAGCGACGTGCATGCACGTGTATGTGTGTGTGTGGCTGCTTGTACTAGTCCGGACTGATGCCGATTTATAGTGCTAGCTCACTGAGATACCATGCCGCAGTTTAACATGAATACCCCACTCAGACACAGTGTACTGACTCCGAGCCGACCAGTCCTTGTTTTAGCCCCTTAATGCCGAGCGCCAGACAGGGTAACAACAAGTGCAATCTTTTAACGTCTTTTTGTATGACGCGGCCCGGGATCGAACCCTGGACCTTCCGCTCTCCGGGCGGACGCTCTACCACAAGACCACGGAGGCGGTCGTAGTCAGTACAGAGTGTCTCAGTGGGGTATTCATGTTAAACTGCGGCATGGTATCTCAGTACACAGCTAGTACTATAAAATCGGTATTTGTCCGGACTAGTACAAGCACACACACACACACACACACACACACACACACACACACACACACACACACACACACACACACACACACACACACACACGCACGCACGCAGACAAACACACGCACGCACACACACACACACTGCGTGCATACACGTCGCAACATAAGTGCGATAACCTCACCTCCGAAATAGGCCTTCTTTGGAGCCCATGACAATGCCTGAAAAGGATGATAACTGGACACTTGACTTCGTGGTGTGGTTACTTTGTATTAAATGTGTCTTCCGACTGAGATACGCACATCGTCGCACTGAGTTTGCATAATAATTGATGATAACAGGGTTTACAAATTGGCTGAAGAAATTAATTAACATGCGGCCTTTGTCGAAATGTTTATAGATAACCGTTAACCAATCAGTGTTCAAAAATGAATAAAACAAAATTATTGCCTCCAAGTTTATTCAGCTGTCCTTGGAGACGGTAGCCCAGTCTCTAGTCACGCTCAGTTGCGGTGCGTATTATCCGGGTACTCATGGGGAGAAAACAATAACAAAGGCAACAAACAGTCCCCCGGAAATGCTTTTGATCAGTGCCCCTTTAAGTTCCTTAAGATCATCTTAGGATTTCTGATAATATCTCCTTATGGAAGATGGAAGACTGGTTTAGTCGAAATGAGCGTTTAGCCCCACATTGTGCACGTGAATCAAATTCTTCAATTTCACCTTCTTCCAATCATTGACCGCCAGAGGGAGCTGTTTCAACAGGACAACGTGTATATGCAACTGTACACACACAAAGTGAAGCTTTACGTGCCGGGCAGCCATTGCAGTAGTTTCCCAACTATTCAATTCTTTGTTTAACTACCTCAATTCGTAAAATAACAGGTGATATCTTTCTCAAATACGATATCGTGTTATTCCGGGACAAGCCGAATAGCGACTCGTGCCCCTCTCATGGCCATTTTTGCGACCGGGTTCCGTCTTAGCGCAAACGGGCATACCTAAAACAACTGTCAACTCGTTGCGTAATGGTTCACATATACCAGTATATTATATGTTTCCCAATATATTACATATATTTCAGATGCAATTTAAAGCACATCTGGCCATGCGGAATATTTTGGGTATATTTTTAGATGCAAGACATATGTAAAATCCAACAGTATTTCTGAGGGATTCTTTGACGAAGAATTTGAAATCCTACACGCATTCTGATCGGTTTGTCGTATTTTTGCATATGACATTCATCGATAGGAGGACGAGTCTTCTTGCAGGTTACGGAAAGGGGCGAGTGGGGACGAATGAGCGAGCGAGAGGTAGACCACTTGCAGCATATAGTATGTAGCATGCAACTGACGTCGTAACAAGTAAATTTGAACACCCTTTCGTCACCTGTCCCGGTGGCTCAGTGCGAAAACAGTAGTTTACAAAACTAAACACGATATGTGAGGTTGCAGGTTCGAATCCCGTCAACCATAATGAAAACGTTCATTGCTTGTCTTCGATTGTAGAACATTGGACGTTTGAACACCAAGTTAAGTTTCATCTTCTACCCGGCTAAATCAGGTCTTACAAAAAAAAGAAGGAAAACCTCATACAAGGGATCACTGGGGAAAAGGAAAACCTCATACCAGAGCTCACTGGGAAAAAGGAAAACCTCATACCAGAGCTCACTGGAAAAAAGGAAAACCTCATACCAGGAATCACTGGGAAAAAGGAAAACCTCATACCAGAGCTCACTGGAAAAAAAGGAAAACCTCATACCAGGAATCACTTGGAAAAAGGAAAACCTCATACCAGAGCTCACTGGGAAAAAGGAAAACCTCATACCAGGGCTCACTGGCAAAAAGGAAAACCTCATACCCGGGATCAGGTCTTACTGGGGATAGTTAAACCTAACAAGAGGTTATTACGAATTGTTTGATAGGCTTTACTTACAGGTTGACGGATGACAAATGAGACACACTTTATGGATAGCAACTTTTTAAATTACTGTAAAAACATCAGCCATCTTGGACCATATCAGCAACTGCCCCAATCACAACATCAACTGGGAAAACGTCCAAATCCTCTCCAAACAACCTCCATGACTTCACTATAAAGAAAACTAACAGAAGCAGTCAACATTCGCCGCCACAAGCCATCAATCAAAAGAGATCAAGGCTCTTTCATCCCTTCCGCCTACTTTGAACTCATTATTCAATAATCACCCCTTCTATGTATACATATCCTGTTTAATTGGCTTCCTGTCTTATTGTCTTCCCAGGGGCGGTAGGGTAGCATAGTGGTTAAAGGGGAAGTGTACACGCAAAAATTACTTTCTTTCTTTTTCTAAACAAAACGCAATTTTAGAATTAGTTAGTATCTGTGTTTGAAAATATACACTCATTTTTTTCACAGTGATAGTAGGAAGCTCACAATAGTGTGAAAATGATATGCCGTTATGAGGCCTTCGTTTTTCGAGCTAAACAGGCCTTAGTTATCTCCCTTAGATTATGACGTAATTGGTGCCAATTCAACTGGGTCCCTGTCTATTCTGAACGCAAAAGATATCAAGTACAAGTTTTCGGTAAAACAACATGGCCTACGACAAACTCCGGCGCAGTGGTGACTCAGCATAACACTATGCTGGCTGGCATCTGAGACGCTAGAATCACACACCTGTACCTACACCACGTGAAGCGGCTCTAACAAAGCATGATGACGTCATTATGTTTATCAATTGGCACCAATGACGTCATATTGCAAGGGGCATAAGCCATGGTGTTTTTGTTATGGAAATAGAACACTTGGTAAATGTGAAAAATATAAATCGTTTTAATGCAAAACATATGTTGATTAATTGTGATATTTTTATATTTTTGTCTATGACACTTCTAGGTTAACACTTTTATTGTGGAAAAAGTACAAGAACATTAGGTTCATTTCCGTGTGAACTTGCCCTTTAAAGCGTTCGCTCGTCACGCCGAAGACCCGGGTTCATTTCCCGATATGGGTACAATGTGTGAAGCCCATTTCTGGTGTCCCCCGCTGTGATAGTGCTGGAAAATTGCTAAAAGCGGCGTAAAAACACACTCACTCGCCATTGTCTTGCCCATCATGTGTTCTCTGTCCGTCATGGTATTACAGTATTATCCCTTTGTGGTCATTACTTAAACTACTCATGTTAATCTCTCTCTTGAATGCAATTGTTGTTACTGTTAATCCTCCTCCTACAATGTATATTCTGTATCATGTCCATCATTCCATCTTGCTTGACAACGGTATAATTATCTGTACCGAAATGTCGCCTTTACAGTAACTAAAGAAAGCGTTATCCATAAATTGTGTCTAGGTTAGTACGAGATAGGAAGATATCTTCAAAGCAATAGGCAAACGTGGCAGTAGGTTTATTATCCTTGGATTGGGTATTGAAGGAAAATGCTACATATGGTCAATTACTGAAAAAAACGAGCGCTCGCCCTTAACAATATCATACTCATGGAAGAAATGTGAGGGAGCTGTTTCAACAGGACAACGTGTATATGCAACTGTACACACACAAAGTGAAGCTTTACGTGCCGGGCAGCCATTGCAGTAGTTTCCCAACTATTCAATTCTTTGTTTAACTACCTCAATTCGTAAAATAAACAGGTGATATCTTTCTCAAATACGATATCGTGTTATTCCGGGACAAGCCGAATAGCGACTCGTGCCCCTCTTAACAATATCATACTCATGGAAGAAATGTGAGGCGACGTGAAATGGGCTTTCATGTTCCGTTCAATATTAGTTTACTTATATTGGGACGTGCATGCACGTATGGGAGTGGTTGCTCGAACTGGCCGTCACTTATGCCGGTCTTACAGTGCTAGCCCACTGAGGTATCATGTCGCAATTTTATATGGATACCACACGAAAGGTTTACTAATGTAATTCAAATCAATGTGATTGTGTGTTTAGTGTGTTTCGGGGGACTGGTATTAATGTGGTTTGTTTGTTGTTTAACGCCGCACTCAGCTATATTCCAGCTATGTGACGGCGGTCTGTAAATAATCGAGTCTGGACCAGACAATCCAGTGATTAATATCATGGGCATCGATCCACGCAATTGGGATCGATATCATGCATCAACCAAGTCAGCGAGCCTGACCAACCGATCCCGTTAGTCGCCTTTTACGACAAGCATAGTCGCCTTTTACGGCAAGCATAGGTTGCTGAAGACCTATTCTACCCCGGAATCTTCACGGAATGGTATTAATGCGGACATCATAATAGTATATGTACTGGTTAGAGCACGAGGACCTGTATTGCGTCTTATCGTTGAAAGTTAGGGTCCAAGGCGAAGCACGTGCATACTGATCCTTTCGCACGTGCAACTTGCACTTTGGCTCTCAATTTGCTGCTTCGTTCGTTCGTTTATTTGTTGTATAACTCCGCACTCAGCAATATTCTGTACATAATCTAGTCTGGACCAGACAATCCAGTGATTGACATCAAGAGAATCGATCTACGCAATTGGGATACGATGACATGCATCAACCAAGTCAGCGAGCCTGACTACCCGATCCCGTTAGCCGCCTCTTTCGACAAACATCACCTTTTATGGCATGCATGGGTTGCTGACGCCCTTTTCTACCCTGGGTTTTATCAATAATTAAAAAAAACACTTCCTGGTACAGTTAATCTCAGACAAATAGCATGTCTAGTATCAACTGATATTTGTCGCAGTGCTACTCCGATAGATAAAGCATTTCTATGGATACAAATTGGTCTGAAGCTCTCGAACACGCCATAGAAACATAGAAGCATGTCGTCTCTCTAATGTTATGGTGAAATATGCATGAGAAACAAGCGATCTCAGATCGTAGACAGCTTTGAAAATATTTCACCAGACAAAGATAAAGGTAACCGTCAAAGTTATTGAAAAAAGTTAGTTGATTTCCGGGGAACTGATTCCTGGACGATCATGAACCATGACATAGGCATGACATCAGTGGTTTGTGTGGTCCACCGCAGGATTATACCTGACTGCAGGGTTAAACAGCATTGTTTGTTTGTTTAACGCCGCACTCTGCAATATTCAAGCTATATGACGGCGGTCCGTAAATAATCGAATCTGGACCAGGCAATCCAGTGATTGACATCATGAGAATCATTTGTTTTCTTTGTTTGTTTGTTGTTTAACGCCGCAATCAGCAATATTCCAGCCCTATGACGGCGGTCTGAATATCGAGTCTGGACCAGACATTCCAGTGATTGACAACATGAGCATCGATCCACCCACGCAATTGGGATCCATTACATGCATCAACCAAGTCAGCGAGCCTCACAACCCGATCCCGTTAATCGCCTCTTACGACAAGCATAGTCGCTTTTTACGGCAAGCATGGGTTGCTGCAGACCTATTCTACCCCGGATCTACAGGGGTTAAACATCACACAAACAAGCTTCTGAAGTATCGATTCTCGACCCGACTTGTCATTGCATCTCTGCATCATTACCTTCTGGTTCAGGAGACGAGTTGAGTCGGTCAGTCTTCACTGCTTCAACTCTATATGTGTGAAGTACACGGGAGCAAATGGATACAAATACCATATTTGTAGCTGCTCTCATTCTACACTTTTCTTTATGTGTGGCATCAAAGGGACAATTTGATGGAATACAGGACATGATTTTGTCCGGGTCTGTGTTCCAGATATTTCGAAGAACAACGTTACAGCAGTGTCGCCGACTGTGTGGCTATTCATCCAGATGTCTCTCGGTCAACTGGTCGTCGTTGGCCAAGGAGTGTCAACTAAATTCAAAGACCGGGAACAGGGAAAGTTTGCAAGTATCTGACAAGAACATCTACCTACAAGTCCAACAGATGCCACAGCAGGTAAGAGGGTAAAAATAAAATTGTTCCAGAAAGAGATGATAGAGACTGATTATTTTCTGGTGTTTACCATTGAATTCAAAGTTTAGTGGCCTCAATGAGACGAATGTGTCAAGGCTCCATCACTGCACAAGGTGGACATACGTGCCTCTCGACCCATGAAGATCCGGGGTAGAATAGGTCTTCAGCAACCCATGCTTGCCGTAACAGGCGACTATGCTTGCCGTACGGGCGACTAACGGGATCGGGTGGTCAGACTCGCTGACTTGGTTGATGCATGTCATCGTATCCCAATTGCGTGGATCAATGCTCATGGTATTAATCACTAGATGACATGCATCCACCAAGTCAGCGAGCCTGACCACCCGATCCCGTTTGTCGCCTCTTACGACAAGCATAGTCGCCTGTTACGGCAAGTATGGGTTGCTGAAGAACTATTCTACCCCGGATCTTCACGGAATATTGCTGTGTGTGGCGTTAAACAACAAACAAACATGGATGCATTTCAAATCTTGTGAACAGTTCCCATACCAATAGAAGAGGTGCAGTGCAAAGTTTGATTTTGATATGTGTATTTTCTTAAAACATATGAAGGTTTTTATGTTGTGAACTTTGACATTTTTTATACTTCCAACATTTGTGCGGCGTATCACTTGAAAACTGCTTCTTGGAATCTTTTCAAATCTTGGGAACAGTTTCCATACTAACAGAAGAGATGCAGTGCAAAGTTTGATTTTGATGTGTGTATTTTCTGTAAAAACGTTATGTTTTTCATGTTGTGAATTTCTTTCTTTGTTACCTCAACATTTGTGCGAGCTATCTCTTGAAAACTACTTTCCAATTGGGTGTACAGATTTTATACAAATAGGAGAGGTGCGGTGCGAAGTTTGATGTCGATTAGTCGAATTTCTGAGAAAATATTGCTTTTCTTATGTTTAGGCGGGGGTATTAGTGAGCCCTGCTCACTTTTTTGTCTTGTTGTGTAGTATTTCCCAGGAGAGAGAGCACATTCCTTTGTCACAGACACTTGGAATAACGAAAGTATCAGCTAGTTGACTTCCAAAGCTTGACATTTGTTCACTTTGTTGGGGCTCTTGTTGCGTGCTACCAATTCATGTACATGCATCTGGAACACTCGTGCAGTCTGTGAAGTTGTTTGTTTAACGCCGCACTCTTGACGGTGGGCTGTAAATAATCCGGACCAGACAATCCACTGATCGACGTCATGGGCGTCGATCCACGCAACTGGTTTGTTTGTTTGTTTGTTTGTTGTTTAACGCCGCACTCAGCAATATTCCAGCTGTATGTCGGCGGTCTGTAAATAATCGAGTCTGGACCAGACAATCCAGTGATTGACATCATGAACATCGATCCACGCAATTGGGATCGATGACCTGGGTTGAATTGTGGTACGATGACATACATGAACCAAGTCAGCGAGCCTGACCACCCGATCCCGTTTGTCGCCTCTTACGACAAGCATGGTCGCCATTTACGGCAAGCATGGGTTCCTGAAGACCTATTCTACCCCGGATCTTCACTCGTACATCAATTTCTTGAAACTGTTGACGTCCATACTATCCTCGCAGCGCGAACAATCATAAGTGTCACCCAAGCGACGATATAACATGTTGAAATAGCGGTGGGTATGGGTGGTGATTGAAGGTGTGGGATATGAGGGGTGGTGTATGTTGTTAATATATAAAAATGAAAGTAAATACTTCGGGAAACAATTTGCGTTCGTTACTTACTTGTTTCATTTTTGTTATCAAACGATTAGGTGACAGCTTTGCATGCAGTAAGCTTACAATAATATGGTTTCGTGATGTATATTTGTTGAGAAGATATCAATCTACATCGACCTACACAATTGGGATACGATGGCATGCATTAACCAAGTCAGCGAGCCTCACCACCCGATCCCGTTAGCCGCCTCGTACGGCAAGCATAGTTGCCTTTTACGGCAAGCATGGGTTGCTGAAGACCCACTCTACCCCGGATCTTCACGGATCCAGAGGTACGTGTGACCACCTTGTGCAGTGATGGAGCCTTGACACATTCGTCTCATTGAGGCCACTAAACTTTGAATTCAATGGTAAACACCAGAAAATAATCAGTTTCTATCATCTGCCGAAACAGTGTTGGATATTAAATAAATGGATCACTGAAATGTAGTGATGACACCAGGTGTTCGCGAAATTGGTAAGCATGTAAGACTTGGGGAATGGTGTTCCATATCTTGTTTTGCCACTCTGAAACCTTGTTTTGACTTTGCCAATCCGAGCAGAAATTCCGATTCAGATGCATAAAGAAATAGATCCGCAAGAAGGGGAGCACAATTGGTGCCCATGGGGATGCCTACTTCTTGCCGTCATGTTATATTGCTGAGTACGGTGTTAAACAACAAACAAACAAACAAACAAAAGAGCATGCTTGGTTACACACAGTCCACAATCGTTTGTTTTATTTGTTTGTTTGTTGTTTAACGCCGCACTCAGCAATATAATATGACGGCAAGAAGTAGGCATCCCCATGGGCACCAATTGTGCTCCCCTTCTTGCGGATCTGTTTTACGCCGCAGTCAGCAAATTCCAGCTATATGACTGCGGTCTGTAAATAATCGAGTCTGGACCAGACAATCCAGTGATTGACAACATGAGCATTGGTCCATGCAATTGGGATGATAATAACAATATATGCATTTGTATAGCGCAGCATTCACTGTGCATAAGTGCTCTGTGCGCTGGGATCGATGACATGCATCAGCCAAGTCAGCGATCCTGACCACCCGAACCCGTTAGTCGCCTCTTACGACAAGCATAGTCGCCTTTTACGGTAAGCGTGGGTTGCTGAAGACCTATTCTATCCCGGATCTTCACGGTCCCGTCCACAATGGTGTTCGTGTCGTTAACTGAAGAATGCAAACCCTTTAATCTCACCCGTGGCTTGTTATCGAACATACACGCACCTTATCATGCGTACTTATGGTTATCTGTAGGCTCATCCATGTGCAAATCAGCCATGCAGTACCAACCACATGTGCATCCCCGTCAACACTGCTAAAGACCACATATGTGTACGTCTTGGTGCGTTAACACCAGAAACTACTGAAGCAGGAATGGCAACAAAGTTTGCAACAACCACAACAGCTGTGGCAACGTCTTCTCGGGCAGCAGCTGCAACTACGTCTACTGCACCTCCTGCTCCACTTGAAGTGACTACTACAACTACTTTTACTACTACTACTGCTGCTGCTGCTGTTACTGCTACTACTTCTGCTGCTACTACTACTACTACTACTACTACTACTACTACTACCCCATCATCTACCCCTGCAACAACATTGCCAGAGACCACCAACTCTGAACTGACAAGCCCTGTAACGACCACAACTCACATTTCAACTTCAACAACTTTACTGGGTACTTCAACATCTGCACCGACTACATCGGCTCCAGTATCAACTTCAACTACCGCATTGGCAAGCACAACTGATATGTGTATGTATGCGTCAGCAGTACTGTAAAGTATTATGCGTGAGTTTCTATTCGTTGGCCAAATTAGAATATACACGAACATATCACAAGGAAACAGTGCGTTTATGTCAGTGTTTAGTTGTAGGATACAAAAAGCATGCCTGAATATTTCTGTTTGACATTCCTACCTTTTTGTCACATTCGCAGTAGGATATATAAATTGAATATAACATTCGAATGTGAAAAATTATGTCTAGCGAATTTAGTTACTGAAAGTCAAATTAAATGAAAAAACCTGTCAAACTGTCTCTGTAGCCGTTTGCCAGACTCCAGAACTAACAGGTAGCCAATGAATCTTTTAAATGTTTTTTGCAGCTCAATTACGTACCATTGGGGAATTTGAACAATTTCTTAGAGTATATATGGTGTACATTCTGTGTGTAATGTACACGTGTGTTTTGCAGATAACGGCACATGTGTAACGGACGCCGACTGTGCTACACCTCCTGGCAGGACTTGCTCTGGTGGTGTCTGCATATGTTCCATCGGATACGACATGGACGAGACCAGCGCTGTGTGCAGAAAGCTGACAGGTAACACGCAGTAACACTGACATCACCCAGTGTATGAGTGAGTGAGTGAGTGAGTGAGTGAGTTGGGTTTAACGCCGCTTTTAACAGTATTCCAGTTATATCACGGCGTGTCAGCTTAATGTGGGAGGAAAGCCCGAAGTGATGCAGGTCTCAAACGTTTACCACTTTGGTGAAACACACGAGCACGGGTATGGTGCTGACATACCTAGAAACATAATCGGGGCGAACCGGGATTCGAACCCACAATCATAGGTTTCTGGCGTGCCCAAGGGACGCAACTCTGCACAGCGAATCGCGGCGCCTTAGACGACTGGGCCACCCGTGCCCACCCCCCCCCCCCCCCCCCACCCCCCCCCTCATGTATGACAGTATCATTCATTAAGTTTTGAATGTGAAATTTAACATGTGGGTTACCATGATTATGCAAATAGTTTTGTCGCTTTTATTAAATTGAAAACATCAGTCTCATTTCCTAGTTCATGATTACGAAATACATCGGTAAACCAAGTAGTAAAAAGTACTATGAAACAGTCGTTTTATCTTTTACACAACAAAACATTTAGGACTCAAACTGTTTGCTTTAACATTGTTTAATGGGAACACTTTTTATATTCCATGCTGAACTGCATATTATACCCTAGAAACATCACATGATATTAACATTGCCCCAAGGGTAGAAGAGACGGATAATACTAAAATTCAAATTCCAGTCTGCCATAAAAGACACTACTACTCACTGGTCCGAATATAAGCTTCTCGTAAGAGGCAACGAACGGGATCGGGTGGTCAGGCTCGCTGACTTGGTTGAAACATGTCATCGATCCCAATGGCGTGGATCGATGCTCATGATATCAATCACTGGATTGTCTGGTCAATTACTTACAGACGCCGTCATATAGCTGGGATATTGCTGAGTGTGGCGTAAAACAACAAACCAAACCAAAGTAAACCAATTACGTGATTCACTGGATTGTCTGGTCCAGACTCGATTATTTCCAGACCGCCGTCACATATCTCGAATATTGCTGAGTGCGGCGTTAAACAACAAAGAAACAAACACTGGTCTGAATAACTTAATTTTTTTAACAAGAATCAAACAACATCTTTTCACAACGACCATGATTAAACATGATCATTTCGGTTAAGGTGACGATAATGTCAAAATGTATTTTGACATGTCCTGTTAAACGGCTTTTTCACTTTGTGACAGACTGTTTATCCGTTGGATCTCAGTTCACCCTCTACGTGGACAAAGTCATCAAAGGGTACGGTGTCCAAAAGTATGATTCGAAGACGTCTGCAGAATGTGCCCAGTTGTGCTTGGATGCTGACACCGTGTGCAGATCTTTTGAAATGGAACATAATAGATGCTTCTTGCAGGCAGTCACGTGGTTTGATGTCGCTTACAGCAAACGTGCTTCCCAGAACGGTTCGGATCATTACCAGCGTAGATGTAACTGGAAGTAAATTCTCAAAGTAAATACTTAGGGAAGAGAATATATGGATATCAACTTCTTTATTGTGAGGAACACAACGTTTCGGAGTATATGCTTACTCCTTCATCAGATAAGATAACAAAAGGTGGAAAATAACAAAGGGTAGAAGCTCACAAAGGCTTCCATTTTCTATTGCTAATCACCTATCAGCGCGAATCATCTGTTCTCTTTCTTTGTCAGCTTCTACCCTTTGCATTTTCCCCCTTTTGTTATCTTATTAGTTTTGTTAGGGGCGGTCGGGTAGCCTAGTGGTTAAAGCGTTCGCTCGTCACGCCGAAGACCCGGGTTCCATTCCCGACATGGGTACAATGTGTGAAGCCCATTTCTGGTGTCCCCCGCCGTGATATTGCTGGAATATTGCTAAAAGCGGCGTAAAACCATACTCACTCACTCACTCACTCACTTATTAGTTTTGTTGTCCTTACATGTACATATATATGCTCTCTGCCACATGGCATTCATTCACCTGATGAAGGAGTAAGCATATACTCCGAAACGTTGTGTTCCTCATAATAAAGAAGTTGACATCCATATATTCTCTTCCTTATGTGTATCACTTCTAAATGCCTTTCAAAGACCTAACTCCTTATTTCTACATTTCGAATGAATATCCAAGAATATTTCCTAATAAAGATTACATTGGTTTATTTTGATTCCATGACATTCATTTCGGGTTGTTTCCTGTTTTACTGTGATTATATACTCTGTCATATTATGTATTAACTATCTGTACTGATATGTTTCAAAGATTATGAGACCAGTGAAGATTCCGGCGTAGAATAGGTCTTCAGCAACCCATGCTTGCTGTGAAAGACGACTATGCTTGTCGTAAGAGGCGACTAACAGGATCGGGTGGTCAGGTTCACTGACTTGGTTGATGCATGTCATCGTATCCCAATTGCGTGGATCGATGCTCATGATATTAATCACTGGATTGTCTGATCCAGACTCGATTATTTCCAGACCGCCGTCATATAGCTGGAATATTGCTGAGTGCGGCGTTAAACAACAAACAAACAAGCACAATCTTCTAATTACAATTGTTATTCCCTGATATAAGCTGCATTGTCGATTACTCATACAAAAACAACAGGAACTTTTTTCCAATGCGTCTAGGTGGGAATGTTGAAATGTCTGCATTTGGGCATTTCACAATTCATGCGCAGCCAGAGTTGGAACCAACTTCCGATTGGGATTGTAAACAGTAACGATAACGCTTTTTGCTTTTATGTAAGTGTGGGTAATAAATAAAATGCAACTCGCGTCAATATATATTTTTACGAAAACGAGTGTAGCAGTATTTCTATAAGGGTGTTCGGTGTACCGTCATACGACATTCTGCCGTCATATAGCGGGAATATTGCTGGGTGCGGCGTTAAATAACAAACAAACAAACAAAACCCATACGACTTTTAGAAAACAGATTCTTTTAAACTACAGATGTTTATTTGATTTAATTGGATAAATTGCGTTCCCATTCAAGTGAACATCGACGATTTGTTGTTTTGCTTGGTCAACACATCATTGTTATTATTGTTATCATTGTTATCATTGTTATTATTGTTATTATTGTGATTAGATAGAAACCAGTCGTGGAATACATTGCTGCTTGGATTGATCGTCAGCTTGAATTCCTATAGAATTTGAGAAGAGAAGTTTGTTACAACAACAAGTATCGATTCACATGTAAGCTTTTGATCAAGCTTGAACACTCCCTTTGAATCATGGGGTGGTCGGGTAGCGTAGTGGTTAAAGCGTTTGCTCGTCACACCAAAGACCCGGGTTCGATTCCAACATGGGTACAATGTGTGAAGCCCATTTCTGGTGTCCCACGGCGTGATATTGCTGGAATATTGTTAATAGAAGCGTAAAACCTTCTTACGCACTCACCCTTTGAATCATAAATGACATGTATGTAGTAGACTTTATTCTGATATTTGAATTTCTTTTCATTTACTTGCTCTTAAACATACTACGTTGGTGATTCGACGAAAGTGTATTCATAGTCGGTTGTGCTTCATTGGCTTCAATGCTTTTTTTTTTTATCTCCCTGTGGGGTTCTTCACAACTATACCCTACAAGCTGTGTCACAAAAGCAAAGCCAGAACACCAGTGGTACACAACCTGACATTTATTGGATAATGTAAAACTACCAGACACTCGGGTGGCATTTGGCTTCATTGATAGTTTGTCAAGTGTTGTTCCGCAGTGGTTTAATAAACTTGTCTTCGACATTACTTGTACGTTTTATGTTCACCTTAACAGACACAATGAAATATATATTACTCATATACTAACGGAACAAAGTAACTGTGCTTCATATGAAGTTCAATAACAATGCAGTTAGTACAAAATAAAATAACACATCTTTTAATATTGAGATCCCCCCCCCCCCAAAAAAAAAAAAAATAAGAAAAAAAAGAAAAGAAGAAGCTTAAAACAAACAAACAAACAATCAAAACCAAAAACATCAAAAACATACAAATTTATAAAAAAAACCCACTTAATTCTGAAAATGATGCATTTCCGAGTTTTGTCACGCAATGCCACGGCTTTCTGAAAATGCTGGAAATCAACGCAGTCAGCAAATTCCAGCTATATGACTGCGGTCTGTAAATAATCGAGTCTGGACCAGACAATCCAGTGATTGACAACATGAGCATTGGTCCATGCAATTGGGATGATAATAACAATATATGCATTTGTATAGCGCAGCATTCACTGTGCATAAGTGCTCTGTGCGCTGGGATCGATGACATGCATCAGCCAAGTCAGCGATCCTGACCACCCGAACCCGTTAGTCGCCTCTTACGACAAGCATAGTCGCCTTTTACGGTAAGCGTGGGTTGCTGAAGACCTATTCTATCCCGGATCTTCACGGTCCCGTCCACAATGGTGTTCGTGTCGTTAACTGAAGAATGCAAACCCTTTAATCTCACCCGTGGCTTGTTATCGAACATACACGCACCTTATCATGCGTACTTATGGTTATCTGTAGGCTCATCCATGTGCAAATCAGCCATGCAGTACCAACCACATGTGCATCCCCGTCAACACTGCTAAAGACCACATATGTGTACGTCTTGGTGCGTTAACACCAGAAACTACTGAAGCAGGAATGGCAACAAAGTTTGCAACAACCACAACAGCTGTGGCAACGTCTTCTCGGGCAGCAGCTGCAACTACGTCTACTGCACCTCCTGCTCCACTTGAAGTGACTACTACAACTACTTTTACTACTACTACTGCTGCTGCTGCTGTTACTGCTACTACTTCTGCTGCTACTACTACTACTACTACTACTACTACTACTACTACTACTACTACCCCATCATCTACCCCTGCAACAACATTGCCAGAGACCACCAACTCTGAACTGACAAGCCCTGTAACGACCACAACTCACATTTCAACTTCAACAACTTTACTGGGTACTTCAACATCTGCACCGACTACATCGGCTCCAGTATCAACTTCAACTACCGCATTGGCAAGCACAACTGATATGTGTATGTATGCGTCAGCAGTACTGTAAAGTATTATGCGTGAGTTTCTATTCGTTGGCCAAATTAGAATATACACGAACATATCACAAGGAAACAGTGCGTTTATGTCAGTGTTTAGTTGTAGGATACAAAAAGCATGCCTGAATATTTCTGTTTGACATTCCTACCTTTTTGTCACATTCGCAGTAGGATATATAAATTGAATATAACATTCGAATGTGAAAAATTATGTCTAGCGAATTTAGTTACTGAAAGTCAAATTAAATGAAAAAACCTGTCAAACTGTCTCTGTAGCCGTTTGCCAGACTCCAGAACTAACAGGTAGCCAATGAATCTTTTAAATGTTTTTTGCAGCTCAATTACCATTGGGGAATTTGAACAATTTCTTAGAGTATATATGGTGTACATTCTGTGTGTAATGTACACGTGTGTTTTGCAGATAACGGCACATGTGTAACGGACGCCGACTGTGCTACACCTCCTGGCAGGACTTGCTCTGGTGGTGTCTGCATATGTTCCATCGGATACGACATGGACGAGACCAGCGCTGTGTGCAGAAAGCTGACAGGTAACACGCAGTAACACTGACATCACCCAGTGTATGAGTGAGTGAGTGAGTGAGTGAGTGAGTTGGGTTTAACGCCGCTTTTAACAGTATTCCAGTTATATCACGGCGTGTCAGCTTAATGTGGGAGGAAAGCCCGAAGTGATGCAGGTCTCAAACGTTTACCACTTTGGTGAAACACACGAGCACGGGTATGGTGCTGACATACCTAGAAACATAATCGGGGCGAACCGGGATTCGAACCCACAATCATAGGTTTCTGGCGTGCCCAAGGGACGCAACTCTGCACAGCGAATCGCGGCGCCTTAGACGACTGGGCCACCCGTGCCCACCCCCCCCCCCCCCCCCCCCACCCCCCCCCCTCATGTATGACAGTATCATTCATTAAGTTTTGAATGTGAAATTTAACATGTGGGTTACCATGATTATGCAAATAGTTTTGTCGCTTTTATTAAATTGAAAACATCAGTCTCATTTCCTAGTTCATGATTACGAAATACATCGGTAAACCAAGTAGTAAAAAGTACTATGAAACAGTCGTTTTATCTTTTACACAACAAAACATTTAGGACTCAAACTGTTTGCTTTAACATTGTTTAATGGGAACACTTTTTATATTCCATGCTGAACTGCATATTATACCCTAGAAACATCACATGATATTAACATTGCCCCAAGGGTAGAAGAGACGGATAATACTAAAATTCAAATTCCAGTCTGCCATAAAAGACACTACTACTCACTGGTCCGAATATAAGCTTCTCGTAAGAGGCAACGAACGGGATCGGGTGGTCAGGCTCGCTGACTTGGTTGAAACATGTCATCGATCCCAATGGCGTGGATCGATGCTCATGATATCAATCACTGGATTGTCTGGTCAATTACTTACAGACGCCGTCATATAGCTGGGATATTGCTGAGTGTGGCGTAAAACAACAAACCAAACCAAAGTAAACCAATTACGTGATTCACTGGATTGTCTGGTCCAGACTCGATTATTTCCAGACCGCCGTCACATATCTCGAATATTGCTGAGTGCGGCGTTAAACAACAAAGAAACAAACACTGGTCTGAATAACTTAATTTTTTTAACAAGAATCAAACAACATCTTTTCACAACGACCATGATTAAACATGATCATTTCGGTTAAGGTGACGATAATGTCAAAATGTATTTTGACATGTCCTGTTAAACGGCTTTTTCACTTTGTGACAGACTGTTTATCCGTTGGATCTCAGTTCACCCTCTACGTGGACAAAGTCATCAAAGGGTACGGTGTCCAAAAGTATGATTCGAAGACGTCTGCAGAATGTGCCCAGTTGTGCTTGGATGCTGACACCGTGTGCAGATCTTTTGAAATGGAACATAATAGATGCTTCTTGCAGGCAGTCACGTGGTTTGATGTCGCTTACAGCAAACGTGCTTCCCAGAACGGTTCGGATCATTACCAGCGTAGATGTAACTGGAAGTAAATTCTCAAAGTAAATACTTAGGGAAGAGAATATATGGATATCAACTTCTTTATTGTGAGGAACACAACGTTTCGGAGTATATGCTTACTCCTTCATCAGATAAGATAACAAAAGGTGGAAAATAACAAAGGGTAGAAGCTCACAAAGGCTTCCATTTTCTATTGCTAATCACCTATCAGCGCGAATCATCTGTTCTCTTTCTTTGTCAGCTTCTACCCTTTGCATTTTCCCCCTTTTGTTATCTTATTAGTTTTGTTAGGGGCGGTCGGGTAGCCTAGTGGTTAAAGCGTTCGCTCGTCACGCCGAAGACCCGGGTTCCATTCCCGACATGGGTACAATGTGTGAAGCCCATTTCTGGTGTCCCCCGCCGTGATATTGCTGGAATATTGCTAAAAGCGGCGTAAAACCATACTCACTCACTCACTCACTCACTTATTAGTTTTGTTGTCCTTACATGTACATATATATGCTCTCTGCCACATGGCATTCATTCACCTGATGAAGGAGTAAGCATATACTCCGAAACGTTGTGTTCCTCATAATAAAGAAGTTGACATCCATATATTCTCTTCCTTATGTGTATCACTTCTAAATGCCTTTCAAAGACCTAACTCCTTATTTCTACATTTCGAATGAATATCCAAGAATATTTCCTAATAAAGATTACATTGGTTTATTTTGATTCCATGACATTCATTTCGGGTTGTTTCCTGTTTTACTGTGATTATATACTCTGTCATATTATGTATTAACTATCTGTACTGATATGTTTCAAAGATTATGAGACCAGTGAAGATTCCGGCGTAGAATAGGTCTTCAGCAACCCATGCTTGCTGTGAAAGACGACTATGCTTGTCGTAAGAGGCGACTAACAGGATCGGGTGGTCAGGTTCACTGACTTGGTTGATGCATGTCATCGTATCCCAATTGCGTGGATCGATGCTCATGATATTAATCACTGGATTGTCTGATCCAGACTCGATTATTTCCAGACCGCCGTCATATAGCTGGAATATTGCTGAGTGCGGCGTTAAACAACAAACAAACAAGCACAATCTTCTAATTACAATTGTTATTCCCTGATATAAGCTGCATTGTCGATTACTCATACAAAAACAACAGGAACTTTTTTCCAATGCGTCTAGGTGGGAATGTTGAAATGTCTGCATTTGGGCATTTCACAATTCATGCGCAGCCAGAGTTGGAACCAACTTCCGATTGGGATTGTAAACAGTAACGATAACGCTTTTTGCTTTTATGTAAGTGTGGGTAATAAATAAAATGCAACTCGCGTCAATATATATTTTTACGAAAACGAGTGTAGCAGTATTTCTATAAGGGTGTTCGGTGTACCGTCATACGACATTCTGCCGTCATATAGCGGGAATATTGCTGGGTGCGGCGTTAAATAACAAACAAACAAACAAAACCCATACGACTTTTAGAAAACAGATTCTTTTAAACTACAGATGTTTATTTGATTTAATTGGATAAATTGCGTTCCCATTCAAGTGAACATCGACGATTTGTTGTTTTGCTTGGTCAACACATCATTGTTATTATTGTTATCATTGTTATCATTGTTATTATTGTTATTATTGTGATTAGATAGAAACCAGTCGTGGAATACATTGCTGCTTGGATTGATCGTCAGCTTGAATTCCTATAGAATTTGAGAAGAGAAGTTTGTTACAACAACAAGTATCGATTCACATGTAAGCTTTTGATCAAGCTTGAACACTCCCTTTGAATCATGGGGTGGTCGGGTAGCGTAGTGGTTAAAGCGTTTGCTCGTCACACCAAAGACCCGGGTTCGATTCCAACATGGGTACAATGTGTGAAGCCCATTTCTGGTGTCCCACGGCGTGATATTGCTGGAATATTGTTAATAGAAGTAAAACCTTCTTACGCACTCACCCTTTGAATCATAAATGACATGTATGTAGTAGACTTTATTCTGATATTTGAATTTCTTTTCATTTACTTGCTCTTAAACATACTACGTTGGTGATTCGACGAAAGTGTATTCATAGTCGGTTGTGCTTCATTGGCTTCAATGCTTTTTTTTTTTATCTCCCTGTGGGGTTCTTCACAACTATACCCTACAAGCTGTGTCACAAAAGCAAAGCCAGAACACCAGTGGTACACAACCTGACATTTATTGGATAATGTAAAACTACCAGACACTCGGGTGGCATTTGGCTTCATTGATAGTTTGTCAAGTGTTGTTCCGCAGTGGTTTAATAAACTTGTCTTCGACATTACTTGTACGTTTTATGTTCACCTTAACAGACACAATGAAATATATATTACTCATATACTAACGGAACAAAGTAACTGTGCTTCATATGAAGTTCAATAACAATGCAGTTAGTACAAAATAAAATAACACATCTTTTAATATTGAGATCCCCCCCCCCCCCCCCAAAAAAAAAAAAATAAGAAAAAAAAGAAAAGAAGAAGCTTAAAACAAACAAACAAACAATCAAAACCAAAAACATCAAAAACATACAAATTTATAAAAAAAACCCACTTAATTCTGAAAATGATGCATTTCCGAGTTTTGTCACGCAATGCCACGGCTTTCTGAAAATGCTGGAAATCAACGTTTTTGTGCGGTATGCTGCAAACAAGAATGGTGCCGAAACGAAATTACCAGACATTCTAATGTTCATCACAATATCATCTCTGTTTAGACGTTATCTACAGCACAGCACAGCAAAGCTCATGGCCTGCCACGAGCCGGTCGTCCACATGGTAACGTCACATCAAGAAGACAAAAATATTCGGTTGGTGCATCTACGGAATCGATACCAAACTGACACATTAACAGCTAAGACAATTCCTACGACAGTACCAAAACCAGCGCGTAACGTCAGCTCTGTTGAACCAATTATTCTGCCGTCATATAGCGGGAATATTGCTGGGTGCGGCGTTAAATAACAAACAAACAAACAAAACCCATACGACTTTTAGAAAACAGATTCTTTTAAACTACAGATGTTTATTTGATTTAATTGGATAAATTGCGTTCCCATTCAAGTGAACATCGACGATTTGTTGTTTTGCTTGGTCAACACATCATTGTTATTATTGTTATCATTGTTATCATTGTTATTATTGTTATTATTGTGATTAGATAGAAACCAGTCGTGGAATACATTGCTGCTTGGATTGATCGTCAGCTTGAATTCCTATAGAATTTGAGAAGAGAAGTTTGTTACAACAACAAGTATCGATTCACATGTAAGCTTTTGATCAAGCTTGAACACTCCCTTTGAATCATGGGGTGGTCGGGTAGCGTAGTGGTTAAAGCGTTTGCTCGTCACACCAAAGACCCGGGTTCGATTCCAACATGGGTACAATGTGTGAAGCCCATTTCTGGTGTCCCACGGCGTGATATTGCTGGAATATTGTTAATAGAAGTAAAACCTTCTTACGCACTCACCCTTTGAATCATAAATGACATGTATGTAGTAGACTTTATTCTGATATTTGAATTTCTTTTCATTTACTTGCTCTTAAACATACTACGTTGGTGATTCGACGAAAGTGTATTCATAGTCGGTTGTGCTTCATTGGCTTCAATGCTTTTTTTTTTTATCTCCCTGTGGGGTTCTTCACAACTATACCCTACAAGCTGTGTCACAAAAGCAAAGCCAGAACACCAGTGGTACACAACCTGACATTTATTGGATAATGTAAAACTACCAGACACTCGGGTGGCATTTGGCTTCATTGATAGTTTGTCAAGTGTTGTTCCGCAGTGGTTTAATAAACTTGTCTTCGACATTACTTGTACGTTTTATGTTCACCTTAACAGACACAATGAAATATATATTACTCATATACTAACGGAACAAAGTAACTGTGCTTCATATGAAGTTCAATAACAATGCAGTTAGTACAAAATAAAATAACACATCTTTTAATATTGAGATCCCCCCCCCCCCCCCCCCAAAAAA
This sequence comes from Haliotis rufescens, assembly GCF_023055435.1. Lineage (NCBI taxonomy): Eukaryota > Metazoa > Mollusca > Gastropoda > Lepetellida > Haliotidae > Haliotis > Haliotis rufescens. The sequence continues at coordinate 30,753,295 of NW_025964372.1, forward strand.
AAAAAAATAAGAAAAAAAAGAAAAGAAGAAGCTTAAAACAAACAAACAAACAATCAAAACCAAAAACATCAAAAACATACAAATTTATAAAAAAAACCCACTTAATTCTGAAAATGATGCATTTCCGAGTTTTGTCACGCAATGCCACGGCTTTCTGAAAATGCTGGAAATCAACGTTTTTGTGCGGTATGCTGCAAACAAGAATGGTGCCGAAACGAAATTACCAGACATTCTAATGTTCATCACAATATCATCTCTGTTTAGACGTTATCTACAGCACAGCACAGCAAAGCTCATGGCCTGCCACGAGCCGGTCGTCCACATGGTAACGTCACATCAAGAAGACAAAAATATTCGGTTGGTGCATCTACGGAATCGATACCAAACTGACACATTAACAGCTAAGACAATTCCTACGACAGTACCAAAACCAGCGCGTAACGTCAGCTCTGTTGAACCAATTATTGTTTGCCATTTAGAACAACATCCCCCGGGCTGTTTTTCTGGTAACTTAAAGGCGCCGCCGTTCTCACGCCTGTTATGACGATCACACCCGATAGTGACATATGTGAATTTGCCGGTATTTTAAGTCCGCTTCTTTTTCACAGTGATTGTAAAATGGAAGCATCCGAATGTAATGTAAAGTAAAGTCGAGTTAGCCCCCTTGTTTGAAATATAGTGAGTGAGTGAGTTGGGTTTATCGCCGCTTTCAACGGTATTCCAGTTATATCACGGCGTGTCAGTTTAATGTGGGAGGAAAGCCCGAAGTGATGCAGGTCGCAGATGTTTACCACTTCGGTGAAACCCACGAGCACGGGTATGGTGCTTACAAACCTAGAAACATAATCGGGGTAAAAAAAAAGAAACGCACATGACTACACAAAAAATCCGGTATATAAATTGGATACATGTTATTGGAAAATGTTGGTGGCCTGATATTCGACAAACGGTACGTTAAACACAATCATTGTCGATTTGCAATGACTTAAACGACATTGTTTTCACAACTTCTTTGATAGGCATTTAGAAGTTGTAGTACTAATTAAGGATAAGAATTTATGGATGAACAACTTCTTTATTAAAATTAAGCGCGACGATTCGGTGTAGGTTCTAACACCGTTATCAAGAACGTGATATACAGAGAAGGGTTAACATGTATATATACAGGTAGGCGGCAATGTTAATACAGAAGAGCAGATAACAGATGTTATACTGGAGTTGAGAAGCCTGTTATGTACACACAAGGGTAGACTTTACTAACGACAATCATCGGTGAAGTCAGTGACATAAACAAAGATGGAAGCCAGTAGTATAAACAACAGGAGTAATATAAACGCCGGGGGTATGTAATAGCCTTGGTCACGGTTGATTGACGGTTGGAGTCTTTTGATGTTGATGGCTACTTGTAGTTTTCTGATTTTGAAGTCTTTAAGGTTGGTGGTGAGGGCTTTGACTTTATCCCACCGAATGCTGTGGCATGGGTTGTCACGGATGTGGTCTGACAGGACTGATTTAGAGTCATCTATGAAGACTGAGCTTTGGTGTTCTTTAATTCGGGTTTTGAGGGGCCTAGATGTTTCTCCCGTGTAAGCTTGTCCACAATTGCATGGAATGTGGTACACTGCTCCTGGTGGTTCTAGCTTATGGCTGGATGGTGGTTTCCCTGTGGCTTTTATTGGGTTGATGACGTCGTTCAAAGCTTTTTAATACAAGTGACACCTCATGAGCCTTGTTTTGGACTCACCTGCATTCCACCAACATGTAGGCGATTGTGTTCGAGCGAGTTGTTTTTCAATGATATTACAGTAATGTCACGACAATCAATAATCAATTCTGGTCTGGACAAACCAGTGTTAACGGCATGAGCAACGATACCCTATGTTCCTATACGACGACACACAGTGAGCCAGAACACACATGCTATTCACCAAACCATCATTGTAGTCGGGGAACATTTGATGCTGAGAACGTATAATCTGACCCTGAGTTCACACGGTGTAGTATTTAATCAAACAACTTTGAATATAACCTGGACCTTTACGAATCACATCAAGCTGAATCCATTTGGGCAGCATTATTGGAAGCGCCATAACCTCATGGCATTCGTACTCTACTCAGCAAAACAACCTACCTGTAGATGACACTGGTTCAGTGGCATTGTTACATTGAAGAATGCACACCCATTTCGTTATAGAACACTTTGTGTCCCCCTGTTCTGGTGTGTGATTATGTCTTCCCCAAAAGAAAACATATAACAAGTTCAACAGGTTAAAGCCCCACCCTGATTATGAAATAGCCCGGAAAGTGTCGGTGTTTCGGCTTCGAACAGTGACTGGCAACACAACCGAATATCGAGAGAAGCTTTTTGATATCCGTACGTAAGCAAGATCACCAAAGTGCATCAAACTTCATATTAACTTGAATGATAAACCTTGGATACCACCAATGGCTCCATATTTAGATATAAGTCAATTCATTTTCTGTAGTTTTATCATAAAAATAACGATTCGGCATGTTTGAGCGTCTGCATAAATCACAGTGGGCGGAGCTTTTTTAGGGTTTCGCTTTACATGGCAAAGCACATGGTCATGTGTACATGTGACACATTCGATGCATTTGTTGTCAAATTGTATTGTGATGTATATAATTACGGGAGAACAGCAGCACAACAACAGTTTCGGTAAATGTTTAACGATCCATAAATGCGAAACTGACGTTTGTTACATAGAGGGTTAATCCCGAGTGGTTACTAAACACGGCAAATCTTCGACTACGCGCTCGACTTTTTATGGCGTATTGTTATGGGCGAAACAAGTATTAACGGCAAGATTGTTTGAGTTCAATTCGAATATGACAGGTTGCCTATTTGTTTCGTTTTGGTCACATGCATTCAACAGTTATACCACACACTAATCAGATTATACTTTTTAAGCTTCAATTATTAAACAGATTTTCAACTAGTATATTCGAATATGACAGGTAGCCTATTTGTTTCGTTTTGGTCACATGCATTCAACAGTTATACCACACACTAATCAGATTATACTTTTAAAGCTTCAATTATTAAACAGATTTTCAACTAGTATTTTGGAAGAGGCCTAATTTGAAACACCAGAAGTTGAGCAACTATTTCTTACCTTTGGAACAATACATTGACAGTCCTACTTTGTTCCGATCAAGACTCAAAACCTATCTTTTCACCAAATCTTTTTTAGAGTATTGAGGCTTTGTGTTTTCCTAGCTGTGTAATGTCTCTTTTTTTGTGTAGACTCAAATGAAGCGCTTTTGAGCAGTTCTTCGAACTGGATACCAGCGCTTTATAAATCTGTAGTTGTTATTATTATTATTATTATTATTATTATTATTATTATTATTATTATTATTATTATTATTATTATTATTATTATGTCACGTGTATCAACATAACAATGCTCATAATCAACTGAGTAACGAAATGAAAGTAGATGTTTGACCTACATTAGACCCATCTAGATAGTAGTGTAATTACGATAAACGAAACATCCAATGCACATATTCCAAGACAATTTTAAATACGGATTTCCTTTTCTTTGGTGTAACAATCTCGTAGTCGGTGCCGCCTCTTGCTTGATCCACATTGGGCGTCAAACTATATAGCGAGTGAACGATATGGTTCAGCTAGGGAACGCGAAAGTTAGTTCAAGGGAACGCGACTGTTATTGGGAGGGAACGCTTAGTACAGTGAGGGAACGCTTAGTACAGTGAGGGAACGTTACAAATAGGTTTTTGACCTTGGCAGATAAGAGTTTCCCAAGTTCATAGCGCGTTTTTAATGTCATATTTTATTACAATCACTTACTTATTGCCTTGAATTACAATCTCCAATTGATGTTTTCAGTCCATAACATGAAAAAGTAAGCAATGAAAAGAACTTAAACGATTTATAACCAATATCAAGTTTTAGATTACAAGATCTATCGAATGCGCAGCGCTTCTAGAACGTTCTCGATCCCATGTCGAACATAATTGGAACAGAGCGCTCGAATAGTCATGGGCAGGTAACTCTAAATTCTACCATCACCGGAAATTATTACTTTACAGGAAAATGACTGATCGCTGAGTCGCATAATCTGAAATCTTACGCGAACTGGAGCAATTTCGACGTTAACCGTTTAATGATGGCTGAAGGAGGCAGTACAAGTATTACAGACGTGACCGTGACAGAAACTATCATACAGGAGTCACCGGTGAGGGTTCTTTTCTCTCACCAACATCAAATTAAGTTCGTCTAGACGCTGCTCGTTGAAAAACTAAGCACAGGCAATGATGTGATTCATGTCTTTGATTGCGACATAGTGATCTGTTTAGTGTTTTATGTAGTGCCGTGCATTGACATAAGCAGACCACGATGACATTTTCGCCCAAAATGTATAACTTGAGATGCCATTTTTGGTTAATGTGAAAGTATGATTTTGTTTGTCATCAACATGATCTAGGCGTATCCCCGTGAAACAGTCGTAGTTTTCTCGCTAGTCACAAGAACAACCGTCAAACATCTCACTCAGTTATAAATGACGTCTTTATCTTAGAAAACAGGCAATTATCTGAGTATTTACAGTGTCTGTGTGACACCACACCCCTTGTTATAGCGGGAGTACTCGCGATAAACATGGCCGTCCGAAAACGTATGATGTCCGAAAACATATAATCGGACGATATTAGTGTCTGCCATTTGTAAAACAGACTTTATCATATCCATAGTACTTTAACATGACTGTGTAATATATATTTATTCACGAAACTAAAACCAAGTCTAGCCAGGTCTATTCCACATCAGCATCAGGACAAAAAATTAGCGAGAGCCGAGAAATGGGCAACAATGCAGTTTTCTGGGTGCAGCTTCACCTGCTACCAACAGCTCAACTGACTATAGCACTACCACTGTCTCGGTATGCCGTTACCATGACTCATGCTCGAATGTACTCGCACTTGTCTCGGGGAGATGACACGCAATGGCGGTCCAACAACCATTTTTGATTTTAGGGAACTGACACGCCTTTCTGATCCACCACCCCATTTCAATTCTCAGGGTTAGCCTGGTTAGGGCTAGGGTTAGGGATAAATTCTTGCCATTTCACAGTGTTTCCAATAATCCAATGAGGGTAGTCCTATTAGCATGATTAGAGTAGTTTGTTTTAACACAATTTATCACTCAACTGGTTACTCATCTTAATGGACATTGACAGGCGTTGCTTCATCAGAAAGGTCAATGGAGAGGGTATGACATCAGTTATACGTATGCATGTGCAATTCATTGTTTAGTTAATTGCGCATGCAGGTTATTGAGGTGCTCATAACCCGTTGAACGAGCACTAATTACATGTGATAGTGCTCTTTGGCTAGTGGTAGAGCATCTGCTAATTAATACACCAATTAGCCCAATTTGTATATTGACAAAATATAAGGTACTTTCATGTTTATGCATTTCAGTCACTTCATGTAGTGTTTTTCTGTGTACAAATCCTACAAACAAAATAAGATTGAAATAAAATGGTAATGGTGCTCAGTAAGAGTTCAGTGTACCAGGCCCAGGCAAAGCCAGTCTACAGCCCCCTAACTGATTCTTGCACTATTGTCTAATTGGTTCACTGACTTTAATTTGTCCCCAAAAGCCTTCTTTACCAGATACATTCATAAGCTGTGCTATAGTCTGATAGTGTCCATTGCTATTTTGTCTATTGTGTGATGTTCTATTGACCCAAGGCTATTTCATTATATTACAGTGGTTTTCATTTCAGTACTCTTTGGACTTAGGTAATATCCTAGTCGTTAATATCTGGTGTTGGTCGCACCTGTAAAGTGTTTTGGGGGGGGCACCCGTGGGTTCGAATCCTGGTTCGCCCGATTATCTTTCCAGGTTTGTCAGCACCATGCTTGTGGGTACACGTCTAATACCTGCTTCACTTCAGGCTTTCCTCCAACATTAACCTGACATGCCGTGATACAACTGGAATACTGTTCAAAGCGGCATTAAACCCAACTCACTCACTGTAAATTATTTTCTTCCCCATTTTTCCAGGTCACAATAATCATTCCCCAGTTCGGGCTATTGTTAGTAACATGTTATTCATTTGATATTTCCATGATTTCAGGAACATATTCTTAAATGAGGAATGAGGGGACAAAATCTGCTTCTGTTTATTGCCATGACTGCTTTAGCATTGATCACTGTGCATTACCCACTATAAATACAGCAAATGTGGTAAACATGTCAATCAGTGAATCAATCTCCGTTCTTTCAGATGCTTGTCGTAAAAGGCGACTACCGGTAACGGGATTGGGTGGTCAGGCTCACTGACTTGGTTGATGCATGTCATCGATCCCAATTGCGTGGATCGATGCTCATGATATTAGTCACTGGATTGTCTGGTCCAGACTCGATTATTTACAGACCGCCGTCATATAGCTGGAATATTGCTGAGTGCAGCGTTAAACAAAAAACCAAACCAAAACCAAAACTGTTCTTTCAGCCAAGTCCACCTCTGAGGTTAAAACTGAAGAAGCCCAAACCTGACAAGAAAGTAAAGTGGACTTCAGAAACAGTGGACAATGAAAACATGGGCAAGAAGAAGTCCAAATGTAACTATGGGATCAGTATTCTATGTATAAACATGATACAACTTAACCATTGTTAACCCCAAGGTCAGCGTTATGAACTGGCAATAGTCCTGTAGTCCTTGCCAAACTGCCTTATAGTTAACATGGTTAAGGTATCATAAGGATTAGTAGAAATTTGCCATTTTTTTATGTTATCATAAAAAGGACTAGTGGACGAAAATTGTTACTTTCTACCATGGCAAGGGGATTCTGAGCTGAAGGTATATGGAATAGCAGGGCTCGATTAGGCTATATAAAACATACACCACTGCAACCTATTATTGAAAAATAAATCCTAATATTTATGTCTACATGCTCCAAGTGCAAGTCAGTTTGTTTCAAATTTCTGTCTGAACCTTAAACATGTTAAATTCCCACACAACATTGACTTTTGAACACATTCAATACCTCTAAAGATTATTTTCCAGACTAAGTCAATGTATAATTTGCCTTGCTTTTTTCATTTTTTGGTGCTTGATGTAGTCAAAATGTGGGTTCTTCAAGATTATGTGCACATTTCAACTTTGATAAATTTATGGGTACAGAGTGCAACCTGGTTTTGTCTGGTGCAGCTAGGTTTTCATGTCAACATGCATGTGGTGCAAGTTAAATGAAGTTCCTTAAAATCAGCACTGAATAGGTAACTTTTACAGAGTGTGCCAAGACTTCTGGTATACCATGCTTGTCATTGTTGCTCATGCCCAATGCCCAGTTGTTATTGAAGGGCTGCGATGATATAGCCTGAATATTGCTGACTGTAAGTGAACATGCTGAAGAAAACACTGCAAACTCCCCATGGGTGCATGATTGACACAATATCAGACAGGTTACTCCAATGGTTTCTGTATAGTTGCTATGGATTTTGAATAAACTACGTATTCGACATAAGAAGCGCCCACGGTGATATTTGCTAATATATTGGCTACTGAACAATCCCCATTAGCACTCCTTCCAATTGATCAATGTACACAAGAGTTATTTATTCGTGTATAATACCCACTCCTGTGTTATATGCACCCTTAATTATGGGCAATTAAATTATGGAAAAATATATCTGTCGTATATAAACAGTTCAGGCCGTCAGCATAAACCACGAAATGAATCTTTCAACTGTTTTTTCCACCAAAATAATATTTCAATAAGAGCCCCCTATTTATAATTTTGAGAACGCCCTGGGCGCTTATTATGTCGAATAGTGAACTTGTGAACTCATGAATTAATGGGGGGAGTCAGGTTAAAGCGTTCGCTCGTCACGCCGAAGACCCGGGTTCGAATCCCGACAATGGGCACAATGTGTAAAGCCCATTTCTGGTGTGCCCAGCCATGATTTTGCTGTATTATTGCTAAAAGCGGCGTTAAACCATACTCACTCACTCATGAATTAATATGACTTCTATTTTTGAACGAAATAAGTACAAACCTGTGCACAAATACATCCAAAAGTTTGTCTAAATATGTTTTTAAATTGGTATCGACCATTAACTGTTTCACCATGGGTGCCACCATCTTTGAACCGAGTGCACATGATGGAAATAAATTTGTTGCGTTAGGGGTATTAAATTTCAAAGAGACACTCGGAGTGGCCAAATGAAAGACTGATGACCCTGGTCAGGTGATGTCAACTAAGGCTAAGCTGTTAAAGGTACATACCTATATCAACACAGCGATACAAGAAATTATACCAAATTGTCGACTTCACCTGCACACACTATGGTAAAAATGACTTCTGACATTGTTGAAACAACTGACAGATTCTTAGAAAACTAAAGACATGGCAAGTTAGGGATAGACAGTCGGTAATATTAAACACTGGGCATGATATGAACATGTTGATAGGTGAGTCGAGACATGTTAGTGTCGACAAGACAGGTATGACCTCCGCATTCTACAAATTTCGACACTAGTCGGAAGCCAGAGTCTAGAGAAATTCTGTTTGGTCCAGAAAACTCAACCAATGATAGTCAATGTGATGAATATAAGCTATACTAAAATGATTTTAAGAGCCCTGTTCAGGCAAGTAGTCTCAAACCCCTCCCTTTTCCACACCAGTCTTCAGCATGTTCACTACCGTTATTTTTTTCCCTTTTTTTGTAATTTTTTTGATTACTCTTTGGGGCTGTAGGTGGCCCAGTATCCCTTAATCATACCAGGATTTTAAGATTATGGGTTCAAATCTCTGATTATCATCAATCATAATCTTTAGTTTGTCGGTACTGGTACTATAGCCATTATGGATGGTTTTAACAAAGTGGTAAATGTCTAAGACCTACCTCGCATGAGTGTGTCACTCACTCACTAGAGGGGCACGGGTGGCCAAGTCTTCTAAGGCGCCGCGATTCACTGTGTGGAGTTGTGTCCCTTGGGCACGCCAGAAACCTATGATTGCGGGTTCGAATCCCGGTTCGCCCCGATTATGTTTCTAGGTTTGTCAGCACCATACCCGTGCTCGTGGGTTTCACCGAAGTGGTAAACGTCTGAGACCTGCATCACTTGGGGCTTTCCTCCCACATTAAGCTGACACGCCGCGATATGACTGGAATACTGTTAAAAGCGGCGTTAAACCCAACTCACTCACTCACTCACTCACTCACTCACTCACTCACTCACTCACTCACTCACTCACTCACTCACTCACTCACTCACTCACTCACTCACTCACTCAATGTACTGTTTGGAGCTGAACGAGACCAACATTTGGAAGTGATGTCAAACAAACAGTATCCATGGTATCTGATATTGCAGTGGAACTGAATGATGCTTTGCTTCGTTTCAATTGATTAAACAAGAGTACATGAATCAATAATATTTTGTCCACTAGTTTTGTAATAGGGTTAAAAGAGTCCAGTGCCCCTACCAGCTGTTGCGTGGTATATAATCAGACAAGATGATGTTAGGTCTCATGTCTTGTGATTTGTCCTCCAGGTTGTTGTGTTTATGAAAAGCCCAGATCGTTTGGAGAATCATCTTCAGAAGATGAAGGTGAAGATGGATGTTCGCATCATTGTCGTGGCCATAAAAAGAAGTGCTACCAGGGTCACGGTCCAGAGGATCACCACGACAACGGGGCAGGTGTGTAAAGAGCTTTGACACGTCGTCTAGTGTTAGTTGATACATTTCCAGTTTGATCATTGTACGCCAGTAGCATGGAATGTTGCTCACAGTGACCCGTGAAGAACCAGGGTAGAATAGGTCTTCAGCAACCCATGCCTGCCATAAAAGGCGACTATGCTTGTCGTAAGAGGCGACTAACGGGGTCGGGTGGTCAGGCTCATGCATGTCATCGATCCCAATTGTGCGGATCAATGCTCATGATGTCAAACACTGGATTGTCTGGTTCAGACTCGATTATTTCCAGACCGCCGTCATATAGCTGGAATATTGCTGAGTGTGGCGTAAAAACAACAAACAAAACTGTCTATCGCGACATAGCTGAAATGCTAGTGCATTTTACTGAAGACTTAAGACTAAACATTAAAGCCCCTCCCGCAGTACTGGTCCTGTTATCAGTGAAATTCCTACTTATAACATAAGTTAAAACTAACAACATGAATTTGGAAATATTTTATGCAATTTGGGCGAGGTGAAATTGGGTTTGACATTCCGTTCAACCATATGGCACTTAAATGGCATTGTCCATGCTTGTTTGTAGCTGCTTGTATTAATCAGGACTAATGCTGTTTTGTGGAAGCCCACTGAGATACCATGCTGCAATTTGACATTTATGCCCCACACTCAACGACTTTATAGACAGTCATGATGGGATTTTACTGTTTAGCGTCAAACAACTAAAAAATGCCGTCATAAACATAAAATGAGTCAAATTTTTATCATAAAAGATTACTGTAAGCTGTCCATCAAAGACTGCTCTGCGTAAATTTAAACTTTACTGTTTATCGTTATTGTGCTAAAATCTTGTAGATGTCGTACATGATAATCAAACAACATAACAAAACCAGCCAGTGTTTGGTATTTACAAAACATAAATTACAGTAATGAAACGAAAGTAGTATCCCATGTTTCCCTACATATGGGATCGGCCATCATGGCGATCACGTTTCTGAGTGAGGTGGAGTAGCGTATGGCATAGCGGAGAGCCGCGATGGGATCCGACCCTACATCATGGCCGAGGATTCTAACTTCATAAATCCTATTCAGACTGTGGTGGCTGATTACCCCTCATATTTTCCTGAAATTTAAAAAAAATATTTCCCTTGGGTTTTTGACTGAAATGTTGATATCGCTATACTCCCTTATTAATTCCCTATCTGACTCGTGAAGATCCGGGGTAGAAGGTGGATTATTTACAGACTGCTGGCATATAGCTGAGTGCATCGCTAAACAAAAAAAAACAACAATACAAACAATTCCCTATCTAAACACATACCTGTCATAATGTTATGACCGCAGTTTGAGGTAATAACAGGCCGACTCACTCCATGTTTCAATGGCAGGCAGCTGACATGATATACACAAGAGCTAGATTTTGGTAAGCGGTAGATTTTTAGAGCCTAACAAAGGAAATCCTGTGATTCTGATTACCAAACCAACCCCTAACCACTATAACATGCTTCAGACCCTAATGTGTTTTTCAACATGTGTTTTATCCAACTTATGAACAGACTAAATGCAAGAAATACCAGATGAAATAAAAAACATCGACATACCTTTTAGTGAAAAAATATAGTGTATCACGGTATGAAAGGAATTCGCTCAAAGCGTGTGAGAGATAAAACAGGTGCAAGCATCGACTAGCTTCTCATCACCTGCACCTGTAGCTCAGTTGGAAACCAGTGGGTTACAAAACTCTTCACGATATGTGAGGTTGCAGGTTCAATTCACGTCTTGGAATTTACATGTAAAAAAAAATATGTGACTTTTAACCTGTCATCAAACACAATTGTGTTCACATCAAGAGGCAAGTTTTTAAAACTGTAAAACCTTGGTATTACGATTTGAAATGTATTTATCAGGTACAGAGCATTCCACCAGAACGCCCCGGGCATTGTTGATATTGCCTGCTTTGGAAGTTTATGGTCATTTAGAAGAACCTTCTGTTACTGTAGTGTGGCGTCATCAGAGGTTTATAGTTTGTTTGTTTGTTGGTTGTTTAACGCCGCACTCAGCAATATTCCAGCTATATGACGGGGGTCTGGAAATAATCAAGTCTGGACCAGACAATCCAGTGATTGACATCAGTGATCCACGCAATTGGGATACGCCGACATGCATCAACCAAGTCAGCGAGCCTGACCACCCAATCCGTTAGTCGCCTCTTACGACAAGCATAGTCTCCTTTTACGGCAAGCATGGGTTGCTGAAGACCTATTCTACTCTGGATCTTCACGGGTCCAGAGGTTTATAAGTGTACATGTATATATATTACTGGTTGCTTGTCCGTAACTTTTGTTTTCTGTACACCCAGGTCCGAGCACAGGTGGCGAGTCCAATGGAGGAGACGGGATGGCTGCTTCCAGTTAATGCTGCATTCTGTATATAGGCTGTTAAGTTTTGTACATATATTGTATATCTGTATATTCTGATTGTTGAAGGGGAAGTGAAACTATCCAACCCTGAATGTTTTTAAAGTGAACAAATAGGCTCTTGGTGATACAGAATATGATACAGATATGATATCATGCTAGATTATTCTTAACACATTAATATCAGCATCTAAGTGAGGGTTGTTCCTGAATAGTAGTGCTGCTTTGGGGCTTCTAATCTGGATTTTATTTTGAGGAGCATCCTGCTGTTGTTTTTGTTTGCATTTTTAAGACTTTTCAAAGATTTGTTTGTTTGTTTTTTAAATTAACCCTAAATGAAATCTGATAACATTTCTCAATGTCATATAGCTGGAATATTGCTGAGGGCATCATTAATCAACTAAGAACTACATTCATCAACTAAGAACTACATTCATCAACTAAGAACTACATTAGTCAACTAAGAACTACATTAATCAACTAAGAACTACATTAATCAACTAAGAACTACATTCATCAACTAAGAACTACATTAATCAACTAAGAACTACATTTATCAACTAAGTACTACATTAATCAACTAAGAACTACATTAGTCAACTAAGAACTACATTAATCAACTAAGAACTACATTCATCAACTAAGAACTACATTAGTCAACTAAGAACTACATTAGTCAACTAAGAACTACATTCATCAACTAAGAACTACATTAGTCAACTAAGAACTACATTAATCAACTAAGAACTACATTAATCAACTAAGAACTACATTAATCAACTAAGAACTACATTTCATTTCTTTAGTTCAACTTTAGCCATATTAACTGAGAAAATTTGTAAAAGTAAACATGTGAAATGGTCTGGCTGCAGGTAGAAACTGAGTTCTGGACCTGAGGTCACATGACTGTCATCTGTCACCAATAAAGTGGTTTGTAGAAAACATACTGAACTGAATACTGTTGCTTGTCTGCACTATGGCCACGTATCCACACTTGGCTTGTGTCCAGCAAAGAAAGCCTGCATGTTTACAAGGTTAACAAAGTTTCATGCATGGTTAAAAAACTATTTAGGATGAGATGGTAATGTGACTGTTAACCTTCTAGCGCCTCACGGGCAGCTTGGGTTGTATACTCCCCAGGGAGCTGAGAATAAAAACCAAGGTCCTTTCATGCATTGTTAAAATAGTTGTAAGATGAGATGGTAATGTGACTGTTAACCTTGTCGTGCCTCACAGGCAGCCTTGGTTGTATACTCCCCAGGGAGTTGAGAATGAAATGTCTAGTGCTCACTGATCAAATGGCCGGTGTGTAATAATGCAACACTTTGAGCAGACATTGCATATGAAGATATGTGCAGTACAGTAGGTCCTGTCAGGTGCACCATGACCCTCCAATCTAAATGAGGGATGTGTGGCTTCTTGAGCCAATCAGATGTTTATCTTCACAATTCAACTAAACAAACGGAAAATCCACACAGAACACACATATTCAATGGTTTTACCTTTCGTTGTAGGCACTCAGAAATGACTGTGTGTATAACATATCCACAACAACATAATGGCTCAGCCTTTATTATTTACATTCAGAACTGGTCTTTTCGAGATATGCTGGTCTGAATGCTTTGTCTACTTCTACTGATTAATTTGAAGCCCCTGTGTTGAGCGATTGTTCAGGAAGTCTTAGATTAGTGTATCAGAGTTAAAGATCTGATTTTTAGAAGAGTGGCTGATTATTTATTCCTTTATTCTGTCAGACTGAATTATTTCAGTTACAGTGTGACATTGTTTGTGTGTGACTACAGACAACTCATTTGTAAGAGGCCTTTAGTACTATGGGGCTGACCATTTAACAATCAGGGGAGGCCTGGGCTTTTTAAGAGACAGAATATTTTTTCAGTCAGTGCTTCAAGATGGACAATTTTCTGTACCCTCAACACAAGTTATTTTTAAAAACAACAAGCATATTCAATTTGATTATGTACCAAACATTTCAGCCTTTTCATAAAGAAATAATATTTAAAAAATATAATCCCAGTTCCACCCCACCCACCCACCCCTAAAACACGAAATGGTTTGCCCCTCACTGGCTTTATTGTCTTGGTTAATCTACAATTAATAATCATCAAAAATTGTTTAATCCTTTTATCTGACCACTAATGGAAATTAAGTCAGTACATGTAGTTATACATTATGCATGTTATGAGCCAAATCTGTCAGATGTATTTTTGTTTGTTTTATTTTTTGTTTATTGCATTTTAGATTGACTCAAATTGCTGTAGACTGTTAAGCTAATTCCTTTAGGTAGCTGTTATATACCTTCATAAGTCATCATGCTTATCCTCTCGCTTGAAGTCTCGGACATGTATCATACCATGGTATATTGATCATGCAGTTTGTATTTTTCCATACCAGTGAAGATCAAGGTAGAATAGGTCTTTAACAACCCATGCTTGCCGTAAAGACAACTATGCTTTTCGTAAAAGGCGACTAACGGGATCGGGTAGTCAGCCTCCCTGACTTGGTTGTGCATGTCATCGTATCCCAATTGCGTGGATCGATGATCATGATGTCAATCACTGGATTGTCTAATCCAGACTTGATCATTTACACACAGCCATCATATAGCTGGAATATTGCTGAGTGCGGCGTTAAACAACAAACAACACAAACAAAAACATATATTGTCGGCATGTTTCTTTTATAAATATACGTAGTATTGAAAAAAAATGATCTGAAAACTACTGTTAAAATAAAACAGGTAATTATGTATGTCTTGTTGGTCTATCTGTGTAAAGGACGTACCATATTCAGTCCTCAAGTTTGAGATCTTTAATTACCCTCTTTTGGATGTGGCATATTTGTTTTTTGGCAATGTGTTTACTGGAAGAGACTTGCAAGTGATGTTTACTTTTTTAAGTTTGAATTCAAGGCTGAAAGGGTAAATGTTAAAAATATATATTTGGATGGGTGGCCAATTGTATTCCGTGTGGAAAAGTGTGCTGCTGTTGTGTCAGATTAGTCATTAGTTCAGTTAGTTGAAGAAGGCTACTTTGCTGCAGAGTTTGCATAATTAGATGATGCATTGTATGTCATCAAGTGCTGTGTTTGCCAGTTTAACCTGTCAGTGTTCTATAAGTTTGTTTGTATGGCAGTGTCTTAACTATGAGAGAAAAGCTTCTCCAGAATCCGGCCAAAGATATATTGTACATGTTGTAAATTGCAAATGAAGTATGTCATTGAAAAAAGTTTTTATCAAAGTCAGAGACAGCTGAGGGATTTTCATACTGGGTAATCACCATCTTCCCGAGGCAAGAGAGTTAACTGACTTTAAAAGTCCTGTTTCCACCTTTTCCCAACTAGGCTGGTATTATGGAGTTACAGTTTGGCTGGACTAAAATGTTTTTGCATAGTCCAATCAAAATTGTGCAACAGAATCGAATTCCGGTTCGTAGACTGTCATGCAGATTTCGGTTGATTGCAGGATTTGTAAAGCATGTGCACCGCTGACTCGCCAACAGATATTTTCAAAATCTTTTCATGTTTTTAATCAAGGTGCTCAAGTGATTTGATGCACTTCACGATGTAAGACCTGTTTTATCACAATATAGATACTGATCATCCGTCAGATCGTCTTTACTGGGCACCGCTATTTTGTTTGAAGCAAATGTAAGTGATATGAGAGGTGGCATCTAATTGGTCCATAGGAGAGACTTAGAAGGGACATAACTGGTAATAGCCACTGGTGGCGTTACGATTGAGCTCAGGAATTCCAGCCTAGTTCGGCAGGGGTGGAAACTGGACTTTTAAAGTCAGTTAACTCTCTTGCCTCAGGAAGATGGGTAATCACAAGTAATAGAATGAACTATGATTCATAGACATGATAGAGGGGAGACAGACTGGCAGGTGTACATGGCGTACAGAGCCTGTGAAGATCTTCAGCAATCCATGCTTGCCATAAGAGGCGACTTTCTTGTAAGAGGTGACTAACGGGATCAGGTGGTCAGGTTTGCTGACTTGGTTGATGCTTGTCATCGTGTCCCAATTGCTTGGATCGATGCTCATGATGTCACTCATTGGATTGTCTGGTCCAGATTCAATTATTTACAGACCACCGTCATACAGCTGGAATATTGCTGAGTGTGGCGTTTAACAACAAACAAACCGTGGCGTACAGGCTACCGTGATATGGAGAGGTCACAATGCATTACAATATTTGACATTTGTTTTGCAAACTTTTGTTTGTGTACTGGGAGTAACATGCAGAGAATTAGTGTATGTAAGTATTGAAGTATTGATGTCTCGCTTATCTTGTGAAGAAGGTTATAGTCATGATAGTTGTCTGGCCTTATTGATATGCTTCACATAGATTGCATCAAGGATTACTACACAGGCATTGTTGGATACAGTAAAATTGACTTTCGATGTTCAAATATCCTGTAGGTTAAAAAAAATAATAGTCTTGGTTCTCAGGCACCGCCTGCATCATCATAAAGGTCGCCCCATGTTTTGTTTTTATTTCCATTCAAATCCAACAGTAGTCAAATACAATATTCCAGTATTTTACTCATCAAGGAATACATTTAGGTCATGTAGGTAGGGAGACCTTTTCTCAGGTTGACTGTACACAATTGTTTATTTGGTTTCACAACGGTTGATTTGGGTACATACTAGTTTGAACTACAAAAAAAAAAAGTCACCTCCGGCCCGCACTACATTTTCAAAAACCATTGCCTGAGAACCAATTCTTTTATTTCGTTTAGCCTTATGTGAAGTTGTTTTGATGCTGGAATACATATTAACATATCACTAACTGTATGTTTTGGAAAAATTGCATATTGTATGCTGTGTTGCATTTTTTGTATGTTATTGACATAAAGCTTCTCATGATATGAGTTGATGTTGTTCTTTCAGTAAAACCGTGATTGATTACTTATTTTGTCCGATGTTGGGGTCAACCTGTGAAAATCCAGGGTAGAATAGGTCTTCAGCAACCAATGTTTGCCGTAAAAGGTGACTGTGCTTGTTGTAAGAGGCGACTAAAGGGATCGGGTGGTCAGGCTCGCTGACTTGGTTGATGCATGTCATCAATGCTTTATGCATTCGTGTATCGATGCTTATATCAATCACTGGATTGTCTGGTCTAGACTCGATTATTTACAGACCGACATCATACAGATGGAATATTGTTGAATGCAGAGTTAAACAACAAACAAACAAATCTTTAAACTTTCCATAGGCCGTTTGAGTACAGATGCAACCTTCATCACTTGGGTACTTGATACAGGTACAAGCATCTGTACCAAAACATTGCATTGAAAGAATAGAGAAGTGGACATCCAGAGGTCAACCCTGTCTTCACTGTTACCACAACTTCTAACTGCCAAAAACTATAAAGCATCCGAGAATAACCAACAAAAATGTGGTAAAGAAAATATGAATTAATCACTGAAAATCAATGAAGACTTCAAGGATCCAAGGGTAAGGATATCCTGCCCTACATTGGTAGTAAACCTTCCTTGAAAAAAAACCACCTGACTCCCTTTTTCCCCAATTTGATGTAAAATATTATGGAGACACCTTTTCTTCATATGTGAGCCTGTTCTCGTGTATCGTTTGAAGTACATCGGACCAGCAGATACCAGAAATGTCAATGTAGGTCATTGTATTGTATTGTCTGGTTCAGACTCGATTATTTCCAGACCGCCGTCATATAGCTGGAATATTGCTGAGTGCCGCGTTAAACAACAACAACTAAGTGTGGGAGATGGTGTCCTTCTCCACCTGTGACGCAGTGGCTATCTGGTCCTCAACCTGCTTCCTGGCTTCCTTCGAGGTGACATGCTGATATTAAACACTGAAAACCTGAAACCTGTTGCAAACTGATATTAAACCCTGGAAAATCACTGGGCTCTTCTGAAACTCGCTATAAACTGTTGCTGTCGAGGGACGCGACCCGTATTTATGCTCGTAATGATCTTGCGCCAATCTCGCATTAAAATAAGATTTAAGTGCCACTCAGTTTGTTTAGCAGGAGCGAGAACTGAGATCTGATCTTGCGTCACCGCTCGTCCCCATGTGACAAAATCGTAGAGCACAGGCAAGAAATGTGTATACAACACATGATAAACATCGCATCATACTCGTTACAAGGACGTAGTTTGCTTTTCCCCATGAAAACGTGTTGTGCTCATATAAATGTTACTCAAATTGTGTCTCGGGGGCACGGGTGGCCCAGTCATCTGAGGCGCCGCGATTCGCTGTGCAGAGTTGCATCCCTTAGGCACGCCAGAAACCTATGATTGTGGGTTCGAATCCCGGTTCGCCCCTGATTACGTTTCTAGGTTTGTCAGCACCATACCCGTGCTCGTGGGTTTCACCGAAGTGGTAAACGTCTGAGACCTGCATCACTTCAGGCTTTCCTCCCACATTAAGCTGACACGCCGTGATGTAACTGGAGTACTGTTAAAAGCGGCCTTAAACCTAACTCACTCAGTCACATTGTGTCTATCATGAAAACATCGTGTTCACGTCCGGTCACAAATACTGCACGACGTCATTACGGATTCACATCGATTTCAAGAGCTTACCATGAACAATACTGAGCACAATACAAGTATCAAACGTGCAGGACACGATACAACACGATTATTGGATATATTTTGAATATGTTCAAAATTTCTCAGACATCGTGAACCAACCACGATCTCTCACGACGTATCATGAACGCATTAGGAGCTAATTACGAGTATATCACGAGCTGTTCACAATGTATAACAATCTTTCACACGAACTTAACATCGTGATATATCGCTGCCAACATTGCGAAAGTAATCTTCCCGAGGCAATGGAGATAAGTGACAGTAAAGGTCCAGTTTCCACCCTTGCCGAACTAGTCTAGGCTGGAATTACGAGTTATGTGCCTGCTAGCTCCCTTCTATTGACCAATCAGATTCCACCTCTCATATCACTTGCATTTGCTTCACACAAAATGGCTGCCCAGTTAAAACGAACCGATTGATAATCGAAATCCATATTGTGAAAAAACGGGTCTTCCTTTGCGAAGTACATCAAATCACGTGAGCACCTTAATAAAAAACATGAAAAGATTGGGAAAATATCTGTTGACGCCGAGTTGGTGGTACGCATGCTTTGCAAATCCTACAATCGGCCGAAATCTGCACGGCAGTTTACGAACCGGATGTAGATTTCATCACGCGATTTTGATTGGACTATGTATAGACTCGTTAGTCCAGCCAAAATAAAACCCCATCTAAGGGGCGCAAGGGGCGCAACTCTGACAGCGAGTTGCAGTGCCTCGAAACCATTTTTGGTGTTGGAAATAAACTGCCGGGCAAAGGAAAATGCATTGTGTATACACTTAAACTTGGATTTGACACCCAAAATACAAAATATTAACGTTTATCAGGCTGAAAACAGTCGCCGAAACACTGCAAACTTAAAGCACAATTAAACTATGTATCAAATACAACACCATCCAATAAACATTTCTTGTTTGTGTCATTTTTAGCCACCATAAACAGGGTTGTATATTTTCTTTTGTCCGGTAGTGTATTATAGCTGAAACAGCATTACATATTTCCACAGTGAGTCTAACGAAACAAAGAGGTCACTAGTTTCTGTTTTCACGTCCTTAAGAGTCATTTACCTTGAAATAACAAGGACAATTATTGCAAGGAAATGTCCATAAAATAGAGGAAAATCGGATCTCTATCACACTGAACAAACTGCGCGTGACTATGAAGAAAATTAGCAGCAAGATTCACTCTCGGTTCGGTTTTAGAGCAGGGTAAGTGATTTCAGTTGTTGGAGAATTCATATCCCGGGATACCAGCAAGATTCAACCTAAAACTTGCGGACATGGGCCCCGTTCCACAAAGCGATCTTAGTGCTACGTTGATCGTAAGCCTATGCTGAAGTATGGCAGTTACGACCAACTTAGCACTAAGATCGCTTTGTGGAACGGGTTCATGGGTATGTTATTTTTAAACATATGGATACTAACACTTTGTACCCTGATATGACAGGGATAGGACGACATACGTCCTCCCTCATGTAAGGTGTGCCATATCTAGAGAGCTCATTGGACGTTTCTTCTATTATTTCTATTCTGTTATAAGTGACATCAGTTGTATGATGTCATTATGTCGTGACGTCATATTTGAAGCGACTGAGTGTTGTTTACGAAGCCTATAACTATTCATGGCACCTTTCATCTGTGGCACATCACATACATCGGTTGTTTACAGTAGCTTCATGACATTTCAAATAAGGATAGATTATCATTCCATTATTTCTATATCTTCATATATTCTCTTCTAAAAGTGTAGGAGATTCTCGGAAAGAACAAACAATTTCCAAAGCTATAAGAGTGAGTGAGTTGGGTTTAACGCCGCTTTAAACAGTATTCCAGTTATATCACGGCGTATCAGCTTAATGTGGGAGGAAAGCCCGAAGTGTTGCAGGTCTCAGATGTTTACCACTTCGGTGAAACCCACGAGCACCGGTATCGTGCTGACAAACCTGGAAACATAATCGGGGCGAACCGGGATTCGAACCCACAATCATAGGTTTCTGGCGTTCCTAAGGGACGCAACTCTGCACAGCGAATCGCGGCGCCTTAGACGACTGGTCCACCTGTGCCCCCCAAAGCTATAATAGATATTAGTGTCGAGGAATAGCTGTATGATAAAATTGAACGAATTGGGAACAGTAGATGTTATGACCGCCAAGTTGACGTTTTTTGATCGATAGTTCGTAATATCGCCAAAATTTAATTCGGTCAAACATTCATCCACTCGACGTACCACGTACGAGTCTCCCAAAGGCGATTTGAAAGCGTCACACTCCTCTTGTAGCGCCTGACCAAGTTCAGCCAACGTGGTCGGCTATGAGACGCAGATCTAAAAGTCTTATATTTATCATGAGTATTTTATGATATCCAAAAATGATGTTTTCATTGGTAAATTTAGTAGTCAATCTTAGGTTTTTCCACGCCAACTGACCAGTCTAGTCCAAATTCCATGTACATTAATACATTGACATAAAATGTGTAAAACTATTTCAGGTTCAATATTGCAATATGAACAACTGGATTCTACTCATCTCATTTTGAATGGGAAGTTGTTTGTTCTAATGATATTATGAACGATTTTTAACCGGAGCCACTTCATTCATATACTTCGTGTACACCTATTTGCCATTAAATACAAACTATCCAGCAGAGACGTCAAACGATTGAAAGGACATATGATATGTTATTAAATTGTATATGCATTTTTTTACAATATTTAAGCATGTCATTTCCAATGCCCAGAAATGTAAGGAAATATGTTTTCTTACTATATTTCTCTCTAAATTCATCAAAATTACATTCTGGTCCATTTTCTTGCAAAATATAATTAATAATATTTATTCTGACACCCACATTATACCAACCTGTTACAGGCCCGTGAAGATCCGGGGTAGAATAGGTGTTCAGCAACAGATGCTTGCCGTAAAAGACGACTATGATTGTCGTAAGAGTGTGCCTATGTGTGGAGACCTGTGAAGATCCGGGGTAGAATAAGTCTTCACCAACCCCTGCTTGCTGAAAAAGGCGACTGACGGGATCGGGTCGCCAGGCTCGCAGACTTGGTTGATGCATGATATCGATCCAAATTGCATGGATCGAAGTTCATGATATTAATCACTTGATTGTTTGGCCCAGACCCGATTATTAACAGACCGCCATCATATAGCTGGAATATTGCTGAGTGCGGCGATAAACAACCAACCAACCAACCAACCTGTTACAGTTTTACTAGTATTCCATTACGAGTGTGAAAAGATATCCTCACTACTCCTCACCTTTAAATAGCAATGAATCGGACATCAGGTGAATGATGAAGGAGTAAATATGTACTCCGAAACGTAGTGTTTCACATAATAAAGAAGTTGACATCCATAAATTCCCTTCTTGTGTATCACTTCTAAATGTCTTTCAAAGACTTGATTTGGAATAATATTATTAATATAAACTAGGTCTGCGCACCATATTTTGTAATACAGTCTTAAGTAGCATTTGATGCAAGATTTGTTTAAGCAGTATACGTTTTTATTGTATCGTGTGCTCTAGCTGCAGTGGGTTAACTTGAGTAGCCTATACGTCTTTTTTATCTGGTGTACGGGAGATAACTCCATAGGGAGGCAAAGGGGGATAACCCACACTGGCATGTTTTATTTCGTCACTAAGGGGCTTTAGCTAGTGCCATGTGCTTTTGCAATAAAATAATTTATTGATATCATAAATTCGATTTTTAGATATAACAACATGACTTATTGAGATCATATAGTCAATATTTAGATATAAAAAAAATATTTATTGAAATCATTAATTCAATTTTTTAGATATTACAAAATGATTTATTGATATCATAAATTCGATTTTAAGATATAATAAAATGATTTATTGATCGGTAAAGCTGTTTATATACAATCCCTGCCACCAGTCACAGTTTAGTTCACTCAATCTCACTGTTCTTGTCTTTCCCCATATCACCCCCAATCCTAACCCTGTGGGTTTAGGAGTGTCTGGTTGAAATGTGGATGATATGAAAAGTAACATAATTGTAAAATGAATGGGAGTGTGTGCTACAAACTGGTCATCTTCCTGAGGCAAGGGAGTTAACTGACTGTGAAAGTCCAATTTCGTGAAAAAATAATTATTGATATCACAAATTTGACTTGATAGCACAGAGATCGCCCGTTCACGGACCTCTCAATGCTCAATATGTTACTGGGAATGTAATGAAAATGTTGTGTTAGGAAGGCCATTTCTGGTGTCCCCCACCGTAACATTGCTGGAATATTGCATACTCACTCACTCACTCCATGAGAAAAACCAACTACATGTATATGACCAAAAAAAAACTAAATATTCTCCATGTATTAAAATTTGAAGGAGAGGTTGATCTTTTGTATCTCAGACTGTGACGTCATATCTATTGTTGTACAGTGATGTTTGTGATGTCATAATAGTGGAATCTACTGTCATACTTCAGTACTGGCTGAAATGTGTTCCCAATTTGTTCAATTTTTATTCTACATCTAGTCCTCGAAACTGATATCTCTTATAGCTTTGGGGGGCACAGGTGGACCAGTCGTCTAAGGCGCCGCGGTTCGCTGTGCAGAGTTGCGTCCCTTGAGAACGCCAGAAAACTATGATTGTGGGTTCGAATCCCTGTTCGCCCCGATTATGTTTCTAAGTTTGTCAGCACGATTTCACCAAAGTGATAAACATCTGAGACCTGCATCACTTCGGGCTTTCCTCCCAAATTAAGCTGACACGCCATGATATGACTGGAATACTGTTAAAAGCGGCGTTAAACCCAACTCACTCACTCATTCAAGAATCAGAAATTGTTTAAAGTGATTACATATTTAATTCAAATCGGCAAACTCAAAGTATTACCCTCAACTCATGCCACTTCACTCAGTATCTTCGCTTTCGTGAGTGAGTGAGTGAGTATGGTTTTACGCCGCTTTTAGCAATATTCCAGCAATATCACGGCGGAGGACACCAGAAATGGGCTTCACACATTGTGCCCATGTCGGGAATCGAACCCGGGTCTTCGGCGTGACGAGCGAACGCTTTAACCACAAGGCTACCCGACCGCCCCTCGCTTTCATGAGTTCTTGTTGACATTTAGTCATGGTAGAAAGGAAGGTGAAAACCATTCCGTGGTTTGATGTCGAGAGGAATGTTTAGTTCCAAGTTCAAAAATGTGTTGTGAAATGTGCAGGTACCATATTTGCTAAACAAATTTGTTTATAGAGATCGAGCGTTGGTGAACAATCTTCACGAGATGGGCCATTAACCATAGACACACCAGCTGTCCAGACTACCAGCTATTTCCAACATTAATCACAAATAACAAAATACATTTTTTTCTGACATATTTATTTTAGCAGCACTCCTGTGTGAATGAGGAATAATCACAAATAAATAAATGCTTAAAACAATGATGCAACTAGACAGATGAAAAGCATGGAAACAATATCACAGAATATGTCAATCAATCTGATAGTACTGCCTACATACACTGTATGACTGGCCAAATTCTGGGTCAGTCATTCACACCAACAGGTCTATTTTCCTGAATAATTTGAAATTCAACATATAATCAGCGACAGGGGGATTATGTAAGTCAGATGCTTGGCCACCCTTATTGGAATACAAGTTAAGGACAGGCCAACGTAATTACTTTTATCCAAAATCTGCAACAAAAAGGCAAGAGGGAGGACAGGGAAACAAAAAAAAGAAGAAGAAAGTTTTCAAATCAATCAGGTAGTGAGTGAGTGAGTGAGTTGGGTTTAACGCCACTTTTAACATCATTCCAGTTATATCAGGGCGTGTCAGCTTAATGTGGGAGGAAAGCCCGAAGTGATGCAGGTTTCAGACGTTTACCACTTCGGTGAAACCCACGAGCACGGGTATGGTGCTGACAAACCTAGAAACATAATCAGGGCAAACCGGGATTCGTACCAACAATCATAGGCTTCTGGCTTGCCCAAGGGACGCAACTCTGCACAGCGAATCGCGGCACCTCAGATGACTGTGCCACCCGTGCCCCCTCAAATCAATGACTAAATGTATTACCGGTACTGATTTGTGCCCATTAACATTTTCTGCAGTGTAGAATCCACACCAATATGGTAAAATGTACACTTTTGTGAAAAAAAGGTCAATAGACATGATAATTATCTCTATAATGCTTACTAAGACTTTTTAGTTTTTACGAATGTTCTGTTTGAGTTTTTTATAGGCTGATAGACATATTTTATCATTCAAAACTGTTATCACTTTGGGGAAATCCAGCAATAATGTTTCACAATGCTTTGCAGGCTATTGTGACATCATTGGTTTCCATTAGGGCTGGGACGGGTAACTCGGGTCCCCGGGTCGGGTGGGTTCTGAGTAGGACCCGGACCCGTGGTTTGTCACGTGATATATATTGTTTGATGACAACAATTATCTAAAACTCTATGGTTACAATATTAGTCACTAATACCCCATTTCTTTCTGACAATGCACCCATTCCTTCTGACTTTTATATGTTTGAATAAAGATAAAACTTCATGCATTAAACTTCAGTGTATGCATGAGCGGATCGTCTTACAAGTGAAACTAAATACATTTTGCCAGGGCTACGGTCAAACTTTTCCAAATCGGACAGTTTGTACCTATCTCTAAATATCGACAGCGAGTACCCGGGCAGGGTCGGATAATAGGGTGGTGGGTACCGGGGTAGTAAATTTGGACCCGTCCCAGCCCTAGTTTCCATGACATCACAATCAAATGACATCAGTAATCTCTCTGCCACTGAAGCTGATTAGCTGTACTTTTTACACTCAGAACACTGGTTATTCCTGTTGACAAAATAAAAAAGTGGGAAGGATGATTTAGAAAGATAAATAGAATCTCAGAATTTGGTCGTTTGATATCAAATATATCAACATTCGTTACACATATTATCCTTGTATCATGTGTACCCTGGTATTACAGTTATCATTACCCAAACTCCAATAATGTTCACATCCTCTAAACTAACCAAGTTATCAGGCAGAAGGCACAAATTTTGTTGATTATGATGAAACATATTCCAATTGAAAAACAAATTACTGTATTCAACGTAATAAGCGCCCAGGGCGCTCTCAAAATTGGAAATAGAGGGCTCTTTTTAGAATATAATTTTGGTGAAAGAGTCGAAAGATTGTAAATTTTATGGTGTATGCTGACAGCCTGAAATGATATAAAAGAAAAGTCTGTGCGTATTATACATGACAGATATATTTTTCCAGAATTTAATTGCCTGTAATTAAGGGTGCATATAAAACATGAGTGCGTATTATACATGAATAAATAAATCTTGTGTACATTGATCAATCGGAAGGGTGCTAATTGGGATTGTTCACTAGCCAATATATTGGCAAATATCGCTGGGGCGCTTATTAGAGCGGGGCACTTATTACGTCGAATACGGTAAATATTCCAAGATACAGTGGCCACATAGCTACACAAGCTTGAAATTCCCTAATGTCAACAAAACACATCGGCATACAATCAGCATTACTGAAACTTTAAACAAAACTAACACATACTACTCTGTTAAAATGCTCTTACTAGTCATTTAACCAGCTGGTGTCTCCCAGGACTAGTGTTCTAGCAGTATTAGAGGTATCTACACCATTGTGTCAGTCAGACTTGATTGTTTGTTTAATGTTTAATGCTGCACTCAGCAATATACCAGGGCCCTGTTCCTCAAAGCGATCTTAGCACTAAGGTGATCATAAGTCCCATACTTTGACATAGGCTTACGATCATCGTAGAGCTAAGATCGCTTCGAGGAACAGGGCCCAGCTGTATAACGGCCTGTAAATAGGATTTGGTGTAACAGTTATCAAAGAAAATATATTAATGTAAGTGCGTTAGTGAGTGAGTTGGGTTTAACGCCGATTTTAACAGTATTCCAGTTATATCACGGCGTGTCAGCTTAATGTGGAAGGAAAGCCCGAAGTGATGCAGGTCTCAGACGTTTACCACTTCGGTGAAACCCACGAGCACGGGTATGGTGCTGAAAAACCTGGAAACATAATCGGGGTGAACCAGGATTCAAACCCACAATCATAGGATTCTGGCGTGCCCAAGGGACGCAACTCTGCAAGAATCAGTATTTGTCACTTAGTGTGCGACAGTGATGTATACTTGTAGTGAGAAGTAAAACATTGCGGTCCATCTGTGTATCATCCCACTACTAGAGTGAGTGAGTGTTATGGTTTTACGCCGCTTTTAGCAATATTCCAGCAATATCACGGCAGGGGACCCCACTACTAGAGGTCAGAGGTCAGAGGGTGTGGCTTCAAGGGTAACATAGGACATGGAACTGATACATCATTCAAACAGCTCCTGGCTGGTAAAACAATGGCAGACCCACCTAAAGGAGGAATAATTTACATGTTAATATGACCTTTTAGAAACCAGAATTTTGATTGGTCCGCCAGCGGTATCAAATCTACAACCGACCATTATTTTGCCATCACAGTAGAAGAAAACATTTCTTTGAAAGCACTTCCAAGAGGGAAAACCAGCATTTTTAAAAGGAAGGGGTCCAGTAAGAAAATCCTCTCTCAGTGGGTGGGTGGGAGCAAGTTGTCTACAACATACTACATTTAGCTTTAAACAAAAGAAGGGGGAGGGGGAGAGTCCGGACCCCTCTGGATCCGCCTATGACTTCTCAAAGACGACCAGAAAGCAAATTCACATACTTCTACTACCTAGTGTTGTGAAAAACTGTCTTGCAGTTCCTAGATTATTGTTAGTAACTGTGGCAATATATACAACGCAAAAGAAGTTAAAAAACACCAAATGGTTTTTTAAAACTATTGTTAGATTAACAATAGTCAAATGAAAGATTGTTTGTTCTATAACTTCTTTTGAGTAGTATAGAAGAAAACACATGGAACAAGCCTCACACAATATCTTTGGTTTCAAATGAAATTTACAGGAATCAAATCTATGTTTGAAACCTCTTACTTGAAAATCCACTAGATTTTTCCCCTAATCAAATCTAATTTTGATCACAACATTGTTGGTAACATTTGAAGAGATGCTTACATCACGTCCAGCATAACATGAGTGAGTGAGTAAGGATTTACACTGCTTTTAACAATATTCCAGCAAGATCATGGCAGGGGAAACCAGAAATGGGCTTTATACATAGTACTATGAAGGGAATCAAACCCAGGCCATCGTTATGATAAGTTAACCTGTTAACCACTACACTACCATTGCATTACATGAAAGTTCAACTCAGACTCAAGACGCAAGAGAGCCTCTACCGGCAGTGTCATTGACTGGTAACCAACAACACTGTGATCCAAAATAAGAACTAACAATAACTCTTAATGACTCTATGGGTACTGAAGCTCACCTCATTGGATAACTTCACACTTGAGTGACATCTTCATGATCTTGCTGACGTGTTTCCTCTTAGCCTCATTTCAGTCACAATAACATGCTATATACATAGAAAAACTGTATTGCAATACATATGATATTGGTAAACAATTTAAAAAAAGAATTTGTTCAAAAGTTGTTCTAAATGAATATGTCCTGACATTTTCAACAGTTCTATGACTGTCCCTGATCCATTACCACCAGGACAGAAGGAGAAGTATCAACAACATTCAGTTGCAAAATTGTAGGAGGAAAAATCGTGATTCATGACTTAATAGTGGTGATTGGAAAAGAGTATACATGGCTAAAAAAAGATTCTCAGGCACCGCCCGTATCATCACAAAGTTCTGCGGACGTTTCTTTCCCTCCCCCCATTTTTACCCCCCCCCCCCCCCTCCAAAACAAAACCTTAAATATTCCAATAGTAGTCAAATAAAGTATTCCTCATGAAGGAATACATTTATGTAGGGAGGCCCTTTCCCAGGTCGATTGTACACAACTATTTTTTTGGTTACACACAATCTTTTATTTGAAAACAACAAACCCCACTGGTAAGACAGACAAGCTTAGCTTGACGCTGATTAATGATTGGGAGCAAATTGAAAGTTACACATAACATTTTCTTTCTCTTTCAAATGCTGTACATATCGAATGTGAATGAAAATAAACAGATATTCCACCACAAAATTTGCAAAGACTGGTGGGGGAATTCCAGGATTAGATCTTGTCAGTCATGCCTTGTGGGTGGATAGTTTTCAGATCTAAAATCCATTTAAGTTCAATGGATCGGCGTCTAGCCGTGCTCTGGTCTGACTCAGTGTCTGTTTTAAGCTGTTGTATGATTTGATAGTGTAGGTCTCTGGTTGAGTGTCCTGCAGAATTAAAGTGTTTGGTGACAGGTTTGTCCCTTTGGTGGTTGATGTCGGCAAAGTGTTCTTTGAGTCTAATGCAGAAGGGTCGGGTTTTTTCACCTACGTATTGTTTACCACATTAGGTGCAGGTTAAAAGATAGATTATGTTCCAACTTTAACAGGTAAAGTGTGTTTGGCATATATAGTTTTTGCCTGTTGTATGGCTACTGTTGCTGTTGACAGCACTCACAATCATGGAGTCTGATGAGAGCCCCTAGGCTCGAAACTAGTCACTTGAGATTACACTTGGGTCTTAGCCCAAACCCTAAACTTATCTGACTTGAAATAATATTACATCTTATCACATTTGTATCAGCAGTTGCCTGGGGAGCATTCTGTCTACTGTATGGCAACCTTGGCCTTTGTCTCCAGCTAAGTGGTTCCCAGATCTACAAACAAGTTCATAAACTGTGGAATAAAACCAGTTTCTTTTACTAGGTATTGTAAGCTCATTCCAGTGGAAAAATACCTTCAGCTTGAAACCCTTGACTTTTGTCTGTTAAATGTATTTTATCAAAAGAACATTACTTTGAGAGATCACTTTAAAAGATATGTTTTCAAAATATTTTTGTGTTGAACACCGACAATAAATTTATCAATACCTTTTTCTTCTCAAGTCATTTAACAACATACCCTCCGACCAAAGCAGCACAGGGACATAATGATACAATGTGATGACTAAAGGATAGCACACTGTACGATACACAAGTACTGTCAATCTACACAGCAATTTTGTTGTTTCTGAATTCTTTAGTCATTATAATCTAAATCTGATATTTTGTATCTCACAACTTGTAGAAAATCTCTAAAACTTGAACAGTCTTGTTAAGGTTGATTGCAACTTACATGTAACTTGACTACTATGTTTACACCATACTGGCTATTTGATACTGAGATCAGACAAATGCTGACAGCACCTTTGTAGATGTCACAATCAACACATGTCATCTTCAGCCATCTTCCCGAGGCAAGTGAGTGAACTGACTATAAAAGTCCAGTTTCCACCCTTGCCTAACTAGGCTGGTATTATGGAGTAACATTTTGGCTGGAGTAACGAGTCTTTGCATAGTCCAATCAAAATCGCGCAACT
Source organism: Haliotis rufescens (assembly GCF_023055435.1). NCBI lineage: Eukaryota > Metazoa > Mollusca > Gastropoda > Lepetellida > Haliotidae > Haliotis > Haliotis rufescens. The sequence continues at coordinate 30,783,427 of NW_025964372.1, forward strand.
AAATCTAAATCCTGTTCGTAAACTGTTATGCAGATTTTGGTCGATTGCAGGATTTGCAAAGCATGTGCACTGCCAACTTGTTGTCAACAGATATTTACCTAAACTTTTCATGTTTTTAATTAAGGTGCTCGCGTGATTTGATGCACTTTGCGATGTAAGACCCGTTTTATCACAATAAAGATCTTTATTATCGATCAGATCGTCTTGACTGGGCACCGCCATTTTGTTTGAAACAAATGCAAGTGATATGTTAGGTGGAATCTGATTTGTACATAGGAGAGCCATATTAAGGACATAACTCGTAATAGCTACTGGCGGCGCTATGATTGAGCCCAGGAATTCCAGCCTATTTCGGCAAGGGTGGAAACTGTACTTTTGTAGTCAGTTGAATCCCTTGCCTCAGGAAGATGTCTTCAACTTGAGGAACAAATTTAGTTGACACTACAAAATATTCACCAGTGAAATATATTGTCAGTAGAGACAGTGAGTGAGTTAGTTGGATTTAACACTGACTACAACAGTATTTCAGTTATATCACAGCATGTCAGCTTAAAGAGGAAGAAAAGCCCAAAGTGATGCCGGTCCAAGAAGTTTACCACTAGGGGAGCCAACAAGCACGGATGTGGTGCTGACAGACCAAGATGTTTGTTTGTTGTTTAATGCTGCACTCAACAATATTCCAGATATATGATGGCGGTCTGTACATAATCGAGTCTGGACCAGACAATCCAGTGACTGACACCATAAGCATCGATCCACGCAATTGGGTGACATGCATCACCCAAGTCAGTGAGTCTGACCACCCGATCCCGTAAGTCGCCTTACGACAAGCATAGTTGCCTTTTATGGCAAGCATGGGTAGCTGAAGACCTATTCAACCCTGAATCTTCACCTGTCGACAGACCAAGAACCGTACTCAGATCAAACCTTGCATTAAAATTCAAACCAAAGATGAATAGATGTCGACATTGCAAATGGGTTCCTCTCTGCGTAGTGAGACCAAAGGGGACAACAAGCCACTGGAAACTGAGGCTTGTCAATAATTGTGAATCAGTGTGAAACTAATTTACAAAGACATAGCAGTACATCAACAAGTGTGGAGTAAACTAATGCTCTCTGACAATAGCTCATTAAAACACCAAAAGGGGAGATAATCCAGACATACACATTGCAGGGATTATCTCCCCATGGTCTAATATTATAACAATAGAACGAAAATAAAATCAGTTCGACATCAGGACTTTGAGGATTTTATCTGTTTTTCTTGGTTTTTAGATCTCCATATCTTGATGGTGTTGTCGTCACTGACAGTGATAAGTACTTCTGAATCAACAGGGTTGAAAGCAACACAGTTGACAACGTCGCTGTGCGGAAAACGATGAAGGCAGATACCGTAGTGGCGATCCCAGATGTAGCCATGTTTGTCTTCAGCTCCACTGAAATAATATTCAAAGATCTCAAATTACCAAGGATGAAACTGACTTGATTTGTCTGACAATATATGAAATTTATCTCATCTATTTTGGGTGTCTGCAACAGATGATGATAAAAACATGCACATTTGTATAAAGTTGGTCATTAAAGAAATATACAATACATCTAACATTTCTAAATGACAACCAGTTTTCATGGCCCCTCCAATACAGCTGTGATAAATTTTGGCAACCCAGATTGATAATTAGGACATGGACCTCTACAAAATACTCCTCACTCTTCAGAGCAGACAAGTCATGATGGCCCCAAGAGTTTGGAAATCACATATCACTTATCACAGGAGTTTACTATCACAGCACATCACTGAATCATTTAAGCCTTTATGTTAACACAGTGGGAAAATCACCTTTCAAGAACTGTCATATTTAAATATTTTCTTACAACAAAGAATATATTGAGAAAATATTTAGAAAGTGGTCAAATTAACAAACGTTATATTTGGGATTACACTTTGCTAGTAAAGTACAGATTATCATACTTTTTTGGGTTGCGCCCTGTCCGGGATTTGAACCCACACTGCCAGAGTGAGGCACCTAATCGCCAATGATCTAACCCACTCAGCCACTGATACTTTCACAAACATAAAAGTCAGACAATTGGTAGTCTAGATCACATACTTTGTGTACCTTTCTGACAAGTGTAATTTGTCACGGCTCCCATGGCCGAACGCTATGAGGGGGTACAGGGGGCCCACTCATCTAAGGCGCCGCAATTCGGTGAGCAGAGCTACGTCCCTTGGGCACACAAAAAACCTATGATTGTGGATTCGAATCCAGGTTCGCCCCGATTATGTTTCTAGGTTTGTCAGCACCATACCAGCACACAAAAGTATGAGAATCACTACTTTACTAACAAAGCGTTATCCCAAATACAACATTTGTTATAGATCATGTTGAAGCACTGTTCACGTTTGTGCAGACCCTCTGAAAGGCTGAGACCTACCTGGCAACATACTCCTCACAGACATCGAGAAAGATAAAGAAACACTCGTCGTTGGGGGTGAAGGCTTTGTGAGACCTCAACATGGTGCCCACCTCCTTCATCTTACACAGGTCAATGACGTGGACGTCGATCTCCTGGGCTATCGGGGGTGGTTGTAGTGGGTTGCAGATCTCATAGCCCGGCGGCCACGGTCGACTGTTCACATACAGGTATCTACAACACGGTTGTCATGGTAACATCATGGTCACAAATATGTAGAGGATGAAGTATACACTCCAGGGAGCTGAGAATACAGTTGAATGCACACTGATTAACTTATCTGGATAATTTGTGCATGCCCCTCTGTTGGATTGAATCTTGCACTTAAGAAAGGTCATTTCATCATCATCAGAATCATCATCAACACCATGCCAAATCTAAAACATTTTTTTATTTGATCCTTACATATCCTGTTTTATGAATGCTATGGAGGCCTTCATAATAATAAATATCCCACATAAAAAAACGCTGAAGATTTTATTTGATATTTAACATAGCCCTGTTTTTATTAGTGCTATGGAGGCCACAACCACCACCATCATCATCATCACCATCATCATCAGAATCAGAATCAGAATCACCATAATCGGAATCATTATCATCACCATCCCACATAAAAAAACATTTTTTTATTTGATATTTAACATACCCTGTTTTAATGTCTGCTATGGAGGCCACCATCATTATCATAATAACTATACCACATTAAAATTGCTGAAGATTTTATTTGACATTTAACAAACCCTGTTTTGATGGAGTCCACTTTCAAGTTTGTTTAAAGACCATACTGTACCCTGCTTACAGCAGACAGAGTTATAACATACCACAGAGCTTAAAATGTCCCTGGATATGTTGAAAGGAGACGATATTCTGGGAGATTAATTTTAAGGATAAAAGACAAAAACATGTTTATGAAGTTGTCTCTCCACCCACCTGTGATCAGGAGACAGACTCATGCCGATTATGTGTCCATCCATATCGAATATTTCATCCACGCTGTCATACGGACGATCCACTCCATGGTTGTTTTCGTCAACATCAGGCAAGAGGAAGCGCACACCACCATCCCCGCACTGAGACTGTCCAACAGTGCTGTCTCCTTTCAACGAATCAATCCTCTTGATGCCGATCTGGTGCGGAGTGTACGTCAGGGAACCCATGGTGAATATAAGGAGTTTATCACACTGTTCACTCACTTTCTGTTTGATGGTATTGTGCTTTTCAGAGGTATTGTTGGTTGGAAGACGACAGTTGTCGGGGAAACCGTAAAACTGGTTGTTTGGCTGAGGAGACATGTCGTCATCGCTGTCGCAGCAGGCACATGGAAGCGCCGCCTCGATCTCCACCTGGCGCAGAGAACACTCCATGGAGTGATTCATCACCTCCTCCGCTTCCCAATACTCAGGCCTGTAGATTATCCGGCCATTTATCTGATTGCCTATGTCTTGTCGGCTTCCTGTTTGTGAAGTCACAGAATGTACAGAGTTTTCCATCACTTTGACACACGTCTGACTTTCACCATTCATGTCTGCCTTCCCCCACACAGTCTCCTGGGCAGGTTTCTCTGCATTCACTGCCATGTCGAGTTTGGAGTCAGTGAGATTTTTGGATATCATGATTGTCCGAATGGAGCTTGCGTTTGTGTTTAGGAAGCGGAACAATCTCATCACAACCGACTCACGTTCCGATTCAATAGACTGGGATGCCTGTAAGATAAACACACATGCCAGTTGGACAGTTTCGCCAAGAAGGGTCGGCATGGTGTTACCATGGTTACGGAGCACAAACATATTCCTTCCTATAAGCATACAAATTGTGATCGGTCATACTGCAAGTCCTGCATGTAGCTAATATTTGTACTCTGGTATATATTAAATTCAAAGTTCAGGGGTGTTAAGGGTTGATTTTCTTCAATCTAACATTGAAATCCTCCTTTATTAATGGACTAAAGAGTAGAGCATGTGCAGTGATATGAATTCAGATCATTCATGGACATCAACTGACAGTGGCCACATGTTGCCAGCCTCGGATTCCCAAAATTATACCTGACTTGGTGAGGTGAGGCAGGTGACATCGCGCTCAAGATTATTGCACATTAATAGCGACACATTGGTGTGTGTGTGTGTCTGTCTGTTTGTGTGTCTGTCGGTCTGTCTGTGTGCATTTGTAGTAGTCTGGCCTAATGCTGATTTTATAGTTTATGCCGTAGTATAACTCTTCAGAATACTGACTCTAAGCCAACCAGTCCTTGTTTTAGCCCCTTAATGCTGAGTGCCAGACAGTGTAACAACAAGTACCATATTTTAGCGTTCTTGGGTATGACAAGGCCAGGGATCAAACCCCTGACCTTCCCCGTTCCGGGCAGACACTCTATCCACTAGACCAAGGAGGTCCCATGGACCAGATAGATCTCATATGTAACCATTTTCATACACCTTGTAAAGGTTGAGATTTTTTCAACACTAGACAAAATGTAAGTCTAAAATAATTGTTTTCTGAATGTAGTTTAACAATTGCACGTCTGACTTGATTTTTATGAAAACTAATTTATCAACCCTACATGGTTTTCATATGAGTCCTGTCGACTAACAACATTTTTCAGCTTGTTAGGAGACAAAGCAGAAGCTCGTTTCAAGTATTTATTAATGGCATAAAATCATTAAAAATACGTACTGTATTCGACATAATAAGTGCCCAGGGCGCTCTCAAAATTAGAAATAGGGGGCTCTTATTAGAATATTATTTTGGTGGAAAAAAACAGAGTTGAAAGATATATTTCGTGGTTTATGCTGACAGCCTGAAATGTTTATATACGACAGATATATTTTTCCAGAATTTAATTGTCCATAATTAAGGGTGCATATAACACACGAGTGCGTATTATACGCGAATAAATAAGTTTTATGTACATTGACCAATTGGAAGGGGTGCTAATGGGGATTGTTCACTAGCCAATATATCAGCAAATATCGCAGTGGTGCTTATGAGAGAGGGGGCGCTTATTATGTCAAATACAGTATTTAGTTTACAACTACTATGACAGGCCTAACCTTATTGAGCCACAGAGCTGAACATGAGTTGAGTTGCCGCGTCCAGTGCAGGTTCCCCGACAACAAGTGTGTGTCATCGTACCACGTCCCAAACACGTCATATGGTTTGTTTATCACACGACACTGTAGTTCAAAGTTTTCTGAAAGAGCAATCAAAAAGTAATGAGTGATTATATCCATACAAATATGGCTTAATTCCCATTACCTTAGTGTCAGTTCTAAGTTCTTAGTGCCTTGTTCTACAACATGAACATATGGTTTCACAAACTGTCAATTTTACATCAAATTTAATATTTAATGCTTATATATTCTGTCTTTCATATTGCATTTAATCCCTTTTTTTAAACAAGAGGTAGAAACTTTGCTTGGGAACAAAACTATTTGCAGCTTGAAACACCAAGACCAAAATGTAATAGGTGAGACAGGACTAGTAAAAATGTTAGAAATATTTTTTATGAGAATATTAATAGAAGATATTTTAGCAAATAAGGTCATTTTTTTATCTAAATATGGTAATTCTTATTTAAAATGAGAGAAAAACAAAGAAGATTGACATTTATCGTACTTGTTCTCATATCTATCAAAGTTTTAAGTAAATACAAAGATGTTGAAGACAATATTCGTTAACATGCTGAATATGCCAATGGCTTCAGGTTAGGCTTAAAAAAATGAAAGAAGTGGTTCTCAGGCAATGACTTAAAACATAGTGTGGGCAGGTGGTGGTTTTGTTTGTTTGTTTGTATGTAACCAAAAAAACAGTGTACCATCAACCTGGGAAAGCGCCTCCTTACTTAAACAAGCATACAAACTCCTATCGGTGCCATTACTGTAACACAAGATGCACAGTAAAGCAGTGCACATGTAAAGGGAAGTAACTGTGCGCTATATTGGATCGCATTGTTTTTAAGTATAAAGATTTTTATTTATTATTTTTATAATGGAAATAAAAACGAAACATGCGGCTGACTTAATGATGATGTGGGTGGTGCCTGAGAGCCAAGATTTTTTTTTTAAGCCTTATAATACTTTCTAGGCCAAGTAAAATATTTTTTTGTAGAACATTAACATGGTTAATTGGTAACTAAGTTTGTCAATAATTTAACCAGGTTTGTCACCATAGCAACTGATTATTCACTGCTGAGTCTTACGTGTCAAGCTGAAGACGGCAATCTCCCCCGATGTGCTCATGTTACCAAAGTGTACCCCAGACACAAGGAGGAGAGTGTCGGACTCGTTAAAGTTGGAGAACTGCGTGTACTTCCAGGTGAATTCCTTCATGTCGTGTTCAAACTTGAGAGTCGCTGGGTAACTGGACGTCCACACCTTAAACAGAATCAGTTTTAGAGTCCACGCTAATCTTAATTTTCAGAGGGTGGTCAGGTAGCCTAATGGAGCAAGTGTTGACAGGTCTGGGGGAAGTCCCGGTTGTGTTCCTTACAGGGGATCATGTGTGAATCATCTACTGGTGTCTACTGCTGTTATAATGATATCATTGGAATAATGCTAAAATCAGCGTAAAAATGTCATATGTTCAGATAACAAAACTGAAAGGGTTCAGTACACTGCGACATCAGTATCAAACTTAATGATACGATACTCAGTAAGCTTCCTCATCATCATCGATTTGAATCAATCCATAAAATATTAGAATTTTCTTCAGTTCAGATGGCTTACAGACCATGTTGACTGATCATTGACTGATCATTGAACATGTTGACCCAGAGCTCCAGATAACTTTTTGAGCAATTGAGTTTTTACTCCAGGGTTTCCATTCTAATTGGGTTATTACATTTTTCATTGGGTAACCAATACTTTTTCACTCATCTATTCATCACTCTATTGGGTTTTACCCCAAATTAGTGAACATTTTGAGATTTAAAAAAATGAAAAAATGCTTTAGATCTATATAACTGTTCTAAATATATAGGCTTGACTCGGAAAGTAAATTAACTTGTAATTGTGTTTTGGAAATAAGCTCCTTTGTATGCATGCTGGAAAAGCTTTATTGGGTATTTACGGGTGTTGTTCTTATACATTTGAGTTTTTCATTTAATGTATGCATTTCTGTACGCAAGTTAATTGAAAGTTATTTGACGCAAATACGCTGCTTATCTGTAGCTCTGTTGACTATCAGTTCGGGTGGGTCACTCGTGTTGACGGAAGCTTACAGTGGCTCAGTAAGCCAATTTTGAAGTTTTCAAACAAGTTGATGCCAGACAAGCAGACCACCATTGGATAATGGATGTGTGGATGTTGCAGTTATTTATTCAGAATCAGAATACAGAATGATGTGACGTCTCATTCCATATCAACATGTGGATGACAGACTGAAAGAATGAACGAATGAAAAGTAGTATCGGCAACCAATGAAAAGCTGAGTTATTTATAAAAAGACTGTAATTCCCAAGAGCTTTACAGAAGATTTAATACCCTCTACCCAACTTTCCATATTGGTAAGAAATTATGATAAATACCCTGGATCCATATGCTTTCAGTTTTGGATGATAAATTGGGATTCAAACCAAACAACAGTAGATCCTGGAACACTCAAGGTAAAGAACTCTGCTTAGTTAAGTCTTGCTCTAATTGTTATTTAGGTAAACAGGGACAAAGCCCAGATACTATAAATCTGAAAACAACAACGATCACTGATACCTTGACAGTTCCGTCTTTGGAGCATGTTGCAAACAGCTGACCATTATGCGAGAAGCTAACGTGTAACACTTGGTCCTTATGCTTTCCTATGTTTTCACTCTCTAACACTGGGGTGTAGTAATACAGGCGCTTGAACTCCTGCCTCCAAGAGTGTTTCCCTGGCGCCATGGGAACAGATGGCGCTATGTGCCAGTGATGGTAGAAGAGCCCCTTCCATAGCAGGTCATCTAGCGAGACCTGGAACCAGCGCTGGCACGTGTAGGACGCCCTAGCTAGGTCTGCCACAGGCAGGTTGGAGAAGATTTTGAGCAGTAGGTCATCGGGCAGATGCTGGAAACCATAGTAGCAGATCACCTGATCTTCTGCCATCGACAAGTCACAGCTCTGAAAAGACAATATAGTTTAAATGTAGATATGTAACACTAATTGAGTGAATGTTGTTCAACACCCAGTGTTCCCATTTACCGGAAATTACCAGTTTTTTACCAGTAAAATTAGGCTTGGACTGGTTATTCATGTGACTGTCAGTCCCTGTGTAATGGCAAATAAAGTACCTTATAAATCTTTGTTGTTGAACAAAACATCAGTGATATTCATATACGAATATTTTTAGAAAAAAGTAAGCTTGTCTGTTACCAACAGGGTTTCCCCTTGTTTCTTTTTAGTGCAAGGGAATAATATTTCACTTTGCTTCAAGCTTAAATATATATTGGAAGTAACTTTGTCTCAAACTTTCAATAAAAAAGAGAAAATTGTGAACTTTGTGTGAATGATGTGTAGATCAGTTACTTCAGAGGTGAACTGAACAAGGTGTTGAAAGAACTAAAAGCAGGTATTTTTGTACGTTTTTTAATTGTATAAAGTTGGGACTGACAATAACTAGGAGGGGACTAGTAATTATTAGAGTTGCCAGTCCACCAGAACTGTCAGTTTCAAAAGTCGGCGGGAACACCGAACATTCTGAAATATTTCAGTTTTAATATGGCTGCCTGTAAACAATTGTTTGTTTTTGAGACAGTGGTTGATTGAACAACTAGTATAAATAACTAGTTTATAATGCACCAAATTCCATTTACCAAGTCTTTGCTCATGGTGCCACATTATCGTTACCCTCGTAAAATATCAGATTCTCATCTCCCTGGGGAGTATACAACCCATGCTGCCTGCGAGGCATACTACCTGGTACCCATTCACTACTGCGTGAACAGAGGCATACTTTACACAAAGTCACTTGCCAAAGGAGAAACCACATGTGGTTCAGCCTGGGGCAGGTCCTAACCCCCCAAAACTCTCAAGAGTCAAACCGCCAAATACAGTCACTCATCCAAATATTCTCCGCTACCAATGTTGCATACCTTCACCTGATTTGTGATCTGTGACCAGGACCACATGCTGACATCACATGCCATATCTGCCTGAAATCCTACAGCTGTGTGTACAGGTGTGTGGGAGTGGGTTAATTCAATTAAAGTGAGTCAATAACGTAACTAAGGTTGAATGTAAAATGGTCCAACATTGAATTTTAAAATACTTTTTTTCAAATGGCACAGACAGTCTGTTAAAACACTTTTCAGTGTACAAGCCTGAATGATGTCACAATGGTCTCCAAAGCATTGTGACAATGATTTGTTTGTTTTGTTTGTTTGTTGTTTAACGCGGCACTCAGCAATATTCCAGCTATATGACGGCGGTCTGTAAAATAATCAAGTCTGGACAAGACAATCCAGTGATGGATATCATGAGCATCGATCCACGCAATTGAGATCGATGACATGCATCAACCAAGTCAGTGAGCCTGACCACCCGATCCCGTTAGTCGCCTCTTACGACAAGCATAGTCACCTTTTACGGCAAGCATGGGTTGCTGAAGACCTATTCTACCCCGGAATCTTCACGGGTCTTGTGACAATGTAGATATCGCTTGAAATGTACTACAAATGTAGTACAAGCTCCTCTAACTTGACCATAAGAAATTTCAGACAAGTTGAGCAAGATGAAGACTGCATAGAGGAGTTCTTAACCAACCATTTATCATAATTAAATCAAACTGTAAACGTGTATTGGTTGGGCAATTTTTAAGTTTATGTGTTGCTTGGGAACCATAGTTACATCATTGTTCCTATACAGGGAAGGACGTATTCCTGTACCTGTAGCTACCTCAATAACAGAGTCATCAGCATGACCATCACTTCCAGTCTAACGACCTTGACCTTCAGTCTCAGCCATAAACCGTCTAGAGCTCATGTATATAAAGTTTCATCAAATTCCAATCACAAATGCTCCATATTGTAAATAAGATAAGTTTCCTGTTTAATCTGCCTACCCATTATCAGAAATGATTCATTTTCAACTGGTAGTTATCACTGGTCATAAAATACTATCAAACTAGTAATAATATAAGTTATAATATAAGCAGGATCACGAGGGGTACATGGGGATTTATGTGTCCTGAGTTAGGTTTTATACCACGAGCCGGAGGCAGGCTGTCCCACATGGACACGTAATATAAAACCTAACTCGGGATGCATAAAACCCCATGTACCCCTCATGATCAAGCTTCAACAAATTTATCTTACTGACATGTTTTAATGTGACACTGTAAAAGAATTAACACAAATTCAAAATTGAGATTGGCTTGAGGTTGAGGTTAGCTTGTGCTATGTCACATGACTTCCATTAACTTGCTTTGAAGCGGGGTATAAGGGATTTATTCTGTCTCTCAGAAATTCATGCCCAGCCTGTATTGCTTGTATCAATCGTCTTGAAATCATATAAATCAAACTAGTAGTATGTAACAACCCAACTTAACGAGCCTGATCACCGATCTATAAAGTCGTATGTTGCAATCAGCATTGGTTGCTGGGGACCAATTCTACCCAGAATCCCAATGGAGCATATAAAAAGATAAACCACTGAGAGTACTTTACACTTAATTTTGCAAAGACAATAAGTTTCCTTGAAATGAAAGTCATTATCTACAATATCAAGGAGGAAACAGTTTTGTACAACACAGTCATGAAGGACACAGAGAACAATCATTCACTTCAAGCAGGAAGTCAGCTGTCAGTGACAACATCAACACCATCAAAGCGGTTGTACATGCTGCTCTCCTATTAAAACGAAGCCTTGAAGATGGACACTATACTCAGTAAGCAGCTGTCATACTTTCTGAGACCAGTGTTCATTGCCTCTGCTGTTTATACTGTATTATAATTGCTTCATAAAAGGATAAGAATCTTCACCAAGGCACTGCCCACGACTCATGTTGTTTGTCTTGTTTGTTGTTAAGCACCTAAACTCAGCAATTTTCCAACTATATGACGTGATTCTGAAAATAATCGAGTCTGGACCAGACAATCCACTGATTGATGTCATAAGCATCGATCCACGATGAAAGCATCAACCAAGTCAGCGAGGCTGACCACCCGTTCCTGTTAGTCGCTTCTTACGACAAGCATGGGTTGCTGAAGACTTATTCTAACCCGCATCTTCACGGATCCCACAACTAAGATGATTAATAGAGAACTTGACATCCATACTCCATCTACACTTGTCCAAATCTTTAAACTAAGATATTTTACTACGATACATTATTTCTCTGCTAAAGATATGAGGACACGTCCATAGGAGGTTGCATCAGGTGAGTCAGTGAGTTTGTTGTTTAATGCTGCACTCAGCAATATTCCAGCTATATGACGGCGGTCTGTAAATAATCAAGTCTGGACCAGGCAATCCAGTGATTGACATCATGAGCATCGATCCACGCAATTGGGATACGATGACATGCATCAACCAAGTCAGTGAGCCTGACCACCCGATCCCCTTAGTCGCCTCTTACGACAAGCATAGTCATCTTTTACGGCAAGCATGGGTTGCTGAAGATTGATTCTACCCCAGAATCTTCACGGGTGGGTTGCATCAGGTGAACACTCACCGAACATAGACTGCCAAATCTAAATGAAGGATAAATGGGTCCTCATGGTTCTGGAGACAATCAGATGTCAGCTTTGCAAACCATTTCAGCTAAATTTCTTTCCCATCTCAATCATAACAAAAGAAAACAGCCACAGAATACAAATATACCCTTGATAGCTAGGACACCCTATTGGTCAGTGGTGTTCAAATACCAAAATTTCCTACTTTCCCAAGGACAAGCAAACTTACAAATTCTTCTCGCCCATCCTAATTTCTAATTTCCAATATGCACAGCTTAAGCTGAGAAAAGAGGAAAACTTTGAAAAACATAACTTTATCAACTGATGTTGGGTTTAAAGCCGATTTTAACAGTATTCCAGTTATATCATGACGTTTCAGCTTAATGTGGGAGGAAAGCCCGAAGTGATGCAGTTCTTACACGTTTACCACTTCGGTGAAACCCACGAGCATGGGTATGGTGCTGACAAACCGGGTGCTGACATAATCGGGCGAACGGGGATTCAAACCCACAATCATAGGTTTCTCGCTTGCCCAAGGGACGCAACTCTGCACAGCAAATCGCGGCGCCTTAGACGACTGGGTCACCCGTGCCCCCTCTTTTGGTATGACGAGGACAGGGATCTAACAATGGCCCTTCTGCTCTACTCTACCACTAGACCACAGAGGCAGTCCCATTTCCGGTAAGGACCCCTTGAAATTTGCCCCCTGTACACAAAATAAATATGACTTGTATTTAATCTGCAGGTGACAAACACATGGTGCATCTTCAACATTCTAAAATTAAACCCTCCAACTTTCATACTTGCCCCGGGGCAAATACAGGATATGATTTCACCTGCACCAGGTGCAACCAAGTGAAATAATCAGGATGCACCACCAAAATATTGGCTGTACCATTTTATCATAAATTGAAACACTGTATTTTCAGTTATTTTGAATATTAAATAAATTCAAAGAGAAAATAACTTGAGAATGTGTGCCAATATTGTATTTTGAGGAAATCTGTACCTGGCTTTTCACATCTTGATATCCAGTAAACAACCTTAAACAGAAGTTTCAAAGTGTCTATTTGTTGTGATTGTAACCTCATGGGTGACTGTTCAAGGAGTAATTGTGAAGAATTAGTTCTGCAAGTCCACTGCATTCAGAGCTCCTGTGTATTTCACTATTTTCATGAAGTTTTGTTTCCTGGATTCTAAAAGATTTGCAAGCAGTTCTAAAACAATTCAGTTTTCCACTTTCATCTTATATAACAGCTTAAATGTTACCTGCACTGTGTGCAGCCTGGATATAAAAGTTACCTGTACTTGCAATGTTTACCTGCACTGGTCCAGCTTGGATATAGTGAAATCGATCCCAGAGCTAAATTATATTTTCCAATGTATGGGTTCATAACCAAGTTCACCTGATGCTACCTCCCATGTGAGGTGTTGCCAGATCTTCACACAGATACCTTATATGTTGGGAGTATAGTGTTGGGTAATGATCTGATTGTTATGAGAGTGAGTGAGTTGGGTTTAACACTGCTTTTAACAGTATTCCAGTTATATCACAGCGTGTCAGCTTAATGTGGGAGGAAAGCCCAAAGTGATACAGGTCTCAGATCTTTACCACTTTTGTGAAACCCACGAGAACGGGTATGGTGCTGACTATCCTAGAAACATAATCGGGGCGAACAGTGATTTGTACCCCATAGGTTTCTGGTGTGCTCAAGGGACTCAACTCAGCACAGCGAATCACGGCGCCTTAGACGACTGGGCCACCCGTGCCCCCGATTGTAATGAGAACAGATATGGTGATAGGATATACAAAAACTCATTTGTGATACATATTCACAGCATATTCATGATTTTCAAAACAATTACTGAATCTGAACTTCCAACATGTCCAAGTGACAAAGTACACCCATCATTTTCAGAAAAGCTGGATCTGCACTTGATGGCCACAGTTGTATTTCCTAATGTAATGGATCTTAACTTAATGCCTAAGTAATATCACAACTAATGACAATATAAGTGTTTTATTTAAACTTATGCATAGCTTAATCTTAATCCATATTAGGCTACAATGTGTTATGTCACAAGGGATCCTGTAAGCATGGACTGTGGCATAGAGGTTCAGCTTGTTCAGGCGAGCTAAAACAGAATTGTAAAATACTCTGTTCTGACCATGTGACAGTATGTTATCTGAGCTGTTTGTTTGTTTGTTGTTTAACGCCGCACTCAGCAATATTCCAGCTATATGACAGCAGTCTATAAGTAATCGAGTCTGTACCAGACAATCCAGTGATTGACATCATGAGCATCAATCCATGCAATTGGTATCGATGACATGCATCAACCAAGTCAGCGAGCCTGACCACCCGCCTGACCGTTAGTCGCCTCTTACAACAAGCATAGTCGCCTTTAATGGCAAGCATATCTTCACGGGCCGTTATCTGAACTGATTAAAATGCAGTAACTCGTCTTCATTAGGAACCCACCACTTAATATTCTATTGGGGGCACCTGGAATTTGTGTTTGAGTACAGGATTTATTTTTGGTCACTGCTCTAAATATGCATTTTTAAAGTGTTAATTGAGAAACTGAGCAATTTGATTTCTTCTCACATTCTTTTCAGGACATCAGGCATGTTCGGCAAATCATTTTAAGTTTGGAGTAAAACTCGAGGACAAATATTTTTTTCCGGAACAAACTTTAAAAAACAAAAAACAGTCCCTGACTCCTAACCCGAATATCAAATGGGCAGTCCCACAGGACAAACAATGCGTGATGCATGCGTTGGAGACACATGTAACGTTTGTTAATTATTATTTTCATACTCGTACATACTCTCGATGTACTGTTCTTCATAGGAGGTGACTACGTGGAGTCGATGGCTTGCAATTTTACTTATTCAAGTAGATTTACAGATAAGAAGCACCATGTGCCAGGTCAGCATATAGGGCTAGAAGTTGTTGTGTTGGTGCCAAGGAGCACCTAGCCAAACCCTAGCTAGGCTCAGGGTAAGACCTACTTGATTTTCATCTCTGGACCAAGGCTTAGATATCAAAGGTTACCTGACATGAATTAAGTCATAAATATAAACAACAGCAATTTATCAGTGACATAGTTGCACAGCTCGTTCAGGATGGCGGACAGACAATGTACAATACAAAGGGGATTAACAATGGGAATTAGCACCTTAAAGTAATGGCAATTAAGTGATTCTAGACATATACATGTCACTACTACAGGGTAATTAGCCCTAAGAACTAAATGTTCATTCAGAAAAAGGTTGTCCCAAATTGGTCGCTATGACAGGCCTCTTCACACTAAATATGTTTGAACTCGAGTACTTTGCATATCTAGTGGACCCGTTAACATGGTGAAGATCCGGGGTAGAATAGGTCTTCAACAACCCATACTTGCCGTAAAAGGTGACTATGCTTGTCGTAAGAGGCGACTAACGGGATCAGGACTTGCTGACTTGGTTGATGCATGTCATCGTATCCCAATTGTGTGGATCTATGCTCATGATGTCAATCACTGGATTGTCTGGTCCAGACTCGATGATTTACAGACCACCGTCATATAGCTGGAATATTGCTGAGTGCGGCGTTAAACAACAAACTCACTGACTCACCTGATGCAACCTCCTATGGACGTGTCCTCATATCAAATAATAACAAACAAGCATACCTATTGATGACGGAATATGACTCCTTCACACGAGTTGAGTTTTTACGTAAGGGATTTAATTGTGGAATTTAAAACTGTATCAGCAGATTAGAGGTATTTCAACACTGCATGCAATTCAAAATATTGTCACCCTTTCTCTCATTATCAGTCATTTCAAGTCACTATTGCAATGAAAAATGTTAGTCTTATTTATAATAACTTTAATATGGACATTATTTATCATAATTGGGGAAATTTGCTTAAACTGTAAATGTAATTGTCAGTCTGCTCTTGGTGTGGGACCAAAAGAATTGGCCTCTGCAGAATGCCTAAACAAATCCCTGATTGTATGGTGTATTATGACCACAGTATTCATATTGCCATAAAATAAAATGTGTTTCCTGTTACAAATGACAAATGACAGGTTAATGATGACATAGAAAAAAGGTTTTCATCATGTTTATGGGCTTCTGCATTTCCTTGAACATGTTGAAGGGGGAAGTATTTATTTAAATCAATCAGTATCTATGAATGAAGATCTATATCTCAGCCAGAAAAAAGACTGATTAAAAATGTATTTGTAGGCTATTTGTATTGATGTTTGTTAGCGGTGTTAAAAGGCCACTTAACAATCATAATTTGAGTAATTTCTTACATTTGTTCCACTGGAACAACACAAATAAGGAAGGGAATAACGTGAACAGGCGAACCATTATTATCTTGGTATACATCCGTTGACTGTAATAACACCACTCAATATATACCTTCCTTTATCGTTTGGTTGAAATGACATAACTGACGTCAGCTGAAAACCAACTCCAGGTTCACAAAGCTGTCAATGGAGAACGTTAATTACTCTGATCCTGGTGTTGGTTGGTGTGGTTTTAGAAAAAGGACAATGAATAGATAAAAATATGATGCTCTCTAAGAATCGACCGAAGAGAAATAATTTTCAAGTCTATGATTAAATGAAATTTCAGAAGGAAACGAAAACCTCTACACCATCGAGCAAATGTCAATGTTAGTAACAAGAAGTATGTACACTATAGTGCAGGAAATTGACACACTCATAATTATACAAAAATGCATACCTTTAGAAAATACAAACATAAATCCTCATAGGCACGACAGAAAGGACAGTAGTTGTCAAATTCGCACGTCACAGACTCTCGTTTACCCTAAACAACATTGCAACATGCCATTTTGCCATTGGAATTCTGGGAGCTTGTTTTGCTTCTAAAATTAGAAACATAATGCGGGCGACACTATCAACTCCTAACAGGGTCGTGAGCACAGCGGCGACTCTACTATATTAACCACAGTTTCATAACCGCAACGGTTTAGCATTGTGGCACAAGAAAAGCGCGTATGATCCATAAGTTTATCAATGTTACCAAAGTCAGAAATACTGACACGGTAAATAAATATTCAGTGTTTGCCTCAAATGTGCAAAGACGTATATATATATATTTATATATGTCTTTCATATATTTGACATGCTCTTTTGATAAAACCTTCAGATTATTTTACTGTTGACCGTTTCTACGTTTTAATGTGAAAAACATGTCAGAATCAGACAGTATTGTTGGTACCTTTTTATTAAATGTAAATTTCACACGAATGTGATTGATATTTCAATGAACAGTGTGCCGCCTGTACAGCGAAAGTGGGGATTTTATATCGCTTTTAATAATATTACGCCAATCTCTTTAAAATCAGATCTTTTACTGCGATATGATACCTCTCTGCGTGATGAGTTGTAGTTATAAGTGTTTTAGGAGTCACTTCCCGAGGCAAGGGCGAAAAGTCCTGTTTCCACTGTGGAAATTGGACTTAAATGGCCAGTTAACATCCTTGCCTCGGGAAGGTGTGAAGAGGTCGCCTTCTGTCTCAGCAATTTCGACTGACCTGTTCCTCTTTGGCACTCATGGTGAGGTGAAATTTGGTTTAACGTCGCGTCCAAGATTATTGCACTTATTTAGCGACGTGCATGCACGTGTGTGTGTGTGTGTGTGTGGCTGCTTGTACTAGTCCGGACTGATGCCGATTTATAGTGCCCACTGAGATACCATGCCGCAGTTTAACATGAATACCCCACTCAGACACAGTATACTGACTCCGAGCCGACCAGTCCTTGTTTAAGCCCCTTAATGCCGAGCGCCAGACAGGGTAACAACAAGTACCATCTTTTAACGTCTTTTGGTATGACGCGGTAGGGGATCGAACCCCGGACCTTCCGCTCTCCGGGCGGACGCTCTACCACTAGACCACGGAGGCGGTCTTTGGCACTCATGAGTGTGAGTAGGGTACACATATCTATTGTGAGGTTTAGTATTGGTAATCTTTCAGTTGTATTGATGAGATGACTGTTTTCGCATTGATATAATTTGATTTTTGATTTTTAGCAACTAATCATATTTCTTTGGCTGCTCTGTTTATATACGCTCGAGTAGCAGACCATCTTTCAGATATAGAGTTAGTTTGGACTTGTACTGCGTCCCTTGGTTTTAGGAGATCAACTACAAATAGTGGACCTAGCTGCCATTCTTTGTTTCAACCGAGTCCGGGCTGGGGCATGTTCTTGAAATTCCATTAACAAGTGAGCAATTGATTCAGGTTCATTCGAGACGGGCATACCTTGTCATAGTGCTTTTGTGTTTTGTTTTGTTTGTTGTTGAACGCCGCACTCACCAATATTCCAGCTATATTACGGCAGTCTGTAAATAATCGAGTCTGGACCAGACATAAGAGTGATTGACATCATGAGCATAGATCCACACAATTGGGATACGATGACATGCATCAAGTCAGCGAGCCTGACCATCCGATCCCGTTAGTCTCCTCTTACGACAAGCATACTATAGCTATTCCCCACACGGCTCCCGTACGATATTAACAAATTCGGTCGTTATTGAATTTTGATATCCTTTACGTGAAGGTAAACAGGGATATAAAAGCTCAAAGGTCGAGCATCTGTGTTAAAAACCAACACATGTATTTTTTTAGCTCATATTATCTGCATAATCTAGGAAATCAGCAAGACACTGAGAATCGCTGTTATAGTATATCCTCGTACGTGTTATGGGTTTTCAGGCGCTTAAGAAACATTCATAGTTTTATCGCTAATCACACGAACAGCTGTAAAACATATCATTCGCTTATATAAGACAACTTTCTCTTAAAAACAAACCATCATCTGAATATTTACAATGTCTGTGTGATGCTACACCCCTCGTTATAACGCGAGTAATCGCGATAACCATGGCCGTCCGAAAACGTTTGATGTCCGAAAACCTATGATCCGACGATAATCAAAAGTGTTCAAATGACGATCGAGTGTTCAATTCGCTGTGCAGAGTTGCTTCCCCTGGGCACGCCAGAAACCTATGATCGTGGATTCGAATCCCGGTTCGCCCCGATTATGTTTCTAGGTTTGTCAGCACCATACCCGTGCTCGTGGGTTTCACAAAAGTGGTAAACGTCTGAGACCTGCATCACTTCGGGCTTTTCTCCCACATTAAGCTGACACACCGTGATATAACTAGAATACTGTTAAAAGCGGCGTTGAACACAACCCACTCACTGCATGATTACCACAGAATAGACTTTTAGATTCCTAGAAGTGTCTACTATTACAACTTTGTTGGAGATCTAGATATCATCTCTTCTCTCAGAAAGGTAATTTGAAAAATATCAATCGATTTATAGTTGTCCAGCTTCGAAACTATTTAGTATGAACACTAGCTGTATCTTGACAAAAGGTGAAATACCAATGGTTTTATTATCGTGCGAACTTTATTAATGTGCGGGTATAAATGAAAGTGGTGTTTGGAGTTTGCAAATAATGCTAAGGGGGGATAACCACCAAACCGGAAGCGTTTCACACGCACGCGCCCCTCATGTAAACATGAAATATGGCCTACAAGGCAAGGTAAGACAAGTTTGCTGACCCGCCCCTTTTGGTCATCATTTGATGAAACGAAACTATCATTTGTCATTTAACAATATCATTTTGATGACATGAATATATTCATTTTGCAGGTTACGAGAGTTTGAAGAACAACTAAAATCGGACGAAATTGACTTCAAAAACTTGCGGAAGTTGTGTTTTGCGGGTAGGATATTATTTACATCACATGACTTCAAAACATTTAATGACAGGTATCTTTAAACTCGGTGTTGAAATTTGAATATATAATTTCCTCATGTATATTCAAAAGAGTTTTCAAACTAGGGTAGGGTATTGTCTATAATATTATCCTTACCCTAATTTATAGTGCTACAAAATCCATCACATTGTCAGCACTATTATAAACTTCACATTCGTGTGACTGTTGCAAGTGATCCAGTTCAAGTGAAATTGATGGGCCAGGTTTCAGAAATGTATGGCCACAGGACCCTTATTGGTCAGAAATGGGGGTCATATGTTTTGTCAGGTGGCAATGTCATGGACTGCCTTGCAGTCTGAAACACTGAGAATATGATGAACAGGTACACTGGGTAGAGTCTACACAATATGGCAGCGGTAGACGTTATGCAAACGTAAGTTTGGAAAGGCATAGAGGATATTATATTCATGTTCATGTCATACTATGTTTACGACATGAGTGTCTAAATTCGGGTATAATACCAGAATTTAGACAGGAGTGTCGTAAACATAGTATGACATGAACATGAATATAATGTTGTATTTATTACAGAAAAAGATGTCTACAAACAGGAAGGAATTTTAGTGTTTTCCTGTAAGGACAGCAAGTTGTAGAACCACAATTTGTCGAATGACGTCAACAGTCTTCAGCTATGACGATGTTTCTAATGTGACGTCATTCTGACCTCACGTCACAATTGGAATCGAATGACGTCAACAATGCCGTCCGGAAGACAGATACAATACACTGTTGTCTCGTGACGTGATATGACCTAGGGCACACATGATTTTTATGAACCCTGATATGTTTGCCAGCGTAGGTAATAATACAGATTTCTTGCTGTGTACAGGGCTCCACCAGAGACTAACACTTTACTGATCTAGCATGTTCTTTGATGCTTAGTGTGCGTTGTGTTAGGGTTAGCTTAGCATAGGGTGCGTTGTGTTAGGGTTAGGTTAGCATAGGGTGCGTTGTGTTAGGGTTAGGTTAGCATAGGG
Source organism: Haliotis rufescens (assembly GCF_023055435.1). Lineage (NCBI taxonomy): Eukaryota > Metazoa > Mollusca > Gastropoda > Lepetellida > Haliotidae > Haliotis > Haliotis rufescens. The sequence continues at coordinate 30,804,348 of NW_025964372.1, forward strand.
TGCGTTGTGTTAGGGTTAGGTTAGCATATGGTGCGTTGTGTTAGGGTTAGGTTAGCATAGGGTGCGTTGTGTTAGGGTTAGGGTAAGGGTAGGATGGCCCAGCATTGTCCCACTCCCCTAATGATCCACCATGTCTCTTCAGAGGGGTGGTTGGGTAGCCTAGTGGTTTTAAGCGTTTGCTCGTCACGCCGAAAACCCGGGTTCGATTCCTAACATGGTAAAATGTGTGAAGCCCATTTCTGGTGTCTCCCGCCGTGATATTGCTGGAATATTGCTAAAAGCGGCGTAAAACCAAACTCACTCACTCATTCCTCTGCAGGTATGCAAGAGTTGATTCTGTAGCTGTGACAGACCAATCTTATGGCTCTGGGAACAAGTTTGGTCAACTTGGGTTATGTCAACACTAATCCTGTGGTTCTTTGAATGCGTTTTATTGACAGGAGTACATGTTACAGCCAGCATGGCGTCCATTCAAGTACACAGTAATTCATGACGTCACTTGATGAGATAATACGCAAACATTAGCGAAGGGGAGCTAACCCAGATATTGACTGGGTTTTACCATAATTGGCGATAACGCTACAGTTTATTTCCAGCATCTGTCTGTAGTTTAAGTGAGTTGATGTCTCTTATGTCAGCCATAGTGTCTGCATTACGTCATAAATGTACAAGGCTAGTGAACTCATTAGAACATATGCACTGTGTGGTTTTCAATTAATTTGATTATCCAAATCCTATGGATACATTGTTGTCCTTTTCATCTTCTGCAGGGGGCACGGGTGGCCCAGTCGTCTAAGGCGCCGCGATTCGCTGTGCAGAGTTGCGTCCCTTGGGCACGCCAGAAACCTATGATTGTGGGTTCGAATCCCGGTTCGCCCCAATTATATTTCTAGGTTTGTCAGCACCATACCCGTGCTCGTGGGTTTCACCGAAGTGGTAAACGTCTGAGACCTGCATCACTTCGGGCTTTCCTCCCACATTAAGCTGACACGCCGTGATATAACTGGAATAAGCGGCGTTAAACCCAACTCACTCACTCACTCATCTTCTGCAGGTTGCCCTTATGAGTCTGGAAGTGGAATTCGCTCAGTATGCTGGAAGGTATGTATTCACTCCAGACCGTTCTTCCTTCATTAGCTCAGAGGTGGCGTAATTTAAGCTTCATTGCGCCCAGGGCGCACTCAAATTTAGAAATTTGGGGCTCTTATTAGAATATAATTTTGGTGAAAGAATTTATGCTTACCACCAGAAATGATACAAAGAAAAGTCTGTGCATATTATACACGACAGATATATTTTTCCAGAATTGCCTGTAATTGAGGGTACATATAACACACGAGTGCGTATTATAGACAAATAAATAAGATAAATGCTGGATTTAATAATATATTGACAGACTAATAACCCAACTATAAAAGTCTTGAAAATGTTTGTTTGTTTGTTGTTTAATGCCGCACACAGCAATATTCAAGCTATATGACGACAATCAGTAAATAATCGAGTCTGGACCAGACAATCCAGTGATTGACTAACAAAGTGTAGTTCAGACCTGTTCTACCACAGTTTAATATTCCATGTACACAAGACCGCCTCCGTGGTCTAGTGGTAGAGCATCCGCCAGGAGAGCAAAATTTCCGGGGTTTGATCCCTGGCCGCATCATGCCCAAAGATGTTAAAAGATGGATTTTTTTGTTACTCTGTCTGGCACTCGGCATTAAGGGGCTAAAACAAGGACTGGTCAGCACGGAGTCAGTATACCGTGTCTGAGTGGCTTATTCATGTTAAACTGCGGCATGGTATCTCAGTGGGCTAGCACTATAAAATCAGCATCTGTCCGGACAAGTACAAGCAGCCACACACACACACGTGCATGCACATCGCTATATAAGTGCAATAATTTTGGACGCGAAGTTGAAGCCCATTCCACCATCACCACCATGTTCACAAACCAGTGTAGTAAGGAAAGACCCCCTCTATGTCTCCCCCTTGTAGCACCAGTCTCCCCCCTTGTAGCACCAGTCTCCCCCTTGTAGCACCAGTCTCCCCCTCGTAGCACCAGTCTCCCCCTTGTAGCACCAGTCTCCCCCTTGTTGCACCAGTCTCCCCCTTGTAGCACCAGTCTCCCCCCTTGTAGCACCACTCTCCCTCTTGTAGCACCAGTCTCCCCCCTTGTAGCACCAGTTTCCCCCTTGTAGCACCAGTCTCCCCCCCTTGTAGCACCAGTCTCCCCCTTGTAGCACCAGTCTCCCCCTTGTAGCACCAGTCTCCCCTCTTGTAGCACCAGTCTCCCCCCTTGTAGAACCAGTCTCCCCCTCGTAGCACCTGTCTCCCCCTTGTAGCACCAGTTTCCCCCTTGTAGCACCAGTCTCCCCCTTGTAGCACCAGTCTCCCCTCTTGTAGCACCAGTCTCCCCCCTTGTAGAACCAGTCTCCCCCTCGTAGCACCAGTTTCCCCCTTGTAGCACCTGTCTCCCCCTTGTAGCACCAGTTTCCCCCTTGTAGCACCTGTCTCCCCCTTGTAGAACCAGTTTCCCCCTTGTAGCACTACTCTCCCCCCTTGTAGCACCAGTCTCTTCCTTGTAGTACTAGTCTCCCCCTTGTAGCACCAGTCTCCCCCCTTGTAGCACCAGTCTCCCCCTTGTTGCACCAGTCTCTGCACCAGTCTCCCCCCTTGTAGCACCAGTCTCCCCCTTGTAGCACCAGTCTCCCCCCTTGTAGCACCAGTCTCCCCCTTGTAGCACCAGTCTACCCCTTGTAGCACCAGTCTCCCCCCTTGTAGCACCAGTCTCCCCCTTGTAGCACCAGTCTCCCCCCTTGTAGCACCAGTCTCCCTCTTGTAGCACCAGTCTCCCCCCTTGTAGCACCAGTCTCCCTCTTGTAGCACCAGTCTCCCCCTTGTAGCACCAGTCTCCCCCCTTGTAGCACCAGTCTCCCCCCTTGTAGCACCAGTCTCCCCCTTGTAGAACCAGTCTCCCCCTTGTAGCACCGTCGTAATATTGTTGGAATATTGGTAAACAGGGTTTTATGCGACGCACAAACGTGCATTCAGTATGCACAAATGTTGCGATTGGATGCAGAAAAAGACTATTCTGCCTCCCCGGGGATGCACAACAACATGCATTGTACATACAGTGCATCAAGAGGGGTTATGGGTGTCTGTCATTTCATCTATCAGTCATGACCACTGTCCACATGATCATTATTCATTCCAGGCTCTAAAGTAATTATCCAAATATACAGCATACTACAACATTTCATAACTTTACAGGACAATCATATTGCCTGCATGAACCCTAAATTTTGTTCCCCACGGACCCCCAACTTTGTAAATTAAGGTAAACCCCAGGTGTGATAAAACCACTCACTCACTCACTCACTCACTCACTCACTCACTCACTCTCACCACACACATCCACCCACCCACCCACCCACCCACCCACCCACTCCCTCACTCACTCACTCACTCACTCACTCAGATGTGTTGCTGCATTCACAGATTCTCCTGAATTATCTGCCCCTGAAGAAAGGAGGCTGGCCAGATTTCTTGAAGAAACAAAGGTAATGTTGAATTGTTTGATAGGCATTACTTAGAAGTTGACGGATGACAAAGTGGACAAAACATTTATGGATAACAACTTCTTTGTTACACTGTACTAGTGACGTTTCTGTATAGGTCCTTATACTGTTGTCAAGCAATACAGAGCAGTCTAACACAATGATGCTATGGTTTTCAGAATAAGATAATGAAAACATTGCAAGCAGCTACATAATTAATTGAACATTTGTCTCGTATTTTCAGACATGTTTATCTCATCTTGTGACCTGCAAAGTTGACAGTTTCACTTATGCTGTGCAACCCATGAAAATATCAACAAATTGCAAGCCACTCGATGATATTCATATATCCATATTATTTGTCAAGAAAAGACAAATATCTATATATAGATATCTAATACAAATGTTTATTTACCATATCTTTGTTTACTGATCTAAAGCAGGAATTACATTTTCCCGTCTCTATACAACTCTAAAGCAGTGTATAAGGTCACACGTTTTTGATTTTATGTTACAAAGATTTATTCCTGCTTTTCCACACAGGGTCAGTCAAAATAAAGATAGAAATAAATAGCTATGTCATGTCATATCATGTCATGTATTCATGTCATATATTCATGTCATGTATTCATTCATTCATTCATTCATTCATTCATTCATTCATTGACTGATAGTGATGTAGACATACAAGTTATTTCTAACATTTGTTATTGTATGAGACGGTCTATATAAGTCGCAGGAGACATAATTAAAATAAATGTTTTTATGTTTAGTTATTTCTTGGACCCGCTGCTTTTCAGTAGGGGTAGGGGGGCCTGTGAAACAAAAAATAAAAAACGTGTGGCCTAATGCATGCTGTGCCTTGCATATTGTAACTGAGAGATATATGTCCCTGTCCCTGTCCCGGTCTGTATGCGACTGGGGGTTGAAAAAGAACCAAAACAGCATGGAATTATTTTTAAGAAAAGTCAACTCACCAGTTTAAAAATACCCATTAGACTAGACCCAAGGGTGGAGAAATATAGGATGAAAGTTCTTTATTTACATTTACATTGCTAGTAAAATTGATTCACACTGTTTGACAAGGGAGAGAACGCCATCGTATCGTGGTACAGGGAAAAACTATCAATACCTGATATAAATGATAACGTAACTAATACTCAATAGCTCAAACAGTAATTTGAGCCCTGTAAACATGGACATGTTTGATACACAGCACTTATTCATTACTTATTTCTCCCGTGAAGATTCCGGGTTAGAATAGGTCTTCAGCAACCCTTGCTTGTCGTGAGAGGCGACTAACGGAATGGTGTGGTCAGGCTCGCTGACTTGGTTGACGCACGTCATCGTATCCCAATTGTGTAGATTGATGCTCATGATATCAATCACTGGATTATCTGGTCCAGACTGGATTATTTACAGACCGCCGTCATATAGCTGGAATATTGCTGAGTGCGGTGTTAAACATCAAACAAACAAACAAACATTACTTATTACAGTGTATTACTATAAGGTAAAAACTTGTTATTGAAATTCATCTGATGTTCAAAATATGTTTTCCTGAAGATCTTCCAGTTAATGCAATGCTATGGCAGGAAAACCTTTTTAAAAAAATAAAATATATATATATATGACTAAAATTTGCTGTTATTAAATTTTTTTTATTTTGTCAAAATTCTTATTTCCGGAGTTTTTTAGTAATTTAAGAATTGTTTGGCATGTCTTGGTTGGACTGACTGTGTTGTTCTGTTACAGAGCCCTGTACAGGCAGTTTGTGCAGGAGATGATCATTGACCCGGGCGTGAAGGCCAACGCTGGAGTTCATGAGGACCATGTGAGTTTGGTGTTATACAGAAACTTTGTGTTCATTTTATCCAAACAGCTGTTAGACCACCTCTGTGGTATAGTGGATAGAGGAGTCTGCCTAGAGAGCAGAAAGTCAGAGGTTTGATCCCCAGCTGTGTCATACCCAAAGATGTTAAACAATGGTACTTGTTACCCTGTCTAGTGCTCGGCATTCATTTGGATAAAACAAGGACTGGTCGGCTCGGAGTCAGTATACTGTGTCTGAGTGGGGTATCCATGTTCCACTGCAACATGGTATCTCAGTGGGATAGCACTATTAAACCGTCATTAGTCCGGACGAGTACATATACACTAGGGCTGGGACGGGTAACTCGGGTACTCGGGTCGGGTAGGACCTGGGTACCCACAGTACTACCCGGACTACCCGGACCCGTCTTTAGTCAATCGGCATATTGTTTAATGACAAAATCTCACTAGAGCTCAGTGGTTATGATACAAGTCGCTAATGTTTGCATTTCTTTATGATGATGCACACATTCCTTTTGACTTGTATATGTTTGAGTAAAGATAAAGCTTCAGTCACGGCTACGCATGATTCGATCATTTCATAAGAGACCATATATCTATTATATGGTCTATGGTTTCATACATGTATCTAAACAGTTTTTGCCAGGGCTACAGTTAAACTATTCCCAATTAGATATTGTGTTCCCAACTCTTGAGACCTACAGGGTAGGGTCCGGTAATAGGGGGTTGGGAACCAATACACACATGTACAAGCATGTCGCTATATAAGTGCAATAGTCTTGAATGCAATGTTAAACCCCATTTCACCTCACATGGTGATGTTAGTTGTCCAAGAAGATTCATTACATAAGTAACATAATTTACCTACCTACCCACCATCCCATATCTGATACGCCAATGTTACCTGAAACACACGTTTTGTTTTTAACCTCTTTGAGATATTAAGCCAAGAGGTTAATAGTGCATATTTTAACATTGTCAGAAACAACAGTTTCTATGAATCTGAACCTTTCTGAAAACTCATTTTTGATCATTCTTGTAGAACGAAACAAAAAAACTATTATCTTATAACTATAATGTCTCACATAACCTTTAAGAAAATGAAAATTCGAAAAGTTTTAAATAAAATAATCTTGTTTCCAGAGTTTTTTATGCATTTATAACACCAGGAATGTGGAAAAAGAGTAAATTTAACCTTATTCTATTTCACACTATGCATTTCCAGTGGTAGAAACTAACAGTTTCAGTCCACTAGACCTTATGATGATCACATATAGTAAAACCCTTAAAAGTAGCACATTTCTAGTAGTCCTTATGATACCTTAACTATTGGGCAGTACGGCAAGGACTACAGGACTGGTGCCAATTTCTAACGCTGCATTTATCCTTCTTTCAATCTTGTTGTGGAACCTTTGAAAGAAGTCCTGGACATGCCAGAGCGAAGTTTCCAGCTTCAAATGATGCAGTGATGTGTTCAGGTGAAATGTGTTTTGAAGCTGGAAACTTTGTTCTAGCTTGTCAAGGGCGTTTCCACACCAAGATTAAAAGAAGAAGGAGAAAGGCATAGTGTGAAATAAGCATATAAGTACACAAATTAATGTAAAATTTTCAAAATCTTAGATTTTTTATGTTTTTAAATATAAAATCTTTTTGAAAACAAGGACTGCTTCCAGAGTAAAGGAAATCACGTTGAAAGTTGTAACCAGAATGTCAGCCCTGCTTTTGTTTAATCAGCCTCTCAACCCGAACCCTGACAGTTCCTGGCAGGCCATCTTCAAGGACAACGACATGCTGGTGCAGATTGACAAGGACTGCAGGTACGACACGGTCTACAATAAGGCAGGACCCACTTACACAAAGCTATCTTAGTGCTAAGATGATCGTAACTCCCATACTTTAACATAGGCTTATGATAATCTTAGTGCTAAGATGGCTTTGTGCAAGTGGGCCCAGGACTTTAGAGTTGTTTGTGTTGCCAATTTTGGACCAGATTTTAATTTCCTATATAATCAGAACCGCCTCCAAACTAACACAGCCAAGCCACCTTTTAGTTAATTCTGATCTTATTCTTGAGCATTAGTTCACTAGACAGTGGCCAATGCTAACACTTTATGCAAGAATGTTTTATGAGGTAAATAAACATGTGGACACAAAACAGTGTTCTGGCGAGGTAGCTGCTCGCGGGATTCACGCAATAATCCATTGATGGGCACATCATATTTACACTCAGTGGGACATTAGGCACATTCATGTAAGTGGGTATATTTCATATATTTATGGGAGTCACTGACTCAAAAATATTTCAGTTTTTGAATGTTATGTGTCTCAATTTATTATCAATGCCTTTCATTGGCTGAAAGTCCTAAATGTTCTAACCTGAATTGAGCTTACACAGTTTGGGACAATAGTGATTCTGATAATGGCAAAGACGTTTCTGCTTCAATTGACACCCCGGTATTGCAGAAATGCCAACCACAAGTTTTATTAGCGAAAATGTGATGAGTATTGGTGTGAATTTCGCATCGGAACTTCTTGCAATGAGACTAAATATATGACATGGGACATGGTTGCTGAGGTATGTTACATCGGAGAAAGATGCCGTGTGAAACATTCCGTGTATGGTTAATGTTACGTGTGGACGGGGATTCTGCATCAATAACCTGCATATGGTGTTTTTAAGTTTTATATGATCTCTCAGAGTGTTGCCCCATGAGTTTTGAAAATGACCCCATGTATTTATGTTGAAGGGGTCCCTGTCCACGCTTGTCCTGTCGCTTGCCAGAAAACTGCACATACGTGTGTATGTATACCTTGACATGTTGTGACTGATTGGTGGTTTTGTTTTCAGACGCCTGTGCCCGGATTTGTTCTTCTTCCAGCGAGCGACGGAGTACCCCCACGAGGGCATTGTTAACTGTGACTCTAACATCGAGACACTGCGTAAGAGAGTTGAACAGTGTGTGCTGCACTCCGAAACTGTCTCCAGGAACAGGCTTGGCATCACAAACGTAAGTGTGCCACGTTCATATCAAGGACATAGTAACATCTAGGGTTAGGAGGGGTATGGTGGCCAGTGTGCAGAGTTCATGTCAAGGACGTAGTGACCTCTAAGGTTGTGAGGGATATGGTGGCCAGTGTGCAGAGTTTATGTCAAGGACGTAGTGACCTCTAAGAATGTGAGAGGTATGGTGGCCAGTGTGCAGAGTTTACGGTATGTCAAGAACGTAGTGACCGCTAAGGTTCTAAGAGGTATGGTGGCCAGTGTGCAGAGTTCATGTCAAGGACGTAGTGACCTCTAAGGTTGTGAGAGGTATGGTGGCCAGTGTGCAGAGTTCATGTCAAGGATGTAGTGACCTCTAAGGTTCTGAGAAGTATGGTGGCCAGTGTGCAAAGTGCATGACAAGGACGTAGTGACCTCGAAGGCTCTGAGAGGTAATGGTGGCCAGTGTGCAGAGTTCATGACAAGGACATAGTGACTGCTAAGGTTGTGAGATGTATGATGGCCAGTGGTCTGTGTTGCATGTTACATGTGCAGAGTCATTATGAAGATTTCCAACCTACCAAAGCAATGGTATAAGGTTTCATATCATTTAGCCTTCAACTTGAATTTCAAAGAAATTCATAAACATTACAAATTGGACATCAACAGTGAAATTTACTTAAAAATATAAGTTCCATAATTCAACCTAATCCTCGGGGCCACATTAAAAATAACCCATTCCAGTTTGTTTTTTAAAATTTGTACATGAAAATGAGATTGACTTACCCTGCTTATGAAAGCATTTATGATTAGCTGTGACTGCCATTCACCTTGATTATGATCCTTGGTCTGTCAGCGGGGGTTTGGGTGCGTTCGCACATCACGCTGAAGACCCGGGTTTGATTCCTGACATGGGTACAATGTGTGAAGCCCATCTCTGGTGTCCCCACCGTGATATTGCTGGAATATTGCTAAAAGCGGCATAAAACCATACTCCATCACTCACTGGTCTTGTCAGCTGAACATGGGTGTATGATTTACTGCTATCATGAGTTGTATAAGTGAGGCCATTAGTTGAACAATGAATCCACTTTACATTTACCCTTGTTGAGATGATGGATGTAGTTTGTAATGAGAATTTAGGTGAGCTCTGCCGTGTGTATGTGCAGATGATGTCGAGTCGGAGGAAGGCGAGCGAGGAGTATGCGGCACTGCCGGAGGGCCAGGAGGCGCACTGGGAGGTGGTGGAGAGGATCCTCTTCATATATGCAAAACTAAACCCCGGACTGAAATATGTGCAGGTACTAGCTCTGTCTGTGTTATTCCTCACCTGACACACAAGTTTGTACAGGTGACTCTGTATTTATAAATGTTAAATGTTTTCAGTGACTGTGTTAAGAGATTGTTTGTATTTGTCGTAAGAGTGTAGCTAATTCTAGTTTTTATTTCTTATAACACATTGTTGCATACTACATAAAGTGGTGTTAAACCCTCACTACTTAGACTGGTCGGAGGAATTACCTCCCCTTTCCATGCTCACAATGTTTAACATTTATTTGCAGGGCATGAATGAAATACTTGGGCCAATCTACTACACGTTTGCTTCTGATCCTGATGTTGATTGTCGAGGTGAGTACAAGCAGATGTCCGAGAGATATTTATGGAAAGTTAAGGAGATGTTGGTCCTCTGGCATAGATGTCCTAATGGCCCCAGTTGCTTGAATTTTCCATGACTATTTACATCCCTCAACCCCAGTTTGCCATGGCCGTGTTTGATGTGTGGGATGTGGGGTTGGAATCGGTCTCCATCAACCTATGAGGCAACTAAATGGATCTTGTGGTCCAGGGACTTGATTGTGTGTCATTTTACCTTGATGGCATTGGATGTTGTTGTTATTATCAAGGGGGCGGTGGGGTAGGTGGGGTAGGTTAGTGGTTAAGGCGTTTGCTCGTCACTCTGAAGGCCCAGATTCTATTCCCTACATGGGTACAATGTGTGAAGCCCATTTCTGGTGTCCCCAGCCATGATATTGCTGGAATATTGCTAAAAGCGGCGTAAAACCATACTCTCTCACTCACTCTTATTATCAACCAGTGATATTGATCCTCAGGCATGGGTGCCCAATTTGTCAATGGCGCCGCAATTTATCGTGCCTAGTTTTGACTCTTTGCTATCGGAAGTTTCAATCCCATATTCGCCCCTGATATGATCCTTTCCTTTCCTTTATGGTCAGCATGATATCCCTGCTCATGGCTGTCACCAAGAGGCAAATGTCTAGCACCTCTGTTCCGATTTCCTCCCACATAAAGTGAACTCACTTTCAAAATACAATTCCATCATGGCATTGAACATCTTCCCGAGGCAAGAGAGTTAACTGACTTTGAAAGTCCAGTTTCCACCCTTGCCGAACTAGGCTGGAATTCCTGGGCTCGATCGTAGCGCCACGAGTGGCTATTACGAGTTATGTCCTTTCTATGCCTCTCCTATTGACCAATCAGATTCAACCTCTCGTATCACTTGCATTTGTTTCAAACAAAACGGTGGCGCCCAGTCAAGACGATCTGATCGATAATCAAGTCTTACATCGCGAAGTGCATCAAATCACGTGAGCACCTTGATTTAAAACATGAAAAGATTTAGAAAATATCTGTTGACAATGAGTTAGCGGTGCACATGCTTTGCAAATCCTGCAGTCGACCGAAATCTGCATGACACTCTACGAACCGGATTTCGATTTCGGTGCGCGATTTTGATTGGACTATGCATAAACTCGTTAGTCCAGCCAAAATGTAACTCCATAATACCAGCCTAGTTCGGCAAGGGTGGAAACTGGACTTTTATAGTCCGTTAACTCACTTGCCTCGGGAAGATGGGCATTGAAATATAAACAGGAACTCAACAGGAGCAGTAGTTCCCACCCAGAGAGGCAGGACTCCCGGAAATGACCCTCTGAAACTCTAGGTCGCACAGTTTTTAATTGGTTATTCTTATCTGTTTGTTTCAGAATATGCTGAGGCGGACTCCTTCTTTTGTTTCACAAATCTGATGGCTGAGATTCGGGACAACTTCATTAAGACACTGGATGACTCTCAGTGTGGGATAGGTAATCACTAATGCTGTGTTTGTGGGCTCCATTTCACAAACAGATCTGAGTGCGAAGATGGTCGTAACTCCAACTTACGTTCATCTTGGAGCAAAGATCACTTTGTCAATTTGGGACCAGGGCCCACTTGCACAAAGCGATCTTAGCGCTAAGACTATTGTAAGCCTATGTTAAAGTATGGGAGTTACGATCATCTTAGCGCTAAGATCGCTTTGTGCATGTGGGTTCAGGGCATTTTTTCATGAAACAATCTTTGCTCTAAGATCTAATCTTACTCCATAACTTCAACATAGGCTAACGACAATCTTATCCCTCAGGCAATCTTAACTTCCATACTCCAGCACTAGGGGTGGGACGGGTAACTCGGGTACCCGGGTTCGGTGGGTAATAAGCAGGACCCGTGTACCCACAGGACTACCCGGACCTGTGGTTAGTCACGTGATATATTGTTTAAAGACAAACATTATCTGGAACTCTATGTTTAAACTACAAGTTACTGATGTTCGCAGTTTTTTCTGACAACTACGCCCATTCCTTCTGACTTTTATATGTTTGAATAAAAATAAAACTTCAGTCAATTTCAGTGTATACACCAGATCGTTTCATGCGTGTATCTAAACACATAAACCCAAACTATATAATCTCTGAAAGATGGCAGATAATACTAGCCACTCAAATGACTCCAATGTGTACTACATGAATATTGTTATGAATGAACAATGTCCGTCTGTTCAGCCCTCCATCCAGACATCAAGTGTAAGCATCTCCCCTACAACCCCAGGGCCTATGATGTTGTAACTTTACATGATGGTCTCAGCTAGGATGTCTCTGATAGTTACAGTAACTGGCAGCCATAATGAAAAAATCAGTGAGCTCTTTTGATGAAATTTATTTGAAATATTTGATATGCATTAAGTATGATGTATGCCTGACAACATGTTATGGATAAATATTTATGTATTTCTTGATGTGTGGCACAGCTTAGGTCTTTGAACTTCACAAACAAACACTTGTAGGACATTTGTTGTATCATTATCAATTTTGAAGAGAATGTTTATCACCCTATTTAGTACGATCAGTCCTAGTTTGAGAATATGGGCCCATCTGAACCCCTACTTTATGTTCATATGCTGCAATTATTCTTGTAGTTTTCAGGTGAACAATAGAACTCTATAACTCTAATTTTTTGTTTGTGTGTACAGGAAACTTGATGACAAAGCTGTACGACTACCTGCAGGTCAAGGACCCTGCTTTGTGGCACCTGCTGAAGGAACAAGATCTTAAACCCCAGTACTACGCCTTCCGCTGGCTCACCCTACTGCTGTCTCAGGAGTTCCCCCTTCCAGGTGGGTAGAGTTCCTTGGGAGATCCACCCTGATGTCAGGGCAAGGCCGATAGTGAACGTTTTGTCAGGAAGTCATTCCACCATTACTGTCTGTATTTGTACCTAGAAACTTTCAAGGTTGCCGGGCGGCAGAGTTCCTTGGGAGATCCACCCTGATGTCAGGGCCAGGCCGATAGTGAACGTTTTGTCAGGAAGTCATTCCACCATTACTGTCTGTATTTGTACCTAGAAACTTTCAAGGTTGCCGGGCGGTAGAGTTCCTTGGGAGATCCACCCTGATGTCAGGGCCAGGCCGATAGTGAACGTTTTGTCAGGAAGTCATTCCACCATTACTGTCTGTATTTGTACCTAGAAACTTTCAAGGTTGCCGGGCGGTAGAGTTCCTTGGGAGATCCACCCTGATGTCAGGGCCAGGCTGATAGTGAACGTTTTGTCAGGAAGTCATTCCACCATTACTGTCTGTATTTGTACCTAGAAACTTTCAAGGTTGCCGGGCGGTAGAGTTCCTTGGGAGATCCACCCTGATGTCTCCCTGCCAGGCCGATAGTGAACGTTTTGTCAGGAAGTCATTCCACCATTACTGTCTGTATTTGTACCTAGAAACTTTCAAGGTTGCCGGGCGGTAGAGTTCCTTGGGAGATCCACCCTGATGTCAGGGCCAGGCCGATAGTGAACGTTTTGTCAGGAAGTCATTCCACCATTACTGTCTGTATTTGTACCTAGAAACTTTCAAGGTTGCCGGGCGGTAGAGTTCCTTGGGAGATCCACCCTGATGTCTCCCTGCCAGGCCGATAGTGAACGTTTTGTCAGGAAGTCATTCCACCATTACTGTCTGTATTTGTACCTAGAAACTTTCAAGGTTGCCGGGCGGTAGAGTTCCTTGGGAGATCCACCCTGATGTCTCCCTGCCAGGCCGATAGTGAACGTTTTGTCAGGAAGTCATTCCACCATTACTGTCTGTATTTGTACCTAGAAACTTTCAAGGTTGCCGGGCGGTAGAGTTCCTTGGGAGATCTACCCTGATGTCTCCCTGCCAGGCTGATAGTGAACGTTTTGTCAGGAAGTCATTCCACCATTACTGTCTGTATTTGTACCTAGAAACTTTCAAGGTTGCCGGGCGGTAGAGTTCCTTGGGAGATCCACCCTGATGTCTCCCTGCCAGGCCGATAGTGAACGTTTTGTCAGGAAGTCATTCCACCATTACTGTCTGTATTTGTACCTAGAAACTTTCAAGGTTGCCGGGCGGTAGAGTTCCTTGGGAGATCTACCCTGATGTCTCCCTGCCAGGCCGATAGTGAACGTTTTGTCAGGAAGTCATTCCACCATTACTGTCTGTATTTGTACCTAGAAACTTTCAAGGTTGCCGGGCGGTAGAGTTCCTTGGGAGATCTACCCTGATGTCTCCCTGCCAGGCCGATAGTGAACGTTTTGTCAGGAAGTCATTCCACCATTACTGTCTGTATTTGTACCTAGAAACTTTCAAGGTTGCCGGGCGGTAGAGTTCCTTGGGAGATCCACCCTGATGTCAGGGCCAGGCCGATAGTGAACGTTTTGTCAGGAAGTCATTCCACCATAACTCTCTGTATTTGAACCTAAAAACTTACAAGGTTGCCGGGCGGTCGGTCAGGTAGCCTTGTGGTTAAAGCATTCGCACATCACGGTTCAATTTCATGGGTACAATGTGTGAAGCCCATTTCTGGTGTCCCCCGCCGTGATATTGCTGGAATATTGCTAAAAACGGCATAAAACCATACTCACTCACTCACTTCAAGGTTGTGAACAATTTCTCATGTAGGTGCTTTGACATAATCTCACTTCCTGAAATAGCTGTGAACCAGTTCTTTAGGTAGTTTTGTTGAGAATCTCATTCCTTAGAAGGTTATGAACCAGTTCTGGGGGCAGTCGTGTGAGTGTCTTACTCCCTGATTGGTTGTGAACCAGTTCTTTGGGCAGTCGTGTGAGTGTCTTACTCCCTGATTGGTTATGAACCAGTTCTGGGGGCAGTCGTGTGAGTGTCTTACTCCCTGATTGGTTATGAACCAGTTCTTTGGGCAGTCATGTGAGTGTCTTCCTCCCTGATTGGTTGTGAACCAGTTCTTTGGGCAGTCGTGTGAGTGTCTTACTCCCTGATTGGTTATGAACCAGTTCTGGGGGCAGTCGTGTGAGTGTCTTACTCCCTGATTGGTTATGAACCAGTTCTTTGGGCAGTCATGTGAGTGTCTTCCTCCCTGATTGGTTGTGAACCAGTTCTTTGGGCAGTCGTGTGAGTGTCTTACTCTCTGATCGGTTGTGAACCAGTTCTTGGGGCAGGCGTGTGAGTGTCTTACTCTCTGATTGGTTGTGAACCAGTTCTGGGGGCAGTCGTGTGAGTGTCTTACACCCTGATTGGTTGTGAACCAGTTCTGGGGGCAGTCATGTGAGTGTTTTACACCCTGATTGGTTGTGAACCAGTTCTTTGGGCAGTCGTGTGAGTGTCTTACTCCCTGATTGGTTGTGAACCAGTTCTTTGGGCAGTCGTGTGAGTGTCTTACTCCCTGATTGGTTATGAACCAGTTCTTGGGGCAGTTGTGTGAGTGTCTTACTCCCTGATTGGTTGTGAACCAGTTCTTTGGGCAGTCGTGTGAGTGTCTTACTCCCTGATTGGTTGTGAACCAGTTCTTTGGGCAGTCGTGTGAGTGTCTTACTCCCTGATTGGTTGTGAACCAGTTCTTTGGGCAGTCGTGTGAGTGTCTTACTCCCTGATTGGTTGTGAACCAGTTCTTTGGGCAGTTGTGTGAGTGTCTTACTCCCTGATTGGTTGGTAACCAGTTCTTGGGGCAGTCGTGTGAGTGTCTTACTCCCTGATTGGTTGTGAACCAGTTCTTTGGGCAGTCGTGTGAGTGTCTTACTCCCTGATTGGTTGTGAACCAGTTCTTTGGGCAGTCGTGTGAGTGTCTTACTCCCTGATTGGTTGTGAACCAGTTCTTTGGGTAGTCTTGCGAGAAACTTACTCCCTGATTGGTTGTGAAGCAGTTCTTTGGAGAGTTTTGTGAGAATCTCACTCCCTAGTTTGGTTGTGAACCAATTCTGTGGGCAGTTTTGTGAGAATCTCACTCTTAAGGATGATTGTGAACCAGTTCTTTGGGCAGTCTTGTGAGAATCTCACTTCCTGGAACGCACAGTGTAACATGACTCAAGTATCACAATAAGTATCAATACATGAGGTAAACACACATGACACCCCTTGTGTATGAATTAGTGCTTGAACATTGCTGCAACAGCCAGGTTTTGTGCAACATGATCGTGTCTTATCAAGAACTTTCTTTCAGATGTGTTACGGATATGGGACTCTCTATTTGCTGATGCCAGTCGCTTTGAATTCCTCATCCACGTATCCTGTGCAATGCTAATGTAAGTGAATCCTTAGAATTTGTTTGTTTGTTGGTTGTTTTTTAACGCCGCACTGAGCAATATTCCAGCTATATGACGGCGGTCTGTAAATAAATGAGTCTGAACCAGATAATCCAGTAACTGACATCATGAGGAACGATCCACCAATTTGGATACGATGACATGCATCAACCAAGTCAGCGTGCCTGACCACCCGATCCTGTTTGTCGCCTCTTACAACAAGCATAGTCGCCTTTTACAGCAGGCAAGGGTTGCTGAAGATCTATTCTACCCCGGATCTTCACGGGTCGTAAATACATGTACCAGGTACCAGGGACCTTGCTGACGGTCAAATCCTTAGAAGATTTTCTCAAAGAATATTTTGGATTATCTGTCCCAAATGAATGAATTTTGTCAAAACGAAGCTTTATCAACATTTCTGTTTTTGTATGCTCTAAAACAACATGTATGCAATCAGCTCAAGGCAACTATTATTGTTGTAATGCAAAGTATCAATAGCACTATTGGTAATATTCATTCATTATAGGGAATTCCTTTCTTTAAGGTACGGTATTTTGGTGGGGATTTCAAGTGTCATGGGTTTGGAGGTCAGCCTACATCTGGTGTTGGCCAATAGCTGGTAATATACAGTTTCCTAAACAGAAGTGTTTATGTAAGTGAACTGTATATTAGATGCAGCTGGTTATGGCATGGTGGTTGGAAGGCTCGGGAGTCACCAGTGTCTGGGTGGGGTATTCATGTTAATCTGCAGCATGGTATCTCAGTGGGCTAGCATACACACACATGCATGCAAGTCGCTATAGAAATGCAATAATCTTGAACACAATGTTAAACCCAATTTCACCACCTTCTATACCCGATCTAATAAATGTAACAAGGCTGTTACTTTGACCTTTCTCCTCAGGCTCCTCAGGGAAGATTTACTAAAGGGTGATTTTCCCCACAACATGAAACTACTTCAGGTAAGTACTTGTATTAATGTACAAAATACATCCGAACTTTCAGACAGGAACAGATTCCCTTGTTGTAATTGTTGGGAAGAGTTATTTCCCATACATAGTGACAGAAACACCTTGACCTTTCTCACCTTGTGCGCTAGAGTTATCTCCCATATATAGTGGCAGAAACACCTTTAGATGTCTCCCCTCGTGTGCTGGAGTTATCTCCCTTACATAGTGGCAGAAACACCTTGATCTGTCTCATCTTGTGCGCTAGAGTTATCTCCCATACATAGTGACAGAAACACCTTTACCTGTCTCATCTTGTGCGCTAGAGTTATCTCCCATACATAGTGACAGAAACACCTTGACCTGTCTCACCATGTGTGCAAGAGTTATCCCCCTTACATAATGACAGAAACACCTTGAACGGTCTCTCCTTGTGTGCTAGAGTTATCTCCCATACATCGAGACAAACTCTCCCATGTTATCTCCAACCTCTTGGGAACAAGAGATCACCATTGTCCAATGCTTTCCATAAAATCTGACTGACATTATTGTTCCCTGACATTTTTGAAGACATATATGTTGATCATCCCCATGCTTTCCGTCACTTGTTTTTGCCGGGCCTTGACTTGATCATTGACCTCACTGACCTGCGTTCTCATTGGATAGGTCCAGTGGTTGAGTATTAGCTCATGTCCAAGGCTTTGGTCGACTCTACACATGGGCTCAATGTGTGTCACATGTTATCGGTGTCCCCGACTGTGATATGGCTGGAATATTGCTCAAAGTCAGCTCACTCACTCACTCACTCACTCACTCACTCACTCACTCACTCACTCACTCACTCACTCACTCACTCACTCACTCACTCACTCACTCACTCACTCACTCCATTTATCTACAGGCACAAACTGAGCAGTCAGAAATATAAACGTGCCCCTGCAGCTGTTTATGTGAATGCACACACGTTTTGTATTTCAGAATTTCCCACCTTCTATTGATGTGCAGACAGTATTAGCGAAGGCCGTTGAAGTCAAAGATCGACACCAGGGCTTGTGACACTCACAGAGGTAGAGTCAGACATTCGGAACGACCCATGCACATCAAGAACTTGTTGGACAAAGCACTTAAATTTTGACAACTGCTTTGTGAATTGATGGCCTGAGGCTTATGTCTTTATTTTGGGGGGAACGCCTCTGTGGTCTAGTGGAAAACCATAGGATGTATTGCTGCTTGGAGAATAAATCCATTACCATTTACAAACTGATGCGTACCTCAAACTCCCAGTCCAGTCACTGACTTAAGGATCTGCTGAAACTAGTGGCAAACTGTCTTTGTTTCCCAAAGTAATATCAGTATACCAATAGTCACCCCATTACAATACCATTTTCAAGAGATGATAACAATTATATTTTCTTTTACAGATGATTGACACAGCTCAGCATTTTCTTCAACTTGTCAACAAATAAACCAACTATCGTTGTCCCCACAAGACTAATACCTTACCAGCCACACCACAGAAAATACCCTCAACAGCTGGAGTCTCTGGTACAGCCACCCTCAACAGCTGGAGCCTCTCCCTGGTACAGTCACCCTCAACAGCTTGAGTCTCTCCCTGGTACAGCCACCCTCAACAGCTGGAGTCTCTCCCTGGTACAGTCACCCTCAACAGCTGGAGTCTCTCCCTGGTACACCAGTGCTACATACACCCTCAACAGCTGGAGTCTCTCCCTGGTACAGTCACCCTCAACAGCTGGAGTCTCTCCCTGGTACAGCCACCCTCAACAGCTGGAGCCTCTCCCTGGTACAGTCACCCTCAACAGCTGGAGTCTCTCCCTGGTACAGTCACCCTCAACAGCTGGAGTCTCTCCCTGATACAGTCACCCTCAACAGCTGGAGTCTCTCCCTGGTACAGTCACCCGCAACAGCTGGAGTCTCTCCCTGGTACAGCCACCCGCAACAGCTGGAGTCTCTCCCTGGTACAGTCACCCTCAACAGCTGGAGCCTCTCCCTGATACAGTCACCCTCAACAGCTGGAGTCTCTCCCTGGTACAGTCACCCGCAACAGCTGGAGTCTCTCCCTGGTACAGCCACCCGCAACAGCTGGAGCCTCTCCCTGGTACAGTCACCCTCAACAGCTGGAGTCTCTCCCTGGTACAGTCACCCTCAACAGCTGGAGTCTCTCCCTGATACAGCCACCCTCAACAGCTGGAGTCTCTCCCTGATACATACACCCTCAACAGCTGGAGTCTCTAGTACACCAGTGCTACAGCCACCCTCAACAGCTGGAGTCTCTCCCTGGTACAGTCACCCTCAACAGCTGGAGTCTCTCCCTGATACAGCCACCCTCAACAGCTGGAGTCTCTAGTACACCAGTGCTTCAGTCACCCTCAACAGCTGGAGTCTCTCTCTGGTACAGCCACCCTTAACAGCTGTAGTCTCTCTCTGGTACACCAGTGCTTCAGTCACCATTAAGCCTCTGTGTAAATGTGAGCGTACACTACAGTGTTTCCATGTATCACCATCTGTCTTTCCTGTGCAACATTGTGTGTGGACATTTGACAGGGGAGCTTATTGAGATGAAAATGATGCTTTCCTTGCAACCAATTTCAATTACCTTGTATCTTTCTATTTTCATTAACAAGCCTTTTGATCAAATAGCTATGTTGGTAAATATCAAGATAAATACTTACTAGTTCTACATGTACATTATTAGATTTCTTGAGTGATTGAGCAGATCGCCACTGCACATATTTGCACAGCCCATGAATCATGCAGTTGAAACACTACCTGTCCCCAGCTGAGGAAATTTTGTAAACGCTAGTGTTCTTCCCATAATTTCATGTTAAATATAGCATTTTCCAAAAGCAACTGTTGGCTAGTGGGATTCAGCACTACAATATGGGTCACATGTACACACCTCCATTAGTCGACCTGAGGCTACCTTGAGTCTTCCTGAGGCTACCTTGAGTCTACCTGAGGATACCTTGAATCTACCTGAGGCTACCTTTTGTCTACCTGAGGCTACCTTGAGACTACCTGAGGATACCTTGAGTCTACCTGTGGATACCTTGAGTCTACCTGAGGCTACCTTGAGTCTACCTGAGGATACCTTGAGTCTACCTGAGGCTACCTTGAGTCTACCTGAGGATACCTTGAGTCTACCTGAGGATACCTTGAGGCTACCTTGAGTCTACCTGAGGATACCTTGAGTCTACCTGAGGATACCTTGAGTCTACCTGAGGATACCTGGAGTCTACCTGAGGATACCTTGAGTCTACCTGAGGATACCTCGAGTCTACCTGAGGATCCCTTGAGTCTAGCTGAGGATGCCTTGAGTCTACCTGAGGATACCTTGAGGCATCCTGAGGATACCTTGAGGCATCCTGAGGATACCTTGAGGCTCAGGGTTGTGGTTTTGGGGGAGAAGGTTAGGGTGTGTGGTTGTTTTCCCTTTAGCACAATGAGTATCGGACATTACAACAAATTTAGTTTGAGTACAAGGATGAAACTTTCAAGCCTGACAACCAGGGCATACTTCTCCAGCTGATCATGTATCACTGGATATTGGGTCACACGAGGAAGATGGAGACCATGTTCAGCTTGTTTCAAAAGAATGAGTCTGTCACATTATTTGTCTACAGGCTGCAATATTGTGTACATGTACTACTCAAAAACAGGTTAACTATAGTAATATGAAAGCATTCCATGTTCTTTCAGTATTTATAATAGTATTAATATAAATATATACAAGAGGGCATGTGCCCATCTCATTTCTGGTCACTTCGAATGCCTCTGGGATATGTGTTGATTCTGATAACCTGATATTATGAAGCTTGATGGTATTAACTGATGGTATGGTTTTAGTACTGTTGAGTGAATTGCAGCCATGGAGATTATCTACATGTCTCATGATTGAACTGTGTATTGTTTCCAAGGTGACCTCAAGCCTAAGGCTGGGACGAGTCCAAATTGACTACCCGGGTACCCTACCCCCTATTTCCCAACCCTACCCGGGTACCCGCTGTCTCAAGAGATAGGTACAAAATGTCTGATTGCGAAACGTGTGACCGTACTCCTGGCAACATGTATTTAGATACAGGTTTAAAATGAGCTGGCCATGCATACACTGAAGTTGACTGAAGTTTTATCTTTGTGAAAACATATAAAGTCAGAAGGAATGCGTGCAGAGTTTTAGATCATGTGACCTACCATGGGTCTGGGTAGTCCTGTGGGTACCCGGGTCCTACTCAGTACCCACCCGACCCGAGTACCCGAGCTACCCGTCCCAGCCCTACTCAAGCCTCACCTTTTGGGAATGACTACAAACATTTACAGCAAAAGATGACTCAACCAGGATTCCTTAATCTGGAAGTTTATTAATCCGGACCACTTCACTAAGAACAGTACCATCCAGATTAACAGGTTTGCTGACATAACACTATAGTGCAGATACCCATCTGTTCGGAAATGAGATGTCACGATAATGTAGTTCAAGTTGATAAGATTGTTCTGTATTTTATATCAGAGAGACTAGCCCTCAAGTTGTAGACTAACATCATTGCCGGTGATTAATGTTTTTATAATTTCTGTTGTCAAAGAAGGCCAAAAAACTACTGTTATAATTGTGTTTTTGTGGATAAAGTATTGAAGCCATTTTTTGTCCCCAATGTGATATGACGGCAATACTTGTTTTAAACAGAGGTGTAAAACTATAGGTTAAGGAGTGGTAACACAATATGATGTGTGAAGATGGTTGTCCAGTTTTGTCTGAACATGATGCCAATACACAACAGTTCAGATCTCCAGTGAGTGTAAACATTAACCTACAACATCGCTCCTGCACCCTCCGTACATACCTCACATCATGGGCATAAACATTTGCACAATTTGCATGAATTATTGAATATCAACTGTCAGGATATTTTATTATTTTAAATGTTTTTCGTATGGTGTGGACTTATATTTTCCAGTTTCAAGTCGATACGTGAACATCCGGGGTAGAATAGGTCTTCAGCACCCCATGCTATGAGTAAGAGGTGACTATGCTTGTCGTAAGAGGCCACTCATGGGATCGGGCTTATGGTACTATGGGGGATGGATGGCTTTGATTGCACAAAATGAACTCATATTGGAGTCTTCGAATAGCTTTGTCCAATTGGATGGTCAAGCATTGTTGCTGCCTGCAGATATTTGATGTATGTGCAATAGTATTTGGCTTAGTTGTCGTCCTGTACTGCAGAATAGCCACATGACCTTGGGACCTCGTACTTGCTCACTAGGTTGACCGACAATTTTTTTGAAAACTGTTGATTGCCATAAAAGGCGACTTTCCGTGTCATAAGAGGTGATAAACAGGATCAGGTGGTCAGGCTCGCTGACTTGGTTGAATGCATGTCATCGATCCCAATTGCGTGGATAGATGCTCATGACATGAATCACAGGATTGTCTGGTCTAGACTTGATTATTTACAGACCACCGCCATATAGCTGGAATATTGCTGAGTTCGGCTTTAAACAACAAACGAATGAACGAATGAAGGAAAACTGTCGAATGTTGAAATAAGAATAGAAATTAAAGTGTGCAATATTTGTTTAGTATATTTCAATGAAAAACAACTATACAGGATCTGTATTTGAAGTAAGAGCAGTAGTTTTTTTCTACTAATGATTTTGAGTTTTCTACATTGGAAAGATACTCGCAAAACCCAACTAATATTAGCAATTTGTGTAAATGATAAATGATGACTGATGGGGAATAGTTAAATAGTTTGTGTGTGAACTGTCGAAATCTACTTGTCACGATATGAAGGCTACTTCTTCAAATTACTTTTATCACAATATATTTCAGCTTGTGTACAGAGTTCTTTCAGGGCATTCTGACCACGCCAGGGACATGGGGAAAATCTTGATTATATTTGATATATTATTATTTAGATTTTCTTGGAGATTAATGTTGGAATGTGGGGCTTCTGCTAGTGCAGTGTGGTAAGCTGGGCATGGTATGTTTTCACCACTGCAGTACTGTATTCGGTGCTGTTGAGTTGAGTCAGTGAGTCTTATCACAGGTGAAATATTGTGATGTGAATTGGATTCTGCTTTTAGTTTTATGACCATGGAAAAGGTTTAGTCACATGTATTTTACAGTTGTATGGAAAGTTTTGAGGAAAAAATCAATTGACTTCAAATGTGTGCTGGATGAACAATACGGTTATACATTTTAGAATCCTGAAATATGGATGTTCAGTTCATTTGTCTACACCATTGCTAGTCTTTCTATACTGCTTCCCAGTTGTTGAGAGTGCATGGACACCGATTGGTTTACAGTGTGATAGCAGGTGCTTGTCGAGCCCCCTGTGGTGGAAACGGATACACGGTTTAAAGTAGACGCTGATAGATCTTGGGTTTTCAAGGGATTGCCAACATCAGTTGCCTTGTATGATTTTAATTCAACGAATTGGGTGCCAGAGGTCAGTATGAGTGCAATATCCACAAATTATTTCAACATTTCACTATTGGGCTATTTGTATGCATGCTGTGTTAGAGTGGTCTCCCTTGGATGTCTCAGGATGTGTTGATTGTCTATTCAGCACCTGATTCTCCTATATTATTGTCCTTTGTCCATTGTCACCATTCCCTTGCTTGTGGGATTCACCAAAGTAGTAAAGGTCTGCATCACTTTGGGCTTTCTTCCACCATTCTGCTTAAGCTGTGATATAACTGGAATACCCTCTGTTTAGAGTAGTGCTAAGACCTACTCACTTGAAAGGCTTGAGTCCTTGAAGATGAACTTGAGTACCTGACCAGGGGAAATAACTCACATCTTTTCTTTGAATCAGTGTCTGGACATAGTTTGAATTCGATGATGCTTAGAACAACTTAGTCAAAATGTCGATTATTTGGCATATTACAGTGGAATTCGGGTCCTTAAATTGGCACAAGTTTTGTGAAGTTGTACATTGTTGGAGATATTACGTGTGAAGAAGAGTGTTTTCAATACCATGCAGACAATGCCTTCCTTCTGTAAACCTTGTCATGGAATTGAAATTAATTGTTTGATTATTATTTGAGTTTTCCATATGTTTACTTTTTGTTTAGACATGTTTCTTTAAGCATACCCACATACTTTATGTTTTGTGTATAACATATCAATCATTCCACTACGATAGATGATTATTATTATTATTATTATTATTATTATGCTGTATTCGCCTTAACAAGCATCTTTGTTTTTAGAGATTGAGCAGTATTGTTTGTTTGTTTTTTGTTTAACGCCGCACTCAGCAATATTCCAGCTTTATGATGGCGGTCTGTTAATAATCAAGTCTGGACCAGACAATCCAGTGATTGACATGAGCATCGATCCACACAATTAGGATACGATGACATGCATCAAGTGATCAAACTAAGTTCAAACGTTGATGAAATATTTTTTTATCACAGCTACGAGGCAATTATTTACCCCTAGTATGCTGCTGTTCTCAGTGAAAGAATATTTTATTTACACAAAAACTGTCTGTCACATGACCTTTTGGTCATGGTAGGGAGCGCTTCTAAAGATTATGTACAGCTAAATCAAGAAGGTCGGGGGTGCTTATTGAAGCTGGGTACTTATTAAGGCGAATATAGTATTCAGTTTTCTCAAAGTGATGTACTCTTTGTTTACAGATACTTTATTGCATATATTCCATATCTGTGACCGTTATGTTCAATGTAGGTCTGGAATGTC
Organism: Haliotis rufescens; assembly: GCF_023055435.1. Taxonomy (NCBI): domain Eukaryota; kingdom Metazoa; phylum Mollusca; class Gastropoda; order Lepetellida; family Haliotidae; genus Haliotis; species Haliotis rufescens. Next base: position 30,829,227 of record NW_025964372.1, read on the forward strand.
AATAGAAATGTCTATATTCCATATTATTTCTCTATCATTACATATTCCTATCTTGGAATCTGCCAGCAAGGGAACCAGTAACCCTGTGAGCGCGACCCTTTTAGTGGGGGTAGCCTAGTGGTAAAAGCGTCGGCTCATCACGCCCAAGACCTGGTTCGATTCCTTTCATGGATCAAACAAAGCCCATTGTTGGTGTCCCCAGCATCGTATGGCTGGAATATTTGAACTGTGTAAAACAATATATAGAATTGTGAAACAATACTTAAGGATACTGACAGGGTAAAAAGTGGTTGATATTAACTATAAGTTCTTGTGACTATGTTTGGAGGCAGCACTGTGAGGATTATGTGATTGGTGATGATGTGCAGTGCCGGCCAGCTCTTATATGAGGGTCATAATGGGTGTGACTATCTTGTGTCAATGACTTTATATCATTATTGTAAGTGTAAGTCTAAGTTTGTTAGAACATACATAGAACAATATATATAGAATATTAAATATACATAGAACAATGAAATACTGCTTAGTGGTAACAAAAATGTTACATGGAATGGGGAGGAGTCAGCAGAATGATACAGTACTAAGACCAATCTCACCCCCCACCCCACCCCCACTATTTCACGCAAGTTGTACTTCCTACTGACAAGGTGGCCCGGTCTTCTAAGGCGCCATGATTCTCTGTGCAGGGTTGCGTCCCATGGGCACCCAGAAACCTATGATTGTGGGTTCGAATCCCGGTTCGCCCCGATTTTGTTTCTAGGTTTGTCAGCACCATACCCGTTTTCGTGGATTTCACCAAAGTTGTGAACGTCTGAGACCTGCATCACTTTGGGCTTTCCACCCACATTAAGCTGACACACTGTGATATAACTGGAATACTGTTAAAAGCGGTGTTAAACCCAACTCACTTACTCCCATTGTTAATGCACTCTGTTGAGTAGATGGTAAAAATTGCAATATATTTTGAGGATTTGTTTGATAAGAAAAATACCATTTCTTTCTGTAATGGAGAAAGATAATTTAACTTCTTGTGGATATTTTACAGCAACTTTTATGATCATAATTACTGATATTGCTTATTTGCAGAAAGATCTTCTGCAACCCTGAGCGCAAATACACAAACAAACGTATTTGCCTAAACTTTGATATTAGACAGCAATGGAGGAGGTGTCTGCAGTGCGTTAATGAGTTGCTGTTCATGAGGAAAGCATGTCCTGTGCAAGAGATCTATTTATGTATGGGTATTCTGCTTAAAAATGTCTGTATATAGTTTTGTTCATACAAGGTTATAAAAATATTTATGTTTACCAAAATAGTGCATATGAATATTTGTTCTCTGTGTGGGGATCTTTATATATACTTTTTGAATATGTTATAAAAATTCATGCAATATAACACATACCCTTTCACAGAGTTTTTATGTTTGCAAAGTTTCCCTTTAGAACGATGTTGATTTCCAGTTGCGAGTTTCAGGTTCAGAGTATTTCCATTGATATTTCTGTTGGATCAGGTGTATGATGTGAAAATGTCTAGCCTTCGTTCCATCCTTCATGTCTTGTATATTGAATGCACATATAACTTTGTGTCCTTGGCATGCATCGTCAGCACTTCCTGTGTTTATACAATGTGTTCTTCCATCACTCCTGAATACACACCGCCAGTTTGCAGTGTTGTCACCATTTATGATCAATGAAACGACCTGGGCCTCGTTCCACAAAGCGATCGTAGCACTACGACTGTCGACTGTCGTAAGTCTATGTCAAAGCATGGGAGTTACGGTTGTCTTAGCGCTAAGAGCGCCTAGTGGAACAGGGCCCTGGTTGCAACAAGAGGGAAACAATCAAATACTCAGACCAGTGAGCGTTCATGTTACATTGGCACTATTTCTTGTGCAACATACATGGCCCAGTCTTCTAAGGCGCCACAATTCGCCGGATTGTGGTTGTTTCTAGGTTTGTCAGCACCATACCCGTGCTCAAGGGGTTTCACCAAAGTGGTAAATGCCTACGACCTGCATCACTTCGGGCTTTCCTCCCACATTAAGCTGACACACCGTGATATAACTGGAATACTGTTATAAGCGGCGTTAAACCCAACTCACTCACTCACTCTTGTCAAACATGCCGCAAGGCCTTGCACCTGTGTCAGGCAATGGTTGGCTTCGCACAAAGTTAATGGATAGAAAAGTCTTGTATTATTTATTTGAATAATAAACAGCCTCATTTGATTACCTAACTGAAAGGACACATATGACTATTACATGTATGTATATATGGGTGATTGAGGCATGCAGTGTATACAACTTTGTAAAGTGATGACGATAGCATTTTAAATGTTTAAATATTTTTAATTGTGGACATATTTCAAAGACTACATATTCCTCTATGTTTTAATTAGTTTACAATAAGCTGCAATATATTCGTTGTTACATTTTCATACAAGTTTTTGAAATATGTGAAAAATGGGGGCATTTCAATAAAGTCTTCTGTGTACACTGACTGTCTGCGCATGTGATTCACATGAAGCACAAATGTTTGATTGATGATTTTTACGGTGCGTTTCATCTTTTAGAGAAAACAAGGGATACACACAGTGAATTTCTTATGCTGTCAGTACTTGTTGACAAGAAAGCAATGTGATAGCTAATGTGTGTATGTTGTATATTGTGTGCTAATCCATGAGTTGATCATCTTCAGATGCATGCATCACAAGGATAAGGTCATGTGTGTCTGTGTGTTGACCTCCACAAATAAGAAGTATGACAGCGGTCATTCTAATTTTGGCTCATGATCTGCTTGACTGTAATGGTGTGGGCATTCTAAAATTCTAATTGGAAGATAAATGCGTGTTTTCTACCTACCCCAGCAAAATATTTATGTTTGCTCCAGTCAAGTTGTGTAAGTGATTTTAGGAAGCAGATTGCCTTCAAGCCACATTAAGGGAGTTCACCAAGTATAAACATTGTTTGTGTGTGATTGTAAACAAAAAATGCCTTTGGTTTTGTTTGATGTTAAATATTTATTTTTTTTGCAATTGGCAGAAATGTATTGTCACTTTTATTGTCAATTACTAGTGTTAATGAAAAGTTCAAAGGAGAGGGACACAATGGCTTAGAATGAACGCTGTTGTCACCTCAACACATTGGTGGGACAAAACCTCACAATTTTAGAACACCTGTGTAATTCCCAGTCACTGTACTGACTCTTCTTCTATATTTGTCACATTGCAATAATGTCCATGCGAGTCATGCATGCAAACACCACCGAAGTTCATGTTGACTTTTGTTGAGAGTTCTGCTTAAGTATTGTGCAAGACTGCTCTGTATATTGTAAATATACTTATTTTGTGCCAGAAACATGAATATAAAAAATAAAATTGGAAAAGCTGTAGATCTTTGTGTTGATTTCTTGGGTTTTCTTCAAAACCAGCTGTAGATCTTCCACTCAAAGCCCGAAACTGGACGTATCACATCAGCATAACATTTTCTGTACAGGTCTGATCATAAAAAAGTTTAGATTTCATTTTGAAAATTCAAAACGTCAGCCACAGTTGTCAAATTTAGTATGAGAAAGCTGACAGACATTTTAGTGGCTTCCTTCTTTACAAAATGTTTAAGTCCTCATATAAATTCGTTTAAAAAAATGGGGAGGTGGGGTAGCTTAGTGGTTTAAGCGTTCGCTCGTCACGTAAACCCTGGTTTGATTCCCTACATGGGTACAATGTGTGAAGTCCTTTTCTGGTGTCACCTGTGGTGATATTGCTGGAATATTGCGAAAAGCATCGTAAAACCATACTCACTCATTTTAAAAAAGCTGTAAATTCAACCATGGGGAAAAGTATGAAGTCAGTAGAATATCTAATATGAGGGGTGCCTGAAACGTTCTGAGTTTAACTACGAAGTATGTATAGTACACCATAGTACACCAAGGTTGCATGTATTTAGTACCCTACTTTCCATGTTTACAGGCTGCATTTGAGCCAAATACACAGCCAGACAGCATATTTCTGCAAGCCTTAAAGTGACTAGATTGGCGAGCTTCAACAGCCATCCGTGCGGATACGCTGTCAACACAAGGAGACAATGCTTCTTCTTTAAAGAGATGAACAGTGGAGTTCCAGAGGGGAAGAGGGAGCCTTGAACAAGATCCAGGATCAGGAAGACCTTCAACTGCCACCACTAAGGAAACTTGATGAAATACATAATATGATCATGGCTGATCGACGTCTCAGCACACGTCACATAGCCAATATTGGAGGCATCTTTTGGAGGAAATGAAGACGGAGAGGAATGAACTGGGCTTGGATTGTTTGTTTGTTTAACGCCGCACTCAGCAATATTCCAGCTACATGTTTATGATTTTGGTCTGTAAATAATCAAGCTTGGACCAGACAATCCAGTGACTGACATTAATGTGCATCGATCCACGTAATTGGGATACGATGACATGCATGAACCAAGTCAGCGAACCTGTCCAACCCATTAGTCGCCTCTTACGACAAGCATAGTCGCCTTTTACGACAAGCACGGGTTGCTGAAGAGCTATTTTAACCCGGATCTTCACAGGTCAAACTGGGCATGACTAAGCTTTCAGCCCACTGGGATTCCAGGCGTCTGACTCATGATAAGAAATGCTCCAGGTTCTTTATCTGTCGTGAGAATATGTCATTTTTGAAGCAGACCCGGCTGATTTTGTTGAGCGATTTTGAACTATGGATAAGTCTTAGATTCATGACCATCGGCCAGTGACAAAACAATAGTCAAAGCAGCGGAAAGATGTCTCTGATAAAAAAGGCAAAATCAGTTCCACAAGCTGGCAAGGGAGTGTCTTCGTAAGGGATTTCAAATGAATCCTACTTGTGGACTACCTTCCAAAAGATCAGACAATTATAGTCAATATTATGCTAATCAGCTTTGGAAACCGTGTAAATATAAAGACTAAAAGTCATGGAAAACACACTAAGAATGTGTTGTTCCACCAGGACAATGCATCTGTGCACAAGTCTTGTGTTGTCGCCATGGCTGCAATACATAACTATGGATGGAATTGAACTCATGGAGAATCCTCCACATTCACCAGTTTTGGCACTGCCATCTTTCAACCTCTTTCAAAACTTGAAGAAAGAACTGTATAGCAAGCATTAAGCAAATGATGATGGCGTCATGTCTGCCGTGGATGACCTTTCACACCAATCGGAGGAAGCCTTCAATGCCAGAGGGATCCAGACACTCCAGGATAGTTGGCAGAAGTGTTGTGGACCTCGGAGTGGATTATGTTGAATATGTCTTGTAGCGGCCATAATATTTTAGAGTCCCGTGATAGGTTTCGAACCACGGACCTTCTGATCACTGGTCGGACGCCTTGTCCACATGACCAAAGAGGTTAACCCCGCCAGCAAGTTTACAAGGTAAGGATGTCATCTGTGGGATGACTGCACGCCCTGCTACATACTTCCCCGTCAACAGAAGGCACGTCTCGGGCCGCATCGTAGGGTACTGGTCATTTTTTTGCTCAAATTTGATATGAACGTGCTCAGCCCCACGTTGGGCGCCAATGTAGCGGCCATATAATGTCCGAGGCCCGTGATGGCATTCGAACCACGGACCTTCTGATCAGAAGTCGGACGCCTTGTCCATATGACCAAAGAGGTTAACCCCGTCAGCAAGCTGACAAGGTAAGGATGTCATCTGTGGGATGACTTCACGCCCTGCTACAGTCTAAAGACATATAAAAATATTCTGATATCATCGACATTCTGAGAGAGCAATTCGTAAGAAAATCAACATGAGAAAAGCAAGTACCTTATGTCAGAAACACAGTTTTCATCCGAGATTGATGTGGACATCTAGGTAGATTCTTACTTATCAGTCTCCCTCAGTACTTACCTACTCTCAGATGCGTTTACTAAACATACTATAACGCCCCGTTTCCACGAGAATGTCCTTACTTCCAAAGCTTGAAAGTAATGTGCTGTTCTAGCATTAAAATCAAAACTCAGAAAAACTGACACGAGTTACAATGATCATGCATTATTTGTAAACCTTTCTCTCCTAAAGTATCAATACCAATTAAGCGATAAACTAAAATGTGGTTTCAATGTAGAAGTTTCCAGCGTAAATTACATATATTTGTTTTATATTCGAAATCAGTAGCGATAGCGTGAAATTTTGCTTGCAAAAATAATTTTGGTATTGAATCAAAGTTCGAAAACTCTAAGTTGAAATGGTGTGTTTCCATTTTACCTCTGAATTACCATTCAGAATTGAGTGTTTTGAATAATGTACATATCTACCCCAGTAAAATATTTATGTTTGATAATGTCATGCTCTGTAAGTGATTTTAGGAAACAGTGTTTGATGGATGATTTTTACGGTGCATTTCATCTTTTAGAGAAACAATCATCTTCAGATGCATGTATCACAAGGATAAGGTCATGTGTGTCTGTGTGTTGACCTCCACAAAGAAGAAGTATGACAGCGGTCATTCTAAGTTTGGCTCAAGATCTGCTTGACTAATGATGTGGGCATTCTAAAATTCTATTTGGGAGATAAATGCGTGTTTTCAATGAAAAGCTATTTCACTTGTTATGTGATGGTGCATTCTTAACTTTGGAACCAAATGCACAGCTTCAAAAGAGTTGTTGCAAGCAAAGGTGGTCTTTGTGATTTGAATCCTCTGTTTTACCATTCAGAATTGAGTATTTTGAATAATTTACAAACCTACCCCACCAAAATATTTATGTTTGATCCTGTCAAGTTGTGTAAGTGATTTTAGGAAGCAGATTGCCTTGAAGCCACATTTAGGGAGTATACCGAGGATAAACACATGTTAGTGTGTGATTGTAAACAAAAACGCCTTTGATGTTAAATATTATTTTCTTTACGATTGGCATAAACAGATTGTCACCTCTATGGCCCATTAATAGTGTTAATGAAAAGTTAAAAGGAGACTACACAATGGCTTAGAATGAACGCTGTTGTCAACTCAACACATTAGTGGGACAAAAACCTCAATATTTTAGAACACCTGTGTAATTCCCAGTCACTGTACTGACTCTACTTCTATATTTGTCACATTGCAATGCATGCAAACAGCACCGAAGTTCATGTTGACTTTTGTTGAGAGTTCTGCTTATGTATTGTGCAAGACCTCTATTTTAACCCGGATCTTCACGGGTCAAACTGGGCATGACTAAGCTTTCGGCACACTGGGATTCAAGGCGTCTGACTCATGATAAGAAATGCTCCAGGTTCTTTATCTGTCGTGAGAAAGTACATGTACAATGATCATGCATTATTTGTAAATGTTTCTCTCCTAAAATATCAATACCAATTAAGCGATAAACTAAAATGTGGTTTCAATGTAGAAGTTTCCAGCGTAAATTCGATATATTTGTTTTATATTCGAAATCAGTAGCGATAGCGTGAGATTTTGCTTTCAAAAATAATTCTGGTATTGAATCAAAGTTCGAAAACTCTAAATGGAAATGGTGTGTTTCAATTTTTCCATGACACAATGCCAAACAAATGAGAAGGGGGGGGGGGGGGGGGGGGGGGGGCACGGGTGGCCCAGTCGTCTAAGGCGACGAAGAGTTGCGTTCCTTGGGCACACCAGAAACCTATGATTGTGGGTTCGAATCTGATGTATGTCATCCCACAACTGACTGCAGGTCATCTAAATCAGAGGCGTCAGTGGTGTAGGGAACGACAGCACTCAGATAATCAACGTAGGGCTAATGTCATGTTTTGTGACGAAATGAGGTTCATTCTCCACATCCATGCCTGAAGGAATTGAGTTTGGAGACGACCTAATCAGCGTTTTATGGACGTTAACATCGTACATCATGATCGTTTTGCACAACGTGTTGGGCAACGTTTCATCTTTCAAGATGATAATACACGTGCTCATTGTCCCAGGATCGTTATCCAATTCCTCCAACATAAAAAACAGCCATGTCATGGCCAGCACTCATTCACCATTGAACATGTCTGGGACGTCATTGACAGACGTGTACGTCAACGTCAAAATCCACCCACTCTCATTGACATTGGTCGGCTCATCAGAAGCATTCCGAGAAGAATTCGTGCATGCCTGACCAACAAAGGTAGTTTTACCCGATATTGGTTGACCCCCAACCTCTTTAACGACCTAGAGGGCCACCGTCTCATCACACCAACCATTAGAAACCATTAGATCTGATCGCCAACACCCCTTCAGATATGTTCATATCATTTCCATTTGCCAATGCCATATAGATCAGATCGTGATGATTCCCATTATCCCCTACTTCATCTTAGCATAGTATATGTGGCATTACCTGACTTATGTCACTTTTTCCAAGGTCTTTGTCTTGAGTTAATCTAGATCCATGCATAGCCAACTTTTTAAAAAAAATTTTTTTATACATTTTGTTGCTTCAGCATACTGGTATTTTTTCTGTTATCGGCCAGTCAGCATTATGAAAATAGAATGCCCGAAGTAATACGGACACCTTCTGCTTTGGTAAAACCAACAAGCAGTATGGAACTGCCAGGTCAAGAATCATAATCAGGGTGATTCTGCAATTTGAACATGGGACAATCTGGACTGTGGTGGCACCTTAGCCGACAGGTCTGTCTTTGTCTCAGGAAGTTGAAGTATTGGTGGTGGTGGTAATAGGAATTAATTACTAGGGTCAAGGAAAAGCTCGAAGCGACGGAGAGAGATGTAATAAGTTTACCTCTTTGGTGAAACCCACAAACAGGGATTTGGTGTTAACTAACGTGTGTCGATAGAACAGTGTAGGATTTAGCAAGTAATAGTCTCGAAGGCATGCAACACATTGGCAAAATAAGGTTGTGAAATAAACCTTTGTACTGGCCTCTTTTTGTGTGTTATTATTCAGGTTCACACAGAGAGTAATGCCAGAGTTTACACCGACATTCTTGGTGCTCCTAAAAATAATGTGTAAAAAGAACATTCTTTGGCTCCTCCCCTCAAAATGTGTTTGTAAGTCTGCAAAACCCCAACCTGTTATTTCCTTATTCTCTTTTACTAACATCCGAGTTATTTATGCATTTCAGTTGAAACTTCAAATTAACCTAAAAGCATACAGTGTGTGACGTGAGGATGGTCAGGTTCGGTGATTGTCATCGTAACCTTTGGTGTGTGACGTTAGCATGGTCTGTCTGGTGCCTGCCATCGTACCCTTTGGTGTGTGACGTCAGGATGGTCTGACTGGTGACTGTCATCGTAACCTTTGGTGTGTGACGTCAGGATGGTCTGACTGGTGACTGTCATCGTACCCTTTGGTGTGTGACGTCAGGATGGTCCTACTGGTGACTGTCATCGTACCCTTTGGTGTGTGACGTCAGGATGGTCTGACTGGTGACTGTCATCGTACCCTTTGGTGTGTGACGTCAGGATGGTCCTACTGGTGACTGTCATCGTACCCTTTGGTGTGTGACGTCAGGATGGTCTGACTGGTGACTGTCATCGTACCCTTTGGTGTGTGACGTAATGATGGTCCTACTGGTGACTGTCATCGTACCCGTTGGTGTGTGACGTTAGGATGGTCAGGCTCCGTGTCTTTGACTGTCATCGTACCCCGTCCGTGTCTGACGCTTTTGTGTGTGCAAATTTCTTTTCAAGGTCTATTGTGAATTTCGTGCAATTCTGATAACCCCCGATCTTAAAATAGCACAGACTATTATTTACAGTTCACCATGACACAGCTGAAATATTGCGGACTGCAAAACTTGTTTTCATGACCAAATGTCAATTTTGTTCAATTTTTATAACCTCTGTTCCGAAAATAACTCTACCTTATCAAATCATACCTATATAATGTCTGCAAGGGGTTGACATCGTTCTAGTTTCCTGAAGACATTCTCTGAACATATTTGTAAGTACATGTAGATCTATTTACCTTTTACTGTACCATATAACCTTGTCATCATGCTCAAATATATATATCTCTAGAGATATTGATTGATAGATGTACAGATAAAGACCTCACAATATCTTGAAAGAAAGGCATTATTTGGCGACAATGTTCGACCATTTTACATTGAAATAAAAAAACAATGCCAGCAAAATGTGCCGCGTACAAAATGTGGTCCGTATCCGCGATTGTCCTATACTTATAGGTATTCTTTGATTCAGAATGTTGGGTGTTATTCTTCTGACGCTCGTGGCCAGTGCGCTAGGCGCTCCTACGTAAGTGTTTCACTTCGTCCGTCTCTGACCGTGGTGTCATCCGTTGAGAAATGATGGTACACATTCAATTATTCTTATTGAATTTCCCAGAATGTCTCAAAGCAATATTCCTGTCTTGCTGTTTCCCTATATATATGTGGCCGGCTTTGAACAGGTCGGGCGGTTGGGTAGCCTCGTGATTAATGTGTTCGCTCGTCACGTCGAAGTCCCGGGTTCGATTCCCGACATGGGTACAATGTGTGAAGCCCATTTCTGGTGTCCTCCGCCGTGATATTGCTGGAATATTGCTAAAAGCCGCGTAAAACCATGCTCACTCAACTAAACAGGTCGACAGTAGCCAGTACTGTTGGACGAAAAACTAATGACGATCAGGTAGTAACTGATGAAGTGAAGTCATCTTTAGAAAAGGGAGACAAAGGATATCTTTTTCCAATTTGTCAATTTTACTTTTTCAAGACATGTTCAATCTTCGACATTAAACTATACTTGCATTTATTTCTTTAAACTAAATCTTTGTTCCTCAGATGCGGCTGATGATGACAATTTTATCTTTCAGCACCCCAGCCGGAGGTTCGACAACTCGGGATCTGATTGCTGCTGGCACTTCTTCCTTCAACGCTCTTGACAAGAACAAAAACGGCCATGTGGAAGTTTCAGAGTTTTTAATTTCATTTGACAAGTCTGACACAAACCGTGAGTGACTTTCACTACTTAAATTCAATAAATATATTCAGTTAATAAATAATTGGAATGAGTGTTATTATTTAGACACCCTAAACCTTTCAAAATGGACGAAATCACGCATACCATATTAAAGTTATATACGGGATATAAGGGATAAAGGACTGCTCAGGTATCGTACGGACCATTCGCTGTACAACGTGTATGCTTGTTGCCCGTAGATGACAATGAGATGTCAATCCAAGAGTACGTTCAGTACAGACATGCCACCAAGACCTTTACTCAGGCACTCTACAAATTCCTTGACACGGACCATGACGGCAGCGTAAGCCGAGCAGAGATGATCAGACTCTTCAGGCTCTACGACGGCAACAGTAAGTATTGTAACTGTATTTACTGAAGAAGCCGTATACAAATGAGATGCTTCAAGGTTTTGTGAGAACATGACTTGAGTGAGTGAGTTGGGTTTAACAGGATTCCGGTATGCCAGGTTCATGTTGGCGGAAAGCTCCAAAGTGTGCATGACTCCGACGTTTACTACGGGTATGGTGCTGACAAACCTAGAAACATAATCGGGGCGAATCGGGATTCGAAACCACAATCATAGGTTTCTTGCGTGCTCAAGAGACGCAATTCTGTACAACGAATTCGGCGCCATAGAATACTGGACCACCCGTGCCCCCAATTTGTTTCTGAACCACGCGAATATGTCAGGCATATGTCATGCATGTCTCCTCTTTTCCCTTTAATATGAGATATTGATGAATTAAGTCAAGGTCTCCCTTGAAGTCATATCGTGAATATATGAAAAATAGACCAATGTGACAGTGAAGTTGATGATAAAAGAGCGACAAAACCTTTCCATAATATCTCTATCAAAAGCATATTCCATTGTACGACTGACGAAATTGAAGGTAATGGCATCTGAATGGGAATATGTGGTGGCATGTTAACATCGATGTGGCCTTTTGGAAATAGCATTCAAGCAGCTTATGTATCTGCAAGTTCTTTCTCGCCAAATGTTGTTTAACAGGCCATCCAAAGGATCACTTCTTCACCACACCTGCCATCGATATGTTTGGTATTGATTCTCCATTAACAGCTTCACTGTTCGCAGGATACCACGTGAAAGAACTATGTTGTGCTGTGAAAGTGTACGAATGAGTGAGTTAAAATATTCAGACCTATCTCCGTATTTATAATCACGGAGACATGGGGATACGATCACAGGTTTATTCTTGTCATGGCGGTGTACATACAATTAATCATGATGCCGTAAGCTACTTCCGAGTACGCACTATTTACTAAAGTGCTAATCACACTGGAAATACACTACACAATGCATGTTATTTACTATACTCCAAAAGCGAAAGGTTCGGAATTGGATAACGGGCTGCGTCATATCAAAAGACGTTAAACGATGGTACTTGCTGTTTTCCCTTCTGGCGCTGGGCATTGAGGGGCTAAAACAAGGACTGGTCGTCTCGGAGTCCGTATACTGTGTCTGAGTGGGGTAGTCATGTTTCAACTTTCCGGACTAGTAAAAGCAGCCACACACAGACACACACACACACAGACACACATGCAGACAGATACACACACAGACAGACAAACACACAGACACAGATACCGACACACCAACATACACACAGAGACACGCGTCTCTTAGTGTAAGAAGTGCAATAATCTTTAAAGCGACGTTAAACCCCGTTTCACCTAACCTTACCAGCTCCAGTAACAGTTAGTTAAGATATAGTTTTTCTATTTCCAGACGACGGTGTTATTACTCTTCCAGAATTTATTAGCCGATATTTGAAGGTGAGTACTTTTTGAAAAACATAATTTGTTCTCGAATATGATTGAACAAATTAATTTGTTCTCAGGGCTTACCACCAAAATTAATGAATCGTTCAATGGACATATTGGATGTTGTGGGTGAAAGAAAACAAATATCCTGCCTCAAACAAAAGTAGACATTAAGTTCACTGTTTTGTCCGATTCTGTTTCAACAAACACACTTTAAATTCTTTATGAGTTAATCTAGATAAATGTACAGCCGATGATCGTACAAGACACCCGGGTTTTTCCCTACATTTGGATGTATGATCTCTCGTGTCTAGCATCCTGTTTTCTGTTGTGTTTCACAAGTAATGAACCATTTGTATTTTGTGCGGAGAAGTCCGCCAATGAACAATTATTTCACAGATAATTAGTCTTTGAGTGTGTGACTTTGGTTTACACAACTTTTAACATTATTGCTATTTATATCACGGCGTGTGAGTATAATGAGAATGAAACGCCCGAAGTTATACAAGCCATTGACATTTTCCGTTTTGGGGAAACCACGGACGTATATACACGTCTTTGGTGAAACCAACAAGCAGGAGTATGGAACTGCCAGACCAAAAATCATAATCAGGGTTATTCTGCAATTTGAACGTTGGGTTGTAATTGTGATGGCGCCTCAGTGGACAGGGTCATCTTTGCCACAGGAAGTTGTAGCATTGGCGGTAATGGTAATGATGGTCCAGGAATAGCTCAAAGCGCTGAAGTGAGGTTTTATAAGTTTAGCACTTTGTTGAAAGCAAAATATGGTGTGTAATGGATGTCAATAGATCAGTGTCGGATTTGGCGAGTAACTGACTAGCGACTCTGTGCCTTTGACATCGGCAAAATTAGTTTGTGAAAAAAAACTCATTTAGTTTGTACAAGACTCTTTTTTTGCTGTTTTATTCAGATGGTGGATATAGTTGCAAAAAACCTGTCTCAATGACAAGGTGAGTAATGACAGAGTTTACACTTACGTAGGACGAAGAATGTATTCGACGTGATATTTTGGAGTCTTTTGGAAAATATCAATATGTTCCCGAAAGTGCTGGAAATAGCGTGTTCTCGTGTTATCAAACAAATAACGTTCACTGGACATTTTGAAAATAATGTGTTTTAGTTAATTATTCTATTTTTCTGTTATTCGAGAAAATACAACCGTGACATTTTTTCATGCCACCTCCTTACACTTGTGATGAATTTTGGCGATCCCCCATCTTTCGCTGTGTCAATTTTTCATGACACCCCTTAATCTCACCCCTCCCGTATGATATATGACCAGTCCATAAACAATAATTCTGTCGCTCATCCTTTCAAAAGTGATTGAGAAGTCAAATATTCCGCTATTCTCTATCACTAACCAAACGACAGGTCAACTTAAACGCATACAGCATGAATCAATCTAAAACTAAAATCTTTGACGATATCAGGATTAGGGAATGCTTAGTTCATATTTATCTTGACAATTCTGTTAACAGTAATTTGTATGCCAACAGCTATTCCCGCATCAACAGCCTCCACCTGAATCTTGCTGTGAACAAATGGGCTCCTACTTCAGGATAAACCAACACCCTGTGCGGAATAAAGGTTTCTACTATAGTTTATTTATTTTGTTTTTTTTGTATATGAAGAACAGGATTAACCATGATTTATATGTAATAATATACGCATGGGACAAACGTTTGATAATCTTTGACCTCCCGTAATGATCTGGGTTAGAATTGGTGTTCAACAACCTATGCTTGTTGTTTAACATCTTCCTGAGGCAGGAGAGTTAACTGACTTTTAAAGTCCAGTTTCCACCCTTGCCGAACTAGGCTGGTATTCCTGGGCTAGATTATAGCGCCACTGGTGGCTATTATCAGTTATATCCCTTCTAAGCCTATCCCATTGACCAATCAGATTTCGACTCTCGTATCACTTGCATTTGCTTCAAACGAAATGGCGGCGCCCAGTCAGGACGATCTGATTAATAATCAAGATCTATATTGTGATTAAACGGGTCTTACATCGCGAAATGCATCAACTCATGTGAGCACCTTGAGTAAAAACATGAAATGATTTGGGAAAGATCTGCTTACAACGAGTTGTCGGTGCACATGCTTTGCAAATCCTGCAATCGACCAAAATCTGCACGACAGTTGACGAACCAGATTTCGATTTTGCTGCGCGATTTGGATTGGACTATGCATAGACTCATCTGTCCAGCCAAAATGTAACTCCATTATACCAATCAAGTTCGGCAAGGGGGAAAACTGGACTTTTATAGTCAGTTAACTCTCTTGCCTCGGGAAGATGGTTGTTAAGAGGCTGCAAATGCTTTCTTTGTGGTAGTCAGATACACTGACTTGGTTGATGCATGTCATCGTATCCACATGCGTAGATCAATGCTAATGATGTCAATCATTGGACTTCTGGTCCGACTTCAGAATTTACAGACTACCGTCATGTAGCCATCCTCAATATCTCCTCACTGACCCCTAGATCCAATTCTGCTGTCCTCGCAATCTGAAATTACCTGCCCTTGATTTTCAGTAAAATTTTACCGATCAATCAAACGCCGAAATAAGATTAAAAGAAATGGGCAAGGGACGTAACCCGTATTGACATGTCGTTGATATCACTATCAGTACGTTGAGGCTAGTTTGTAAATCGCATTTTAACAGTATTCCAGTCATATCACGGCGTGTCAGCTTAATGTGGGAGAAAAGCCCCAGGTGATGCAGGTCGTTTACCACTTCGATGAAACCCACGAGCACGGGTATGGTGCTGACAAACCTCGAAACATAATTAGGGCGAACCGGGATTCGAACCTACAATCATAGTTTTTTGGCGTGCCCAATGGACGCAACTCTGCACAGCGAATCGCGGCGCCTTAGACGACTGTGCCACCCATGCCCCCTAATTGGTACGTCAGACGAAGTAGCGTAGCAAATTGGCTGCTCAGAATCAAGGGAAGAAGGAGATAATGTGTGAATTCACGGTGCAATCAAAGCGAAACTAATATTCCAGCCTGTAAACCATCGAACCTGGACCATGCACACCATGAGTGATATGAGCAACGAACCACACAAGTAGCGGTACCACACAATTAGCCATATTTACATGTCGTAACCACCCGATGCTCATTTCAGCCAAGATTACGACAAACACGCTTACTGTATTGGGTAATCTTTCCCACAAGGCTGATCTACCTTCAAGTAATGTGTCAAAACACATTGCCATATTAGCAGACGGAAACCTCCCCCTGAACCTCTGCCTTAGGATACTGACCTCTCGTGGACTTCCTTGAATTTTAAAACGTCTAAGACCTGCATTACTCGAGTCTTTCTTCCTATTTTAGCAGACACTCCCTGATATGACGGTGTTGAACCCAACTCACTCACTCTAAAATGCCACACGCACTGGTATGCGGAACCATATCGTCCCCGGAATATTTAAAGGACAAACAATCTGTATTTGCAAGTGTTGGGTTGTTGGGTCAGTTCAGTCACCAGGTTGAACTACTCTGTACATATTGTCATTTATACACTGTACCTACTGTTGCCCACTTGTCTAAGGCGCAATCATTAACAGTGCAGAGTTACGTCCCTTTAGCGTAGCAGGAACCAGTGATCGTTGATTGAAATTTAAAGGATTTTTGTTTTGTGAGCACCATAGGCTCGTGGATTTCACTAATGGGGTAAACATCTAAGATTTATATCCCTTTTAGCTTCCTGCAACACTAAGGCACGGTGTTATAACTGAAATACTTATTAATTCTGAGTTGTAACTCAATCACAATCATTTGAGTCTACCATGTCCAACAAATGATCATAATCAGGGTGTATCCGAGAATCCAACCAACACAGCAGATACTGACATGGCAAAGGGACAGCACAAACAAAACAACTAATCTCACCAACATGGCTTATCTCTTCTCAAACAATGTTCCTTTCCATATGATAATCATGTTTTCGTTACCTTGTTTCAATTTCAGCGTAAAACACTGCTCTGTGAGGTACGAGATTGAGACACATCGTAAATATTCACGTTGAAAAAGATCATGCATTTGCTGTCATTTACTACCGTTCAGTAAAACGTCCTTAATCCATTCTTTAGTTCATCGACTTATGAATACTGTATTGTAAAGATATATTTTTTTCAGGTGAATTCCATAAGGGGAATAATCATTGCTCCCAGTGTGGACACCCCCTCTTCCTGTATAACCACTGTCCCCTGTGTGAAGGTGTCTCTACCCTGGTAAAATCACTCTGCCCATGTCGACGCCGCTCTCTTCCGGTATATCCACTGCCCCCATGTGTAGACGCGACCCTCTTCCAGTATAACCATTGTCCCACGTGTGAACGTGTTCCTCTCCTGGTTAAACTACTGTCACAAGTGTGGACGCCCCCTCTTCCGGTATAACCACTGTGCCACTGTGACCTCACATTGCTACATTGTGGAAAATTATCCGTCAATAATCGATCATAATGTCACAAATGGATTATTTGGTCATGTGAACAAGGGAAGTGTCTCTGGTCTTCGCGACCCGTGAAGATCCGGGGTAGAATAAGTCTTCAGCAACCCACGCTTGCCGTAAAAGGTGACTCTGCTTGTCGTAAGAGGCGACCAACGGGATCGGGTGGTCAGGGTCGCTGACTTGGTTGATGCATTAGCTATAGTCTCTGGCCATCACACTTTAACGCCACAAAACCTTATCTGAAAGAATACATTTTAATTACTCGGTAAAAACAGTTCACCATGACACAGCTGAAATTTTGCTGTCTGAAAAACTTGTTTTCATGACCAAATGTCAATTTCGTTCAATTTTTATAACCTCTGTTCCGAAAATAACTCTACCTTATCAAATCATACCTATATAATGTCTGCAAGGGGTTGACATCGTTCTAGTTTCCTGAAGACATTCTCTGAACATATATGTAAGTACATGTAGATCTATTTACCTTTTACTGAACTGCATTACCTTGTCATCATGCTCAAATATATCTCTAGAGATATTGATTGATAAATGTACAGATAAAGACCTCACAATATCTTGAAAGAAAGGCATTATTTGGCGACAATGTTCGACCATTTTACATTGAAATAATAATATAATGCCAGCAAAATGTGCCGCGTACATATCCGTTGGTTTCGGAAATCACCTTGTATCGTTGCGAACAATTATATGCAACTACTACTACTACTACTACTACTACTACTACTACTACTACTACTACTACTACATGCGATTGTCCTATACCTATAGGTATTCTTTGATTCAGAATGTTGGGTGTTATTCTTCTGATGCTCGTGGCCAGTGCGCTAGGCGCTCCTACGTAAGTGTTTCCCTTCGTCTGTCTCTGACCGTGGTGTCATCGGTTGAGAAATGCCTGAACGAGTTTACTGTTAAATTACCTACAATAAGCAGATTCAATTATTCTTAATGAATTTCCCAGAATGTATCAAAGCACTATTCCTGTCTTGCTGTTCCTCTATAAATATGTGAGCGGCTTTGAACAGGTCCACAGCAGCCAATACTGTTGGAAGAGCTAACAAATGAGGATCAGGTAGTTACTAATAAAGTGAAGTCATCTTTAGAAAAGGGAAACAAAGGAAAACTTTTTTTGGTCAATTTTACTATTCCAAGACATGTTCAATCTTCGACATTAAACTATACTTGCATTTATTTCTTTAAACTAAATCATTGTTCCTCACCTGCGGCTGATGGTGTCAATTTCATCTTTCAGCACCCCAGCCGGAGGTTCGACAACTCGGGATCTGATTGCTGCTGGCACTTCTTCCTTCAACGTTCTTGACAAGAACAAAAACGGCCATGTGGAAGTTTCAGAGTTTTTAATTTCATTTGACGAGTCTGACACTAACCGTGAGTGACTTTCACTGCTTTAATTCAATAAATATATTCAGTAAATAAATAATTGGAATGAGTGTTATTCTTTAGACACCCTTAAATTTTAAAAATGGACGAAATCACACATACCAAATTAAAATTGCGGGATATAAGGGATGAAGGTAAATAAACAGCTGTATAAGTTCTTATCTTGAAGTTTGAGGGATTTCCCTTGATGTGATTGGTTTATTTGCTGCTTACATGACCTGTTTATGTTTTAACAAATTTTAAAAAGTGTAAATGTCACCTTTTGACGTTGACACAGTTTCTGAAGGTAACTACTTTTCATGGGGAATCCTCGAGTGGAACAATTCTCTATTGTCGTTTATCACTATCGTGAGGATCGGTAATATAAACAGGAACTCAGCAAAATATTGAATAGCTGACAACTTGCGACAAACCTGTTTCAAGTTTCCCCGTACATCCTCCAGTATAACTACAATGTCGCGCCGACCTCCTGAGAACGTTTAAAGTCCTCCACTGATGAAACTGTTGAATCAGAAAATTCGGTTATACTGCCAATGTACTCCCAGTCCCAGTTCAGGTCAAACATTGCAGGCCCAACAAGTAGTATAATCACACGAGTAATAGCCAGTTACTGTAATTTCAGATTCAAAGTGAAAATACAAGCTCACATTTGGATGTTAGTCATGCGCAATTGTATATGTGCCAATTGTTTCTTTTTAATTTAATGCTTATAAATCAAACAAAACTCTTACAAGTAACATGTTGCTTTAAAGTGATTACTGATTAAGTGTTGATAGTAACTCGTTGATTAATAATGAGTTGTGATTTTATTTATGGATCTGTAACTGCTTTGTTTTGCGCAAGTGTGAAGAATATACCACCAATTGGGTCACTGCATTCCAATCGAACTGGTAACGTAAAACGTGTGTCAAAGTAATTTGGCATTCTTTAAACTTCAAAATACGAATTTATCATCTTGTGGCAAGTTTCGGCGTCCACATGATTTTAACTTGCACAGTTGAAAGCATGCATACTCCAGAACACCAACAGAATATGACATTCATTTATTTAACCAGTGCTGTGATATTGGCAAATGTACCTCCTCTGGTCTAAGTTCGATCAATGCTTGTTTTATTCATATCGAACTCATAGCTGCAAAATCAAAGTATGAAATCATTGTGATGACATTAATGAGTGTTATTTCATGCATATCATATCTGTAAATGTCAATTAATCTGATTATTTTATGTATATTCCGTCTCATTGATGTTCACATACATAATATGGTTGCTGTAAGTATAAACATTCTGTATTTTCTGTATGTGTCAAGAATCTGGTTGCTGTATGCATAGTTTCTTGCAGTTTATATAATCAAAAAATGTGATTGCCGAATGTAATCGATATCTTGCTGTTGTATGTCCATAGCGAAAACGGTTGCTATTGGCACACATGCTATCCTGTTCTCATTGGTTTCAACGGAGGGATAATATTCTTCAACCTGAGTTACTTTTGGCTTTCCTTCCACATTAAATATTAATATTGTTCAACGGACCTTTAACCCAACTAAAGTACGAACCAAAAGTATGGATCAAAGCTGAAGCAGTCCCTGTTTCCTACACCATTAAGAAAAACCGAGTGTATGTTTGTGTTCACTTCCCCCGTGTGTTCCGAATGACTGAGCACTTCTGGAAACATTTTCTAACACTTTGGAACAAATTTTCAATATTTGTGTGCATTCACTTGTTTAAGGTTATTTAATACATTGTTTACATGATAAAACAATAAAATGGAGATTGTTCCAGTCTAGTACGGACCATCCGCTGTACAAGGTGTATGTTTGTTGCCCGTAGATGACAATGAGATGTCAATCCAAGAGTACGTTCAGTTCAGACATGCCACCAAGACCTTTACTCAGGCACTCTACAAATTCCTTGACACGGACCATGACGGCAGCGCAAGCCGAGCAGAGATGATCAGACTCTACAGGCTCTACGACGGCAACAGTAAGTATTGTAACTGTATTTACTGAAGAAGCCGTATGCAAATGAGATGCTTCAAGGTTTTGTGAGAATGTAACTTCAGTGAGTTGGGTTTAACGCCGCTTTTAACAGAGTTCCGGTATGCCAGTTTCATGTTGGAGAAAATAACAAAATCGAACAACAAACATTTCAAATGGCCATGCTAGGTTCATAATCAAGAATGAACATACACAAATGCAATCTTCACTTTGCCGACTAGAACAATGTCACATGCTGACAAAAATATCAAGCAAAGGTAATGCAAAGTCACATGCTGACATCACAATGTCAAGTAAACACAATGAAAAGTATAAAAAATCCCAACAACGAAGAGTCACTTGCACCTCAGCGAATTCGGTGAACAGAAAGTTATTGTCCTGGAACAAAAAGGAAAAAAAACCCAACAACAACCAATAACGCGAGTGTACACATGATGCCGGCGATGTCAATCATAATTTCCCCATGGGGTGCGGGCCCTACCACATCCAACTGAATATCTCAGCACGAGAAAAGAATAGCTCCATCCATGCGGAGTCTGCAGCTGCCGTGACTACAACCACACGGATACGATGACGTCACGGCCACACAAGCCACAGGTCTTCCTCCCTACATCAGCCCCACGTTGGGCGCCATAATGTCACAGGAACAACAAAGTTCGTGCTCTGGGCTGATGTTTTATTGATGATGAAGAGTCCTGTAATTATAACAAAATGACATGTTATGTGGCTTGGTGGTCCGGCATGGTGTGTCCTCACACTGACCATGTAGTTGTTTTTAACTACTATATTATTGATATTCATTTCAATAATTAAACAATTATCTAGACTAATATAATTCACACATGAAGAATTAACCTATTTCAATTTAGATAAAAAAATATTAAAAGAGCATTCACGCAACTCATTCAACATACCTGTAATAATAACAAAATGACATGTTATGTGGCTTGCTGGTCCGGCATGGTGTGTGCTGGGTTTCTAACACATGCAGTCTTTATAGAGGACAGTCATGTGATCTGCCTCTACATCATTTGCAGGGACTGCATGTGCCAGGGCCCAGGATGTACCTCACAGACCACAGTTAAAGGTGGGCTGTTCAAGCCAATATTAGATAGATATGGAAAAAAGTTGGTGACATAATTGATTAACAGATTAGTAAAACTTTACCTGCGACACCTGTATTTACTGAAGAAGCCGTATGCAAATGGGATGCTTCAAGGTTTTGTGAGAACATGACTTGAGTGAGTGAGTTGGGTTTAACGCCGCTTTTAACATAATTCCGGTATGTCAGCTCCATGTTGGAGGAAAGCTCCAAAGTGTGCATGACTCAGACATTTACTTTGGGTAACAAACTGACAAATGCTGACAAACCTAGAAACATAATCGGGGCGAATCGGGATTCGAAACCACAATCATAGGTTTCTTGCGTGCTCAAGAGACGCAATTCTGTACAGCGAATTCGGCGCCATAGTTAACTGGACCATCCGTGCCCCCAATTTGTTTCTGAACCACGCGGATATGTCAGGCATATGTCATGCATGTCTTCTTTTTTCCCTTTAATATGAGATATTGATCAATTATGTCAAGGTCTCACTTGAAGTCATATCGTGAATATATGAGTATTAGATCAAGGTGACAGTGAAGTTGATGATAAAAGAGCGACAAAACCATTCCATAATAATAGGAAATATCTATCAAAAGCAGATTCAAATGTACGACTGAACGAAACTGAAGGTAATGGCATCTGAATGGGAATATGTGGAGGCATGTTAACATTGATGTGGCCTTCTGGAAATAGCATTCAAGCAGCTTATGTATTTGCAAGTTCGTTTTCGCCAAATGTTGTTTAACAGGCCATCCAAAGGATCACTTCTTCACCACACCTGCCATCGATATGTTTGGTATTGATTCTCCATATATTATCACAGCTTTACTTAAAACAAGTTGGAGAACCTTATAACAGACTGTTTTACAACTAATAATAGATCGTCAGCAACTAAACTCAGGCCACCATCAAGGGACATAGGGACTTACTTAAGCAGTGAGAGGAAATGTGATCAATGTGTGATGTTTTCCTAGTAGTTTACACATTGAGACCTATCTCCGTATTGATAATCACGAAGAAATGGTAATACGATCACAGGTTTATTCTAGTCATGGTGATGTACATACAATCAGTCATGACGCCAAAAGGTACTTCCTAGCACGTACTATTTAGTAAAGAGCTAATCACACTGGAAATACACTACACAATGCATGTTATTTACTATACTCCTGGCGTCCGCCCGGAAAAAGGAAGGTCCGGGATTGGATAACCGGCCGCGTCATATCAAAAGACGTTAAAAGATGGTACTTGCTGTTACCCTTCCTGGCGCTCCGCATTAAGGGGCTAAAACAAGGACTTGTCGGCTCTG
Source organism: Haliotis rufescens (assembly GCF_023055435.1). Classification (NCBI taxonomy): domain Eukaryota; kingdom Metazoa; phylum Mollusca; class Gastropoda; order Lepetellida; family Haliotidae; genus Haliotis; species Haliotis rufescens. The sequence continues at coordinate 30,852,222 of NW_025964372.1, forward strand.
AGTCCGTATACTGTGTCTGAGTGGGGTAGTCATGTTAAACTGCGGCATGGTATCTCAGTGGGCTAGCACTATAAAATCGGCATTATTCCGGACTAGTACAAGCAGCCACACACACACACACACACACACAGCCACACATACACACAGCCACACACACACACACACAGCCACACACACACACAGCCACACACACACACACACACACACACACACACACACACACAGCCACACAGCCACACAGCCACACACACACACAGACACACAGCCACACACACACACAGACACAGACACAGAATGCATGCCTACATATTATTTACCACATTCCAGTAACAGTTAGTTAATCATATAGTTTTTCTATTTCCAGAGGACGGTATTGTTACTCTTCCAGAATTTATTAGGGGATATTTGAAGGTGAGTTCTTTTTTAATAGCATAGTTTGTTCTCGAAACTGATTGAACAAATTAATGGATATATTGGATGTTGTGGGTTAAAGAAAACCAATATCTTGCCTCAAACAAAAGTAGACATTAAGTTCACTGTTTTGGCCCGTTTCTGTGTCAACAAACACACTTTATATTCTTTATGAATTAATCTAAATAAATTTACAGCCGATGTTCGTATAAGACAGCCGGGTTTTTCCCTACATTTGGATGTATGATCTCTCGTGTCCAGCATCCTGTTTTCTGTTGTGTTTCTCAAGGAGTGAACCATTTGTATTTTGTGCGGAGAAGTCCGCCAATGAACAATTATTTCATAGATAATTAGTCTTTGAGTGTGTGACTTTGGTTTACACATCTTTTAACATTATTGCTATTTATATCACGGCGTGTGTGTATGATGAGAATGAAATGCCCGAAGTTATACAAGCCATTGACATTTTCCGTTTTGGTGAAACGAACAAGCAGGAGTATGGAACTGCCAGACCAGGAATCATAATCAGGGTTATTCTGCAATTTGAACGTTGGATTGTGATTGTGATGGCGCCTCAGTGGACAGGGTCATCTTTGCCACAGGATGTAGTAGCATTGGCGGTAATGGTAATGAGGGTCTGGGAATAGCTCGAAGCGCTGAAGTGAGGTTTTGTAAGTTTAGCACTTTGGTGAAAGCCATATATGGTGTGTAATGGATTGTCAATAGAGCAGTGTCGGATTTGACGAGTAACTGACTCGCGACACATTTAACTCTGTGCCTTTGACATAGGCAAAATTAGTGTGTGGAAAAAAACCTCATTTAGTTTGTACAAGACTCTTCTTTGCCTCTTTTTTGCTGTTTTATTCAGATTATGGATATAGTCGCAAAAAACCTGTCTCAATGACAAGGTGAGTAATGACAGAGTTTACACTTACGTAGGATGAAGAATGTATTCGACGAGATATTTTGGAGTCTTTTGGAAAATATCAATATGTTCCCGAAAGTGCTGGAAATAGCGTGTTCTCGTGTTATCAAACAAATAACGTTCACTGGACATTTTGAAAATAATGTGTTTTAGTTAATTATTCTATTTTTCTGTTATTCGAGAAAATACAACTGTGACATTTTTTTATGCCACCTCCTTACACTTGTGATGAATTTTGGCGATCCCCACTTTTTCGCTATGTCATTTTTTCATGACACCCCTTAATCTCACCCCTCCCGTATGATATATGACCAGTCCATAAACAATAATTCTGTCGCTCATCCTTTCAAAAGTGATTGGGAAGTCAAATATTCCGCTATTCTCTATTACTAACCAAACGACAAGTCAACCTAAACGCTTACAGCATGGATTTTAATCAATCTAAAACTAAAATCTTTGACGATATCAGGATTAGGGAATGCTTAGTTCATATATGCCTTGACAATTCTGTTAACACTAATTTGTATCCTAACAGCTATCCCCGCATCAACAGCATCAACCTAAATCTTGCTGTGGACAAATGGGCTCACGCTTCAGGATAAACAAACATCCTGTGCGTAATAAAGGCTTCTACTGGTTCATTTATTTTGTTTTTTTTGTATATGAAGAACAGGATTAACCATGATTTATATGTAAGAATATACGCATGGGACAAACGTTTGATATTCTTTGACACCCCGGGATGATCTGGGTTAGAATTGGTGTTCACCAACCCATGTTTGTTGTTTAACATCTTCCTGAGGCAAGAGAGTTAACTGACTTTTAAAGTCCAGTTTCCACCCTTGCCGAACAAGGCTGGTATTCCTGGGCTAGATTGTAGCGCCACTGGTGGCTATTAGTAGTTATGTCCCTTCTAAGCCTATCCTATTGAACAATCAGATTCCGACTCTCGTATCACTTGCATTTGCTTCAAACAAAATGGCGGCGCCCAGTCAGGACGTTTGAGTTAAAACATGAAATGATTTGGGAAATATCTGCTGACAACGAGTTGTCGGTGCACATGCTTTGCAAATCCTGCAATCGACCAAAATCTGCACGACAGTTTGGATTGGACTATGCATAGACTCATCTGTCCAGCTAAAATGTAACTCCATTATACCAATCTAGTTCGGCAAGGGGGAAAACTGGATTTTTATAGTCAGTTAACTCTCTTGCCTCGGGAAGATGGTTGTTTAGAGGCTGCAAATGCTTTCTTTGTAGTAGTCAGATACACTGACTTGGTTGATGCATGTCATCGTATCCACATGCGTAGATCAATGCTAATGATGTCAATCATTGGACTTCTGGTCATTCATTCAGACTACCGTCATGTAGCCATCCTCAATATCTCCTCACTGACCCCTAGATCCAATTCTGCTGTCCTCGCAATCTGAAATTACCTGCCCTTGATTTTCAGTAAAATTTCACCGATCAATCAAACGCCGAGATAAGATTAAAAGAAATGGGCAAGGGACGTTACCCGTATTGACATGTCGTTGATATCACTATCTCAACATTGAGGCTAGTTTGTAAATCGCATTTTAACAGTATTCCAGTCATATCACGGCGTGTCAGCTTAATGTGGGAGAAAAGCCCCAAGTGATGCAGGTCTCAGACGTTTACCACTTCGGTGAAACCCACGAGCACGGGTATGGTGCTGACAAACCTCGAAACATAATTGGGGCGAACCGGGATTCGAACCCACAATCATAGGTTTCTGGCGTGCCCAATGGACGCAACTCTGCACAGCCAATCGCGGCGCCTGAGACGACTGTGCCACCCGTACCCCCTAATTGGTACGTCAGACGAAGTAGCGTAGCTAATATGCTGCTCAAAATCAAGGGAGGAAGGAGACAATGAGTGAATTCACGGTGCAATCAAAGCGAAACTAATATTCCAGCTTGTAAACCATCGAACCTGGACCATGCACACCATGAGTAATATGAGTAACGAACCACACAAGTAGCGGTACCACACAATTAGCCATATTTACATGTCGTAACCACCCGATGCTCATTTCAGCCAAGATTACGACAAACACGCTTACTGTATTGGGTAATCTTTCCAACAAGGCTGATCTACCTTCAAGTAATGTGTCAAAACACATTGCCATATTGGCAGAAGGAAACCTCACATTGAACCCCTCCCTTACGATACTTACCACTCTTGGATTTCCTTGAAGTTTGAAACGTCTAAGATCTGCATTACTCGAGGCTTTCTTCTTATTTTTGCAGACACTCACTGATATGACGGTGATGAACCCAATTCACTCACTTTAAAATGCCACTTAGATTGTATGGGTGCGTGAGTGAACGAGGGTTGGGTTTACAGCGGCAAGCACTGGTATGCGGGATCATATCGTCCCTGGAATTTTCAAAGGACAAACAATCTGTCATTGCAAGTGTTGGGTTGTTGGGTCAGTTCAGTCATCAGGTTGACTGCTCTGTCCACATTGTCAAGTGATTTATACACTGTACTTACAGTTTAAGTAGAAAGCATTATTACCCAATAGAATCTAACACACTTTCCACAGTTGGCCCAGTTGCCCATTTGTCAAAGGCGCTGTCATTAACAGTTCATAGTTACGTCCCTTTAGCGTAGCGTTGATTTAAATTTAAAGGATGTTTGGTTTGTGAGCACCAAAGGCTCGTGGATTTCGGGTAAACATCTAAGTTTTATATCACCTTTAGCTTCCTGCAACATTAAGGCTAGGGTTGTATAACTGAAATACTTATTAATGCCGAGTTGTAACTCATTCACACTCATTTGAGTCTACCATGTCCAACAAGTGATCATAATCAGGGGGTATCCGAGAATCCAGTCAACACAGCAGATACTGACATGGCAAAGGGACAGCACAAAAACCCACCTTTTCTCACCAACTTATCTCCCCTCAAACAATGTGTCAGCAGTTCCTTTCCATGTGATAATCATGTTTTCGTTACCTTCTTTGAATTTTAGCGTAAAACACTGCTCTGTGAGGTACGAGATTGAGACACATCGTAAATATTCACGTTTAATTTAAGAAGATCATGCATTTACTGTCATTTACAACCGTTCAGTAAAACGTCCTTAATCCATTCATGAATTCATCGACTTCCGAATACTGTATTGTAAAGATATCATTTTGAGATGAATTGCATAATTCTATAAGGGGAATAATCATTGCTCCCAGTGTGGACACCGGTACGGGTATAACCACTGTCCCCAGTGTGAAGGTGTCCCTTCCTCGGTAAAACCACTGCTGCCAACATGGACGCCCCCCTCTTCCGGTATTACCACTGCCCCCATGTGTGGACGCGACCCTCTTCCACTATAACCACTGGCCCCATGTGCGGATGCAACCCTCTTCCAGTATAACCACTGCCCCCATGTGTGGACGCGACCCTCTTCCAGTATAACCACTGGCCCCATGTGTGGACGCGACCCTCTTCCAGTATAACCACTGCCCCCATGTGTGGACGCGACCCTCTTCCAGTATAACCACTGGCCCCATGTGTGGACGCGACCCTCTTCCAGTATAACCACTGCCCCCATGTGTGGACGCGACCCTCTTCCAGTATAATCACTGCCCCCATGTGTGGACGCGACCCTCTTCCAGTATAACCCCTGGCCCCATGTGTGGACGCGACCCTCTTCCAGTATAATCACTGGCCCCATGTCTGGACGCGACCCTCTTCCAGTATAATCACTGCCCCCATGTGTGGACGCGACCCTCTTCCAGTATAACCACTGGCCCCATGTGCGGATGCAACCCTCTTCCAGTATAATCACTACCCCCATGTGCAGAGGCAAACGTCTTAAAGTATAACCACTGTCCAACGTGTGAACGTGTCCCACCCCTGGTAAAAAAACTGTCACCAGTGTGGACACACCATCTACAGGTATTACCACTGCCCCCATGTGTAGAGATAATGCTGTGGTTAAGAAAAATATTTTCATATAACTGTAACCGCTGTCCCACGTGTGAAGGTGTCCCTCTCCCGGTAAAACCACTGCTGCCCTTGTGGACACCCCCTCTTCCGGTATAACCACAGCCCGCAGTGTGGAAGCGTCCCTCTTCCGGTAAAACAACTGCCCTCATTGTCGACGCGGTGTTAAAGATAATCATTTTCATACAACTGTGGTTGTAAAGCTTCCATGCATAAAACCCTTTCTAACATTGTTGGACATATTTTCCCGAAACACTAGGTGCCCTGTAAAATTCTGAAAGATAGTTTGATATACGAAAATAGGAATGGATGTTGGTTGGATTTCACATTGCTGTTAAACGTCCATAATACTTCAGCGAGACAAGTCAAGCTTCTCTGGGTATGCTGTTTTGTAAAGGCGTAATTGACACGAGGAATGCAAGGATACGTTTCAGCTCTGTCAGATTCTTATCAAATAAACGTGGACTGAAATGAATTTTTTACATTTGACTCGAAGAGTATGAGACCTAACAGATGGGTTGGCTGCCACGCACGTACATGTATGTAAAAAACACATCAGTCAACAGCTAGTTATAATGCAATCTTATCTCACTGTCCCATAACAGCGTCGTGTGAAAGTTAACATTTAGATATGTTACCACGTACATAATGTCATATTATATTATCATAATATTTAATATTATATTAAAGGTAGAACGATCGAATGTCATAACTGCTTACACATTTGCATTTTATCGATTCTCAATGCTGATTTATCAGCTGAAGCAATGCGACCTCACATTGCAACATTTTGGAAAATTATCCGTCAATAATTGATCATGACGTCATAAAAGGATTATTTGGTCATGTGAACAAGGGAAGTGTATCTGTATGATCCACAGTTCTTACGCGACCCGTGAAGATCCGGGGTAGAATAAGTCTTCAGCAACCCACGCTTGCCGTAAAAGGTGACTGTGATTGTCGAAAGAGGCGACTAACGGGATTGGGTGGTCAGGCTCGCTGACTTGGTTGATGCATGTCATCGATCCCAATCGCGTGGATCGATGCTCATGATATTAATCACTGGATTGTCTAGTCCAGGCTCGATTATTTGCAGACCGCCATCATATAGCTGTTTTATTGCTGTGTGCGGCCTTAAACAACAAACAAACTAACAAACCAATCACTTTGCCTACGTTTTTCTTAAAGGAAGAAGCACACACTTTTCGAAGAAATGTGGCGTTACCTTAAATGCATCACAAATAAACCGGTTTCAGCTCGAAACCGTTTCACACTTTTACTGATCGGAGTCAAGACCAACAATTATGTATGAAGAAAGTAACAATTGTTAACTTTAGGCAAAATTGCATTTGCCATAGTCTCTGGCCATCACACTTTAACGCCACAAAACCTTATCTGAAAGAATACATTTAGATTTCTCGGTAAATACATTAAACATCATGCACTTCTAAGAGGATTTCCCACCAGTCTGAGCAATACAAACATATTAATGTCATCGGACCTCGACGGTGTGTGACTTAAGGATGGTCTGTCTGGTTTGTGAATGATAGACTATTGTTTACAGGTGACCTTGAAACAGCTGAAATATTGCTGACTGTAAAACTTGCTGACTGTTTAATTTTTATAACCTCTGTTCCGAAAATAACTCTACCTTATCAAATCATACCTATATAATGTCTGCAAGGGGTTGACATCGTTCTAGTTTCCTGAAGACATTCTCTGAACATATATGTAAGTACATGTAGATCTGTTTACCCTTTACTGAACTGTATTACCTTGTGATCATGCTCAAATATATCTCTAGAAATATGGATTAATGAATGAGTAGATACATATCTCACGATATCTTGAAAGGAAAGCATTACGTTGCGACTCTTATGCAGATTTATATGTGCTACGTACATATTCGTTGCTTTCGGAAACCACATTGTTATGACGATTAACGTTGCGAACAATTATATACTATTACTACTACTACTACTACTACTACTACTATTACTACCACTACTACTCCAAAATACATGTACTCCGTGTCCATGATTGTCCTGTACTACTACTACTACTACTACTACTACTACTACTACTACAAAGTACATGTGTTCTGTATCCGCGATTGTCCTTTAATTATAGATATTCTATGATTCAGAATGCTGGGTATTATTGTGCTGATGCTCGTGGCCAGTGCGCTAGGCGCTCCTACGTAAGTGTTTCAATTCGTCTGTCTCTGACCGTGGTGCCATCCGTTGAGAAATGCCGAAACGAGTTAACTGTTAAGTGAGTTACTTCAAGCACATTCAATTATTATTATTGAATTTCCCGAGAATGTCTCAAAGCAATGTGCTTCCCTTGCTGTTCCCTCGATGTGTCCGGCTGTGGATAGGTCCACCGTAGCCATTCCATTATGTTGGAAGAGCTAACTAATGGTGATATGGTAATTACCGATAACGTGAAGTCATCCTTAGAAATAGGACACAAAGCAATTTGACTGAAATATATATTCTTTGGACGAGTATTGATCAATTAAAAAAACTACTGCTACTACTACTATTTCTACTACTACTACTACTACTACTACTACTACTACTACTTCTACTACTACTGCTGCTGTTGCTGCTGTATATATTCAGCCTTAGTGAAATCAGGATTTTTTTACCATCATTCCCCACTTGTTGCTGATGGAGTCAGTTTCATCTTTCAGGACCCCAGCACCCGGAAGTGCGACAACTCTGGATCTGGCTGCAATCATCACTACTGCCTTTAACTCTCTCGACGTGAACAATAACGGCCAGGTGGAACTTTCAGAGTTTTATTCTGTCTTTGACAAGTACGACACCAACAGTGAGTGAATTTCACTACCTAAATGAAAATAAATAATTCAATTAAATAAACAAATAAAGGCAAGAATTGTTATTATAACTATATCTTTCACATTTCAAAATGTACAAAATCACGCATACCAAAATTAAGACATTATAAATGATGGAGGTAAATAAAAAGTTATGGTCATTCGTATTTTGAAGTTTGAAGCATTTCCGGTGATGTGATTGGATTATTTGTTGCTCGCAGGACGTGTTCATGATTTAACAAACTTCAAACAGTGCCGTTTACAAAGTGTAAATTTCGTCTTTTGACGTGGTTGGTTGTTTTTTTGTTTAACGCCGCACTCAGCAATATTTCAGCTATATGATGGCGGTCTGTAAATAATCGAGTCTGGACCAGACAATCCAGTGATTAATATCATGGCATCGATCTACGCAATTGGGGTCGATGACATGCATCAACCAGTCAGCGGGCCTGACCACCCGATCCCGTTAGTCGCCTTTTACGACAAGCATAGTCACCTTTTACGGCAAGCATGCGTTGCTGAAGACCTATTCTACCCCGGAAACTTCACGGGTCCTTTTGACGTGGACACAATGTTTGACCGGAACTACTTGTCCTGGGGTATCCCCGACTGGACCACTTCTCTGTAGTTTCCTCTGCTTACAACGATCATGAGGATCGGCAATGTCGGACAATAAATTAATATTTCACACAAGGTTACAACAAAAAGCATATTTACATATTTGTATTTCATTAAATAGCTATACTGAAATATGGATAAATAATAATTTGCGACAAGCCTGTTTATTTCTGTGTGTTTCTGTTTGTTTATGTAGGTATATTTGATACATTATTCACATGACATTAAAATAAAATGGAGAGTGATCCATTCTTGTTCGGACCATCCGCTCTTCAAGGTGTATGTTTGTTGCACATAGATGACCATGAGATGTCAATCCAAGAGTACATTCAGAACACAAATGTCACAGCGGCCATTGCTAAGGAAGTCTTTAAATTCATTGACAAGGACAACGACGACAGCATCAACCGATCAGAGACGAACGGGATCTTCAAGATGTATGACACAAACGGTAAGTATATATCTAGAGTCAAATTCATTGTGACTGTATTTACAGAAGCAGCCGTATGTAGATGCGATGCTTTAAGGTTTCATGAGAATATGACACCGCCGCACTGGTGAGTGAGTGAGTTGGGTTCATCGCCCAACGAAACGAAAATAGATTACCAGTAACCAAAGTTAGGCGACTATACTCGGACCCATGGGGACTGACTCCAGAAATAAGAAGATACATGATCAAAGAATGCCTAATTATTATTTACCATACTCCAGTAACTGTAAGTTTAAAGTACAGTTTTTTTCTATTTTCAGACAACGGTGTTATCACTATTCAAGAATTTATCAGCGTATATACGAGGGTAAGTTCTTTTTGAAAAACATAATTTGTTTCCGTAAAAGATTTTTACAAATTTATTTATTGTCAGATTTTACCACCCCCCAAAAATCGTTCGATGGACATGTTGGATGTTTGTTGGTGAAAGAATATTGTTTGACTCCTTCCAGACAAAATAATGTGATGCCTCAAACAAAAAATACACATTCAGCTCACCGATTTGGTTGCTTCTGTCAGCAAACAAACCTTATATTCTTTATGATTATTTCTAGATAAATATACAGCCGATGTTCATGTAAGACACCCGGTGTTTTTCTTTTCATACATCTACATGCATGATCTCCCGCGTTTAGCATGCTGTTTTCTGATGCGTTTCTCAAGTAATGAACCATTTGTACTTTTTTCCGGTATAGTGAGTGAGTAAGTGAGTTTGATTTTACGCCGCTTTTAGCAATAGTCCAGCAATATCACGGCGGGGGACACCAGAAATGGACTTCACACATTGTACCCATGTCGGGAATCGAACCCGGGTCTTCGGCGTGACGAGCGAACGCTTTAACCACTAGGCTACCCGACCGCCCTTTCCGGAATAGTGCAACAACGAGTACAATATCAGCTAGCAATTGTTTCACACAAAGTGTTGAGTGTGTGAGTTTGGTTTAAGACCACATTCATCATTAGTGATACATTTATATCACGGGCCGGAGTGGAATGCCCAGACTGATACCAGCCATACATATTTTTTTCACTTTGATGAAACCAACGGTTAGAAGTGTGGAACTGCCAGACCAAGTATGATAATCAGGGTGAATCTGGAAACATAGATTTCTGGCATGCTGTATTGTGGTGGCGCCTTTGCCGACAGGGCAGGGCCATCTTTCCCTCAAGCAGTTGTAGAATTGGTGGTGGTCGTTATAGGAATTGATTACTGTGACGAAATGTGACCGTTAGACTAACATTTAGTCTCTGAAATTTTGATATTACACAACATCCTTCTTGACTCTAAAAATAATTTTACAAAATTCCTCATGCTGATTGTGAAATAGAGCTAGCTTGAGCTGGCTAGACTTCCTTTTGTATGCGTTTCAAGATTTTGTTTTCATAAAATAAATATATTCCATGGTGCAGGACTATCAGACCGTGTACGTGGTACCATCAGACATGGTGCATAACGTGTGTCAACACAGCAGTGTAAGATTTAGCGAGTAGGCATATAACTCATAGTGAGTGAGTGAGTTGGGTTTAACGCCGCTTTTAACAGTTTTCCAGTTGTATCACGGCGTGTCGGCTTAATTTTGGAGGAAAGCCTCAAGTGATGCAGGTCTTAGACATTTACCACTTCGGTTTAACCAACGAGCACGGGTATGGTGCTGACAAACCTAGAAACATAATCGGGGCGGACCGGGATTCGAACCCACAATCATAGGTTTCTGAGGTGTCCAATGGACGCAACTCTGCACAGCGTATCGCGGCGTCTTAGACGACTGGGTCACCCATGCCCCTAAGAACTCATAGGCAATATTAGGTTGTGAAATATACCGTTTAGTTCGTACTAGTCTCTTCCTTTGTTTTTTTATTCAGATTTACAATGACATTTTAAAAGACCTGTATCAAGGACAAAGTGAGTAATTTCGAGAGTGTACGCTGACGTACAACAAAGCGTCTACCCTACGTGGCATTCATGGACTCTTTTGAAAAAAATCAATATGTTCCTGAAAATGCTGGATATAATAATTTGTCAAACAAATAAAAACATTCAAAGTTCAAAGGACATTCTGCAAAATGATTTTTTTAATTTATAAAATTACTTATGCTCTTATCTGCTGCATTTTTTTAATTGTGTTTGTAAAGTCTCTTAATATTCAGTATTCTCTTTTACAAACAACCAAACTTCAAATTAAGCTGAATGTATACAGCATATATCAACCAAATATGACATCTTTGACCATATCAGAGTTAGGAGATGCTTGGTTTATGTATACCTTGACAATTCTGTTTGCACTATTTTGTATGCCAACAGCTATCCCCGCATCAACCTCCACCTGAATCCTGCTGTTGACAAATGGGTTCATACGTCAGGATAACCCAGCATCCGGTGCGGAATAAAGGCTTCTACTAGTACATTTGTTTTGTTGTATAGTGTAGAACAGGATTAACCATGATGTTCGACAGACTTTTCAAATGGGACAAACGTTTGACATTTATTGACATGCCCTTGAAGATCCAGGCTACAATTGGTGTTTATGGTTGTTGTTAAGAAGCGGCAAAGGGGTGGTCCGAATCACTGACTTGGTTTATGCATGTCATCATATCCCAATTGTGTAGGTCCGTGGTTACGCTGTCAATCACTGGATCACTGGAGAGAATAAATGAATTCATTGTCAAAGTGGACACTAATATTCCGGCGATATATCTCCTCAGCCCGTAAACCATCGAACCCAGATCATGAAGATCAGTGGTTAGTAACGTGACTAATGAAGCGACTCGTGAAGATCCGGGGTAGAATAGGTCTTCAGCAACCCATGCTTGACGTAAAAGGAGACTATGCTTGTCGTAAAAGGCGATGCTTGCGTGGATCGATGCTCATGATATTAATCACTGGATTGTCTGGACCAGACTCGATTATTTACAGACCGCCGTCATATAGCTGGAATATTGCTGTGTGCGGCGTTAAACAACAAACCAACCAACCAACCAACCAATGAAGCGCGAAGTTGGTGTGCGATACCACACAAATAGTCATATTACATGTCGTTGCCACCCGATGCTCATTTGAGCCAAGATTACGACTGGGGTATTGGGTAATCTTTCCAGCATGGCTTATCTACCTTTAAGTAATGTGTCAAAACACATTGCCAGTCGGAAACATCACCCTGAACCTCTCCCTAAGGATACTGACCTCTCGTGATTTCCTTGAAGTTGGAAACGTCTATGACCTGCATTACTCGAGGCTTTCTCCAATTGCGTGCATGGATGCCCATGATATTAATCACTGGATTGTCTGGTCCAGACTCGATTATTAATACAGACCGCCGTCATATAGCTGGAATATTGCTGAGTGCGGCGTTAAACAACCAACCAACCAACCAACCTTATTTTAGTGGACACTCCCTGGTAAAACGGTGTTGAACCCAACTCACTCACTCTAAAATACCACTTCGATTTAATGGGTACGTGATTAAACGAGTGTTCGGTTTAACGTCACTTTGAAGGGTTTTTCAGTAATACCGTGGTGTGTCAGCGCTGAGGGAGAATGCAGGGTCACGTTCCACAAAGTGACATTTAAATACAACTACACTAGTGAGTGAGTGAGTTAATATTTAAAGTCCCATCGGCACTATTTCAGCCATATCGTGACTTGATCAAGTCAAACATTTAAATTATATATAAAAACCTGTCGCCGAAGGACAGTAAAACAATTAGCAATATATCACAGATTATAATTTTAAAAACTAATTTTAGAGCAATAAAATGATCAAATTATATCAGACGACACAGTATAAAAACGGGCTGTAGATCGCCAGCAACCAAAGTTCGGCCACCATACTAGGGACCATGGGGACTTACGGTACTTCTGCTACCTACATGGTCCCCAGCAGGATTTACACCATCCCTCGGGCTACTGGCGATGATCAGAAAGATTAGCCAAACAGTTAAAAGCAACAATAATGCTACGATTAAAATCACAGCAAAATGAAAAGATACTTTGAATGATACCGGACTTACGTACCTTCCCAGGGGGACAATTGTTTTACGATACTTCAACCCCCAGTGAAGATTACAGCCACTAACAATCTAAGTTATGAATTCAATTTACAACTACACTAAATAATAAAGAAAATTGATAACTGGGAGAAAAACTTTAATGTGCATTAGCGAAATGCACAAATGACAAAGACCAAATATTACAATATGCCAAAAGCTATAAATTGTAAATAATCTCCCAGTGTTGAATTAAATACATTACATTGGATAAGTGTTGATGCTAACCGCCACTTGCTAGTAAGCCTCCTGGGACGGGGTGTGTGGTAGCGCGATTCATGGGGTGGAGAAACCTTGAAAGGGGAAGGAAGTTTACTAATGCAAGCTGCTGGCCAAACTAAATTAAAGGCAACACATAATTACAATGCCAATGGTAGTGACTTTGAGAAAGCAAACATTGCTTGTAACTTGGTAGTCATGTTTATATCCAAATAGCGCAAATTTGCGTCACTCTTCCAGAAGCCAATGTCTTCGATACCCTCACCAGGGAGGCCTCGCTGAAAAGCCCATGCTGCACCCCCTCTGCGGAAAGAGTGTCCAGTCAATATGCCATGAGTACCACCATTTCTCTAAGCACAATTTACAACAGATATAAAGATATATAAGACAGGGGGTTTGGATGATTGTCACACAGAAGAGTTGTGGCACTGTTGCTGCTCGCAACATCATGAAATGGTTGGTTTGTTTGTTTGTTGTTTACCGCCGAACACAGCAATATTCCAGCTATATGGCGGCGGTCTGTAAATAATCGAGTCTGGACCAGACAATCCAGTGATTGATATCATGAGCATCGATCCACGCGATTTGGCTCGATGACATGTATCAACCAAGTCACCGAGCCTAACCACCTGATCCCGTTAATCGCCTCTTACGACAAGCATAGTCGCCGTTTACGGCAAGCATGGGTTGCTGAAGATCTGTGGGTCCAAGGTCTGGCGGGAAGACTCGGTCACGTGACCATCAGGAATATTTACCGTTGTTAATTCTTTCGTAAGACTTTCAACTTCTTTTTGTAACTCACGTCTCCTTTTTACAAGTTGCAAACGTTTTAGAATGGAAACATTCTTCTTTGAGGTTTGTTGCTTTGGCTACTGCGTCAATCACGTCTTCTTTAGAAATTAGGTGAAGCGCTTCGGTGACATCTTTTGTTGACCAAGGACTAGGTTTCAGAGCTTCCATGATTTCCGGGAGCTCGCTTCAGGCAGATTTCCTTTTCGGACGCACGTCGGGCAAAGGCGATGTCATAATTGCAGATAATCACAAGTAAAACTTAAAAGTATCGCACTTGCATCTTCGCGCGATTCACGGAGCACAGGAACTCGATGACAGCGTGTATAGCATAATATATTCGTATAGAAAAAAATCACAACCCTCTATATACATAGAGACAAGGAGTGACACTCGCCATCTTGGTTCTTATTCAAGATTTCGCACTCGGTTCGAATCACAGTGGATCATAATATTAGCACGTGATTAAGGGTGGGAATTTCAAAACTGTCAATAAGAAGCCTGCTTGCAGAAATATATTATTATGTTTAGTTTCCTTGTCAACCCCAAAAATGTCAGCCACTGAGAAAATATCTTGGTAAGAACCACTTCCCAAAAATAATAACAATGCAATTATTATTAATTCATTGTTTTGTAAAAGTGCAAAGGACAGTGAATGATAAACAAGACATCTAGCGAAAAATAACTGTAGTATTTGTACTGAGATTTACAAAAATGCACATACATATATCAATTTTGGGAGGGAAACAGTTTTCAATGTCACTGAATATCCCGTAATTATCATTTTTTAAAGCAAAAAATAATGATTTTATGAATCACATATGTTTCTATTAGAAATATTCAAATATTTGGGACTAGTCACATAGTATATGTTTATTTTATTAGTGTAGTGTAAAACTAGTGTACCAAAAATGATGACCTTCCCTGATTAAGTGTATAAGTTGTTAAGCTGAACACCACAAATGCTTTTCCTTTTTTGGTGACCCTCTTCTAAAAGTAAATCATATGAACTTATACTTACCATCAGAAAATACATTTACATGAAACATCTATTTCTCAGTACAAGTATAAATAATTAATAGCAAGAAATATATACTAAAATCTGAAATATATGACATGACACTTTTCAGTACTGAACATAAATACTATATCCTACATTCAGGAAAGAAATCACTAGGAAATATAGGTATCATTTTCTTTTCACATTTTTCACTTTGTATGTATCTAGACAGATAAGCATGTATTAAAGCCCACTTTTTATTCTTTAAAGGTTACATGAGAATTTACACTGAGGATGACAAAAACTCAATACCAGCTGATCAAATTGTGAATAATTTTGTTTATATATTTGGAGAATCCGCAGATGCATTACTAATGCTTTTCCAAAAGTGAAAAAAATACGCAGAAGGACTCAAGGTGACTGGACCCAGAAATCAACATTTTATCAGGATTGGCTGGTTGGTTTGTTGTTTAACGCCACACTCAGCAATATTCCAGCTATATGACGGCGGTCTGTAAATAATCGAGTCTGGACCAGACAATCCATGGCTTAATATCATGAGCATCGATCCACGCAATTGGCATCGATGACATGCATCAGCCAAGTCAGCGAACCTGACCACCCGATCCCGATGGTCGCCTTTTACGACAAGCATAATCACCTTTTACGGCAAGCATGGGTTGCTGAAGACCTATTCTACCCCGGAGACCATGTTAAGAAGAGTCAATCCAAGTCCATGGCTAATCATGTCCTTAAGGTGATGTTTCATGGTCTCACAGGATTTCGATTTCTTGTCGCCCACTATCCCACCAATCAAGCTACTGGACCACTAATCTTTTCCATTTTTATGGACGTCGTTCAAGCTTTGGAATCTTGGGGATTCCATACACTTTATACTTGTTTGGATGGAGCATCCAACAACAGAGTTTTCATCAAGCTACACTTCACGGAATCACCACTGGATCATCACATGTCAGCATCCAGTCCATTCAGTCAGTATCCAGTTGTGTTTCTCGTTGATCATTCTCACCTCTCCAAGAAGATCAGAAACAACAGTTTGAAGAGCGGCAGTGAGACATGGCACACCCGACTTTTGACATTTGGCCATTTGGGGAGAAAAACTTTTTCCCAGCAGCGTTGTTTACATCATGGAGGTGGCTCCAACCCGAATTACGTTCAATACTTATATGCCACAAATAGTATCACACTCTGTCAAAACGTCATATCCAAAAAGGCCAATGCCGCAAGGCGCAAATCAAGTATCACAGGTGGTGCTTTACCTCTGAAAACACTGTTTGTTTGTTTGTTGTTTAACGCCGCACTCTGTAAATAATCGAGTATGGACCAGACAATCCAGTGATTGACATCATGATCATCGATCCACGCAATTGGGATCGATGACATGCTTCAACCAAGTCAGCGAGCCTGACCACCCGATCCCGTTAGTCGCCTTTTACGACAAGCATAGTCGCCTTTTACGGCAAGCATGGGTTGCTGAAGACCTATTCTACCCCGGCAGAAAACACTGAAAATGGAGCTGAATTGCTGAAGTAAGTAAGTAATCATTACATGTAAATAGTTCCATCACAGAATACATAATGGTTTCAAACAGTATCTAGTTCACTGTTAGTTTGTGCTCTTCATGAAAGTGTTATACAACAGATATGGGACAGGTCCAATTAGCATCTTCGACAGAAACCTTGACCCACAGGTCATCTGATATATCACCACACGTTTTGTGCCACCATCTCTCACATGTACTGCACCCGATCATGGTTCATCGTCTTCCTCGTACCACATGTCTCCGCATCTTGTACAGAACTCTTCATCAACTTCCAACAGTTGTTTTTTACCTTTTCCTTTCCCCTTTCCTTTTTTTTCTGACTTTCCCATCATAACATGTGTCAACTGACTGAACATTAGGATAGAGTGGACGATCGTCTGACATACTGTCAGGTGTAATTCCAGGAGTGTTTTCATCAGTTGTAGGTTCTAAGTCTGCTGGGATGACACTTGACTTGGACTGATGTAATAACTCTGGGTGAGGCATAATGTCAGTCAACAGCACTACGTCTGATATTTTCTCAATCAGAACATACTTCTTGTTTGAAAAGTTGAGTTGCACACCGTAGCACTTTTCCAGTGTCACAAGATCATTCTTGGTGAATTCAGTCAATGCACCTGTATCAATCATCACTGATCCCTTCAGTTTCATATGAAACGCGTGCTTGTCACCTGACTGATCTTCTCTCAGATTCTTCAGTGTCAGGGATGCAGACTTGGCCATTTTTTGTTGTTTTGTGAGGACATTTTTCCTGTGTTCCATTGTTTTTTGCTTCCCTATATCCTCGATTAATTTTCGCCTATATTTAGCATCAGTGACATGCAGGTAAGATGTCACAATAAAAGGATATTAATCACATACTGCTATACTTCCACAATTAAAATCGTCCAACACTGTGCTAACATCGTTTGAATCAATATCATCGCATACAACTGATGAGGTAACATTAGAAAAAGGCCTACCCATGTCACAAACAAGTCAGTGTCATTCAGAATTGTTTCATGGACATATTGCAACACTTTTGCTCCATATTTCTGCAGATTGTCTTTGCTGTACAGCGGTAGTCTTTTGTTTTCAAGATCAAGGAAAAACTTGAATGTTGTGTCTGAAATGTTAGTCAATCCACAAGACAAGTTCTGTTTCCTCTGTGTGTCAATGAGGCTGTCCTTGTATTTGGTGGACTCCATTATTTCTGCATGTGTTACAGTTAAATGGTCAAGGAGGAATGCCTTGTCTTTGGCAGTTTTGTCAAGCACAATACGAGCTAAATGTAGATCCTAAGCAATAAATTTCTGTTGATGATATTTTAGTTTGGCAACTGACCGACCCCCCAACACTCGTACCTCACTTTTCCATAAGCGGACACAGGAATTTGTGTATCTTGAAGTGTTATGGGTCTGCCTGTACATGTAGAGTCCTTGTGTCCCTCCACAAACAAGTTTCCTGACCTTCGAAAGTAAACTGCCTGTTAGTAACAAATTCACAGGTTTAGGGGAGAAAAGGGTGGCACATCATGACCTGTACTCAGTGGATGAAACATACTGATGGTATAACTGTAAAACTTGCCCCAGTCTACTGTACCGGAATATAGTGTAGAGTCATTAATTTGTTTCATTTTCTCATTGCTTGCATACAACTCATTCACAAACTTGGAAGTCTTGTTGATGTTCTGCTTGCAGCTGTTGATGTCGGCATTAAGTCTATGCTGCTCGGGGGGCAACGGTTGATGAACGAGTAACATGTTCAGCATGTCATCCACATCTGTGGTCTTGTACCTTGCATCTCCTGGCAAATCTGGACTCACGATCTGTTATGAAAAAAACAAGGATGTGTTTTATATTCCCCGCAACAGATTGGTCAAGTTCTGTAGAAGCAATATGTGACCCCTCTTCTTGTTCCCTTATTGCTTACATGGCAAAACTATCACTTTTCACAATTATGTATGGATATTACGTTATTATGGACGTTAAGCACTTCAAAAACACATCAGGTGAACTTAAAATGATATGTGACAAAAATGTTTTTATTGGGGTTGCACACCCTAAATTTGAAAGAAATGTGAAATTAAATGTAAACACAAACAATTCCAAAGAATCGTTTTCACATACAAAGAACACCACGCGTGTTAATTCCGATGAGGTTAGCTAACTATGGTTTGTAACACACTTTAGGTCCCATGGACTACACATGTGAAATTGAAACAGGATCTAACCATAAATAAGGAAGAAATGTTTCCAACAATGTTGTTGCTTGTTTATATATAGAGTGAGACCCTGTGTATCTATATGTATATGTGTGGCTAAACATTACAATATATCAACCTCAACATCTGAGATGTCAGCATTTCTCTCCATTTCGCTGATGAACTCGAGTTCTGCTTCATCAAAGTCTGACTCATCCTCAAAGTCTCCAATGTATGGTACCTCCTCAACTCCAATATCTTGCTCTGGGAAAACCTGCAGTATGAAATCTTTGACTGTATTGACATGTTATAACATGAAAATTCCTAACAAACATAAACATGATAAATGTTATGGTTATGTTGCAGAACCGTACAATAAACACAAGAATGCATTTCAGCCATGCTTATGTTATGATTATAAATATTATGTTATAAGCTGTTTAAGACTATTTAAGTCTATTTAAATCTCTACCCGTGAAGATTCCGGGGTAGACCCATGCCTGCCGTAAAGGGTATATATGCTTGTCGTAAAAGGCGACTAACGGGATCGGGTGGTCAGGCTCGCTGACTTAGTTGATGCATGTCATCGATCTCAATTGCGTGGATCGATGCTCATGATATTAATTACTGGATTGTCTGGTCCAGACTCGATAATTTACAGACCACTGTCATATAGCTGGAATATTGCTGCGTGCGGCGTTAAACAACAAACCAACCAACCAACCAACCATTTAAATCTCTTTGATGGGTTTATCATGCTTACATGCAATTCAATTTTTATCATTATTTGTTTCTACAAGTAAAATGTTTACCTTTTCACAGCATGATCTTCCAGATGGCCAGTTGGTTCTTCATAAAAAAAACATATACTTCCTGTGAATGCTTTTTGCTGCATGAAGGTTTGTAGAACTGTATGCGAAGGTTATCAGTGTCTACTGATCTACCTACAACTACCCCCATCTGTCCAGGATTGTGGATGTGTTGACAGTTGACTACAACTCTTGGAATGGTTTGCCCTTGTGACTTGAGGATTGTTCTGGCAAATGAGAGTGCTATTGGGAATTGGTGTCTCTCAGCAAGAAGCTTCTGCTCTGCTCAACAGTACTGTAAATCAGTGAATGCTTCCTTCTTGAGTTTAATAACATCATTATGAAACTTAACAACTGGACCATCAATCTCAAGTTGTATGACAGTTCCTTCAAGTCCATTGACCAACTTATAAGAGAGATTCTTCAGAAGCATGAAAGGAGTTTTCACTTTGAGTGCAAGAACCTTATCAGCCTGGACCTTGTCAAAATACCTTTGGTTTCCTAAATCTTCAGATCAGTATACCACACAGTCACCTTGCATCTTCATCAATTCAGAGGAGTTGTGGATATGCACTTCCAATCTAGTACCATATAAATAGACAGGAGGGTCACCATCTGGTAGAGGGCGTGCCAATCCATACATCAGTGTGTTAGTATCCTGGCTAGGACAACCCTTTTCCAGCTCGTTAATGGCAGTTATCAGTCTATAATCTCCTTGCCGTTGTACCTCTGTTAGTTCAACCCTGTGAGTGATACTGGATTTCCAAACTGGCAATGTGAACACAAAGTGACCAGGATCTCTCTGTAAATCATTTGGGATGGGAGGACACTGGAAGAGTGAGTGAGTGAGTGATTTGGGTTTAACGCCGCTTTCAACAGTATTCCAGTTATATCGCGGCGTGTCAGCTTAATGTTGGAGGAAAGCCCAAAGTGATGCAGGTCTAAGACGTTTACCACTTCGGTGAAACCCACGAGCACGGGTATGGTGCTGACAAACCTAGAAACATAATTGGGGCGAACCGGGATTCGAACCCACAATCATAGGTTTCTGGCGTGTCCAAGGGACGCAACACAGCGAATCGCGGCGCCTTAGACGACTGGGCCACCCGTGCCCCCGACACTGGAAGAAGTCCCCAACACATACAACCTGAAGGTTTCCGAAGCATAGGCTTGGATCTCGTATGTTTCGGCAAAGAAACTCAACCTGAAATTAAGATGAACAGCCATCAGAACTAGTTTGCCATTATCATGATTATGATGCATTGTCATTTCATGTGAATGTGAGTTCCTTTTAATAATATTTATGGACATAGAATTTTCCCTTTATCGTTTTTCTCTTAATCTAATTAGTCAACATCTACATAATAAACTTAGGTAGTCTATCTTAAAAGTAATATATAACATGAACAATTAATAAAGAGTAGTGTAAGCGAACTCATATTTCCTTGGAATGATTGAAAAATGAATTAAGACTGTAGATTGATAATTACATATAGATCTCAATCTGTGTGAAAGTTACTGAATCTGCTGTTTTTTAACAATTTATAGATATCTACCTAGCTGAGTCAAATATTAGAACTTACCTGTTCAAACGTGTTTCTGCTGATCATGCTTATTTCATCGACAATAAGTACATCACATTTCCTTATTGCCTTATAGGTGTGCTTATGTTCGTCACTTTTTAATCTTCTCATAAGCTCGAAACTCGAGTACTTCCCATCACGCAAGCCTGCCCAGTGATGAAGTGTCGTGCCATGTTGATACTGGCGTGCAGCAATGCCTGTACTAGCAGTAATATGCACTGTTTTACCTTTTGCTGACAGTTGGTTGGTTTGTTGTTTAACGCCGCACTCAGCAATATTCCAGCTATATGACGGCGGTCTGTAAATAATCGAGTCTGGACCAGACAATACATGGATTAATATCATGAGCATCGATCCACGCAATTGGGATCGATGACATGCATCAACCAAGTCAGCGAGCCTGACCACCCGATCCCGTTAGTCGCTTTTTACGCCTTTTAGATTCTACCCCGGAATCTTCACGGGTCTTTTGCTGACAGTAAGTAGGAAACATGTTTTATGAGGGTCGTTTTCCCTGTCCCTGCTTGACCAATCAGAGCAAGATTGTGACCACTGACAATGATGTTTAGGGCTAAATGATGAGCAGCTGTATATACGAACATGTTTACAAGATGGGGCCATGCTTCGTGCTTCTATAAATAGTTCAACCAATGAGAAACGTTTGCTGCATTCAGCCCGTGTAGTGAGGTAACTTCCGTCCACCTTTTTCTGGTATACGTTGTCGGCGAAGCATAGAGTTGATATCCGATGGCTTTTTAAAAATAAATACGAGGTAATGTGACCACAGATGAACACGATTGTGTAGCCCATGGATTGTTTAGCAAGGAGCGATAGGTGGAAACAAGTGACATTTATATTTCATGCGATATCGAGCTGTGATTCGAACCGAGTGCCAAATCTTGAATAAGAACCTAGATGGCGGGTGTCACTCCTTGTCTCTATGTATATAGAGGGTTGTGATTTTTTTCTATACGAATATATTATGCTACACACGCTATCATCGAGTTCCTGTGGACTAACATGACTAATGAACCACGCAGTTGGTCAATTACATGTCTTTCCCACTCGATACTCATTTCTGCTAAGATTAAGACAGACACTCGTTGGGTATTGGGCAATCTTTCCAACATAGCTTATCAACATCCACGTAATGTGTAAAAAAACATTGCCATAGTGGCAGACGGAAATCACACTGAACATCTGCCCTAGATACTGACCACAACTGGGTTTCTTTGAAGTTGGAAACGTCTTAGACCTGCATTATTCGAGGCTTTCATATTTTAAGTTTACACACCCTGATATAATGGTGTTGATCCCAACTCACTCTCTCTAAAATACCACTTGGATTGAATGGGTGCGTGAGTGGACGATGGTTGAGCTTATCGCTACTTTGAAGGGTGTTTCAGTAATATCGTTGTGTGTCAGCGATGAGGGAGAATATTGTACTTCAGGGACACGTTCCACAAAGCAGCATAACTACGGCTACCATAAACCTCAGTTAAAGTATGGGAGTTACGATCATCCTATTGTCGCCATGTTGAATGGAGCCTAGGTCTTTTGAAACCGCTTATATCCCACGAAGATAATTCTACCCTCTGTTGATATTAAAAAAAACAAGTTATATATTTTGTACAGTCTTGAATTCGTTTTATCTGGGGATCATTAAGTACAAACTAAAGTCTCTACCAGGTTGATTAAGGTGGAAGCAGTTTTGGTTGTAAGCACATATCCCGCTGTTGACAAAAACACATAACACATAAGTTGAACACAGACATTCTTAACTCACTCAGATTCAATCGGCTCCATAACAACGTACAGTAAATGCCTGTCAAATCTTTTAGAAGCTGTTCTTCAGAATGAATTTGAATCAAGATATACTTACCGTTGATGTAGAAGATCCTGTAGATCATGTTCGTCCCTCCCCGGGCAAGGACGTTCTCGTGGTCATAGTCAACGTACTTGAAAAACTCCGTTGATGGTAATTTTATGATCATCCATATGCAACAAACACAGGCAGTAAACACGTGGGAGGGAAGAATATACTCAGCGTATACTCTGTGGCGTTAGTGGTTCACATTTAAGGTTTGTGTTTTAATCTAGGATTGAAAAGGTTAGAAGATTCATAAAAGAAAAGCTGAAGATAGAATAGGAGATAGTGTTTCCGAGTTTTACGCCTTGGACGTCTCAGCCCATCTCGAATTCGTGATTGTGAAGCAAGAACCAGACATAATAAACACTGATGAATCAGGCACAAAGTATTTAAACAGCAACAACGTATTGAGTATGGATTATTACAGGAACGATTATCTTAAGATGAAGGACGTGTTGAGAACCGTGGAAATAAATGTTAAGTCATTTACAAAAACAAAAGTATGTCTATCCACAATGGTAGATTTGGACAGAAGAATTGTATAGATCAAGTGACATGCAAGGGTACTAGTGTGATGGACTACCCCATACCATGCTATTCCCTACATATCCAACCTCCAGGTGTTTGAATTTGACTCTTTATCCTCAGATGCTCACTGTGCAATCTCACTTATCTACCGAAATAGTGTTACTAAAAAATAAACAGTGGCATTTAGAAAACGGAACAAACAACTTTAAAATGAATGCGGTGCCTCTATAAACATAAATGACATTAACTCAATGAATCAACATTTGGAAGAACTTAATTACCTAAATTATATTGTGGACAAACTGAGTGATACTTTTCTCACAGTTGCCGGGAAAACATTTCGTATATATAGTATAAGGAAAAAGGCAAATATAAAGCATGTGAAGACAAACAGGATATGGTTTGGTAAACATTGTACAACTGGAAGAGGAAAATATTACAAGGGTACTCGTGTGGCAAACTACTCCATCTCAACATATGATGATATATATATGACATATGATATTCGACTCTTTATATTCTCAGACGCTCACTGTGCAATCTCACTAACCCTGAATATAGCTACCACCAACATTCTTAATAAATGTGAAGACAATCAAACCATGATTTGGTAAAGGTTGTAAAACTGAAAACGGTAAATATTATGAAGGCAGATATAACAAGATAAAAACTGCTCAGAGTTAAATGGGGTAATCAATGCGAGCTGAACACATGAAACTGCTCCAGTTAAATGGGATCGCCTTCACAAGAACTCTTTTAATTTGGAAGAATGAAGACAAAGAAAATTAGCCAGATAAAAATGGTATCAACATTAATCTAAACTCCAGATATACAACTCTGAATTAACGTATAACCTCATCGGAAATAGCTACTGCTATGACTCAAAAACAACAAAGCTATTGATCTAAACTCCAGATATAGCACTCTGAATCAACGTATAACCTCATCGGAAATAGCCACAGCTATGGCTCAAAAACAACAAAGCTATTGGACTTGGTTATGTCAATAACGAATATATCTCCAGCACTGCCATGCTTATATTAAGGACTTTTGAACTCAACCTCAGCAAAATATTTCACACAGGACATTTCTGTAATGCATGGCTTCAATGGGCAATCGGATCTCTCACGTTAGTCAGCTGTATCCGTGGCATTCCGTCCTCGAGAAAGTTCAGAACAGAAAAGTTGTTTTCAGTTTGTCTACATATTCACCATTATAACAATATCCCTGTAATGCCAAACATGTCTATATTTTTCAATATGCGTGATGCACGTTGTGAAGGATAAATGGTATATAATAGGTATAAAAAAAGTTTATATGGTTAAGACCTTCACTCACGGTCAGTATCGTATTAATCAAAGACTTTGTAGAACTCGGAAACGTCAAGCTGTCCGTTGTTGTCCGCGTCGACTGTGTTGAAGGAAGTGATGATGATAGCAAGTATGTACGGAGTGAGTGAGTGAGTATGGTTTTACGCCGCTTTTAGCAATATTGCAGCAATATCACGTCGGGGGACACCGGAAATTGCGGGGTTGTCGTAGCTCCGGGTTGGGTGCTGAAAGTGAAAACATCTTCAACAGGAGGAGAACATCAAGGTTACAAAATTCACGGCCCCAGTAAAGCTTTGAAAATGTTTGGTGTTTGACATGTGGAGTGGGGGACATTTGTCTTATACCATATGTTCCCATGTGGTTTCAGTCAGGTGAACAATTGACTTGCCTTTGCACGTGTTTGTTTCAGGTGCCACCTGTTCGGGCATGATACGCTTATCTTTCCGCAAACACCTGGTATCATTACTATTTGATAATGATTAATAAAACACCTGGTGTCATCACTATTTGATAGTGATTCATAAAACAGCTGGTGTCATCACTATTTGATAGTGATGCATAAAACACCCGGTGTCATCACTATTTGATAGTGATTAATAAAACACCTGGTGTCATTACTATTTGATAGTGATTCATAAAACACCCGGTGCCATCACTATTTGACAGTGATGCATAAAACAGCTGGTGTCATCACTATTTGATAGTGAATCATAAAACAGCTGGTGTCATCACTATTTGATAGTGATTCATAAAACACCCGGTGCTATCACTATTTGACAGTGATGCATAAAACAGCTGGTGTCATCACTATTTGATAGTGAATCATAAAACAGCTGGTGTCATCACTATTTGATAGTGATGCATAAAACACCCGGTGTCATCACTATTTGGTAGTGATGCATAAAACACCCGGTGTCATCACTATTTGATAGTGATTCATAAAACACCTGGTGTCATCACTATTTGATAGTGAATCATAAAACACATGCGCATGATACAGTTGGACATTTGGCTGAGTTAGTTGAACATGGAAAGAGTTTTGCTCTTTTATTAGGATGACACAACTTAATTCCTTCAGGAGACACAACATGCAAACACTTACATGTATGTTGGAAAACCGAGCGTACCTGCCAAGAGCGTCAGCACAGTAATACTTAGCATTCTGAAAATAATGATAATTGATATTCACAAAGCTGTTAAATGCTGGGTAGGTTACTTGGTGTATTAGCCATTGCCAATTTGAAGTGAATGAGTGTGGTTTTACGCCGCTTTTAGCAATATTCCAGCAATATCATGGCGGTGGACTTCAGAAATGGGCTTCACACATTGTACCCATGTCGGGAATCGAACCCGGGTCTTCGGCGTGACGAGCGAACGCTTTAGCAACTAGGCTACTCGACCGCCCCGCCAATTTGAAGGAATATAATGAAGAAACTTTGGCTGAAGGCAGTCAGGGACACACTGCAAACGTAACCAAACACAACCATGATACCCGTATCCAATACATTGCCATGGTATCCATTTCTTGTTTTACCCAACACCAGGCATGGGTGTATACTTTCCCTTGCCCAGCAGGGGAAAGCTTGACAGTAGACATTTTATCACAAATAAATGTACATACATTTACATATACACGAAGAAGGTTCATCCTCGCTAGTCTGTGATTTTATGTCTTGTGAACCCAAGAAGGTATTACCGATTATTTGTTTGAATTAAGAGTTTTAATGACTACTTTGTAATTCGATTTCTTTGCAAAAGATCATAGCGTTTTGTTCAGATCACATTGGTTTTCACAACTGTGAGATGTGACATAATATCGCATCGATCAATCCAAATTGCCTGTCATTGCAAGAATTGGCAGGTTCAAATATCGGAAAGTCATACAACCAATGTTTCTACCATTAACAGCATAGCTAATCCAATACACGCTGTCAGGTACGATGACACGCAATCAACCAAGTCACAGCTTGAACAACCGATCCATTAAGTTGACTCTTACAACCAGCACAGGTTACATGGGAACAGTTCTTACCCGACTTCATCAGGGTTTTGTTATGCTTTAACATTTATGGCGCGGTGAGGTAGCCTAGTGGTAAAAGCGTTCGCTCGTCACGCCGGAGTTCCGCCTTCGATTCCCCAAAAGGGTACCGTGTGTCCAGTCTCACTCTCCCAATTAACATACGGGCAGGATCAGGTAAAACGATTGACTTACTTGTTCAGAAAATGTTTTCGGGATAGTGAAACACATTTACCCCTTGTGGACATTATATAGGTTTAATGTGATAAGATAAGGTTATTTTTCAGATCGGAATGTTGCACTTTTCCTTGCTCGCTTGCTAACTCGTGTTTTGGTATAAGGAACATTGTGCTATCTCTGCAGTGGTATTTCAGTGTTGTGGAAAAATGCAACCTGTTTGGTTGTGGATGATACGAGTCATGACATTTTTA
This sequence comes from Haliotis rufescens, assembly GCF_023055435.1. Classification (NCBI taxonomy): domain Eukaryota; kingdom Metazoa; phylum Mollusca; class Gastropoda; order Lepetellida; family Haliotidae; genus Haliotis; species Haliotis rufescens. The sequence continues at coordinate 30,879,849 of NW_025964372.1, forward strand.
GGAGTGGTGTGATTAGACAGGGATGTAATGTGTGAAAGTTTTAGATTTTAACTAACACACATATGTATATAATATATATGCAGGACAGGGTAGAGAGGCCACTCATTAATTACAGGAGAACTCGCAGTCATTCTCTTAATGGGTTCATAAGATCATTATTGATGTAGAACATTGATCTCAATTGCAAGACTATGTAATGCGCAGGCAGAACAGAAACGATTGTAAATTAAGGGCCCTTGTGTTGATAAATGTTGTCGAGAGATCTTAGAGGGATACAAAAGTTTTTTTATGACCAATAAAATTAAGCAAGCATGATGTCGTACCTATTTTGCATTCTGAACCTATGTGTGCTGGCCGGGCAGTTTAAGGAGCCGGATTTCGCTGTACAGGCTTGCACCCATGAACACGCCAAAAATCTATGGTCGTTGGTTCAAATCCCGATTATTTGTCTAGGTTTGTCAGCACCATTTCGTTGATTTAACCAAATGGTAAATGTCTGAGACCTGCATCACTTCGGGAATACCTTCCCCATCAAGCTGACACATCCGCGAATATAAGAAGGTAAGTTTTTAAAAAATAACTTTATTTGTTCCCGAAAATGACTGAACAAATTAATTTGTTCTCAGGTTTGACCACCAACATAAATATCATGACTCAAACACACATAATGTTCACTGATAAGGCTGATTCTGTCAGCTAACATACTTTATTTTCTTTCACCCACAACATATCTATTGTATGATTTAATCTTGATAAATATACAGCCAATGTTCATATAAGACACCCGGTTTTTTTTTTCTTTTCACACATTGACATGTATGATCTCTCGCGTTTAGAATGCTGTTTTCTGTTGTGTTTCTAAGGTAATGAACTAATTGTATTTTTCGGGGAAACGTCCGCCACTAGCCGTACTAGCCGACCGCTTCCGTCGTCTAGCGGCAGAGCGCCCGCCGACGAGAGCGGGAGGTCCGGGGTTCGATCTCCGGCCAAGGGAGGTTAAAAGACGGTACTTGTTGCTACCCTGTCTGGCGCTCGGCATTAAGGGGCTAAAACAAGGACTGGTCGGCTCGGATACAGAATACTGTGTCTGAGTGGGGTATTCATGTTAAGCTGCAGCATGGTATCTCAGTGAGCTAGCACTATAACTCGGCATCAGTCCGAACTAGTACAAGCAGCCACACACACGTGCATGCACGTCGCTATATAAGTGCAATAATCTTGGACGCGACGTTAAACCCCTTTTCACCTCACCTATCTCTTCTTTATTTTCTTATTCAGATTTACCATGAACTATTTAAACGACCTGTATATGTGCACCAGGTGAGTCATGACAGAGTTTCCTCTGACGTACAATGAAGAGGATTCTTTTGAAAAAACTCAATATGGAAATTATCATTTGTCCCCAGATAATCAAACATATAAAAACATAAGTTCAAAGATCATTCTGCAAAATGCGTTTTCAGTTACTAATGCTTTTATCTGCTACATTTATCAATTGTGTTTGTAAATATTCCGTATTCTCTTTTACAAAAAACAAACTTCAAATTTAGCTGACTGTATCCAGCATATATCAACCTAAAATGACATCTTTGACCATATCAGAGTTAGGAGATGCTTGGTTCATGTATACCTTGACAATTCTGTTTACACTAATGTGTATGCCAACAGTTATCCCCGCATTAACAGCTACTTTCCTAAAATCACTAATTGAAGAACATTCTAGAAAATATGTTTTTAATATATAAGATTAAGGATGTTTTTCTTATGCTGCTCCTTTCAATTGTGTTTGGAAAGTCTCTGAAATGTTCCGTTATTTTCTTTTAACTTTTAATTTTCTGAAACTAACATCTTTGACCAGATCAGCGTTAAGGAATGATTGGTTGATGAATACTTTGACAATTCTGTTCACACTAATGTGTATGCCAACAGCTATCCCTGCATCAACAGCATCCTACTGTGGACAAATGGGTTCACACTTCAGGATAACCCCAAATCCGGTGTGGAATAAAGACTTCAACTTGAACATTTCTTTTTTCTGAACCTGGACCATGAAGACCAGTGGTTGATAACATGAGCAATGAACAGTTGGTGTGCGATACCACACAAATAGCCATATCACATGACGAACCCACGCGATTCTCACTTCAGCCAAATTTATGACAAACACGCTTTGGGTATTGTATAATATTTCTCGTAACTTGAGTTATCAACCCCCTTCAAGTAATGAGTCAAAACACATTGCCATATTGGCTGACGGAAATCACACATCTCCCCTAAATACTGACTAAAACTGGGTTTCCTTGAAGTTTGAAACGTCTAAGATCTGCATTATTCGAGGCTTTTTTTCTTATTTTAAGCCGACACTCCCTGTTATAACGGTGTTGAACTCTAAAAATACCACTTATATTGATTGGGTGCGGGAGTGATCGAGGGTTGGGTTTAACGCCACTTTGAAGGGTGTTTCAGTAATATCGTGGTGTGTCAGCGATGAGGGAGAATGACGTTCTTCAAGGTCGCGTTCCACAAAGACACATATATTATCTACGGCTATCATAAACCTATGTGAAAGTATGGGACATATGATCATCCTAGCCCTATGGTTGTTTTGTGGAACGGAGCCCAGGTCCTTCGATACCGCTTATATCCCACAAAGATAATTCTCATCCTCTTTTGATATTACAAAACACAGTTGTATTTTGTACAGTCTTTATTCCTCTTTATCTGGGAATCATTAACTACAAAACTAAAGTCTCTCCACAGTTTTATTCAGGTGGAAGCAGCTTTTGTTGAATCCACATGTGCCTCTGTTGACAAAACACACAACACATAAGTTGAGCACAGACATTCTTAACTCACTCAGATCCAATCGGCTTATTCCGCTACGCGATATCACGGGTAGCAGTGGAGTAGTGACATTGCACGATTTCACTTTATACAGTATATAGACCAACACCTTCTGTACATCAGAACCGTCCATTTTGCAACAAGTGTCTTTTATGGTCAATAGAAGTTAGTATATGATTTTATATCTTGCAACATTGATATAAACTCTTCAAAAAAAAAATAAACGCACAGGGAGTATGTAGTTTATTGAACCTGACTACACACAAAATCCGGTATATAAATTGCACATATGTTATTGGAAAATGTTGGTGGCCTGATATTCGACAAACGGTTCGTCAAAACGCAGCCATTATCGATTTGCAATATCATAAACGGCATTGTTTTCACACTTGTTCTAAAATGTCTTGGGGAAAAACAATAACGCAAAATGCACGTGTAAGTTATCGCATTCGTAACTCGTGGTAGTAACTATAAAAAGGCAAGCATAAGCCAATAATTTGTCATTCAATTGTCGATATTTTTCAAGTTCGAAAATGCCGAGACTCAGCGCTGCCGGTCGGACATAGTATCTTACTTAGTACCCCAAATTCTAAATGTCTCCGAAAGAAGTCAAACTTGTTGCCATGGAAGCAGGAAAATATTATTTTGTAAAATTCCTAAATAGCAAAAGGCACGATTTCAGCCCTTGATTAATACATGTGCCAAATTTGGTTGAGTAGGTCTGCTCCGGAAATGACACCTAACCCCGTTTCAGCTGAGTCTAACTTGTTTCCATGGGAAGATGGGAAAATATAGAAATATTCCTAAATAGCAAAAGGCACCACTTCAGTCCTTGGTAAATACATTTACCAGGTTTGGATGAAACGTCTTTCAAAGCGATCAATTTGTGCTACTGAAACGACACCAATCACCAGCCTTTTGAGATTAAGAACTAATTGTTTCCATGGAAACCGAGAAAAATAAGAATGCCAAAAAAAACCACTTCAGGATCTGTTTGATATATCTGCGAAGGTTTGTTAAAAGATATTGAACCGTTTTTTGAGTGGTGCTCCGAAAACGAAATCCACCAACTATGAGACAATGCCAAAAATCGGTAAATAGTACAAGGCACCACTCCAAGACCTGTTTTATATATCTTCCAATTTTTGTTCAAAAATATTGAACGGTTTTCGAGTTATGCTCTGGAAACGAAATGATCACGGAACCTGTTCCTGAACATGCTGGAAAAATCATTTGTCCTCAGGTTATAATACAAATTCGTTTGAGCTCAGTTATTAAAAATATTCATTTGAACTCAGGTTAATAAACACATTCGACCCGTGAAGATCCGGGATAGAATATATCTTCAGCAACCCATGCTTGCCGTAAAAGGCGACTTTGCTTGTCGTAAAAGGCAACTAACGGGATCGGGTGGTCAGGTTCGCTGACTTGGTTGATGCATGTCATCGTGCCGTAAAAGGCGATTATGCTTGTCGTAAGAGGCGACAAACGGGATCGGGTGGTCAGGCTCGCTGACTTGGTTGATGCATGTCATCGGTCCCAATTGCGTGGCTCGAGGCTCATGATGAGAATTACTGGATTGTCTGGTCCAGACTCGATACACATATTATCATATTGGCAGACGGAAAACACACTTAACCTCTCCCCTCGATTAGAATCACCCATATTTTTTTTCTGAATTTGGAGACCTGCATAACTCGAGGCTTTCTTCTTATATTAGCTGACACTCTCTGATTAGACGGTGTTGAACCAAACTCACTCACTCTAAAATACCACTTAGATTGAATGGGTGCCTGAGTGAACGAGGGTTGGGCTAACGCTACTCTGAAGGGTGTTTCAGTTATATCGCGGCGTTTTAACGATGAGGGAGAATGGAGTGGAGCAGGGTCATGTTCCACAAAGCGACATAGCTACGGCTATCATAAACATACACGTGTGTTAAAGTATGGGACTAATGATCATCCTAGCCCTATGATTGCTTTGTGACACGCAGCCCAGGTCCTTTGATACAGCTTAGATCCCACGGGGATAATTCTTTCCTCTATTGATATTACAAAACACAGTTGTATATTTGTATATTCTTTATTCGCCTTTATCTGGGGATCATTAAGTCCAAACTAAAGACTCTCCACTGGTTGATTCAGGTGGAAGCAGCTTTGGTTGTATGTACATGTGCCTCTGTTGACAAAACACACAACACATAAGTTGAGCACAGACATTCTTAACTCACTCAGATCCAATCGGCTTATTCCGCTACGCTTTACCTCGGGCAGCAATGGAGTAGTGACATTGCACCATTTCACCAATGCATATAGACCGACCCCTCCACGTATGGGTCGTACATCAGGGTCGTCCATTTTGAAACAAGTTTCTTTTATAGTTGACAGAAGTTGGTTTTATGATTTAATGTCTAGCAATATCGGCATAAGTGTCACAAATTCTCACCATATTGAGTTTTTGTTAAGTGATAGCCATGTGAACAAATGAAATTAGTGACTTTGGTTTGCGATTCATGTCAGTGTATCTATATGTAATCCTCCCAATGCCTGTTCCATCACCTATGTATATACTATTGATTAAGTTAGTTACCCTTGAAGATCCGGGGTAGAATAGGTCTTCAGCAACCCATTTCTGCCGTAAAAGGCGACTATCGGGATCGGGTGGTCAGGCTCGCTGACTTGGTTGATGCATGTCATCATGTCATAATTGCGTGGATCGATGCTCATGATGTCAATAACTGGATTGTCTAGTCCAGACTCGATTATTTACAGACCGCCGTCATAGAGCTGGAATATTGCTGAGTGCGGCGTAAAACAACAAACAAATCGATTAAGTAAGTGTGTGATTATATCCTACAGATGCAGCAATACCGTGCCAAGAATTACCAACATTAGTCTCTTGTATGTACGAATCAATCTTTCCTTGTCAGTTTGAACTTTCATATTTACTCACGGTGGCTGTGGTGTTGAAGGTCTTTAATTACGTGCTGGTAAACCTAAATAGGAAAATATACACGCGTCAAGGACATAGTATAATATTATTTATTATACATAAATTATGGGTTTAAAAACACATCCTATCCAGATATTCTCTGCTCAAAGCATGTAGTCATATGCTCTTTTGAAGACGATAATCTTGAGAGGTTATTGCAAGCTGCTGATATCCTAGGATCTAGTGACATCCACTCATTCCATCGAGCAGCGCCAGAACTGCTACAGGTCCTGTTTCCATACATTGTTGTTCGGGCTGGTCTCGCCACCATCAGTGCAGATCGTATGTTCATATATCTACTGATTTGTCTGTTATTCCATATCTCATTGTATACACTTTTGCTGATGTCATTCACATGGTTTCTCAACTGAATGTTGAATCAATGATCATGCCCAGATTTCTTGCGCGACTAGTTGGTTGAACCATACAGTCCCCAACTCGCACACTGGGAAGTTGAACCCTGGGATGCATTAGTTTTGAACTGATGATCAAAATGTCAGGTGGAATATAACTAGACTGAATGAAACCAAAATGTGTATCTCACTTTCTTACCGTCTTATATTCGTGGATATATTCTCTGATGGTGATGGTACCGTCGTCTTAAAATATGAAAAAGAGCAAATGCAGGATTATTTATAGTAAATTTCGGCTTTTGTGCTCGGGTAGCCACTTATATTTTGTTTGGAAGCAGACAAATACCTGGTAGTAAACTGTGGGACAATGTAGTCAATGGCCTAAGTAACCATTTCTTCAAATAAACGTTAGGGCCCGTTACACAAAGACTCCTCAGCACTATGGCTGGTTATCTATATAAACAATGTTATGTGCTGCCAAGACATGGTCTCAATTTCAAAAGGGTTAAAACTAAATAAGTATTTACAAAATGTTTAAGCCTGTGTTGATACTTATTATTTCAAGATTGCATTTTGCATTCGATTGCGAATGTCCTAAGTCCCTTTCTTCTTTCATTTCTTTTCATCAATGAATTGATCACTAAAATTAAATCTTCATGTACAAATAATATGCAACTGCTTCCTGATCTTGTTGAAATATTTGTATTTCTCGTTGCTGATGACTTGGTATTATTGATATACTTGGTTATTTTACTCAAAAGAAAAATGGAAAAATCAATTTATTGTTAATTGCATTCAGAAGTTAATCTTGAGAATACCAAATGTCTTGTTTTACAAAGGGTGCCAATTTATCTTGTCTTTGTGCATCAATTTATACAAATTTGAAGTGGCATAAACCAGCAGAACATGTAAGCCAACACTATCCCGTCGATGTAAATTAGAACAATTGTCATACGATGCATATTTTAAAATATTTTATTGTTAGACACTGCCCATTCTAGTGTGCTGATAGAGGGTCATCATAAACACGAATGTTCAGAAAAGTTCTAAATTGGAATAATGCTGAGTGTAGCGTTAAACAACAACAAACATGACAAGAATTGGGTATTGTGGACTAGAGGTGCTAAGGTGACTGACCATACAACGAGGAGTCTAGCTAAATGAAAATTACTCCTCAAGTGTAACAGTTGATCAGAGTGAATATGACCATTAATATCAGTAACCAGTATTTCAAGAACATTTTCAAGAACCGCATATAGACCAACTAAATGTACCTGTGATTGCAATGTAACAACGAAAATATAGCATATGCTACTGAAATAAGGTCACCATTACCTACATGTATACCCTTATTATTAGTTTGGCATCATTTGTCATAAATATGAACAATGGCAAGCATATACACCTACATTGTGACTGTGACGCAGGTCATTACCGTCCTGTCCAGAGGACAGACCCGCTCCAAGTATGACATGTTGGTTGGTTGGATTGTTATTTAACGCCGCACTCAGCAATATTCCAGCTATATGACGGCGGTCTGTAAATAACCGAGTCTGGACCAGACAATCCAGTGATTAATATCATAAGCATCGATCCACGCACTTTGGATCGATGACTTGTATCAACAGTCAGCGAGCCTGACCCCCCGATCCCGTTAGTCGCCTTTGTCGGCAAGCATGGGTTGTTGATGACCTATTCTGCAGACTGAATTTGAAACAAGATATACTTACGGTCAGTGTCGTAGATCCTGAAGACCCTGTTTGTCTCTCCCCGGGTAAGGACATTGTCGTGGTCATGGTCAACGAACTTGAAAACCTCTCTCGCAACGGCCTTGTTAGTATGAGTGCCATGCACGTACTCATGGAGGGTCAGTTTATGGTCATCTACAGGCAACAAACACGTATGAGGGGAGAATATACTCAGCGTGTACTTTGTGACGTTAGAGGTCCGCATTTATAATTAAGTGTTGCATTTTAATGTGGGATTGGAAAGAAATTTTATGAAGCTGAAGATAGAAGATGAAATAATGTTTCAGAGTTTAACGCCATGGACCGCTCCGCCAATCTTGAAATCGTGATTGAAAAGCAAGACCCACATATAATGAACACTGAAGCATTCACAAAATATTTGAACAGCAACAATGTATTACATGAACGATTGTCTAAAGACGAAGGACGTCTTTACCACTATGAAAGTAAAAGTTGAGACATTTGCAAAAACATAAGTATGTCTATCCACAATGGTAGAATTGGACAGAACAAATGTATAGATCAAGTGACATGCAAGGGTACTAGTGTGATGGACTATTCCATACCATGCTATTCCCTACATATCCAACCTCCAGGTGTTTGAATTTGACTCTTTATCCTCAGATGCTCACTGTGCAATCTCACTTATCTACCGAAATAGTGTTAATAAAAAATAAACAGTGGCATTTAGAAAATGGAACAAACAACTTTAAAATGAATGCGGTGCCTCTATTAACATTAATGACATTAACTCAATGAATCAACATTTGGAAGAACTTAATTACCTAAATTATATTGTGGACAAACTGAGTGATACTTTTCTCACAGTTGCCGGGAAAACATTTCGTATATATAGTATAAGGAAAAAGGCAAATATAAAGCATGTGAAGACAAACAGGATATGGTTTGGTAAACATTGTACAACTGCAAGAGGAAAATATTACAAAGTCAGATGTAGAAAAAAACCCAGCTCAGTATAAAATGGGGTAATCAATGAGAACAGAAACACATGAATCCCCTTCCCAGAGACATTTTTCAACAGAAGTTAAACAATGTCCATAAGAGCGACAGTAAATTATTTTGGAAACTGTTAAAGTGAGCGTTGAAAGAACGTCGAATATGGATAAACTATTTTTTATTTGGAAGAATGAGAAAAATGAAAATGCGCAGTATATAAATGATATCAACATTAATCTAAGCTCCAGATATACAACTCTGAATCAAGGTATAATCTCATCGGAGGCAGCCACTGTTATGACTCAACATAGCGATTGGAAATGATCATTAACGAATATACATCATTATGTTAAGAACCTATGAACTGCTTCTTAACAAAATATTCGACACAGGACATCTCCGTAATACATGGCTTCAAGGAAGAATCAGTTCAATTTAAAAAAAATATAGGCTAATACAAAACCTTAGAGAATAACCGTCCTGTTACCTAAGTCAGCTGTTACCGTGACATTCAATCATCGAGTGAGGTCAGACCAGAAAAAGCTGTATTCAGTTTGTCTATATATTTACCATTATAACAACTTATTCAATATACCTGTAGTGCGAAACATGTCTAGAGTTAATGACTCTTAATATGAGTGAAGTTCTTTGTGAAGGCTAAATGGTATCTAAGAGAAAAAACAACTTTCATTTAGATAAGAACTTCACTCACGGTCAGTGTCGTATTTATCAAAGATTTTGTAGAATTCGGACACTTCAAGTTGTCCGTTACTGTCCGCGTCGACTGCGTTGAAAGAAGTAGTGATAATAGCAAGCAGGTCCAGGGTTGTCGAAGCTCCGGGTTGGGTGCTGAAAGTTGAATGTTGACGAAAATCTCCAGCGGGAGGCGAATATCTAGGTTACAGCACTCAATGCCCCAATAAAGATTTGAAAATGTTTTATGGTTGACATGTGGAGTGAATGACATTTAAATTGTACCCTATGCTCCCACATGCATGTTGCCCCAGTCAGGTGAACAATTGACTTGACTTTCGTATGAACATAGAGAACATGGAAAGAGTTTGCGCTTTTATTAGGATGACACAATTTAATCCCTTTAGGAGACACAACGTGCAGCACTTACGTTGGAGCACCTAGCGCACCTGCCAAGAGCGTTAGCACAATAATACCCAGCATTCTGAAAACAAAAAAATAATTGATACTCACAAAGCCCTAAAGTGATGGCTTGGTTACTTGGTGTATTATCCATTAGAAGGAAGGAAATGAAGAAACACGTATATGTCAGCAGTAGATCGACAAGAACAAACGAGACATTCATTAAAGTATGCATCGTTACAAAAGTAAGGTAAATGTTACAGATCCACAACAAAACAAAATAGAATAAAGCTAAGAAATACCTAGCATAATTCATGAACTACTACAAAGATGATCAAAGCATTTAATTTAAGCACATTATCACAATTTATGATACAGGCCAATTTGTATTTGAGACAAGTTATCCCAAACGACAATCTTATAATAAGCGAATACTTAATTCCTTGATCCATGGACAAGTGTCTCTAAACATGGCGACCATAGATATATTTACATCAGAATCTTTAACAGTTCGAAACAATTTGTCAAAATTGAACGCAAATTTCATCTGGAGTTTACAAAGGAAACACTATGCGAAATTCGGGATTTCCTCAAAGATAAAATCTATGTGACTGCTTACATCATATTTCCTACGGTTTTTGAAACGTTTACATCGCTTTTATGTACAAAATGCCGATATCAGCCTACAAGTAAACAAATCTGGTCCGAATCGAATACATCGCCATCCGATAGCAATTCCTAGTTTTACCCACCATCAAGCATGGGTGTATACTTTCTTTTGCCGACAGTTTGTGCTTGACAATGAACATTTCATCACAAATGCAGGTACATACATTTACAAATACATAAAGGAGGTTCATCCTCGTCCGTCTGTGACTTTATGTCGAGTGAACTCGACCGATTGCCGATTTTGGGTTTAAATTAAAACAAACCCGTTTCGATGACTACTTTGTTGTCCCATTTTTGAGGAGTGACAAGTGAGGAGTGACTATCCAAGCGTCAGCAATATGTGACCTTCTCACGGTCACATACTGCAACGAAAACACGTTAACCCGGGGACGCTGTCTTCAATGTGTATATCAGATGACTGAGTGTGTGATTTGTTTGTTTGTTGTTTAACGCCGCACTCGCAATATTCCAGCTACATGTATATGACGGTGGTCTGTAAATAATGGAGTCTGCACCAGACAATCCATTAACTATCATCATGAGCATCGCGCAAATGGGATATGATGACATGCATTAACTAAGTCAGCGCGCCTGACAACCCGACCCCGTTGGTTACCTATACGACAAGCATAGTCGCTTTTTTATGGCAAGCATGGGTTGCCATAGACCTAATCTATCCCGGATTGTCACGCATCTTTTAACAACTGTGCAATGTGACACAATATCGCATCGACCATTCAGAATTGCCTACAATTGCTAGAATTTGCAGGTTCAATTATCGGGTAATCATACAACGAATGTTTCTACCATTAACTTAATAGCCAATCCAATACACGCTGTCAGGTACGATGACACACAATCAACCAAGTCACAGCTTGACCAACCGATCTATTAAGTCGACTCTTACGAACAGCACAGGTTACTTGGGAACATTTCTCACCCACCGTCATCAGGGTTTCGTTATGCTTCAACATAAATGGTCCAGTGAGGTGGCATAGAGATCAACGCGGTCGCTCGCCACCCCAAACGCCCGCGTTCGATTCCCCCACATGGGTACAACGTGTCAAGTCCATTTCTCGTGTCCCCCACCATGATATTGCTAAATCAGCGTAAAACCATTCTCAGTCACCCACTTAACAGTTACACAATACACATACTCCTCATACATGTACACACTACACATGTACACCGCCTTTGTAGCACATAGTTTCACGCAGTGAGGCTATACAGGCAGAATCAGCTAAAACGATTTACTTACTTGTGTTCAGACAATGTTGTCGGGAAAGAGAAAGACATTTACCCCTTGAGGACATTATAAAGGTTTTTATTTGATAAGATAAGGTTATTTTCAGATCGGAATGTAACAACAGTGTCAGTGGGACAGTTCGTGTTTTTTTCACGAGACATTTTTCATGACTCTTGCTCGCTTGCCAACACGTGTTTTGAAATAAGGAAAAATGTGCTATCTCCGATGTGGTATGACAGTGTGGTGGAAAAATGCAACCTGTTTTGTTGTATACCAGACGAGTCATGCCATGTTTAGGAGTGGTGTGATTAGACAGGAATGTACTGTGTGAAAGGTTAAGATTTTTACCACGCTTACGACAATTGTACAAGTCTCTGTAAAAACTCTGATCAGTTCTGAATTGAAAAAGGCAACATTACCTTATGTGCAACAAGGAACAGTTCAATTATGATATCTATTAATGGTGTAGTTTTGATCCCTCCAATGGCAATTACCTAATACAAAACAAACTATTACAAGGATGTGTCTATTTACTGACGCTATTCCCTTGTGGGGGAATCAAACCCGGGTCTTCAGCGTGACGAGCGAGACTTTAGCCACTAAGCTACCCCACAATCACTTGTTAAACCAAAACAGATTTGAATACTAGTGTGAGAAAAACGATTGCAAATACTTTATCTTCCATTGTACAATATATGCATTTGCATGCTGATTAGTTGTAGTTGGGAAAGTGAAAATAATCTTCCCTAACATCTTGGATTCCTGAAATATGCTTTATGTTCACAGGAACTCCAAAAGAATATCTAAGAACCAGTAAAATACGGAATATCATTTTGGTACAAACACCGTCACAAACACTGACCTATTAAAAGAAAAATGATCACAATTATGCTCAAAAATCTTGCCTGAGACTTCAAACAAACAGAATATAAAGTCTAACCTTCGTGTGCTTCGTTACTAAAATTCTAGGCTCCTATTAAAATTTCGTTTTTGACTACTTTTGATATCCCTCAACCTAAAACCTATACTGAAACTACAATTCACATTTGACCAGCTTGTACGTGTTTCGAAAAAGTCTGTGTATTACTTTAATTCTCATTTGACTGTATCTTTACAGGTTGATCTTAGAGCCATAAATTAGGCCAGTATTTCTTATCTACTACTCGCTCAGAAATGCTTTATTATCTTTCTCAACCGCTTCTCATAGAGTAAATATATTCAGTCGGCGGATACCTATAAATCACTAACCTATCACACAAGAGTGATATGAATTTGTATTTATAACAGTACACATATTTTATTCACAACATGACGCTATAAACTAACCTACTGGCATCTCAGCATGAGTAAAGTGTAAAGTATCATGCAAGTATCACTGAACGGGTGTTGGAGAAGCTGAACATACAATCTGTCTGCGAGACAATGCCTGAAGCCTGCAACATAGCATGTCGAGACAACACTTTGGTATTTCTCCAATTCATTGATTTGACGTTACAGTCTCCACTTAATAATCGCCCAAAGTCAGCCTAACATGTTCCAAAATATATCATACCTTGGTAAAAGAATCCCAAAAAACATTCTAAAGTAATGGACAGATGCAAGCAGTTATGAAGTGAACCACAATACACTTCTACTAATTGGATTATTCAAGTTGCCATGTAAAAAGGTCACTTCGGTAAAACGGAAAACAAAAGGCTTTTAAAAAAACGCTTCAAGGCTTGCGCTGTCTCAGCATTGAGGCACTACTACGTCTGGTCTTATTAAATCACTTCTGAGAACAGATAAATTTCTGCAGAAGCACGTAACGCCAGAAATCTCACAGCTCTTGTTCAGTTTGTTTTACAATCACAAGTGGCCGACCATTTGATATTCGAGGGCAGGGACTGGGATTTTGGGAGACAATTTATTTTCGCAAACAAGTGCAACTCTGCACAGCGAATCGCGGCCTCTCGGACGACTGGGCCACCCGTGCCCCAACAAACAATAGGAGCCTGAAGTAACGACTAGAGAGTATAGTTCTTGACATTGTTGTGAAACGTTTGGCCAAACCAGAAACAGACTCAGCCAAAGACCCTGTGTTTGTTAATTGAATTTGACTTTGCAAACAAGGGAGTTGGTGCCTTAAATTTGAGTAATATTCTCATACAATTTATTTTCCTACACGAACACCATTTAATACGTTTTGTTCCTACACGAACACCATTTCATACGTTTTGTTCAATTATAGAAACACGTTGCAGAACATGCAGCTCGAGATGTACATTCAACTACTTGTGGCTGCCCAGACTCATCATACTGCTACCAACCTGTAGGTCATATAATCAAAGGTGACTTCTATGATGTTGACAATAACAACCTTCCTCAGTTATTCAAATATGGACAAAAATGTCGCGGGCAGCCTCCAAACAATTGGGATCACAACGGATACTGTGGAAGTATATGCCACAAATACGCCAGAAGAGAAGAGGTACCTGTTGAATGTCTTTCAGAGTGGGTTAAGTCAGTTCGTGATGGTGTCCTTGTTTTATGTTCAAACTGAAAGAGATAAAAATGAATTGGAATAAACCTTTTCTGTCCCAGACAGTTGTCATCCAAACTTTGGTGAGCCTACATGAACAGTTTGTAGTTGTTCCCACTGACAAGGCCTAAAATAACATAGCCATTGTGTAAGCATCACTACATTAATTGTTTGATCAAATAACTCAGTGGAAGTGCGACATATCAAAATAATGCCACATATAAGGCCAGCATGTTAACTGAGGAAGAAATCTGCCAAAACCATGCATCAGTACAATCAGCTTTGGATTTGACTCTAAAACCTGAAGTCATCTCCCTTTTTCTTCTGTTCTTGATTCTAAAGCTCTATGAAACCCATACAAAGAGCGATATGTTGCTGGGTCAAGCAAATCTACCACTACATCCCTGTCTCGAAGTTTAACCATAATCCTAAGTACAACGAAGGGAGGACTTCCACGGATGTACCCACCTGAACATTAAAGGAGACCAGAGAGAACACCTTACATATTTCATTCAGATCTATGCATAATGTCCAAGACTGTATGGCAAGGGATGACTTCAACTTCCCAATAGTCAACTTTCCTTTTCTGTCGAGCAGTGTTCCAGCAGCTCAATCCTTTGGTGTGTACATTTCACAGCTTTTTCAGGTACAATCGGGCATACTCCTTGTACCAAGTTTTTAAAGAGCGCCATACGACTAAGACGTTGTTTGATCAAGGTTACAACATTCAAGGCCTCAGTAAAGCTTCCAAAAAGATTTATGGTAGGCATGTGGAGTGGCGGGCATTTCCAAATTTTACACGTCAGTGACTTGTACCATATGTTTTTTCAGCAGATAAACAATTGCAGGATACGTTCACCTTTTCGCGAACACCTCGTATTATCACTATTTGATAGTGATTCATAAATACGTGCGAATGATAGTCGGAGTCGTTCAATTGACAAGACTTTTGGCAGGGATTTCGTACGATTTCGTCGCCTTTATTTGAAAATACTTCTGTTTACGGGTTTTTCGCAAACATTAAGTTAACGCATTATGATATGAACAAAGATACCAAAATATAATTAATCTATTGATTAATCTGAACAGGAAACATAAATTAGACTTGATAACCTAAAATAGGAACAATTACTTTCCATACAAACCCCCACGTCCAGTTTGAGGGATGAAGTGGATTGACAATGATGAATATAATCATGGAATATGCACCTCAGGTATGCGTACTTATGATGACACTTATATTGGTTAACACCCAGTCGGTGACGGGAGACTTCACGATATCTGGAAAATGGATTGCCGAGTCAGAAAGGAGAGGGCCTACACCTCTTAACACCTCTTTAGTTTGGTGCTTCGTCCTGTCTGCCTTGACGAGAATAGACGAACAGTACTACATCTATGAACAGACGTCTTGGGCCTGTGACATATCTAACGTATCATCGCTAAAGACAAACCAGCAACAACAGCTTGAAAAAAAGGTATTGTTCATTTATCGATACTATTTTTCGGTCTTCATCGCTAATTTAAGTAGTAAAGGATTGCTTCACTGGACACATCACTGGATATTAATTAATGTGGGTAAGGTGAAATGAGGTTATTCCTGAAACACTGGACATTGTTTTCTGATCTACAGCAGTATTTTCCCAAAGAATCATTAGACGTTACAATTTGCTTCTTGTTTTAATACCTAAGATTATGACAATGCAAACAATATAATCGTGATTCGGAGCATCAAAATCTTGTCGCAAAATAGGCATTAATATAATTATGATCCTGGAAAGGTTTGGAACACAGTCACAGATCGATACAGCCCCCTTATGCACTACACCTTTTAGTAGGTAATTTCAAAAGTCACCGACCGAACCAAATCAGCCACCGAGCTTCCACATAAATGGAAGTCCATCAACTTTTAGTCTAGATCACGTACTTTGTGTATCCCTTTGAAGCGTGTGAATTGGCACGGCTCCTTTGGCCTAAAGCAACGATTTGTTTGTTTGTTGTTTAACGCCACACTCAGCAATATGCCAGCGATATGACGGCGGTCTGTAAATAATCGAGTCTGAACCAGACAATCTAGTGCTTGATGTCATGAGCATCGATCCACGCAATTGGGATACGGTGACATGCATCAACCAAGTCAGCGAGTCTGACCACCCGATCCCATTAGTCGCCTTTTACGTGAAGATTCCGGGGTAGAATAGGTCTTCAGCAACCTATACTTGCCGTAAAAGGCGACTATGCTTGTCGTAAAAGGCGACTAACGGGATCGGGTGGTCAGGCTCGCTGACCTGGTTGATACATGCTATCGATCCCAATTGCGTGGGTCGATGCTCATGATGTCAATTACTGGATTGTCTGGTCCAGACTCGATTATTATACAGACCGCCGTCATATAGCTGGAATATTGCTGAGTGCTGCGTTAAACAACAAACAAACAAACAAACAAACAAACCATGCTCAGATAGTACAAGATAAACAATTATGTATGTATATATTATCAAATACACATTTTAAATATCCTCATAATAAAGAATATTTTGTCGTGACACGACAGGGTTCGTATTTCCAACATTCTGCAATGGATATAAGATCTCATTAATGTTAGATTTCCAAATTATTGATGCAGATTGTACCCTTGATTATTGTATGCTAATCTATCGCAAGTGTTTTGTTATTATTTGATATGTTATCTGTAGTGACACAATGATTGTGCGCTTTGCGTTCAGTTCAATGACATCACAATCGGCAATTGTATTTGTGTAGGCTAACGGTCGGTCGGTGATTTCCCACATCTGTGAATTTGTCGTCTGGACAGGTGCGCTTGTTCTGACCTCTCATGTTGTGGCGTGGATGACGTCACGTCAAACAGCTGATCTAATTTTGTGGTTGTGTAATGGACATACGTAGTTTCAGTTTCTAAATAATAATAGAAGTAAAAAAGATCACCGGAATACAAATATGTCAGTCTAATCAGGGGGATACACATATGTCAGTCTTATCAGGGGAGATACAAATATGTCAGTCTTATCAGTGGTACGATTGTACGCGCACGTGTCCCTTCCGACTCATAGCTCATAATTTATGCATACTACATATTCCCAATGACAATAAGTTGTTTCCCTTCATTCCAGAAGGTACGTCATTTGGAGATTACTTCACTCGATACGCAAACCAAGCAATAGTCCTATTTGATAAGAGAAGCATAGCCACAACTCAGTGCCAGCATGTGTGGAGATGTGTTCAAGACAGGTGCTGCAAACAAAAGGTGACCTGGTATGACGTCCTCAGATTTGCACGACTATCTACTATGAAAGCATACCATTACCAACGCAGATGTAACTGGTGAGGAGTGTCTACCCATGCGTCGGCAATATGTCACCATCTCTCGGTCACATATTACAATCAAAGTACGTTAAGCCAGAGACGCCGTCTTCAATGCCATATCAACAGAGAGAGAGAGAGAGAGAGAGAGAGAGAGAGAGAGAGAGAGAGAGAGAGAGAGAGAGAGAGAGAGAGAGAGAGAGACCAGAATAGGTAATACACATACATTATAAGGCAGAGAATATATGGATGTCAACTTCTTTATGAGGAACACAACGTTTCGGAGTATATGCTTACTCCTTCATCAGATGAATGAAGCGTTCTGTTCCTCATAATGAAGAAGTTGACATCCATAAATTCTCTTCCTTATGTGTATCACATACATCATAATTAAACATCTGCCAACGATTGACAGTATAACAATCAGTATTATCAAAATTGTATATTTAAAACTAGTATGAGAACATTAAAAAACAATATTATACGGATGTACATTTTTACGATTACTTGATTACTTAAGAAATTCTTACATTAGTGTGTGAAAAATGGCTAAATATACTTAACAGTTTCATCGGAAAGATATCTTTACTTGATTCAGAAAATGCACAAAGAATGACAATTTATTAGGTTTTCAATACATATTTATACACAGAATTATTTACACTAAGAAGAAATTGATGTATGAAACTATTTATACTAATAAGATCGATTTAAGGCCATTAACATCGTTTATTTGTCAAATAATTTTTTGCCACCAAGAAATGTATCTCATATTAAGAACAACATACGTTTACTTGAATATTTTGTAAGAACATTACCCAATATCTTAAAACGTTAGTGAATGAGTGAGTATGGTTTTGCGCAGCATGACTTCACACATAGTACCCACGTGGGGAATCAAAACTGGCGTGACGAGAGAACGCTTTAACCAAGAGATTATCACAGAGCCATTTAAATAATTTAGAAATTTTTAACACAAGGGGGCCTATCTATTAAATAAGAAATAGAAAACAATAAGAAACATGCTGACATACACTTAACAACAAAAGTTCCTGTGACATTGAATAAGATTTAATGCAAAGTTATGTTGTTTACCAAATCTGAAACAATTTCGGTTTGCAACAGATAAAAGACTCCTGTAAGTGTTCAAAATTAATGGTTTAATTTGCCATACTGACTTCAGAAAATGCGTGATTTCATAAAAAAAAACATGAACATGCCAAAATGTCAATTTACAAATCAATAGCGTGTGTGTCCACCTCTGGTTTGCGATGCAAGCAACACATCTTCGTCTCATGGAATGGACCAGGCGTCGCACAAAGTCCTGTGGCATATCTGTCCATATCTGCTGGAGCATGTTTCGAAGTTCCTGGAGCGTATGTGGAACACGTGGTTGACGTCGAAGGCGCCGATCCATCTCATCCCACATGTGCTCGATTGGTGAGAGATCAGGGGAGCGAGCCGGCCAGGGGATAACATTCACGTTGTTTTGTTGAAGAGAATCCTGGTCAAGTCGAGCAATATGAGGCCGGGCGTTGTCATGTTGAAAGGTAATGCCTGGGCCATGACGACGCAAAAACGCTAGAACAACAGGGTCGTTGATCTCGTCGCGGTAGCGCTGTCCATTGAGATTTCCCTCTACCACTGTCAAACGGGTCCTCTGTCTTGTTGTAATCCCACCCCATACCATAACGCTGCCGCCCCCGAACCGATCTTCTTCCATGACCCAATGATTGACGTAACGTTCACCTCGACGTCGGTACACTCGAAACCGTCCATCGCTGTGGCTGAGGTGAAAACGAGACTCGTCAGTGAATAGAACTTGTCCCCATTGCTTTGCCGTCCAGCGTAGACGCTGTCTGCACCAATGTAGACGTGCTTGACGGTGGTTTCCTGTCAAAATGGGACGTCTGGCGGGTCTTCATGCGACAATCCCTGCACATCTGAGTCGGCGACGTACGGTTTGTGAAGATCTTCGTCGAAGGCCAGGGATGCTTCTCACAGTAACTGTTGCTGGCTGGAATCGATTTCGTAGGTGTGTTGTTCGAATCTAGTTGTCTTGTCGATTATTGGTTACGCGTGGCCTGCCACTCCGACGATGGTCTCTGACTACATTCGTCTGTTGCCAACGTTGCCATTAACACCAAATGGTGTTTCTGTGGACGTTAAATTGTCTTGCAACATCACTTGGACTCAATTGCAATCCTGCTTCAAGCTTACCAATGGCTCGCAGACGCTCATTTTCGGACAGGCGTGGCATTTCGTAATGTTGAATAATTTTGTTGTTTTTCTGAGTGGTTGTTGTCAGCACAATGCTAAACAATGCATATGGAATCACGTTAACGCACATATTTTTATACCCATTCTTGGGTAGTGAAATGCATGGGGCTTGCATGAAAGTAAACTTTTGTATGGAATGCATGCTTTTCGGTAGCAGTTGCGTTTTTGTGATTTGATTCCATACATGTACTACAATATTGAAAACCAAACTTTACTTGTTTGAAAAATACACTAAAATATTGGTGTCACAGGAACTTTTGTTGTTGAGTAAAGTTAAGGATTCCCAACAGATATCAAGCCTGGACTTGTGTCATTTTTGTTGGTGGTTGTTACAGCTTTATGCTGGGAACTGATGATTGACCTGAGCAAAACATCATGATGTGCGAAAGCGCTCATAAAATATTTTACACCGTAACTGAAGTGTCACTGTCTTTGTTCACCATAATAATGTTGGGTTCCTTCTTGTCCAGCAAGGGGCGGTCGGGTAGCCTAGTGGTTAAAGCGTTCGCTCGTCACGCCGAAGACCCGGGTTCGATTCCCGACATGGGTACAATGTGTGAAGCCCATTTCTGGTGTCCCCGCCGTGATATAGCTGGAATATTGCTAAAAGCGGCGTAAAGGGGGGCATCCCACATATAACACAACTAATTGGTGAATGACTCCCAAAATATAACGACACACCTAATTGGTGAACTGTATTCACATACACTGTACTGAGTCAAAACTTTTATTATATATAGCAATATATGAGTGAGTGAATATCTTAATCATTTAGGACGATTTGGTCTATAAAACTAATCACAGCCAGTATTCCACTGTTGCAAAGGTTGATTTACAATTTATTCCCACACCTAAGAGGGATCGGCACTTGCTTACTGCCACATCTAGTTGGACTGTGATCTATGTAAATCGAAATGTTAAATATGAAATTGGACAAATGCGACACCATTTTATGAATTGTTCATTATTTTAAAGAAAACGAAAGTACGGATGTATGTTGTTTAAAGAAACACGATGGTCAAACACGATATACTGCGAATAGTCGGTGACATTTTCTCACCCTCAAGGGAAGCCGCATTGAGGGTATTAAATGTTCTGTAATGTGACAGCAAACGCTGTGGCAGTCCTTGTGACATTTTTATATGTTGACCATTTCTAACGGTGAGCTACAGTGCCCTTGTTCTATATATTTGTTATATTAATGCAAAATAGCCTCCAATTACAATACTGTTGACATGAGTCACTCGATCACTGGCACTCACTCAAGCTTCACATTCGTCATGTAAATTGCTGATGTTTCAATGATGGACAACAAATATCACCCTGGATACTTAAGTTTAATCCCATTTTATCTTATCTAGATTAACCTATTACTCTATGCGTCACGTCCAGGTTCTTCCTAAATGTTAAAAGATTTAATTTCTTCCAGTGTTTGACAGGATCCGAAGAACAACACACGTAGCTGTATCCTTTAATCATGGAATACAAACTACCGAGCATTCTTCTGTGGTGCCTTACATGTGTATTTCAGTTTTATCGAATCCGTCCGCATCACCTGTTTTAAGTAAATATTCCGCCATCACAGTGAAACACTCATGAAAGTCGTCGAATCAGTTTCACGACAATAATTGAATTTATGCGTTGATATTTATACAGTCTCGCCTAATCTCGTCATTATTTGTACATGACCAAGTGCCATCGGAACAGGTTACCACTTTTGTTGTCACTTGGTTTATGTGTGTGTGTTTTTGTTCAACGCCGCACTCGAGGGATTAGTCGAGCTATATGACGGCATTGAGTATTAAGTCTGGGCCATGCAATTCAGTGATTGATATTATAAGTGTGTGAGTTAATATGTGACTTCGCAACGGCAATCTCAGACATATTGCAACGAGTTGTATTATGAGCAACGACCCAAGACGTCGAGGTACGTTGACACGCCATCAACCGTCACCGACACGTCACCGAACGTGATCACCCGATCTTTTAAGTCACCCCTTGCGAGTATCTATTCTAGCCAGGAACCACCATGGGTTGGTTACGTGCATTTTGAAGAATGTTTTTCCATACATGTAATGTTACATTTGCTGACTCCAGATGATCATTTCCAGATGTTGTACAATGATACAGACATTTACAATCTGCCGCTTGTGTCACCAAACCTGTCATCCGTGACCATCTCGTGTCATTCCGGGACAAGCCGAATGTGGGCACGTGTCCCTCTCGAAGGCTTCCACTTTAGCGTATGGACCCAACTACTTCAAACAAGAACCATTACTCTTATTCTATCTGCGTCTTTACCGTAAAATTAAAATTCGTCGTTAGAGAAGCGCTCGCATATTCCTGTTGTAATGGACATCTTTGATATATATATTTTGTTCAAATGTATATTTGGCTAGACATTCAATTCACTGATTCTCAAATGTTCTTCTTTTATTTGCAGATAATTAATTTTTGAAATAGATATTAAAATTAAATGAAGAAAACTGACGAAACAAAGGTGTTTTTCGGTTTTAAGTAATTTCAACAATGAATTTCTCAGACATAATCAGTTAAGAGTGGCAATTTTGACATTGTCTTTTCAATGCTTGAATTTGTCCTTCCATGGACACCGTGACTCTATGTTAACATATACCAACAACATGCGTAGGGATTCCCAAGTAGCCTTTTTAGTCGTAAGAGGCGGCTCAATGGATGGGGTAATCAGACTCAGCAACCTGGATGATTGCGTACCATCATACCTCGACAGCGTGGAATGTTAGTTACAATATCAATTACTGGTTTGTCTTGTGATGTCTTGATGATGTACGAGCAACCGTTAAACAACAAATTTAATATTCAAAGCTCTATCAAACTGCTGGATGCAAAATAAATACCTTTGATATAGTCTGTATTCAAGTGAATATATGGTGTGAGAGTAAAATAGCATCTAACAGGTTTAATATTCCAGAATATATACGTTTAACACCATCCAGTTAGATAATTTAATACACATACTATTTAGTAAATACAGTTTCCATCAACAATTTCAGTGAGTACTTATTGCTGACCCTTTTTCGATGGTTTTCTTTTATGCGAGAGTTTTCATTTACACATTTCGAAATAATTCCCTCGAATCTTATACATGTGTATATCTTTGCGTTTATGATTTGTGATATACCAATCATCATAGAGTTTAATGTTCATTAAGGAATCTATTTTTACTTGCAACCTGTGTTGTGTTTTTCAGGTGTCTCAGTTTGTTAAAGCAGGCTCGGTTGATGCATGTCATTGGTCCCAATTGCGTGAATCGATGCTCATTGTATTAATCACTGGATTGTCTGGTCCAGACTCGATTATTTACAGACCGCCGTCAAATAGTGGGAATATTGCTGAGTGCGGCGTTAAACAAACAAACAAACAGTTTGTTAAAGTAATAAAGTAATGTGACACGCATCTGACATAACGCAGTGGTGGGTTTATGTATGGGTATCTTAGCGAACCAGGTGATCATCCAAATATATTTTTATAACAATAAAAACACTATCATATGTTAATAAAGCAAATTAAACATCATTGTTACAAGATTAGTTATGGGAGTGGCTTGTCTCTGGTTATGCCAGTGCTAGCTGGTATACATTAAATTTATATCCCAGAGCAATGTCTGACAAATTCATTTCTATAGAAGCTATCATTTGGTACATATGTCTAAACTCAGCCGAGCTGATAGTGGCTTTAATTGAGTACTTTTGACATTATCCATGAAAGCCATGAAAACAATGAATGGCCTGAGCAAATTCATCCATCTCTACCGTTACATGTCCACTTTGCAAATTCTAATACTGGAGCCGGGGCTAGTGGTTAAAGCGTTCGCTCGTCGCGCCGATGACCCGGGCTCCATTTCCGACATGGGCACAATGTTTGAAGCCGAATTCTGGTGTCCCCCGCCGTGATATTGCTGGAATATTGCTAAAAGCGGCGTAAAACCATACTCACTCACTCACTTACTAATATTGGAGCCTTAGCTGTCTTGGTCTCTCACAATCAAATGCGTAAATATCGCAAATGGATTTACTTGTCCGCAATACAATATCACATAATGAGAGTTCAATATGTACATGAATAATTGGTTTTGAAATCGTGACTAGTTAAATACATGGCGGCCTTCGAGAGGCTGACGAGCCTCCTTTCGGGTTACCGGAAGATGCGAATGATAACGAACGCCAACGTGTAAACACCAATGCAATCATGTTGGCTCGTCAGCAATCATTTATGTAGGGAACAATAATATAATTTTTATGGAAGCGTGTAAGTGCCACGGTCTAAATGTTTTTTTTTTATCATCTATGTAGATAATACTTTCATCTTAGTAGATGATACTTACATCTATGTAGATGATATTTACATATACGTATGTGATATTATAATTGTATGTATCGTCACTCAGTCAGAGATATTGTCTTGTGAAGTTGGTTGGATAGTAGTTTATACAAACACTTATATCATAAATAAATGTGATAACTTTATTACTGTTCATTTAATTAACTTTAAAATGGTCGTATATTTTCATTTAGCCTTTTCCGTATTATTACAACATACTGAGATCATTTCAAATTGTCAAACTCGTAGCGCTAAAATAAAACCACGAACAGCGGAATTGTATCTTTAGTGATTCATCGGATGATGACGAGTTTTGGTTTGATTGGTTGGTTGGTTTGTTGTTTAACGCCGCACTCAGCAATATTCCAGCTATATGACGGCGGTCTGTAAATAATCGAGTCTGGACCCGACAATCCAGTGATTGACATCAGGAACATCGATCCACGCAATTTAGATCGATGACATGCATCAACCATGTCAGCGAACCTGCCCACCCGATCCCGTTAGTCGCCTTTTACGGCAAGCATGGGTTGCTGAAAACCTATTCTACTCCGATCTTTACGGGTCGTATTGGTATTGGTTTCATATAGTTTTAGTGATTCTCAACCCTTCATATTCATATTTTATCTCTTAAACCTAATTTCCGTTATGGATAATTCTAAGAATCAACATGTTCTGCTTTAACCATGTTATGGTTGATATATTATTTCGCTAAAAGTTTGAATAATGACCTGCAGTTGTTTGTTGTTTGTTTGTAGTCCGGAGAACATTTTGTGCTTCTCTTTATTACGGTTATAAGAGAATGCGACGTGTGTCGACACATTGAAATGACGATATGCTGTATTTAATGTGTCTATAGTACCTCAATAAAGACATGTCAAGGTAGAAAGTCAAACATTGATTAAACCAGAGGCTTATACTGACCCGGAACTAGTGTCGATTACTCGAGAAAATTTTGTTACCTTAGTCGATAATTTGATAGTAGATGATACATTCGCCCCCGTAGACTATCATATTATGTACGTAGATGAAAGTATCTTCTTTGTATATGTGAGTAGTATCATATACGTAGATGCAAGCATCATCTACGTAGATTATAGTACCATCTACGTTAATGTAACTATCATGTACGTGGATTATAGTACCATCTATGTAAATGTTACTATCATCTACGTGGATTAGAGTACATCTACGTAAATGTAACTATCATCTACGTGGATTAAAGTACCATCTACGTAAATGTAACTATCATCTACGTGGATTATAGTACCATCTACGTAAATGTAACTATCATCTACGTTGATTACAGTACCATCTACGTAAATGTAAGTGTCATCTTCGTAGATGATAGTACCAGCTACGTAAATGTAACTATCATATACTTGGAATATAGTACCATCTACGTAAATGTATCTACCATCTACGTTGATTATAGTACCATCTACGTAAATGTGAGTGTCAACTTCGTAGATTATAGTACCATCTAAGTAAATGTAAGAGTCATCTTCGTAGATTATAGTACCATCTACGTAAATGTAAGTGTCATCTTCGTAAATAATAGCACCATCTACATAAATGTAAGTATCATCTACGTGGATTATAGTACCATCTACGTAAATGTTAGTGTCATCTTCGTAGATTATAGTACCATCTACGTAAATGTAAGTATCATCCACGTGGATTATAGTACCATCTTCGTAAATGTAAGTGTCATCTTCGTAGATGATAGCACCATCTACGTAAATGTAAGTATCATCTACGTGGATTATAGTACCATCTACGTAAATGTTAGTGTCATCTTCGTAGATTATAGTACCATCTAAGTAAATGTAAGTATCATCTACGTGGATTATGGTACCATCTACGTAAATGTAAGTGTCATCTTTGTAGATAATAGCACCATCAACGTAAATGTAAGTATCATCTACGTGGATTATAGTACCATCTACGTAAATGTTAGTGTCATCTTCGTAGATTATAGTACCATCTACGTAAATGTTTGTGTCATCTTCGTAGATTATAGTACCATCTACGTAAATGTTAGTGTCATCTTCGTAGATTATAGTACCATCTACATAAATGTTAGTGTCATCTTCGTAGATTATAGTACCATCTACGTAAATGTTTGTGTCATCTTCGTAGATTATAGTACCATCTACGTAAATGTTAGTGTCATCTTCGTAGATTATAGTACCATCTACGTAAATGTTAGTGTCATCTTCGTAGATTATAGTACCATCTACGTAAATGTAAGTATCATCTACGTGGATTATAGTACCATCTATGTAAATGTAAGTATCATCTACGTGGATTATAGTACCATCTACATAAATGTTAGTGTCATCTTCGTAGATAACAGTACCATCAACGTAAATGTAAGTATCATCTACGTGGATTATAGTACCATCTACGTAAATGTGTCATCTTCGTAGATAATAGCACCATCTGCGTTAATGTAAGTATCATCTACGTAGATGATACTTTTTTTAGACTGTGGCACTAATACGCTCCCATAAATGTATTATTCGAGATATTGGTGATTCTCGTCAGAGATCGATCCTAACTCTTGCAAGGCTAGTACGTCACGTGATATAAGCTTAGGTTTGAATAACTCGATCGAATAACAACCGAATACAGATATTGATCTTCTAGTTTATGTATGAGTAGTTTTCTTTCATGGGTGCATGTGCATATATTGATGTGATGTGACAGTTTCCTTGGTGACGTGTTTCATACCTGCTAACTTCATGCACCTACATTCCCCATTGGGATTCTTTGATAGAATTGACCCCAAACAACACATGTTGGTCGTACAAAGCATCTGAATGGGTCGGGTGTCAGTCTCAGTGATTTGGTAGAGAGCATACCCCGACGGCGGGGATCGTTGATCATAATTTTATCAGCATTTTCTTTTTGAACCACACCTCGGGGATATCATCAATGTGTGTATCCTTTGTGGCCCGGGAATTTTGTTGAACAGATTGACCAGTTTTGTCAAGGTCATCATTGTAACATTTACTGTATGTCAGGAAAACCTGGTGCATTTTGGGGTGGGGATACGATCTGAAAAGTTTATGAGAAACCTAAGTGTAAGGTCAATCTACGTGGGACCTTCGGATTAGAAATGGTCGTCACCAGCCTATCTATGCTGGTCTTTAGAGGCGACTTAATGGATTTGGTGGTCAGGCTCGGTGACTTGGCTGATGTCGTTCATCGTATCCCGACGGTGTGGAGCGTTGCTCACAATATCAATCACTGGTTTGTCTGGTCCAGACTCCATCATTTACATACCGAAGTCATGTAGTTCTTTATAATACTGAGTGCGGTGTTGAATAACAAACATACCTTATAGTGGTTCAGGTCACGGTTAAGTGTGTTGGCCATTTTCCCTCCAATGCCCTTTGAGGGTCAGGGTAATTAAATCAGAAGTATAAAAATATTCTTATTAATGTAGGTAGACTTTAACTGAACTTTAACTTTTCAAAATGTATGGCATTAGACATGACTTTGTCCAAACCGACGAGATGTCACTGAAGTGGGTTCATATGGCATGTATGTTCCTTTAGCGGAAGTGATGATATTAAACCGGAAGTAACTGTCACTTTGTTTTTGACTTAGCTTGAGAATGGAACTTTCTGTTTGAAAGCTGTACGGCAGTGGGTATGTGTTTTCCAAGATAAGTGCTTTTCGCTTGTTAAACGTGTAGCTGGAGGCATAAGGTGAAGTTGTACTGCAAATGACAAAATTAGGGGTCACATATATATTTGAATATATATTTGAATATATATTAAATATTTATATGTATTGGTTCCTCATTGTCTGGGCTGATATCCAACGTAATCCTTGTATTGGCCCAATGTTGGGCCAACGATTCTAGTCAATGTTGGGCCGACTGTCAAAATAACGTTGGCCCAACGTCTGACTGCCAGCTGTGTAGGCAAGTGCGTAAGAATACCATTTTCTAAACGCCGTGAACAACTATTATAGTTGTGTTGTTCCACCCGTGTTCTGTGATAAATTTATTAAAAGAGTGAAAGACTGAGATTCCTGAAGGGTGTTAAAGTGAATTATCTCATGCGGCGGTAGCCGGGCTTCGGAACACTTTCATCTCTTGTGTTGGCTGTAAAAATATTTTAAATCCAGTAAAATATTTACTGGACAATATATCTTCTTAAGCGTTATTTGTTTGAAACCCTTCTTATTCTAACAGCTATGCTTAAATGCATTGCAAAGCAATCGCGCCTCCTGGTTCCCTGCGCCATGGTTGTTGTCTAAAATGTGATATTTCAATGCAATTGTAAGTTAAATTAAATACCTCTAACAGAAAATGAGTATTCATTAATTCAAAAGGTATGAGATAAAATCTTCGCATTATTTCAAGTATTTTTTGTGTAAATATAAAAGTATTTTATTTTTTTACCACTATATCATGTATGCGTGCAATCAATGTGTAAAAAGGTCAGTGTGTATAGTAGGGATAATTTATATTTTGAGTATGAAGTGTTTTGGGTAATTTGTTTTAAAACAAAGTGTCAACAACAAATGAAGTATTTAATAAATAGGATATTTCATGGTCTAGGGAAATATGATTTATCTTTCATCTTTCATCTCGTAACGTCGAAAAGGAGATATTTTCGCGAGTGGCACATATATATTTGTCATTTTGTATGCCATTATCACTTCAAAGAGCTAAATAGTGTTTTCAGCAATGTGGATACAAAACCTAAGAAATAGCAAAATAAATGTACATATATCAACTTTCTTTACAAAGAAACAACTTGTACGTGAAGAATATCAGAGAGAGATTCGAGTCTCGCCAGCTCAATTCAGCGCAGGTTATTTTGATCTGAAGGTCTATAAAGACATATTTCAAACGTCGAACAATATCTATAGATCTTGTAACCTTAATATTGTGGGAAATGAGTATCACTTTATTCTCGTTTGCAAACTCCATCTTCAATTAAGGAACGAAGCATATGTGATATCCAAATATCAATTTGTAGCGCATACTCACGTCAACCTCCTTACGTTTAACAACATACTGATGTGTTCAATCCTGCATTGTTCATGAAACACGCGTACCTTGTGATTGTGTTGAACTACGGGCCTCTGTTTATGATATAGAAGTAATTGTACAATGGATTTATTATGATATTAGAAATGATTTAGTGGCCTTTACATGATAGGATCATATTTCGACACATCGATTGGTTGTCTCCACTTCAAACGTTACAATTTGCAATCAGCGTCTTCTTTTGATATATACAAGCAGGAGGTTCGTGATCAATAAAGCCGCATTAGGCTAAATGTGAGGCTAATGCAAACATGTTAAGGACATTTATGTATTATTCCCCATGACAAACACCTTGCTTTTTCGATATTTGAAACTATCACTGTTCCATTGTGTCGACTGGATCCCTTAGCATAGATAAAACACTCGCGTTATAGTTCCAGTGAAATCTCAGGATCACATTGTTCCATACATCACGGTTATGTCTGTGATTTCGATGGTTGTGTCTTTAATCAATATGCAGCTTCCTTATCAAAATCATAGCTCTGTCCTTATAGCCAGTACTTCTTCAAAGTGTTTTTGTTTGATATAACAGTGACAAAAATGATGTCCAATGCAATTCCCTTTTTTCACTTGTATCATATGTTTCCATGTTTGTTTCAGGTGAACTATTTGCTTGCATGTGCATGTGTTTGTGACGGAGGTTACTGGCAGTGCAGGATAATCTCACCTTTTCGCGAGCACCTGGTATCGTAACTTCTTTTGATAATGAGACATACAAAATCGTACATTGGACTATGCTCTGCAGTGATTTCTTGTAAATATGGAAAGGGTTTTATCGTTTGTATTATTATGATTTACCAATTGTACAAATATGAGTCTTGTATTGTTTACTTTCCATTTTCTTCTTTTTCGAATGAAACGAAAGTAGCCACATTGGTTACGTAAAATAAAGTTTTAAAAAATATACCCAGTGGTTTATGTGAGACACTTTGCTGTAGACATTTAGGGGCTTTTGAAGGCGATTACTATTTTTTCCGAGCATTGTGTAAAAAATACCACACAAACAAGACTACTGAATATGGCTCGATAATGTATTTTTGTTCATGTAAGTTGAAACAAAAAGGATATGAGTAGTTTTGCTATGACTACAACAAGACAGAACACTTTTTTTTAGCCAGAATGTGTTTCGGTAGCTGATTGTGCATGTCATCTCTATAATTAAGGAAGCAAATTTGATTCCTTACCTCTTCAGAAGGAAAAAAACCTATGTTTATCGTAACTCAACAAGAATGATTATTGTCTGATTTCCGCATTTTTGACACAGGTGTAAACACTTTTGTCCAAAATCACAATTAATATTCGGGCCCAAAATACCAGTGCATTCGCTCGTATTTCATATTTTAGCGGGGGCACGGGTGGCCCAGTCGTCTAAGACGCCGCGATTCGCTGTGCATTGTTGCGTCCCTTGGGCACGCCAGAAATCTATGACTGTGGGTTCGAATCCCGGTTCGCCCCGATTATGTTTCTAGGTTTGTCAGCACCACACCCGTGCTCATGGGTTTCACCGAAGCGGTAACCGAGATCTGCATCACTTCGGGCTTTCCTCCCACATTAAGCTGACACTCTGTAATAGAACTGGGATACTGTTAAAAGCGGCGCTGAACCCAGGTCACTCACTCATATTTTAGCACATCTGACGGAAATCGAGTAAATTTATGTCGTGGACTGTTTCTCAGGTGTCCGTCGTGAACAATCCCCACGGGTTTCCAAAACAGATGTATGTAGTTGATACACACATTATTCCCTAGCGGTTACGTTATAGCATTTTACGATTACGTTATAGCATTTTACGGTTACATTATAGCATTTTATGGTTACGTTATAACATTTTACGGTTACATTATAGCATTTTACGATTACGTTATAACATTTAACGGTTACGTTATAGCATTTTACGATTACGTTATAACATTTTACGGTTACATTATAGCATTTTACGGTTACGTTATAACATTTTACGGTTACATTATAGCATTTTACGGTGACGTTATAACATTTTACGGTTACATTATAGCATTTTATGGTTATGTTATAACATTTTACGGTTACATGATAGCATTTTACGATTACGTTATAACATTTTACGGTTACATTATAGCATTTTATGGTTACGTTATAACATTTTACGGTTACATTATAGCATTTTACGGTTACGTTATAGCATTGAAGCATTATCAATTGGATCTCTCGCCTCCAATGTGATGTCATAAGCGAATGATACCACATCTGCAGACAAGCAGTATTTCTAAACCATATTACTATTTTGTACAAATAAAAGATGTTTCACTCAAGTTTGTATTCTTACTTTGACGAACACAGGTAAAACGACATATGGGAAGTTCTTTCTCATAGATATTGACCGTCACATGAAGTAGGCCGCGTTTTAATATTTTGTTTGCGAGATGATGTATCTTTCTTATTTCAAGATTGTCTCAAGCGTCGCAATTGGTATCAATTTGAATCCATATTTTCGGACCTTATGATTAAGAATGATATTTGATAATAAACAAAATGTCACATTCGTCAAAAGTCGAAATCTCCTTGTCAAATCAAGGAAATGTTCTACCTCAGTCGATTGTTATTGATATATTTGGTATCAAAATAGATGTTTTGTTTGACAAACAAACCTGTGATACATTTACTGAAGTTCTTTCACGCTTGCATCTTTTCCGTAAAGATCAATTATCAGATTTACGGTGATTCATCTTGAAACAAACCCCTTTAGATCACACAATTGATTTACGGTAATTCACCTTGAAACCGCTTTAGATCACACAATTGCTTTACGGTAATTCACCTTGAAACTCCTTTAGATCGCACAATTGATTTACGCCGAATCACTTTGAAACCCCTTTAGATCACACAATTGATTTACGGCGATTCACCTTGAAACCGCTTTAGATCACACAATTGATTTACGCTGATTCACCTTGAAACTCCTTTAGATCACACAATTGATTTACGGTAATTCACCTTGAAACTCCTTTAGATCGCACAATTGATTTACGCCGAATCACTTTGAAACCTCTTTAGATCACACAATTGATTTACGGCGATTCACCTTGGAACCCCTTTAGATCACACAATTGATTTACGCTGATTCACTTTGAAACCCCTTTAGATCACACAATTGATTTACGGTAATTCACCTAGAAACTCCTTTAGATCACACAATTGATTTACGGTAATTCACTTTGAAACTCCTTTAGATCACACAATTGATTACGCTTATTCACCTTTAAACCCATGTGCATCAAATGTCCTATATTCGGCGATTCACTTTTGAGCCTGCGTAGGTCACCCCTCAGATGTACGATGGTTATCCATTTCTATCCCATGTCCAATTTACGTTGATCACAGATCAGAGTCTGTGATTCGTCTATAAAATCTAGGACAAGGATACTGTTATAAGTGGCGTAAAATCAAACTCTCTCACTCACTCTATATTAATTACAAGCGAGGTTTTACCTGGGTTGAACAGTTATTTTCCGTGATCGATTCATATGGTTTTCGCCAGTGTTTTGCCTGTTACGACCAGTGGAGTCTGTTGCGGCAGATAATCGAGACTGGTTATTCTCTGGCGTTTCATAATACAATCATATGAGTTTAGGGGTGGTCGGGTAGCCTAGTGATTAAAGCGTTCGCTCGTCACGCCGAAAACCCGGGTTCGATTCCGGACATGGGTACAATGTGTGAAGCCCATTTCTGGTGTCCCCCGCCGTGATATTGCTAGAATATTGCTAAAAGCGGCGTAAAACCATACTCACTTACTCACTCATATGAGTTCAGTTCCCATTGAAACACACCAGGGCCCACTTGCACAAAGAAATCTTAGCGCTACGACTATTGTAAGCCTATGTTAAAGAATGGGAGTTACGATTATCTAAGCGCTAAGATCGCTTTGTGCAAGTGGGCCCAGTGACGTCACTCCAGTCTTTGATTATTATGTCTTACGAATGAATAGTCAATTAGCCATGGTCATATAACCTTCAACCCACATTTCAATTCATGTAAACTTGGACATGACAGAGCAATTATTTTGTTTTGACATGTTTGGATCCCATGACTATGCATTATAAAAAATAACTCTTGACGAAACTTTGGACACGTGCTTCAGTAGCAGACAAGATATTTAACGTGCATCACACACGTTTAAACACATAGTCACGAAGACGTCTGTTTAAACTACTTACAACTGTACATAAGAATGTTATGTCAAAGTCTAGTAGTTGGGATGTACTATATGTTCCCGTGTATTTACCTGGTAAACAATTGACTTGCCTATGCATGTGTTTGTGACGGGTGCCACCGGTGGGGAAGGATACGCTTACCTTTTCGCGAACATCTGGTATCATCACTATTAAATAGTGATTCGTAAATACATGCTCATGATTCATTCGGAATCGTGCAATGGACTCTGATTTAAGAAAAGGTTTCTTATAAGATATAGGTAGGGATGTGTTAAAAATATAAACATACTCGTACCTGTTGGTGGGTGAAAAGAATTATGGGGCACGACGAGTCTTTTTTACGGATCGATGGTCACTCAATGTTCTCCTTAGCATTGTTCAAGTAGAACGGTTGATGCATTGTCACTGTTCTTTTCTAAGGACGAATGACGCTACCCTATTCTGGCAGCAACTCTCTGTAGCCTCTACAATGAAGATGAGGAAATCGTGTATATCGATCACTAATTCCGCCGACCATAATTGCAAAGATCGATTCATCGGTAGACATACATGTATATCACTCAATGTTCGATCTCACAGCAACCAAGCTCAATTCCTCCCAAATGAAACTGTACCTGAGATGATGTTCTATTGTTGGCGATGCCCGTCGGCTTCTACGACCCACATTACATTGAGATTTCCTCCTACATCAAACTAACACACGGTGATATAAGCTCATCGCCCTCTGATTACAGGAATACGCCTGCAAACATCCTTGTGTACCCTTATAGTATGTCATCGTCACGGAATGACGAACGATTGATTCCGTAGAACTATACCATAATCGCAAAGTCAATTTATGATTGATTTATAAGTAACATCAAACTTAAGTCATTGATCTGTATTATATGCATTGAGCGATGAATCAATAGGTTTCCATATACTGATTATAAAAGTGGTAATTTTATTAATTTTATAACAAAACAAACTACCCCCTTAGTGCATGTAACATATTGACCACTCGCTATGGTAACCATACGGGAGCGCCACGAGGAATCAGAGCATCAGTGCACACCAGTCTCCAGCACCGTTGACACGTTAAGCACAGGTGTTCAACAGATCTTAGCGAGTGCAGAATGGTTTTCTATTCTCGGTACAAAATGGTGTGGGATAAAATCAAAATGAAGACCATCATGTTGATGTTGATGTTTTCATGTGTGTCATCAGATTGGCTGTCAGAGATAGGTGGAGAGCAGGACAGAGTTTTACCCGGACATGTGTATCAGGTATTTCAGACAGCAACAGTTCGACAGTGTCACCGACTCTGTGGGTATTCAGGAAGGTGCGTTTCGGCCAACTGGATCTTGTCAACTAGTGAATGTCAACTTAGTACTAGTGCTGTAGGTGGCGGTAGTTTGCAAGTGTCCGCGAACAACGTGTACCTTCCGGTTCATCAATTTCCTCCACAGGTAGGCAGTTTCCATATGAATGCGTAAATGTTGAATCATGACAGTTCAATAGGGTAACAGATACCCTAGTTGACTAATGAGGCTGTGAACTCTCCTGAATTCCGAATATTATCCATGTTTTCATCTCATTTGCTCACCCTAAGCCATGAATTCCGAATACTACTTAACACAACCCCAAAATCATATGTAAGAATTGAATGAACAAAGGCAGAATGTCAGCCACAGACCAAAACCTATAGAACACGTTCCTTGGTCATAGAAGGACGACATTTGAAATTAAATATATATAAGGTATAGAATTATTTTTTTTAAATGTTGAATCTGCATAGTTACCAAATTCGATTTTATTGCGTTCCGTGTATCACACTGCAGAGTATCCTCTGAATGCACCCCCGAATCCCGCGTATAATTATTTGAAGGTGGGTGTGAATCCCACATTTGCCCTGATGATGATCACTGGTATGTCAGTACTATATGCTCATGATATCAATCACTGGATTGTCTGGTCCAGACTCGATTATTTACAGACCGCCGTCATATAGCTGGAATATTACTGAGTGCGGCGTAAATCAACAAACCAACCATATTACACGTTGTGGTGTAACCGACATACTGTTCAGAGCGGCATTTCACTATTTGGGGCGGTCGGGTAGCCTAGGGGTTAAAGCGTTCGCTCGTCACGCCGAAGACCCGGGTTCGATTCCCGACTTGGGTACAATGTGTGAAGCCCATTTTTGGTGTCCCCCGTTCGATATTGCTGGAATATTGCTAAAAGCGGCCTAAAACCATACCCACTCACTCACTCACTCATTCACTATTTCATTTTATCACAGTTCGAAATGGTCAACCTACTCTGAACAATACAATATCTACAACATCTCAAATTCAATTGGGCCTCAGTCTGGCACACTATGTAATCCTCTATGCTCATTCAAACTGATCTTAGAGTCTCTTCAGCCGCACCGATAGACAGATCAGTGTAGTTGTGATGTGTGTATGAACTTTAGGGTTGATTTATAAATTGGCATCTATCAACCAGTGCCGGTTTCAAGGAGAGAATATATTTAACAGCTTGATTGACTGCAAGGTTTGCTGGTAGCTTGCAATTGGTTTCTAAGCATCATGGACTCGGTAGGACTAGTTTTGACAAAGAGAACAAGAGTTATAAATTTTATGTGATAAAGAATACGAATATATTAATGGAAGATATTAGGTGCGTGTATCTTCAATGTTTAACTATTATCATCCAATACTGGCTTAAACAGGATATATCACTTGGGTGAGATATGGAGGTTAAAACTAGAGTAAATTTAACAATGATCACGCTTGTGTGTTTTGGGATTGTAAATATCCTGTATTAGGTATGAATATTCTATTTAGAAAGCCTTGGTGTGGTAATATAGGATATTCACCACCCCAAAACACACAAGCGTGATCATTGTTAAATTCAGTCATCGAAAACTAGTTCCCATCTCTCACAAGCATTGCCTAAACATTGCTAGTATTCCTGGAATGTGTGCTTTAATATACATGATGTCAGAAGGTCAGTGATTTGTCAGTCGGGCAGTGGCAACAGTCAGAATAGTTACAACTGAAGCTACATTGGGGTAACTACATATAGGCAACATAAAAATTGCCTACACATATTGTTTCTTATTGCCTTTCGCGGCAATCCATCGGTCGAAAAACTGGCCGTAACTGCCCTTTATCCAAGGGTGGCTACTTTAACCTAATCTTTCAGACGTCACGTTTGTTTAGAGTCTGCCTGGCCTGCCATGACGTTACGAAGAGCAGAGTCAGACGTACACCCAGCGACAACATTAAACAAGGCAAATATTCGGTCGAATCCATCTTTTAATTTGGGGAAAAGGCCCCAACCTGAGTTGCTGTATGGAAGTTCGTAGGTTTTTGTATCTATACTGTGGGATCACACTATGTCAAAATGTTACTATTAGGACCAACCCTTTGGTATTCTCAGGAGTGTTGTAAGAGACAATAAACACAACTGGGAAAGGAGGAGTGGGGTTTGTTAAACATTTTTTTTGAAGGAAATCCAGCATGTTGGTGTTCATTATTTAAAACAAACAAACCATTAAGGCAAGAATCAGTCGATCTGTATCTTTCGTTCTACAACGTCATACGTCTATGTTTATAAACTGATATTTGATACTGTGAGCACAAAATAGTTCCACATTGTCCTTGTGAGAATAGGGGGCACTGGTTGCCCAGTCGTCAAAGCCGTCGCAATTCGCTATGCAAGCCTGGAACCCAAGATTGTGGGTTCGAATCCCGGTCAACCTCGATTAGGATTCTAGGTTTGTTAGCACCATACCCGTGCTCGAGGGTTTTACCAATCAGGTAAACATATGAGATCTGCATCACTTCGGGCTTTCCTCCTACATTAAGCTTACACGCTGTAATAGAACTGGGATACTGTTCAAAGCATCATTGAACCCAGCTCACTCACTCACTTTTATGAGAATGAAGGTTGATAGGTACGATACCCAATCGTCCAAATCATCGAACCTGAACATTCAAATCATTAGGTTGCATTGAGCGCTTTTCGCTGACATTATTGAATCAATATATACTCCATTCCAGACAGAACATATTGAATAAACAATCACGAAACTTTTAAGGACCATGAACTTTAGTACTTATATTGATCTAACAATATAAAAATTCAAAAAGCGAGAGGGCATAAGCTGTCTAATAGTGGAAGCACATGTATCTCTATTGAGCGTAATATGTGATAATCCTTCTTTGACAAACACTGTTTTCAAGATTTTAACCAATACTTTATACCAATACTTGATTGAGAGAACTTGAATTGATTAAAGGACATCTCGCGATGGCACATGGCATTAAGTCGACTCAAATCGTTGGAAAAGACATAGCTCAAGTCCACACACAAATCTGGCTAAATGTGCGCTTCAGGTATTATCTATGGTAATTTTGCAATAAGGGAGCGACGATTTGATTTTCTCTTGAGATTTTTTTCTTGTCGAGAGCAGATGGTCAAAGACTCGCTGCCGTACATCAATGCGCTCAAGACGCAGACTCTGTACACAACAACCTCGGTATGGGTTTTCAGCTTGATGTTCTCGTCAAACTGGCGGGGATGGTGTACGCAATGCCGATCCGCCTTTGATCTCAGCATTCAAGGACAGATTGTCTGTGATGACTGAGCCGAGGTAGGTTAACGCGATGTCGTCTGCTCGATGCCGTGGCCCAGCATGTTTGGCTTCTCTTCTCTTGGTCTTTGTTAAGTGTGTCAGAGCTGGGTCGTCTGCAAAAGCAGAGGGCTTTACGTACTTGACTAATTAAACAGCTTCCCATCCGATTTTGTGCGGCGTTAGACTCAGTCTGTCGAAGGTTCGATGTGTGGTTCAAGTGTAAACATGACTGTAAAGAAGATTCCAAGCAGGGATGGGCAAGTACACAGCTGCAGGATCGCAACTGAGGTATCCCATCCATTCCGAGCCCTAACTAATAGGATTTCACGTCCTCCTCCATTGCTAGTAGGCGCCAAGTGGCTTCCAGTGCAGTTTAAAAATGTTTTCCCAGGAGTGTAGATGAATAGTGCTCAACCCATCTCTTCATCTGCTTGCCTCTGTCACTGGTCGTTTTGCCCATTGCAGATTTCAGGTGCACCGTCTTATTTTGATTTGGATCAATGTCTTTCTTGATGCCATCGCACACACCTTGGATGATCTCACCATCAATGGATAATTGACTTCCCTCGCACAAGAGATATTTGCTATATGTAAAATAGAAAGGACAAAATCATTCCATAGTCATAAGATATCTCTGCTTGAAGTAGCTTCCATTTTGCAATTCCGAAAAAATCATAATCATGTGTTCATGAAACAAATAGTTGTGGTACCAGGTGCCCGCGAAAACATGTGTTTGGTATATTATGCCAAATGATTTTTAACTAGAAAAGAAAACTACTTAAATATAGTTCACAAATATGTTCTGTGAAGGTTTCACCACGGCCAAAAGATTTAAAATGTGTATGAAGCATAACGGTTGTACTTTTCAACAATAGTGCTCCTAACCTTGTTATAGATTAATAATATACCAACAGCGGATGTTTGCTATTTTATAGATTTATTCTTGAAAACATACCGTGAAGTTAATACGTATAATGAAGTAGTTCCTATCAGCCAATCAAACCTAGAATGACCGAGAGATGATAATATGTGCGCACTGCAAAGGTGTGTGGCAAATACATACACGCTTGAACTTCTTTAACACCAGGCGTTGTTTAGGATTAAGCAGTGATTGATTAAGCTATTTTTTATATGTCATGCTTTCTACACACGTAGGAATATAATCGATATTACATGTAGCATACAAACGCTGTAGCCATTGTTCAACCCCACCGGACGCAATTATCCGAGCTTGTCAAATAATCAAAAATCAACCTTTGGTATTGGTCTGACTATTTGATCTTCTTGGAGCTGGGGCTGGGCTGGGATTTTATCGCAAAATATATATTCTGCTTCAGACAGTTAAAACAAACATTACATTGTTGCAAAGTGTTTTTCTTAAAAAAACATGTCAGGTCATATATTTTATCAAAATGGAGAAGCGATATTTTAACTTGTTCGACTGGTAATCACTATCAATTTGTTAAATAACTTCCTTCTCTCAGCAAATATATCTGTCCCCAAGAGCGATTTCTTTAAGATACATAACTACATATTTAAATCTTCCTGTTGAAACAAGCCGTTGGCATGGTATCTCCTGAGAACATAGAACTTGTACATTATGTGAATCACTAGTTTTTGCCGACAATTCCAGGATATTTCGCTGTGAGGTATTCAAAGAAGACAGAAATTTGCACATATCTAAGAAGTACTTATGTTGGCAAAATTTGTTCCCTTTCCAACGCATATTTTGTATGCAATTTGAAATAAGGGACAAAACCCCTTCCATATCCAATAGAAATCCCTACATAAAGCAGAGTTCATTGTACGATTCCGACTATATTATGAGCATGTGTTTATGAATCACTATCAAATATTACAAGGTGTTCGCGAAAGGTGAGCATATCCTGCCGCACTGGTGGCACACGTTACAAACACATGAAAAAGGAAAGTCAGGTGTTCTCCTAAAAACAACAGCACGGGAACATATGGTACAAGTCAAAATAAGGAATAACATCGAACATAATTTTTGTCACTGATGCGTCAAATTTGGAAATGTCCTCCACATGTCTACCATAAAAGGTTTTGAAAGCTTTACTGAGACCTTGAATGTTGTAACCTTGATGAAACAACTTCTGAGCAAGAGTTGTAGGACGCTCTTTGAAATCTTGTTAGAAAGAGCATGCTCGATTGAATCCCAAAAGTGGTGAAATGTGAACACCAAAGGCTGGAGCTGCTCGACATGAATGGTAAGTTGACTATTGGAAAGTTGAAGTCGTCCCTCGTCTTGTGGAGAGTGTTTTGTCACTCTGAATCTTTATGCATAGATCTGAATGTGAAACAGATGTTTATTTGTTTGTTGTTTAACGCCTCACTCAGCAATATTAGACGGTCTCACTGGTCTCCTTTATTTCTAGTTCAGGTGGGTGAATCAGTGGAAGGGAATTGGCTATTGGTTTGTTATTGAACGATATAAGATCATCGATATACCCTTATAACTTAAGTTAAACTTCTGGGCCAAATAACTTTGTTTTCACTGCCAATCCAAAAAAAATTAAGATTCATATGCATCAAGAAACAGATCCGCAGGACGGGGGCCACAATTGGTGCCAAATGGTACGTAGTTATCAATGAGGAAGTCCAGCATTTCACATATTGTTTTCTCAGACGACATTTGCGTTCATTTTTCACAAATTGTCCTGAACCTCTGAATATAGATACGTAACTGTGTTCACCACATTTTTTAAGAAAAGCCCAATGGATAAAGGGATGAAGTTTCCCTTAAGTTTGTCATATTGGGATAGTGTTGTAGAGAGTTGAAAAATCAAATGTTTTGACAGAATTGAACTTGGTATTTTTTCTGAGATTGCAAAAGTTTAATTCAACTTGTCTCAAATACTTTCTGTTAATATAAAGAAAGTCCTACCTTGATTGTATTAAGGATTATGGTTACTTTTTGAGACAGGGATTTGGTGGTACATTTGCTAGACCCAGCAACATATCTCTCTTCGTACGGATTTCTTTTGAGCTTTGGAAAAGTACAAAAGAGCAATGGACAAATGAAATCTTTATGTTCGTTAATATGAATTATAAACTCGAAAATACGATCTACGAAGTGTTGCCATCTTGTTATCACTATTATATATGAAATATGTACTATTCTCTTATACCACAAGTGGTGTTTTATGGAGAAGTAGCAAGTTGTGAAGTCATTTCAAGTTTAGTAAACGAATAATTGATAATAACAAAAAAAAATTACATGGAATGTCTTCTCAGCATTACTTTCAACATATATTGATTCATTTAGACGAGGGAATGCAAGACAATTTCAATAACCAGTGAGCATTCAGATCAATAGCCACACTAAATGACTTCATTAAGATCAGGTTATTTCAAACAAATAATGATCGATCTGTGCCAAATCTAACTGTTTACATGTTAGGTATAAACACTAACAGGTCCATAGTTACAAGTGACTTGCTCCAAGACATTAACTCAACATAGGACAGTTGGTACTTGATAATTATAATAAAAGTGTAGACACACATTGTTGATGTTAGGAGTATAGCTAAATTGAACCGTACTGATTAATAGTCATAGTTAAATGTAACGAGAAGGTCACAGGAAAACGCTTTTGTACTTTACTTGTCAACAGACATATTTCCAGATCATAATTGTGAAAAATATAAAGGAGTTCATACAAGATTTCAGAGAAGTAGAATGTCCATCACACTGTGATGGCGGCACTACTTACGTAGGGTCAGAAATGCAGTAGCAGTCTCGTTGTGAATAATTAACTGCAGATTCATATTTTCTGCAGCATTTCTATGTGGCCGACATTATTAAGACGTTTGTGTTTTGTTTTGTTTGTTTGTTGTTTGACGCCGCACAATATTCCATCCATATGACCGCGGACCACCCGATCACGTTAGTCGCCTCTTACGACTAGCATGGGTTGCTAAAGACCAATTCTAACACGGAATCTTCACGGGACCAAACCGTTTGTATTTGCTTTGTCTGTATTTGCCTTGTATTATCCTATATGGTTGGCTTGTATTCTTAGGGTGACCTGAAATAATACGAAAAAATCACTTATCTAAAACCCCAACATGCGGCCTTGCAGTTTGTCAAAAAGTCATGTTGTGTTTTCAAGAATTTGACTGCTCTCGTTACTCCGGCCCTCTCTCCCTTTTGTTTGAAATATCACGAAGTGTTTGGAGACCTAGACGTCTCACAAATATTGTCTAAATGGTCCTCGTGCTCGTTTCAGGATTTCTGTTCATAAATTTATTTAAACAGATTACTCGAGCTTTTCTAAGTTTTTGCTAACATCTAATTATTTATTTCAGTTGCTCTATGAACTTTATTCTTTTATTCCAGACAAGGTTTATTTAGTATGGTAATGTCAGTTGTTTTAGTTCACGATAGAAACGAAACATTTTAATCTTATTTTTGTTGTTGAAAATCTTCCTAGACTCACCCATGCGCAGATGAACCCTGTGGAGATGACCACGTGTGTGTCCCT
The DNA here is from genome assembly GCF_023055435.1 of Haliotis rufescens. Taxonomy (NCBI): domain Eukaryota; kingdom Metazoa; phylum Mollusca; class Gastropoda; order Lepetellida; family Haliotidae; genus Haliotis; species Haliotis rufescens. Next base: position 30,922,619 of record NW_025964372.1, read on the forward strand.
GTCACCAAATCTACCAACTATGTATGTGTACACGTCGACACACACACAAACCAAGCACCTGCGACTGGAATAACGACCGGTACTGCACCTACTGCTGCAACAACTTCTGTACAGGATACAACACCGGCGTTGACAACAACACTGACACCAACGACGACACCTACACAAACAACATCCACACCGACTTCGACACTTGCACCGACAACAACACCCTTACCAACTACAACGGCAGCACCATCTACTACAACACCTGCACCAACTACAACAGCATCACCCACTACTACAACACCCGTCCCAACTACAACTCCGGCTCCGACTACAACACCTACACCAGAGACCACACCAGCACCGACTACCACGACATCTGTACCAACTACAACAGCAGCACCAACAACTACAACACCTGCACCAACTACAACATCCGTCCCAACTACAACACCAGCTCCGACTACAACACCTACACCAACGACGACACCAGCACCGACTACCACAACAGCTGTACCAACAACGACTACACCAACAACTACTACCCGTAAGTACAGAGTAAACCCTTGAAATAGGTTCCATAGGAATTAGGTTATCTGGTGCTCTGGGCAGTTGCTGGTCATGTCACAAATGACTTCCGTTGGCATTCCGGGGCAGACGAATTCCCAGTAGCTCGAACTAGCCGAGGATTCAAGACATTGACATCGTACAGTTCTTTAAGACCATTATTGGTGTCCCCCACATTGATATGGCTCGAATGGTCAAAAACATCAAAACATGATGTGATGTTATCAGTTAGCCCGACTACCCATTCAGTTTGTCACTTACCAACTTTGTTTCAGGTTTCTCAGCCGATGAATTGGTCCTACCTGCCTAATTAAACTGCAACATTATTACCTCATGTTCTTTAACCTTTGGCTTTGGTATCTACAGCAATTATGTCGTAAAGAAACGTTCTCTGATATTTTCATTTAAATTGTTCCAGGCAATGAAGTGCGGCTGTTAAGCAGGACGTACGAAACCCTTGGCTTAATAACTGTTCTTTTCACCCAGATGATGGCACGTGCGTTGATAACAGTGACTGCAGTTCCCTTCCCTTCACAGAGTGTTCAAACAGCCTCTGCGCATGCACCGTGGGAAGTGACATGGATGAATCCACTGGCATATGCAGATCATTAGCAGGTATATTGACATATCTTTTGATAGTAAGAGAGCACAATCAATGTGAATATCGCTTCAGTAGTACATATATTGAAATAATTAGGTAAATATTGAACACTTTGACATTCTAAAGATAACATGACACGGATTGCTGTCGAAACTATACTGAACTGCAAAAGAAACGTCACCATGGATAGATATATGAGGAACCTTATTTGTCCAAACGATGTAAACATACTTTGAGACATATTAAAAAGATGAAACTTGGAAAAAACTGATCATCAAGGTTGAAATTAAAGTGTCAAATGTTCTTGTGTTCGTGTGGTCTCAAGACTTGATCAATGTACCGAGCTGCTGTGACACCATTGCCTCTCTCTGGACCGATGTTCTAGAAGACCACAGGGTCGACCCTCTGTGCAAGACCAATTCCACCCTACACCATGATGCTCGGACCACCCCACGAGTCTCTGACAAAAACACAAGCATCCGAATAACGTTCCCCACTGCGTCGCCAGACTCTCTCTCTCTCTCTCTCTCTCTGCCATCAGCTGTTGAGATACAGTAACGGCTCTCGTCTGAGAAGAGAACTCTTATCCACTGCTAGTGGTGCCAAGGTGGGTGCTGTGTTGCCCACTGAAGACGGTCCCGGCGATGACGTGGTGTCAGAATGGGTCCTCGGTGTGGCCTGTGACAGTGGAGGTGTCTGCTCGTCAATCGTCGACTCACGATGTCCGCACTAATGTGTCGCTGGTGTGTCCCCATTGTCTGGCGAGCAGTTTCTGCAGCAGTAGCAAAGCGATCTTGAAGATGCTGTCGCACAACCTGACGATCCTGACGTCGGGTGGTGACCCTTGGTATTCCACTACGTGGTCGGTCATCTGTATTGCCTGTATATTGTCCTTGAAATGCATTGGACATTAAATGCGTTGGCTAATTGTCGGGTGGTTTGTCCAGCTTGCAATCGTCAAAGGGTCTGGTGCCGCTCATTTCTTTTAAATCTTGGCATGTGGTAGCAATTCAATAACGAATCAATGTCATCCGATCTGGGTGGATTTTTAGAGGGCAAGAAATGGGGGAACGCATGTTTCAATTTGCAAGGAACTCACGGAATTCACGTGCATCGGGTTACCATGGCCGTTGCCGTGATGCGTTTGGGCGATCGGTTTTATTGTCATCATATTTCTTTATCATCAAATTTCATTTTTCCGGACAAGGTAATGTTAAATTTTAGAAACTTTGACAAAAATTACCCAGATATTTAAAAAGGAAAACTTTTCATGCAATGCTACTTGGGGTGACGTTTCTTTTGCGGTTCAGTGTATTTGACTATTTCATAAGATTTCTCTCATCAAACTAAAATGGGTCCTAAGATGAAACAAACTTAAAAATATAAATGACGGAGAACCGAACAGAAAGCATTTGAACCTATTTGAGGTCCTCCTTGAAGCGTTTCTGCCTTTTTATATATGTTGCGCCTAGCTCAGCTGTTCAGTGGCGCTTTGAAAGCATTGGCAGTTGAGCTTCATGTTTGTATATAGGAATCAGTTAGGTAGCTTGTCTCTCTCTCGAACTGTCCCTTACGTGAAGACTAGAGGTTTACCCTTTGTCCCTTGTGGAATTGGTAGCCAGTTTCTTAAGTAACGGTGAAATGTAATTTTGTAAGTTGGTCCTTGTTATTCTTGCTGCTCTGTTTTGTACTCTTTTGAGATGGTTGATTGAACAGGAACTATTTGGCAATGAATTACAGTAGTCCAGTCTTGATGAGACATACGAGTGGATCAATAGGTTAGCGGTCTCTGGGACAAGATACTTTCGAATTTTCCCTATATTCCGCATATGAAAGTTAGCTGCCCCTGAGATTTTTAGAGCTTGTTGCTTTGATACATCACTGGCAACAAGTTTTCTTATTGGTGTAAAATGTGAAAAAGGTAACATTGGATTTGAAAGGTGAAGATGAACATGTTTTACTGATCAGCTGGTACTCACAGCACCAGTCACCTCCACCGCTCACCACCTCATACCCCGATCCGCCAGTGACACTGGACCTAAGCCAATAACAACGGATGCGCGCGTACAATCTCACACAGCAACCACACGTCCACTTGCATCAGTTCAATAAAAACGAGAACAACAGAGAACATTAATAATCAATTTACTTTCAAAGACAGAATTGATGCATTTATCTTTGTATGTATCTTGAGAATGAGGCCAAATACTGTAAACCAAAAAGGTTGGTCGGTTGGTTGGTTGTTTTACGCCGCACTCAGTAATCTTCCAGCTATATGACGGCGGTCTGTAAATAATCGAGTCTGGACCAGACAATCCAGTCATTAATATCATGAGCATCGATCCACGCAATCGGGATCCATGACATGCATCAACCAAATCAGCGAGCTAGACCACCCGATCCCGTTAGTCGCCTTTTACGACAAGCATAGTCGCCTTTTACGGCAAGCACAGGTTGCTGAAGACCTATTCTAACCCGGATCTTCACGGGGCTCAACCAAAAAGGAGATATCGAAAAACATATACTTTTGTGTCAGAAACGAAATTGTTGCAATCTAGAAATATGCAGAAATACTACCCAAAGAAGTAATAGAATACCCGATTTTTCCATACTACTGTAGTTAATTTGTCATACCATGACATGACAGAATCGGGTGCTCTCTAACTTCTTTTGAGTAGTATACTGCCACTGAATGTGAAGTCAGATCGCAGAAAACAACATCCACGCCCACCAGGTGCAGTGGGTGACGTTTGATGAACAGATTGTGGTTCAATGTTTTCATGTGTAGTTCATTTGCACGATGGATTAATACAACTGTTTTGTTTTAATAATTTGTAATCATTACAGAGTGCTCGTCCTTTGGATCTACCTTCACCACCTTCACGGATAATGCCATCACCGATCATAATCTTCAGACCCATACATCGAAGACGTCAGCACAATGTGAACAATTGTGTCTAGACGCCTCATTCGTATGTAAATCGTTTGAAATGTTTTTCAATACCTGTTTCTTGCAGGAAGTCTCATGGTATGATGTTACAGGAAGTGAACGTGGATATAAGAAATATGTCAATCACAGCCAACGCAGATGTAATTGGTGAGCTACGGTATGAATTGAGGGCCATTCTATGCTACAGGAGTAACAATCCCAAAGCGCAACAGCTTGTCTATATATCGGTGCTTGTCCAGCACACCGAAGTAGTGTAAGGCCTTATGATTTCAATTTATTGTGTTCATAGTTTGGTGCTGGTATTATAATAATTATAAACCATTTTACTTGGAATGTTTCCGAAGTAAATAATTTGGTCCAGATATAACAGGGAAGAAATTAATGCATCCTCAAGTTTAACCACAGCCCCAAAAATCTATTTGCAGGCCATATTGGATGTCCTGTGTTAATATACCTGTGAATACAAATCTTTGAAAATTGTTTAGTTCGTGGGTTTTGTCTAAAAAGTATTACATCCTTGGTCCCTTGAGCAGCATAAACAATTTCACTTACACATCACATACATAGAGAAGCGAGATTAAGTCATTCAATAGTGGTCTGCGTCTCTTCCTGTAACAGCAGGTAACATTGAAACGTTGAACTAAAGGAGTTTGATAAGCATCGGCCTCGGAATCCTTACATAGATATTTTGGTTAACCCCTGGTTTAACCATCGTTTTACTGTGTCGATCCGCTGACTGTCAGTTCGAATCACTTATCAATATAATACAGTGGGTTTCATCTCTTGTGTAGCCCCTTCAATGATTTAGTGTGCACTGTATAACACGTTTGAATCTTATACTACATGTAAGTATGTACCACAAATATTTTTTGAATATGGTTAATTGATGTATGTCATTAATCCTGTTTTGATTTCCTAATGTCCTGCGTACTGTCGGTGTTGTTTCAAATATCAGACTGTTGTCGGGGGCGCTGCAATTCACTGTGCAGAGTTGCGTCCCTTAGATATGCCTGAAACATATGGCCAGCTTCGCCCTGATTAAGTTTCTAGGTTTGGCAGCAATATGCCGATGCTCGGGGTTTCAGCATTGCGGTAAACGTATTAGACCCGAATCACTTCGGGCGTTCCAACACACCAAGCTGTGATGCCATGATGTAGGTAATCATGCAAATCTGTGTTCACGGCTGTGCTCAACCAACTTACTCACTTACGTCTGCTAGATTCTTTATGAATATTGATATCATCTTTGACATTACTTATTTGTACCTACATTTTTTTTAGCTTCTTTGTTACTATTACCACGTTGCTATATAAGTGCAATAATCTTGGACGCGACGTGAAACCCCATTTCACCTCACCTCACCTTGTTACTATTACATGTGAAATATGTGTCAAGCTGCTAATATTTTCTATGGATGAACACGCACTGTTAATATTTACATTTCAATATATGTCAAATTGCTTATACATTTCTTCAATAGTTGAACACGCCGTTATAATTCATTACTAACACAAAGTGATGTCAATAAAACTCACCACTATCAAACTGTTGTTTTGTTTAGTTATGATACTACTACTAAATGTAAACTGCCGGGGAAAAGAAAGTATACACCTATGTTTGATGGTGGCTAAAAATTATACTAACAAGACATGATTATCGTATGGTGATGTATTGATTCGGGTATCATGGTTCTGTTTTCGACTTTAAGTTTGCAGAGTTTCGACCACGGTTTGGTAACATTTTTAATGTGTTGGTCAAATCCAAATTTGAAGTGTATACTTTATTGTTCCCGTCAGTTTGGAAACTGCTATAAAACTGAACTCAGATATTTTCGTTGTTTCCTATACCAATCAAACATAAGAGAATAAAAGCGACAAAACCCTTCCCAAAGTCGAGAGTCAACCTCTTCGGTTTATATTAACAGAGAAATTGGCCTGTAAACTAGTTGACTGATATATAGAGAGTAACTTACGAACAACAAGGATAAACGGATTATCTGTCCCTTTGGGAATTAATGTTGAACGTTCCTCGTCAAGGATAGGAATTTATAAATTGATTGATTTGGAGCAGATAATCACCCATAATCTTTATATTACCAATAGTATTTTTTGCTGAGAAAATGTAGAAACGACGTCACTAAAATCGTCATCTTCAATTATTTGCGACAATGCGCTCATATCTCCTTACGTTCCTGTGGTCATAACATAAATATGCTGTCTTCGCAAAACATTGTTGGTTGGTTTGTTGTTTAACGTCGCACTCAGCAATATTCCAACTATATGCCGATGGTCTGTAAATAATCGAGTCTGGACCAGACAATCCAGGGATTAAATATAATGAACATCGATCCACACAATTGGGATCGATGACATGCATCAACCAAGACAGCAAGCCTGACCACCCGATTCCGTTAGTCACCGTTTTACAAGCATGGTCGCCTTTTACGGCAAGCATGGGTTGCTGAAGACCTATTCTACCCCGGATCTTCACGGGTCGACAACAATGTTACAGTTAATATAAGGCTCAGAGAGAATTACTGATAAATAATGTCACCTATATCATACACTTTCGCTTGTGGGTAATGTAAAAACTCAAATTAGTGATATAAAGAATAATTAACTCGAAACTCGGAATTACGGATAATCTGTCTCGAGTAAATCAGTGGCGTCAATCCCGGGTCATTAGCGAGGGACTTAAAACATGAATGTTGTGAGGATATTAAATACTGTTTTAGTTTTGTGTTATCTTCTCACGGGTGAGTAGTGAAATAAAATAATGTGAGTGCCAGAATCCGATATTTATGGGGGAGAATTCTGAAATCGTCTTGATTATTATCCTTGGGTGAGGTGAGGTGAAATTGGGTTTACCGTCGCGTCCAAGATTATTGCACTTATATAGCGACGTGCATGTACGTGTATGTGTTTGTGTGGCTGCTTGTATTAGTCCGGACTGATGCCGATTTATAGTGCTAGCTCACTGAGGTACCATGCCGCAGTTTAACATAAATACCCCACTCAGACACAGTATACTGACTCCGATCCGACCAGCCCCTTAATGCCGAGCGCCAGACAGGGTAACAACAAGTACCATCTTTTAACGTCTTTTCTATGACGCGGCCGGGGATCGAACCCCGGACCTTCCGCTCTCCGGGCGGACGCTCTACCACTAGACTACGGATGCGGTCTATTATCCTTGGTCTATCAGCATAGACTCACACTCTTGTGTTTCACCAAGGTTTTAAAGGGGTACGGGTGACCAAGTCGTTGAAGGCGTCTTCAGTCATTCCGCTGTCGTGGATTTTTTCCAAAGTGGTTAACGTCTCCGACCTTCGTTCGTTAAGAAAACACGGTGTGTGGGAACTGAAGTTCTGTTACATCATTCCTTAATCCCAACAAACTCAAACACACACACACACTTACCAGTAGTGACTTCCCAGATGCTAATTTGACCACGTTGATGATGATGGTGACGCCGATTGATTGGCCTTCGAATTTGAGCTGAAGTGATTCGGCATTGAACGCTGATGGTATCCTTATTGACGCCGTCTTAAAATGGCGTCGTGCACCATTGTGTTACGTTGCGTAAAAGATGCAATTCGCGTCCGTTCATCACTATCTTGTAATAAAGAAATTGATTTTATGTCTAAAGTGCAGTGTTTTAGTTGATGACAATAAAATAGAAATCTTTTAATGCAATCTTTGTATATGTTTGCTGTTTACGCATAAAGTTTAAACATATACTCGACAGTCAAGTTTCTGTTCATATTTCACAAACAGTGGAACCATAAAATATAATTCCTGATTATAACGTACATGTATCATCGTTACTTGACGTCTATGAGTATTCATACAGACGTACCCTCCCGTATCTGTCCCCTGCGCGTTATTTTCTGGCATTAACGTTTTATATTTTCAGGAGTAATGTGGTGTGGACAAGGTATATTTTGTTCTATACTCAACAACAAAAGTTCCCGTGACACCAATATGTTCAGTGTATTTTTCAAACAAGTAACGTTTGGTTTACAATATCGTTGTACATATATTGAATCAAGTCACAAAAACGCAACTGCTACAGAAGAGCATGCAAAAGTTGACTTTTATGCAAGCCCCATGTATTTTTCACTAATCAAGGATGGGTATAAAAACATGTGCTTTAACGGGATTCCATATGTATTGTTTAGCATCGTGCTGACAACAACCACTCAGAAAAACAACAAAATTACACAAATTTTCAACATTACGAAATGCCATGCCTGTCCGAAAATGAGCGTCTGCGAGCTTGTGGTATGCTTGAAACAGGATCGAGTCAACCTGATGTTGCAAGACATTTTAACGTCCACAGAAACACCATTTGGTGTTTATGGCAACGTTGGCAACAGACGAATGCAGTCAGAGACCATCCTCGGAGTAGCAGGCCACACCAAACCAATAATCGACAAGACAACTGGATTCGAACAACACACTTACGAAATCGAAGCATCCCTGGCCTTCAACGAAGATCTTCACAAACCGTACGTCGTCGCCTCAGATGTGCATGGATTGTCGCCAGAAGACCCGCCAGACACTCCATTTTGACAGGAAACCACCGTCAAGCACGTCCACAGTGGTGTAGACAGCGTCTACGCTGGACGGCCATGCAGTGGGGACAAGTTCTATTCACTGACGAGTCTCGTTTTCACCTCAGCCACGGCGATGGACGGATTCGAGTGTACCGACGTCGAGGTGAACGTTACGTCAATCATTGTGTCATGGAAGAAGATCGGTTCGGGGGCGGCAGCATTATGGTATGGGTTGGGATTACAGCAAGACAGAGGACCCGTTTGATAGTGGTAGAGGGAAATCTCAATGGATAGCGGTACCGCGACGAGATCATCTGCCCTTTTGTTCTACTGTTTTTAAATCGTCGTGGCCGAGGCATTACCTTTCAACATGACAACGCCCGGCCTTATATTACTCGATTTGTTCAGGATTCTCTTCAACGAAACAACGTGAATGTTATCACCTGGCCGGCTCGCTCCCCTGATCTCTCACCAATCGAGCACATATGGGATGAGATGGATCGGCGCCTTCGACGTCAACCACGTGTTCCACAGACACTCAAGGAACTCCGAAACATGCTCCAACAGATATGGACAGATATCCCACAGGTCTTTGTGCGACGCCTGGTCCATTCCATGAGACGAAGATGTGTTGCTTGCATCGCAACAAGAGGTGGACACACACGCTATTGATTTGTTAATTGACATTTTGGCATGTTCACCTTTCTTATGAAATCACGCATTTTCTGAAGTCAGTATGGCATATTTAACTATTTGAACACTTACAGGAGTCTTTTATCTGTTGCAAACCGAAATTGTTTCAGGGACTTTTGTTGTTCAGTATATTTGACTAGAATTATTTGTATAAAAGTTGCTAATTTTGACAGCCTTTAGGGATCTCTGCCCATGGCCTACAGGCACCTATTTTACCGCACCTCTGAAAATCACATATTTGATTTGATACATGACAATAACCTATTTGACTTGATAGATTACAATTTAAGATTTGATGTTAATGCGATGTCACATCTTATCGCATTCATTTACTGTGTGTGGGCACGGGTGGCCCAGTCGTCTGAGGCGCCGCGATTCGCTGTGCAGAGTTGTGTCCCTTGGGCACACCAGGAACCTATGATTGTGGGTTTGAATCCCGGTTCCCCTCGATTATGTTTCTAGGTTTGTCAGTACCATGCCCGTTCTCGTGGGTTTCACCGAAGTGGTAAACGTCTGAGACCTGCATCACTTCAGGCTTTCCTCCCACATTTAGCTGACACGCTGCGATATAGTAACTAGAATACTGTTAAAAGCGGCGTTTAACCCACTCATTTACAGTGCAGGTACACGATTATATTCCCAGCTCATGTGTGTATATATACTGAACAAAGAAGTTATGATCATTAATAATGTGGTGGACATTTGTAATTAAATTGTATGTTCAGTTTTCACACCGAAAACATATCCCCAAAATATTCATGATCCCGAATAGTTTGGGTCAGTGTAAACAAATATTCTTTGATAAAGGTCTTCTATCGTATCTTATCATCTTTGTACAGATGCACTTCTACAGAACACTGTGGAAGCCATACAACACCGATCAAGCGGGTACAATTAGGTTCTAATTTCACCATTATCAACAACAGGATATGCCTAATATGTCTATTTTATACCATTGGGTAAAAGAACCAGGCTGACAGTCAGTAAATTGGAATAAACGCCGCTTTGAAAATATTATCTCACTTATCAACAGCGCTTCAGCTTAAAGTGGGAGCAGAGGTCAAACTGATGTGGCGAAATACTAGAACACCGGTACGGTGTTGACAAACCAAATAACATAGTTGGCCTAATTATAAATGGAACATTCGAGTCCTGGCATACCTAAGGGAGGCAACTCAACATCCGTTGACTTGTTTGATTTGTTTGTTGTTTAACGCCGCATTCATCACTATTCAAACTCTGTGACGGTACATCGAGACGGGCTCTGACAAACCAGTGAGTGATATTATGAGCACGATGGGTTTGATAACACGCACTAAATCAAGCATGACCCTGATAACTTTTTCCATTTAAGTCGCTCTAACCACAAGCATATTCTGTTGCTGACCTATATGCTCCGTCGGAATCGGCAAGGCGTCTGTTATGTTAAATGAGCCGGTACGTGAGTAATATTGCGCGCTGATGTATGCAGTGTCATGTCATGGCTGTGAACACATAACATACAGATACATTTGGAGTCAACAGGATGTCACAACTCATCACACAACTCATCTTCCCAAGGCAAGGGCGTAAGCTCCCTTGCCTCGGGAAGCTGCACACAACCTACATTTATTTTGTAATACTTTTTCCCACCGAGTCTAACGGATTTCATTTATGGCAAAAAATCAAACTAATTAAGGAAGGAAACCGTAATGATTATAATGCCCGACCGATGATACTTTCCAGAGATCACCTGATCGGTACGACCAACCTCAACTGAAACATTTCAATAGACAAACCCCATTAGTCCGGATGATTTTGTTTTGTATTTCGGTCATTATGGTGTTTACCGTTCACACAACACCGTCATCATCTTGCTTGTCACAACCACTTTTTCACTGGATATGATTACATATCATCTTGTGTGTCCTAACAACGCGTGTTGATATATTTGATACCAAGAGACACTCGATGAGATTATATGTATAATAAAAAGAATATTGGTATAAAAGAATATTTTGAAGACACTTTCAACGACATCTGCATCACCATTATTCTCTTTATTGTGGGCTCCTTCACTGGTACTTTAGTGACCCTGGCATTTCGAACAAAAGTAATAGAGCAGATGCAACCATATCGTGTCATCTCTGAAACTGGCTAACAGCAGCTGGATATAAGGCTGTTACATTCAATAGCAGTACCAGGATTCGATGATCGTGGTTTCGAATACCAGTTTCATCCTTATCCCTGGTACAATTCCACGAATGCTGATAAATTCCTATAGAATTCCAACATATTATCTTGAATTTATTTATTCAAATCGGTGCATACAGAATGCTTACAGATTATCATAACATAATTTATGTAATTTCAGTGCATATACAATGCTTACAGATTATCATAAGATACTTTTTGTATCTCCAGTGCATATTAAATGCTCACAGATTATCATCAACATCGCCGAACGGTACACTATCACAGTATTTCGACATAGTACATCTTGGTGACTTCGCCTTCCCCGTTCGACGCGCTAACGTAATAGGCTCCCTCCAAACTATCTGTAAGGTTCTTGAACCGGAACAAGGTTTGGGTACGGTAACGGGTTCCGGTGGTGATAGTCTCCACTTCCTGCTCCGTAATCTCGCGACAATCTCGGAATAGCTTCAGAACCGGTTTAGGATAGCCCATGGCATCCGCATAGGTGTGAGGCCATCTCGAATTAATGTATTCTGGATTCCTTTCGAGTTCACTAAAAACAAAACTCACACTGCTCTGAAAAGGAGAAACGTGTCTTCGATTCTTCAGATATACCCAGTGCCTGAGTTTGATGCTATTAAGAAGGTTATATGCAGAGTCAACTCTTAATGCGACCACGAGTCTTATCTCTCCTTCCGTGTAGGGGAAGGATGTGTTAATACGCGCCAATGTATGCTCTATAGTCGACGCGCGTGTGATGTTCAGAGCCGGTAAGATAAATGAGTTTCTCCTAAAAGACCGGTGGCTTTCTGATTTAGAAGAATGTATGCGAGTTTCAGTTGGAGGGAGCGATTTATAATCAAACGAGGATAGTATTCCGACAGTGTAATCCATTTCGAGCGACCCAAGAGTCTCGGACTCAAGAGACAGATCAATGTCAACAAGTTCGCCTTTGTCAAAAGTGATGAGACCATCGGGCTGAGATCTGAACACCAAAGGGTTGATGGTGTTTTGTTCTAATGAGCCGTTTAGAATGACTTCCTTTTTAAATATCAGTTCTATTTGGTAGCTGTCTCCATAGATGAAGGTCTGGATGTTAATTGCATAATCTTCCATGAACAAATGAAGCATTGCTTGCCCTTCCGATCCAGTGAAGTTATTGGTTGTGTTGTCAAAATCTATAAATCATAAGAAGCAATGAATGTTACATTACTCGCGGAAAAGATGTGACTCGTAGGGTTTAATCGTTCGAGCCAAATAATGCCGTTTTATATCAATTCATTACAAAGTCTCGAGACAGGAAGATGAACGAAATTTAAATTTAGTATCCAAAACTGGCTCACATGGGAAATGTTTTCCGGATCACCCATTGGTCGATTGGCCTACGTTGGGGTTTAGGTTTAAATATTGGGGTTGAGGTTTCAACGTTGGGGTTGAGGTTTAAATGTTGGGGTTGAAGTTTAAAGTGCAAGTCTCATGGGTATATAAACAGATTTTGGCAGATCGTAACATCGCTTATGCAAATATCGTAATCAAAACATCGAAAGCAGCGCGTTAATAAGATCTATTTTCGCTATTTGTCCAGTGTATCAATGGCAAAGTCTGAATCGAAAACACAGCGGAGGCGGAGCCTTTATATACAGAGGTTGAATATATGGTCGTGCTGGAGGAAATAACCTTCAAAATTACACACTTGATAGCACAAGCTTAAGTGTTGTTTCTGTTTCTGTTTGTATTAACATCATTTCACATATTTACTGTACAAATACATTTTCCTATTCGGATAGGATTTCCAGTAGCCTTTTCTTGTACGAGGCAAGTTAATGGATCGGTTGGTCAGGCTCAGTGACCTGGTTCATATTGGTCAACGCATCCAGACGGCGTGTTAACTTGCTCATGATATCAATCACTGGTTTTCGTAAGCAAACAAAATTATACTTTCATACTTACAGCCGACAAAACTTCCGACCTTCCACAGCACGGTAGGTTGGTGTTCCGCTTCATAACTCACTGTAATGTGTCGCATGCTCCCCTCAGCGGACATCCGGACATCGGTCACTACCGGGACACTTCTACAAACAGACGCCTGGGGGTGACGAAGAAAATTCAGTGAGTCTTGTTTTACGCCGCATTAAACAATATTCAAACAGTTCCACGACAAGGGACACCAGGAAAAGGCGAAAGTTTTATTCACTACACTACGCCGGAGTCTTTCTGAAAAAACAAACCCCAACGAATTAAGTCATCAATCTCAAGGCACTTAGTAAATTGTTATGTTTGAATAACGTTAAGTCGAAACAATTTGGACTGTGAACCGAAACGGAAATATGACGCTTAAACCATGGCACCAGCCACACTATAGCAAATATGTACTCACTCTCATTCTCAACACAAACTTAAACACGTCCTTGCCCCATAATTTAAACACCTTACCTTCCCTTAATATGTTTAACGCAAGTAGATTTCGGTCATTCATATTGATCGTTCAGGACATAAACACGTGCTTTACAATATCATTGGCAACAGTTTTACAAAAGCATTCTCTAGAGAAAATTTCAGCTGATCCATAGAATACAAGCCTTGCAATATTAGTTAAATGGTCATACTTCTCCACGGCCAGTTTCCAGAGATAGTGTTCATTACTTGATCTTATTCGTGACAGACTGAGTCTTGAATTAAGATGGACATATTATACATCATCTCGATGAGATTTAATAGCATCATTCACGGCCTTGGACCAGCATTTCTTATTAATAAATTGACAATTATTGACATAGTTAACAAGTGTATCACTTCTGTACAAGCTGTAGCATATTTTCTACTCCATACATTGCATGTAAAACTATCTGTACACATAAATTGACCCAGGCGAACTAGAAACAGTACTTTAAAAACACAGTTATACTTTGCATTACATAGCTTTCCTAAGAAGTCGAGTGCTCTTTTATCTATGTAATACTGTAGTGACATGATGCCGATAGCATCCAATACAACAATACTGGTAGTGCGCCTGTGTAGTCCCTGAACTTTTTTACAAAATTGACGTTGTACAACTTCAAGCATTTCATACTCTTTAAGAAGAAGTTTACCCCATACGCTGCATCCATAGAGGGCACATGATAAGATTACCCTCTCCCAGATACATGCTGCAGATAAAGGATTCAGACCACCAAAGTACAACCCATTATTATGGTTAGTGTTGATGAGTACACATTACTTTTCACATGCAGATTTTGTACGTTCAAGTGATGATTTATCTGTACTAAGATATACACCTGCATATTTAATAGATTTCGTTTGTGGAACATGCATATCGCCAATTGATACATAAGTTGTTTGAACCTTATTGTTTGGGCATCCAAAGTATAGAACTGCACGCTTGCTTACGTTATATTTTAGCTGCCACATATGAGCATAGTTTTGAACGACACCAAGAAGTTTTTGCAGGCCTTTAAAAACAAATATGGAAGGCTTCACGAATTTGCGTGCAAACGCTGCATAAACACTCTGGCCCAGCCCTGTCAGTTTAAGGTCCAGGCCACGCTACATTCCATTGTTTACGTTTTGAAAAAAAATTAAAATGTAATTCATATGCTCACGAGAAAGAATCTCTCAAATATACCTTATTTGTTGTAGAATCAGTTAACATAGATACGTTGTTGAGAATGTGCCGACCGACCAAAGTTTTGGTTTTCTGTTCTCGGTCATCAGAGCTATCGACTTTGAGGCGACTGAGGGCCAAGTCGACCGAGAGAAACTGGCGAACAGTTTGAACTACACGTGTTTGAATTTTGTATTAACAATAATTCTAAGTCATGTTTAATTCATTGTTGTACTATTATATATGAATCAAAATGTATATGTATCGCCAAAATTCATTATATTGCTCAAATTGTCGATGAATTCATGCTGCTCAAACGAACTATTTCGTATTCGCTGAATCTAAGTGTTGAGTGTAGACTATGTGTGATCATGTAAAATTCAACGAACACGCGTATGAATATTATGAAATGCGACGTCGCCACTGTTATAAGAGTAAACTTGACGATGGGTAACAAAAACAATACACTACTCGTGACAAGGATCATCTGTCCCTTGTGATATTAATGATGAAACAACATTAATTTCACTCGGGACAGGTAATCCGTCATTCCTCGTCACTCGTTAAATATTGACTATAGTCTTAAATGCTAAGTTTAGTCTGTGAATTTTCATAATAAGAATGTCTTACCGTCTGTAGGATAAGGAACAACGGCAGAACCAGTTCGAAGCGCACAACCGCCATGTTGAAATGGATTCATATAGCCTTTAAAGGTCAGCTACTTTGTCTAACATTAACCGGATGTACGTATTTTATACACTCAAGCAGTAATTGCTTAATATATTAATATCCCTACTTGATAGGATAAAAAATATTCTGGGATGGGAAAGAGACATAAAGAGACTTTACATGGACAGTTTTGTCAACATTGAAAGGGACAACCTAGACGTTTTTAGCAACCTTAACATACCCTCTTACATACTGGTATGCTGGTAATTAAATCTGAACTTACATCAACGCTGTTCCGGAACGCCTGCAATACGAATGTCAAATTGAAGCGCCTTACTTTAACCGGGCCTCCATGCCCCCAAACGAGTGACAGTACATGTATGTGTCCTTTCCAAATCAAAACTTAATATTTTGTATATGCATACTACATTTCCCCATGACACCTTTTTCAACAATAAGCTGTTTCCCTTCATTGCAGAATTACGCCATTTAGAGACAACTTCACTCCATACACAAACCAAGAAATGTGCTTAGATGATGATCATTGAGGAGATTCAAAACCCCTGCTCAATGCCAGACTATGTGGATATGTCTTTAGGCTTCCACAATCTCACCTACCTTTGAGATGTTTTAAGGCGGCCGCTGCACACAAAAGGTGACCTGGTATGACGCGCCAAAAACTTCCCGATTATCCAATTAATCAAGCAGACCATTACCAACATACATATACATGTTGGTTGGTTTGTTGTTTTACGCCGCACTCACCAATATTCCACCTATTTGACGGCGGTCTGTAAATAATCGAGTCTGAGCCAGACAATCCAGTGATTAATTTCATGAGCATCGATCCCCGCAATTGGGATACGATGACATGCATCAACCAAGTCAGCGAGCCTGACCACCCTATCCCATCAGTCGCATCTTACGATAAGCATAGTCACCTTTTACGGGAAGTAAGGGTCGCTGAAGACCATTCACGAGTTGAAAACACAGTAGGTTTATTTCCATTCTACAATGACCGGTTTGAGTTGGAACTCTTTGATATGTAACGTTTGCTTGACTGAGCAGGACACTCCATATATGAAAAGATGGGTTTACTTTCCCATACTTTTCCATATAATGCCAACATAAAATATATAACAGAAAACAAACATGTATAACAATGTTTCTAATTATTCAAGTGCACTCGACCAAGAGCTACTTCCGGCGAAGCCAAACAAATGTCGTCTGCGTGTTTATTCGACTGAAATTTTAAAAACATATCTGAAGACTATCTGAAGGGAAAGCACTAAGTGCAGATGCATATCAGTGCACGGTAAAGTGTCCGCCAAACCAGCTGTTTCAGAGGGGATTTATCCTGATTTGAAACCTCTGACTGACCAGTCAAATCGAGTATTTTTCAAATTCATGTTAAAATATCTTACCATCAAGTAAAAACCGATTACTTTAACAACTCTTTCGTCAAATTAAGGTATCAGCTACAATTCCCACTAATGGAATTTGATATTCAGATTACGTCTCCCTCATTATTTTATTTCAACATATGTAACTTGCTTAGTCACAATATTTTAGCAACTGCCGATGTGACTATAAGTGACATACCCATTAATTTAGCGCTTGCTGAACTGAACTTCCGGTTTGGTCATTTTAGTCTCTTTTCGCGCATCGCCGTGCAGCCATTGAAGCAATCAGGTTCGTATGTAAATTTTGTGGAATGGTTAGCATCGTCATGGTTTCTTATACAAGTAAGCAATACACAGTTACTTTGATTTGTCCTAATAAAAATATAGAAATCCAGACAATCGTTTTGAACACTTATTACCCATCTGGATTCAGGGTTTTAAAAACCTCATCCTCAACCGCTGCTGGTCGGAAGAAGCTACCATTTGGATCCCGTCGACAAGCTAGTTGCCTTGGTGTCATCGTGTCAACAGCTCACATACATGAAGCTTGAATATTGTGGAGCAAACAAACAAAACGTTGGAAATAAGACACATAGAAGACCACACTCGCGGTTTATGATGAATATTTATGTGACATCCGAGGAGTTGAGGCGTTTCAGGTGAGTTCGCTTCTAATTACTTTTCCAGCAGAAAATTTAAAATAAATGCACTAAGGGCATCGAACAGTTACACTTGGAGCCAAGGATCATTCTATTCAAGCGTACATGTTATTAGAACATGTTCATCTCGGAATTATTTGCTACCAGCTTTGAAGATATTTGTTAAAATATTGTCCCCCGCCACGAAGTGGATTGGGTGTTTTCTGTCCGTCACGTTTCGTTTCCGGAGCAGAACTTAAACAACCATGACACTATCTTTACCAAACTTGGCGCACAGATAGGTCTAGTTGGACTGGTGCTTTTTGGTAGTTTTGAATGTTTGAAAAAAATATTTTTGGTGTTTCAAATGCAACGACTTTGACTTAGACTGAAAGTGGCGGTAGTACTCGTTTCCGGTGCAGGTCTTAAAAACCGTACTATATTTTTGGCCTTGCAGACAACCGGACATGTCATATTGGCGGATGATATGAGTATTTTGTGCTTGTTAATTTTGTACCTTGTTAAGAAAGAACAACAGAGTACAATCATAAAAAGTGAATATTCTCACGCGTTGACGTTTTGAATTTACTCGTAACGACAAAGGCCCTGGATCGATCGATTCCCCACGTGCGCAATATGGAAGCCCTTTTGTGTGTCCTCTCTTTAATGAGCACAAAACCCTTCTAACCTATTGTGTAAACTTCAGAGACATCCCAGATCAGTGACAGTTCAAACGTTCAAAGACATTACAAATTAGGAATAACACACTTGTAAACAACGATTGATATCGGGCACGTAAAAGACAACGCTCTCGTTTAATAATAAATGTTAATGTGATCGTACTCCTTTGCCGCCGTCGTCAATCGAGATGATAAACAAACAAGTAGTTCCAGGTGTGTTGTCCTGTCCTTAGATGTTTTATCTGTTCGTTGTTAAACGCCACACACAGCAATATTCGAGCTATGTGGCGGCAATCTGTAAACAATGGAGCCTGGATGAGACAATAATCCAGTGATTGAAATCATGAACATCAATATACGCAATTGGAAGGAGCGATTTATAAGTTCAGTCTCATATAGTTGCATAATATTTCACAGGTTTTGATATGGACTTGATGTAATCTCATAGAGATATACCCACAAAACATTCACTCAACTGAGTAAATGTGTAAAATAAACAGGGGTCTGTGACCTGAAAAATGGACAAACATGGGGAACGAGCAGCGAAAAAACACAAAAGCCATGATCCATCATGACATGAGTATATCAGCAGTGAAGGCATCTTCCCGAGGCAAGCGTGTCCACTAGCCCATTTCAAAGCCTAGTTTCTACCCTTGCCACATCAAGGCCATTTTTCTTAGCCCGACCCTGGCGCCCACCCCGCGTAGATCACGAATTGTGCCCCTTGACATGCAAATGCGATATCCTGTCAGATCACTGTTCTTATCGCGTATAGCTTCACAAAATGGCGAAGACCTAGTCGATCGGGTAACGATAACATTCGCGATAACATCCCTGACACAAAAAACATAGGCAATCGTTGTGGTGTTTAAAAGATGAAATACATATACTGAACAACAAAAGTTTCTGTGAAATTGAATAAGATTTAATTCAAAGCTATGTTTTTTACCAATTCTGAAACAAATTTCAGTTTCCAACAGATAAAAGACTCCCGTGAGTGTTCAAATGGTTAAATTTGCCATACTGACTTCAGAAAATGCGTGATTTCATTAAAAAAAAAACACGACCATGCCAAAATGTCAATATACAAATCAATAGCGTCTGTGTCCACCTCTTGTTGCGATGCAAGCAACACATCTTCGTCTCATGGAATGGACCAGGCGTCGCACAAAGTCCTGTGGGATATCTGTCCATATCTGTAGGAGCATGTTTCGAAGTTCCTGGAGTGTCTGTGGAACACGTGGTTGACGTCGAAGGCGCCGGTCCATCTCATCCAAACATGTGCTCGATTGGTGAGAGATCAGGGGAGCGAGCCGGCGAGGGGATGACATTCACGTTGTTTTGTTGAAGAGAATCCTGAACAAGTCGAGCAATATGAAGCCGGACGTTGTCATGTTGAAAGGTAATGCCTTGGTCACGACGGTGCAAAAACGGTAGAACAACAGGGCCGATGATCTTGTCGCGCTAGCGCTGTCCATTGAGATTTCCCTCTACCACTATCAAACGGGTCCTCTGTCTTGCTGTAATCCCACCTCATATCATAACGCCCCCAAACCGTCCTTCTTCCATGACACAAGGATTTACGTAACGTTCACCTCGACGTCGGTACACTCGAATCCGTTCATAGCTGTAGAAACAGGTGAAAACGAGACTCGTCAGTGAATAGAACTGCATGGCCGTCCAGCGTAGACGCTGTCTGCACCACTGTTCACGTGCTTGATGGTGGTTTCCTGTCAAAATGGAACGTCTGCCGACAATCCCTGCACATCTGAGGCGACGACGTACGGTTTGTGAAGATATTCGTCGAAGGCATGGGATGCTTCTTGCAGTCCCTGTTGCTGGCTGGAATCGATTTCGTAGGTGTGTTGTTCGAATCCAGTTGTCTTGTCGGTTATTGGTTACGCGTGGCCTGCCACTCCAAAGATGGTCTCTGACTGCATTCGTCTGTTGCCAACGTTGCCATAAACACCAAATGGTGTACCGTTAGATGTTTTCAAGATCTTTTCATGTTTGTAATCAAGCAGCTCAGGTGATTTCATTTACTTCGCGAGGTAAGACCTATTACATTACCATAGAGATCTTGGTCAGATCGTCTTTTGTTTGAAGCAAATGCAAGTGATATGAGAGGTGGATTCTGATTGATCAGTAGGAGGGACATAGAAGGGACATAACACGTAATTACCATTGGTGGTGAACCACGAAATTCCAGCGTAGTTCGTAGTTCGGCAAGGGTGGAAAATTGACTTGTGCAGTCAGTTAACTCCTTTGCCCCGGGAAGATGCATGGGCCACTCTGGTGATTTTCACCTCGGAATTCCATTTTTGTTATAGGCTTGAAATTAATTTGGTAAGCTGATGTAGCTATTCATGTCATATATGCTGGAGTAAACCATACGTTTTGTGTTTCCATCCATTGGATATCCAGTGCAATTAAACGCTGTTCTTGTTGGCACAGGATCGTGGGTGAGGAGCAGGGGCGATGACTAATTCCTTTCACCATGCCACAAGTATTTGGTTCAAATCAGAATTAAAAAATAGTTTTGAAATAGACCGGTAAAATTTAATTGTTTTTCCAAACGATGATTCCTTGATGCGTTTCCTGGTGGTCAAAGCTTCTGATCATCTACGAAAAAAAACCTCAATCAATTTGCCATATCAAAAGCTGTTTCTGGAATTTGTGGTGCAGTGAAAAATTCGCACTTTCTCCTTTCTTGTGGAGTGTTCACGGAAACGGCAATATCTTAATATTTTAGCGATCACTCAGTTTGTAAGTGTTGATCTTGCTGTATCCGTGCAGATGACACTTTACTCTTGTCGACGAATTGTCGGCGTGTTGTCTGTTCGACATGTCGGAATGACATCAAGGTGTAAGTACGTCTATTAAGCGTTACACATTTCTTTTGTTTTTCAATAGTTGGTTTACAAACTATATTGCCTAACATTCAATGAAAACCAAACACGTTGTAACATAGCAAGACTTTGTTGCAAGAATTATTAAAATAAGACACATATCTTAAACAGACAGATAATCTTTGACTTCTGGAAGTACAATTGTCGCCATTCTTGTCCACCTCCAGATGATAAGGCTACTGGAGGTTCTACAATATTGGACAAGCAGTGCGTCAACTATAAAACCCTACAAAGAGAGATATATTGCTGGGTCCAGCAAATGTACCACAAAATCCCTGTCTCAAAGACTGACCATAATCATTTATACAACAAGGAAGGACTTTCTTTATATTCACAGAAAGTATTGGAGACAAGTGGAATTAATACCATATGGATTCTCAAAAACTCAAAGGAGCTGCTTGACTTTTTGCAGTCTCAGAAAAGAACCAAGTTCCATTCTGTCAAAACATTTGATTTTTCAACTCTGTACACCACTATCCAAGATGACAAATTTAAGGGATACAAATCATTCCTTGATCAATGGGGCTTTTGTTACAAAACGTGGTGTACACATATACAGCTACGTATCTATATTCTGACGTTCAGAACAATTTGTGAAAAATGAAAGCAAATGCCATGTTACGTTTACTGAGAAAAGAATATGTGAAATCCTTGACTTCCACATTGATCACTACACCGCCTCCGTGGTCTAATGGTAGAGCGTCCGCCCAGAGAGCGGAAGGTCCGGGGTTCGATCCCCGACAGCGTCATACCAAAAGACGTTAAACGTTATTACCCTGTCTGGCGCTCTGCATTAGGGGGTAAAACAAGGACTCGTCGGCTCGGAGTCAGTATACTGTGTCTGAGTCGGGGTTTTATGTTAAACTGCGGCATGGTATCTCAGTGAGCTAGCACTATTAATCGGCATCACTCCGAAATAGTACAAGCAGCCACACACACAAATACACGTGCATGCTATAGAAGTGCAATAATCTTGGACGCGACGTTTAACTCCATTTCACCTCACCTCACATTGATAACATCTGCGTACATTTTGGGGTCAAACGCCCCTCAGATGGTTATCTTGAAACCGATGTATATCACATGTCCAGTTCACGTTGATCACAGATCAGAGTCTGTGATTCGTCTATAAAATCTAAGACAAGAATGTTATGTCAAAGTCTAGTAGTGAGGATGTACTCTATGTTCCCGTGTATTTACCTGGTAAACACTTGACTTGCCTTTGCATGTGTTTGTGATGGGTGCCACCGGTGGGGAAGGATACGCTCACCTTTTCGCGAACACCTGGTCGTCGGTAGACATACATGTATATCACTCAAAGTTCGATCTCACAGTAACCAAGCTCATTCGCCCAAAGGAAACTGTACCTGAGATAATGTTCTATTGTTTGCGTTGCCCGTCGGCTTCTACGACCCGCGTCACATTAAGATTTCCTCCAACATCAAACTAACACACGGTGATATAAGCTGAAATATCGTTTAAGTGTTGTTAAAGCCATCTCACTGATACAGCGTACGACACGATACACTCACTCATCACACTCTGATTACAGGAATACGCCTGCAAACATCTTTGTGTACTGTTACAGTATGTCATCGTCACGGAATGACGAACGATTGATTCCGTAGAACTATACCATAATCGCAAACTCAATATATGATTGATTTATAAGAAACATCAAACTTAAGTAATTGATCTGTATTTATATGCAGTGAGCGATTAATCAATAGGTTTGCATATACTGATTATAAAAGTGGTAATTTTATGAATTATATAATAAAACAAACTACCTCCTTAGTGCATGTAACATATTGACCACATTCTCGCTATGGTAACCATACGGGAGCGCCACGAGGAATCAGAGCATCAGTGCACACCAGTCTCCAGCACCCTTGACACGTTAAAGGGCAAGTTCACACGGAAATGAACCTATTTTTCTTGTACTTTTTCCACATTAAAAGTGTTAACATAGAAGTGTCATAGACAAAAATATAAAAATATCAAAATTAATTAACATATTTTTCGCATTAAAACGATTTATATTTTTCACATTTACCAAGTGTTCTATTTCCACAACAAAAACACCATGGCTTATGCCCCTTGCAATATGACGTCATTGGTGCCAATTGATAAACATTATGACGTCATCATGCTTTGTTAGAGCCGCTTCACGTGGTGTAGGTCCAGGTGTGTGATTCTAGCGTCTCAGATGCCAGCCAGCATAGTGTTATGCTGAGTCACCACTGCGCCGGAGTGTGTCGTAGGCCATGTTGTTTTACCGCAAACTGGTACTTGATATCTTTTGCGTTGAGAATAGACAGGGACCCAGTTGAATTGGCACCAATTACGTCATAATCTAAGGGGGATAACTCAGGCCTGTTTAGCTCGAAAAACGAAGGCCTCATAACGGCATATCATTTTCACACTATTGTGAGCTTCCTACGTTCACTGTGAAAGAAATGAGTGTATATTTTCAAACACAGATACTAATTAATTCTAAAATTGCGTTTTGTTTAGAGAAAGAAAGAAAGTGATTTTTGCGTGTACACTTCCCCTTTAAGCACAGGTGTTCAACAGATCTTAGCGAGTGCAGAATGGCTTTCTATTCTCGGTACAAAATGATCTGGGATAAAATCAAAATGAAGACCATCATGTTAATGTTGATGTTTTCATGTGTGTCATCAGATTGGCTGTCAGAGATAGGTGGAGAGCAGGACAGAGTTTTACCCGGACATGTTTTTCAGGTATTTCAGACAGCAACAGTTCGACAGTGTCACCGACTCTGTGGATATTCAGCAAGGTGCCTTTCGGCCAACTGGATCTTGTCAACTAGAGAATGTCAACTTAGTACCAGTGCTGTAGGTGACGGTAGTTTGCAAGTGTCCGCGAACAACGTGTACCTTCCGGTTCATCAATTTCCTCCACAGGTAGGCAGTTTCCATATGAATGCGTGAATGTTGAATCATGACAGTTCAATAGGGTAACAGATACCCTAGTTGACTAATGATCATGAGGCTGTGAACTCTAAAAATTCCGAATACCATCCATGTTTTCATCTCATTTGTTCACCCTAAACCATGAATTCCGAATACTACTTAACACAACCCCAAAATCATATGTAAGAATTGAATGTACAAAGGCAGAATGTCAGCCACAGTCCAAAAACTATAGAACACGTTCCTTGGTCATAGAAGGAAGACATTTGAAATTAAAATTACTGAAAAATATCGACAACAATATATAAGGTATAGAATTATTTTTTTTAAATGTTGAATCTGCATCGTTACCAAATACGATTGTATTTGCGTTCCGTGCATCACACTGCAGAGTACCCTCTAAATGGACTCCCGAAACCCGCGTATAATTATTTGGAGGTGGGTGTGAATCCCACATTTGCCCTGATGTTGATACATGGTGTTACAGTACTATACCTGTAAACTGCTCACATCAGGTTTTCCTCCATATTACACTGGACCCGTGAAGTTCCGGGGTAGAATAGGTTTTCAGCAACCCGTGCTTGCCGTAAAAGGCGACTAAGCTTGTTGTGGGAGGCGACTAACAGGATCGGGTGGTCAGGCTCGCTGACTTGGTTAAAGCATGTCATCGATCCCAATTGCTTGGATCGATGCTCATGATGTCTATCACTGGATTGTCTGGTCTAGACTCGATTATTTACAGACCGCGGTCTTATAGCTGGATTATTGCTTAATGCGGCATAAAACAACCAACCAACCAACCAACCATATTACACTTGTGATGTAAGCGACATACTGTTCAAAGCGTCATTTCGCTCAACTTATTCACTCACTCTTCCAATTTATCGTGATTCAAAATGGTCAACCCACAATATATCAAATTCAATCGGGCCTCAGTCTGGCACACTATGTGGGAGATAGTAATCCCTACGTAGGAGAAAGTAAGTCCTACGTAGGACATAGTAAGTCCTACGAAGGAGACAGTAAGTCTACGTAGGAGATACTAAGTACTACGTAGGAGATATTAAGTCCTACGTAGGAGATCGTGATTCTAGGCCATACTAAGTCCTACGTAGGAGATAGTAATCCCTATGTAGGAGATAGTAAGTCCTACGTAGGAGATAGTTTATCCTACTTAGAAGTCCTACAAAGAAGATAATAAGTCCTACGTATTAAATACTTAGACCCCCAAAAAATGTCAAATGGCCCTACTACGCTTCCGTACCAACCTGAGTTGGAAGGTTTTTGTATCTATACTCACACTCAAAATGTTATTATCAGGACCAACCATTTAGTATTCTTAGGAGTATTGTAGGAGACAAAAAACACAACTGGGAAAGGAGGAGCGGCGTTTGTTAAACATTACTTTTGAAGGAAATCCAGCATGTTGGTGTTTCACGCAAGAAACCTATGATTGTGGGTTCCAATCCCGCCTTGTGGGTTTCACCAACCAGGTAAACATATGAGATCTGCATCACTTCGGGCTTTCCTCCTAACAAATAGTGATGGTACCATGTGCCCGCGAAAACATATTATGCCAAATGATTTTTAAACTAGAAAAGAAAACTACTTAAATATAGTTCACAAATATGTCACCACGGCCAAAAGACATAAAAATGTGCATGAAGCATAACGGTTGTACTTTTCAACAATAGTGCTCCTAACCTTGTTATAGATTAATAATATACCAACAGTGGATGTTTGCTATTTTATAGATTTATTCTTCAAAACATACGAAGTTAAACGTATAATGAAGTAGTCCCTTTCAGCCAATCAAACATCTAGAATGACCGAAAGAAAAGTTGATAGTATGTGCGCACTGCAAAGGTGTGGTAAAACATACACGCATGAACCTCATTAACACCAGGCGTTGTGTAGGATTAAGCAGTGACTGGCTAAGCTTTTCTTATATGTCATGCCTTCTACACACGTAGGAATATAATCGATATTTGATGTGGCATACAAACGCTGTAACCATTGTTCAACCACACCAGACGCCATTATCCGAACTTGTCAAATAATCCAAAATCAACTTTTGGTATTAGTCTGATTATTTTTTACTCATCTTGGAGCTGGGGCTGGGCTAGGATTTTATCGCAAAATATATATTGTGCTTCAGACATTTAAAACAAACCTTATATTGTCGCAAAGTGGTTTTCCTAAAACAAACCATGTCAAGCCATATATGTTATCGAAATGGAGAAGCGATATTTTAGCTTGTTCGATAGGTAATCGCTAAAATTGTGTTAAAAAACTTTATTCTCTCAGCAAATATCTCTGTCCCCAAGAGCGATTTCTTTAAGATACATAACTACATATTAAAATCATCCTGTTCAAACAAGCCGTTTGCATTGTATCCACTGAGAACAAAGAACTTGTACAATAGGTGAATCCCCACCTTTTGCCGACAATTCCAGCATATTTCGCTGTAAGGAATTCAAAGAAGACAGCAATTTGCAATGTTCCCTTTCCAACTCATATTTTGTATCCAATTTGAAATAAGGGACAAAACCCCTTCCATATTCAATAGATATCACGAGAACATATGGTACAAGTCAAAATAAGGAATTACATTGAACATAATTTTTGTCACTGATGCGTCAAATTTGGAAATGTCTACCATAAAAGGTTTTGAAAGCTTCACTGAGGCCTTAAATGTTGTAACCTTGATGAAACAACTTCTGAACAAGAGTCGTATGGTGCTCTTTGAAATCTTGTTGGAAAGAGCATGCTCGATTGAATATCAAAAGTTGTGAAATTTGAACTTCAAAGGCTGGAGCTGCTCGACATGAATGGTAAGTTGACTATAGGAAAGTTGAAGTCGTCCCTCTTGTCATACAGTCTTGTGGAGAGTGTTTTGTCACTCTGAATCTTTATGCATAGATCTGAATGTGAAACAGATGTTTGTTTGTTTGTTGTTTAACGCCTCACTCAGCAAAATTAGACGGTCTCACTGGTCTCCTTTATTTCTAGTTCAGGTGGGTAAATCAGGGGAAGGGAATTGGCTATTGGATTGTTATTGAACGATATCACATCATCTTACTTTGTTTTGACTTTGGCAATCCGAACAGAAATTAAGATTCATATGTATAAAGAACCAGATCCGCAGGAAGGGGGCCACAATTGGTGCCAATGGCATGTAGTTATCAATATTGTTTTCTCAGTAAACTTCAGACGACATTTGCTTTCATTTTTCACAAATTGTCCTGAACATCTGAATAAGGGCACGCAACTGTATCTGTGTTCACCACAATTTGTAACAAAAGCCCCATTGATCAAGGAATGAATTGTATCCCTTAAATTTGTCATCTGAGATAGTTGTGTACAAAGTTCAAAAATCAAATGTTTTGACAGAATGGAACTTGGTTCTTTTCTAAACTGGAAAAAGTCTAGCAGCTCCTTTGAGTTTTTGAGAATCCACATGGTATTAATTCCACTTGTCTCAAATACTTTCTGTGAATATATAATTGTGAAAAATATAAAGGAGTTCATACAAGATTTCAGAGAAGTAGAATGTCCATCACACTGTGATGGCGGCACTGCTTACGTAGGATCAGAAATGCAGAAGCATTCTCGTTGTGAATAATTAACTGCAGATTCATCTTTTCTGCAGCATTTCTATGTTGCCGACATTATTAAGACGTTTGTGTTTCGTTTGTTTGTTTGTTGTTTGACGCCGCACAATATTCCATCCATATGACCGCGGACCACCCGATCACGTTAGTCGCCTCTTACGACTAGCATGGGTTGCTAAAGACCAATTCTAACACGGAATCTTCACGGGACCAAACCGTTTGTATTTGCTTTGTTTGTATTTGCCTTGTATTATCCTATATGGTTGGCTTGTATTCTTAGGGTGACCTGAAATAATACGAAAAAATCACTTATCTAAAACCCCAACATGCGGCCTTGCAGTTTGTCAAAAAGTCATGTTGTGTTTTCAAGAATTTGACTGCTCTCGTTACTCCGGCCCTCTCTCCCTTTTGATTGACACATCACGAAGTATTTGGAGACCTAGACGTCTCACAAATATTGTCTAAATGGTCCTCGTGCTCGTTTCAGGATATCTGTTCATAAATTTATTTTATCGGATTACTCGAGCTTTTCTAAGTTTTGCTAACATCTAATTATTTATTTCAGTTGCTCTATGAACTTTATTCTTTTATTCCAGACAAAGGTATCTTTAGTATGGTAATGTCAGTTGTTTTAGTTATTTCAATCTTTCCTTTTTTTAAAAATCTTCCCAGACTCACCCATGCGCAGATGAACCCTGTGGAGATGTACACGTGTGTGTCCCTGTGACCGAGTCTACCAACTATGTATGTGTACACGTCGACACACATACAAACCAAGCACCTGCGACTGGAATAACGACCGGTACTGCACCTACTGCTGCAACAACTTCTGTACAGGATACAACACCGGCGTTGACAACAACACTGGCACCAACTACGACACCTACACAAACAACATCCACACCGACTTCGACACTGGCACCGACTACAACACCCTTACCAACTACAACGGCAGCACCATCTACTACAACACCTGCACCAACTACAACAGCATCACCCACTACTACAACACCCGTCCCAACTACAACTCCGGCTCCGACTACAACACCTACACCAGAGACCACACCAGCACCGACTACCACGACATCTGTACCAACTACAACAGCAGCACCAACAACTACAACACCTGCACCAACTACAACATTCGCCCAAACTACAACACCAGCTCCGACTACAACACCTACACCAACGACGACACCAGCACCGACTACCACAACAGCTGTACCAACAACGACTACACCAACAACTACTACCCGTAAGTACACAAGAGTAAACCCAGAAATAGGTTCCATAGGCAATAGGTTATCAGGTGCTCTTGGCAGTTGCTGGTCATGTCACAAATGACTTCCGTTGGCATTCCGGGGCAGACGAAGTTCCAGTAGCTCGAACTAGCCGAGGATTCAAGACATTGACATCGTACAGTTCTTTAAGACCATTATTGGTGTCCCCCACAGTGATATGGCTCGAATGGTCAAAAACATCAAAACATGATGTGATGTTATCAGTTAGCCCGACTACCCATTCAGTTTGTCACTTACCAACTTTGTTTCAGGCTTCTCAGCCGATGAATTGGTCCTACCTGCCTAATTAAACTGCAACATTATTACCTCATGTTCTTTAACCTTTGGCTTTGGTATCTACAGCAATTATGTCGTAAAGAAACTTTCTCTGATATTTTAATTTAAATTGTTCGAGGCAATGAAGTGCGGCTGTTAAGCAGGACGTACGGAACCCTTGGCTTAATTACTGTTCTTTTCACCCAGATGATGGCACGTGCGTTGATAACAGTGACTGCAGTTCCCTTCCCTTCACAGAGTGTTCAAACAGCCTCTGCGTATGCACCGTGGGAAGTGATATGGATGATGCCACTGGCATATGCAGATCATTAGCAGGTATATTGACATATCTTTTGATAGTAAGAGAGCATCATCAGTGTTACTATCGCTTCAGTAGAATATTGAAATAATTAGGTAAATATTGAACACTTTGACATTCTAAAGATAATATGACACTGATTGCTGTCGAAACTATACTGAACCGCAAAAGAAACGTCACCATTGATCGATTTATGAGAAACCTTATTTGTCCAAACGATGTAAACATACTTTGAGACATTTTAAAAAGACGAAACTTGGAAAAACTGATCATCAAGGTTGAAATTAAAGTGTCTAATGTTTTTGCGAAACACAACACTAGTCTCTGAGAAAATGGCATCGTGTGTCCGCCATGTGCATTGATGACTGCCGTGTAACGTCGATACATGGAATGGATGAGGCGGTTGATGAAGGCCATGGGCACATGAGCCCACACTCTGAGGAACACCCGACGCAGTTCAGCTGCAGTTGTCGGCCTTAGTCGGACGTCATTCACAGCCGTCTTTGAATCTCGTCCCACAGGTTTTCAATGGGATTTAAATCGGGACTGAATGCAGGCCACTGCATGGTTCTGATGCCATTCTGCTGGGGGACATCTCCCCTAGCTCTCGCAGTGTGGGCACGGGCGTTATCATGCTGAAACTCGTGGTTGCGGCGACGTGCCAAATGAGGTATGGCGTGTGGTCTCAAGACTTGATCAATGTACCGAGCTGCTGTGACACCATTGCCTCTCCCTGGACCGATGTTCTGGAAGACCACAGGGCCGACCCTCTGTGCAAGACCAATTCCAGCCCACACCATGATGCTCGGACCACCCCACGAGTCTCTCTCAACAACACAAGCATCCGAATAACGTTCCCCACAGCGTCGCCAGTCTCTCTCTCTCTCTCTCTTTGCAATCAGCTGTTCAGATACAGTAACGGCTTTCGTCTGAGAAGAGAACTCTTCTCCATTGCTAGTGGTGCCAAGGTGGGTGCTGTGTTGCCCATTGAAGACGATCCCGGCGATGACGTGGTGTCAGAATGGGTCCTCGGTGTGGCCTGTGACAGTGGAGGTGTCGGCTCGTCAATCGTCGACTCACTGTGTCTACACTAATGTGTCGCTGGTGTGTCCCCATTGTCTGTCGTGCAGTTTCCGCAGCAGTAACAAAGCGATCTTGAAGATGCTGTCGCACATTCTGACGATCATGACGTCGGGTGGTGACCCTTGGTCTTCCACTACGTGGTCTGGTATCTGTATTGTTGGTCGTCTGGTACCGTTGCTGGAGCCTGTATATGGTCCTTACGGGGACTTGAAATGCATTGGCTAATTGTCGGGCGGTTTGTCCAGTTTGCAATCGTCCAAGGGCCTGGTGTCGCTCATTTCTTTTAAATCTTGACATGTGGTAGCGATTCAATAACGAATGAATGCCATCCGATCTGGGTGGATTTTTAGAGGGCAAGAAATGGGGGAACGCATGTTTCAATTTGCAAGGAACTCACGGAATTCACGTGCATCGGGTTACCATTGCCGTTGCCGTGATGCGTTTGGGCGGTCGGTTTTATTGTCATCATATTTTTCTATCATCAAATTTCATTTTTCCGGACAAGGTAATGTTAAATTTTAGAAACTTTGACAAAAATTACCCGGATATTTAAAAAGGAAAACTTTTCATGCAATGTTACTTGGGGTGACGTTTCTTTTGCGGTTTAGTGTATTTGACTATTTCATAAGATTTCTCTCATCAAACTAAAATGCGTCCTAAGATGAAACAAACTTAAAAATATAAATGACGGACAACCGAACAGAGAGCATTTGAACCTAATTGAGGTCCTCCTTGAAGCGTTTCTGCCTTTTTTTATATGTTGCGCCTAGCTCAGCTGTCCAGTGGCGCTTTGAAAGCATTGGCAGTTGAAAATAAATGAAACAAACTTAAAGGGGCACTGATCTAACGCAATTCCCCGCGACTGGTTGTTGCCTTTGTTATTGTTTTTTCCCAGTGAGTACCCGGATGTATAGCAGAAATCTAGACTGGTTCCCGACCTCTGCTGCGCAATTCGTAAGCGTATCAGTCACTTTTATGGGTAGTAATGAGGGCGTATGGTCACATTGATCAACAAAATGAAATACAGTTTTCAAAATAATAAGGAAATGAAGGTATCTTTGTGGGTAGCACCGGTAATGGTAACGAAGATTTGATAAGTCACTTGCTTGGTAATTTTTCGATTTTCGTTTACACTATTTTGATTTGAAACACAAAGTAAATATTTCACCTGAGCATTGCTTTTTTTAAAGTGTGTATATTTTTTTACTGTCAAAATGTGTAACATTTTCAAATTTATTAAAAGTCTAAATATTCAGTTATTTTACAAAGTGACTGAAAAACATTTCCATCTGTATTATTATGGTAACGAATTCCAAACATTTGATGTTTAATGTCATCACCAAGAGACTGAATGTGTTACGTTGAAAAGTACATGTCTATGTTGTTAGGCTTCTAATCCTACATAATAATCTGTTGTGATGTTTGTAGGCCCTTTTGATCATCTTAATCAATCTGGACAGACTTTTAGTCGAAATGACTGAAATATTTACACATTTTATAAATTGCCTGAGAGAATCACATTTTACAAATTGACGGTAATATATACACGCTTACAAAGGAAAAGACTTGTGAAAACAACGCCTATCGCGCATTGAAGAATTTCCCAACCAAGACGTAGAGAAACAAGAACGAATCGGTTCAAATGAAGGAAAACAAAATGCAAATACCAAAATTGCAACCTACCAAATTTATGTGTATACATTTTAGGAGCTTCCTTGTTCGAGGAATGTATCCGTGAATATCCACACAAAGGAACAATATCCCACTCGTCTGCAGCTGTACAAAGAAACTTATTTGATGTCACGTGTCTCTGTAACAATCAAATATTTTAAAAGATATATATCGTTTCGGGATATTATAACCCGTGTTCGTTTCTCAACTGATCACTTGGATTGTTTCAGGTGATTCACATAGTTGTCAAGCCTCAAGGGTCGGCTGAGAAAGCCCACGTGACAACTATTTTCATAACGTCCACGGTATCCTAAAAAAATCCATTAGATAGATAGATAACAATTATAACAACGTATTATCAGTTAACCCGTTGAACAAAGTATGTTGTTTTTACATCGACACTTTAGCCATGATATGAGTATATTTCCTTTGTTTTAGTAAACCTAGACATGTAAACACTCACTTTTGACATATCCACTGTGCAAGATAACAGTGATTAATCAATCAACATATTTTCTGTTAATCCTTTGATGACTAGGAACGATCCGTTTATTTACAAAAAAAAGTAAATCAACTGATCATTCCCCTCTTGCTGGTCTGCCACGTGCATATTACATAACACACATTTCACCTCACTTCAAACCTGGATTTAGATTGAATAATTACCCCAGACACAATAAATGTCAAATGGGAACCTTTGTCGGGTGATCTAAGTGGTGCTACCACTAATTGTACCTGTAATAAATTCATAAACTGAGCATCAAGTGAATGACGACAAATACACAAGTGTAGGGTTATACCAGAAAACGTGGATGACAACAAGGGAGTAGTAATCGTATTATCGACGCAATCCGAAATCCGAAATTGCTTTCACTGCATAGATACTTTTTATAGCCTTAAACTATAACCATCTGGGGTATTTCCAAATGACGACATCCGATGAGCTCCGTCGTTCTTTTGTCTGTTTGTTTAGGCTGAAGAAATTAATTAACATGCGCCCTTTGTCGAAATCTTTATAGATCAAGTTAACCAATCAGTGTTTATGCAAACATTCGTAAAGCAAATATTGCCTCCAGCCTCCAAGTTTATTTAGCTGTCCTTGCAGACGGTAGCCCAGTCTCTGGTCACGCTCAGTTGCGTTGTGTATCATCCGGGTACTCACGGGGAAAAACCAATAACAAAGGCAACAACCAGTCCGGGGAATTGCGTTAGATCAGTGCCCCTTTAAAAAAATAAATGACGGACAACCGAACAGAGAGCATTTGAACCTATTTGAGGTCCACCTTGAAGCGTTTCTGCCTTTTTATATATGTTGCGCCTGTTCAGTGGCGCTTTGAAAGCATTGGCAGTTGAAAAGAAATACACGAAAGCTTCATGTTTGTATATAGGAATCAGTCAGGTAGCTTGTCTCTCTCTCGAACTGTCCCTTACGTGAAGACTAGAGGTTTACTCTTTGTCCCTTGTGGAATTGGTAGCCAGTACAGTTTCCTAAGTAACGGTGAAATGTAATTTTCTAAGTTGGTCCTTGTTATTCTTGCTGCTCTGTTTTGTACTCTTTTGAGATGGTTGATTGAACAGGAACTATTTGGCAATGAATTACAGTAGTCCAGTCTTGATGAGACATACGAGTGGATCAATAGGTTAGCGGTCTCTGGGACAAGATACTTTCGAATTTTCCCTATATTCCGCATATGAAAGTTAGCTGCCCCTGAGATTTTTAGAGCTTGTTGCTTTGATACATCACTGGCAACAAGTTTTCTTATTGGTGTAAAATGTGAAAAAGGTAACATTGGATTTGAAAGGTGAAGATGAACATGTTTTACTGATCAGCTCGTACTCACAGCACCAGTCACCTCCACCGGTTACCACCTCATACCCCGATCCGCCAGTGACACTGGACCTAAGCCAATAACAACGGATGCGCGCGTACAATCTCACACAGCGACCACACGTCCACTTGCATCAGTTCAATAAAAACGATAACACAGAGAACATTAATAATCAATTTACTTTCAAAGACAGAATTGATGCATTTATCTTTGTATGTATCTTGAGAATGAGACCAAATACTGTAAACCAAAAAGTTGGTTGGTTGTTTTACGCCGCACTCAGTAATATTCCAGCTATATGACGGCGGTCTGTAAATAATCGAGTCTGAACCAGACAATTCAGTGATAAATATCATGAGCATCGATCCACGCAATTGGGATTGATGACATGCATCAACCAAGTCAGCGAGCCTAACCACCCGATCCCGTTAGTCGCCTTTTACGACAAGCATAGTCGCCTTTTACGGCAAGCACGGGTTGCTGAAGACCTATTCTATCCCGGATCTTCACGGGTCTAAAGCAAAAAGGAGATATCGAAAAACATTAAACTTTTATGTCAGAAACGAAAGTGTTGTAATCTAGAAACATGCAGAAATAATACTCAAAGAAGTCATAGAATACCCGATTTTTGCCATATTACTGTAGTTAATCTGTCATACGATGACATGACAGAATCGGGTGCTCTCTAACATCTTTTGAGTAGTATACTGCCACTGAATGTGAAGTCAGATCGCAGAAAACAACATCCACAACCTCCAAGTGCAGTGGGTTACGTTTGATGAACAGATTGGGGTTAAGTATTTTCATGTGTAATTCATTTGCACGATGGATTAATACAGCTGTGTTGTTTTAATAATTTGTTATCGTTACAGAGTGCTCGTCCTTTGGATCTACCTTCACCACCTTCACGGATACTGCCATCACCGGTCATAACCTTGAGTCCCATTCATTGAAGACGTCAGCACAATGTGAACAATTGTGTCTAGACGCCTCATTCGTATGTAAATCGTTTGAAATGTTGGGAAGTGGCTGTTTTTTGCAGGAAGTCTCCTGGTATGATGTTACAGGAAGTGAACGTGGATATAAGAAATATGTCGATCATAGCCAACGCAGATGTAATTGGTGAGCTACGGTATGAACTTGAGTGCCATTCTATGCTACAGGAGTAACAATCCCAAAGTGCAACAGCTTGTCTATATATCGGTGCTTGTCCAGCACACAGAAGCAGTGCAAGACCTTATGATTTCAATGTATTGTGTCCAGGGTTTGGTGCTGGTATTATAATAATGATTAACCATTTTACTTGGATTTTTTCCGAAGAAAATAATTTGGTCCAGATATAACAGGGAAGAAATTAATGCATCCTCAATTTTAACCACCAGCCCGAAAAATCTATTTGCAGGTCATATTGGATGTCCTGTATTAATGTACCTGTGAATACAAATATTTGAAAAAATTGTTTAGTTCGTGGGTTTTGACTGAAAACTATTACATCCTGGGTCCCTTGAGCAGCATAAACAATTTCACTTCCACATCACATACATAAAGAAGTGAGATTAAGTCATTCAGTAGTGGTCTGCATTTCTTCTTGTAACAGCAGGTAACATTGAAACGTTGAACTAAAGGAGTTTGATAAGCATCGGCCTTGGTATCCTTACATAGATATTTTGGTTAACCCCTGGTTTAACCATCGTTTTACTTTGTCGATCCGCTGACTGTCAGTTCGAATCACTTATCAATATAATACAGTGGGTTTCATCTCTTGTGTAGCCCCTTCAATGATTTAGTGTGCACTGTATAACACGTTTGAATTTTATACTACATGTAAGTATGTACCACAAATATTTTTTAAATATGGTTAATTGATGTATGTCATTACTCTTGTTTTGATTTCCTAATGTCCTGCGTACTGTCGGTGTTGTTTCAAATATCAGACTGTTGTCGGGGGCGCTGCAATTCACTGTGCAGAGTTGCGTCCCTTAGATATGCCTGAAACATATGGCCAGCTTCGCCCTGATTAAGTTTCTAGGTTTGGCAGCAATATGCCGATGCTCGGGGTTTCAGCATTGCGGTAAACGTATTAGACCCGAATCACTTCGGGCGTTCCAACACACCAAGCTGTGATGCCATGATGTAGGTAATCATGCAAATCTGTGTTCACAGCTGTGCTCAACCAACTTACTCACTTACGTCTGCTAGATTCTTATGAATATTGATATCATCTTTGACATTACTTATTTGTACCTACATTTTGTTTAGCTTACTTTGTTACTATTACCACGTCGCTATATAAGTGCAATAATCTTGGACGCGACGTTAAACCCCATTTCACCTCACCTCACCTTGTTACTATAATTACATTTGAAATATGTGTCAAGCTGCTAATATTTTCTATGGATGAACACGCACTGTTAATATTTACATTTCAATATATGTCAAATTGCTTATACATTTCTTCAATAGTTGAACACGCCGTTATAATTCATTACTAACACAAAATGATGTCAATAAAACTCATACAATCTTCAAACTGTTGTTTTGTTTCGTTATGATACTACTACTAAATGTAAACTGCCGGGGAAAAGAAAGTATACAACTATGTTTGATGGTGGCTAAAAATGATACTAACAAGAAATGATTATCGTATGGTGATGTATTGATTCGGGTATCCTGGTTCTGTTTTCGACCTTAAGTTTGCAGAGTTTCGGCCACGGTTTGGTAACATTTTGAATGTGTTGG
Source organism: Haliotis rufescens (assembly GCF_023055435.1). Taxonomy (NCBI): domain Eukaryota; kingdom Metazoa; phylum Mollusca; class Gastropoda; order Lepetellida; family Haliotidae; genus Haliotis; species Haliotis rufescens. The sequence goes on from NW_025964372.1 coordinate 30,959,796, forward strand.
TCAAATCCAAATTTGAAGTGTATACTTTATTGTGCCCGGCAGTTTGGAAACTGCTATAAAATTGAACCCAGATATTTTCGTTGTTTCCTATACCAATCAAACATAAGAGAATAAAAGCGACAAAACCCTTCCCAAAGTCGAGAGTCAACCTCTTCGGTTTATATTAACAGAGAAATTGGCCTGTAAACTAGTTGACTGATGTATAGAGAGTAACCTACGAACAACAAGGATAAACGGATTATCTGTCCCTTTAGGAATTAATGTTGAGCGTTCCTCGTCAAGGATAGGAATTTATAAATAAATTGATTTGGAGCAGATAATCACCCATAATCTTTATATTACCAATAGTATTTTTTGGTGAGAAAATGTAGAAACGACGTCACTAAAATCGTCATCTTCAATTATTTGCGACAATGCGCTCATATCTCCTTACGTTCCTGTGGTCATAACATAAATATGCTGTCTTCGCAAAACGTTGTTGGTTGGTTTGTTGTTTAACGTCGCACTCAGCAATATTCCAACTATATGCCGATGGTCTGTAAATAATCGAGTCTGGACCAGATAATCCAGGGATTAATATCATGAACATCGATCCACACAATTGGGATCGATGACATGCATCAACCAAGACAGCAAGCCTGACCACCCGATTCCGTTAGTCGCAGTTTTACAAGCATGGTCGCCTTTTACGGCAAGCATGGGTTATTGAAGACCTATTCTACCCCTGATCTTCACGGGTCGACAACAATGTTACAGTTAATATAAGGCTCAGAGAGAATTACTGATAAATAATGTCACCTATATCATACACTTTCGCTTGTGGGTAATGTAAAAACTCAACTTAGTGATATAAAGAATAATTAACTCGAAACTCGGAATTACGGATAATCTGTCTCGAGTAAATCAGTGGCGTCAATCCCGGGTCATTAGCGAGGGACTTAAAACATGAATAATGTGAGGATATTAAATACTGTTTTATAAAGACGTTTCGTTTTGTGTTATCTGCTCACGGGTGAGTAGTGAAATATAATAATGTGAGTGCCAGGATCCGATATTTATGGGGTAGAATTCTGAAATCGTCTTGATTATTATCCTTGGGTGAGGTTTACCGTCGCGTCCAAGATTATTGCACTTATATAGCGACGTGCATGTACGTGTATGTGTTTGTGTGGCTGCTTGTATTAGTCCGGACTGATGCCGATTTATAGTGCTAGCTCACTGAGGTACCATGCCGCAGTTGAACATTAATACCCCCGTCAGACACAGTATACTGACTCCGATCCGACCAGCCCCTTAATGCCGAGCGCCAGACAGGGTAACAACAAGTACCATCTTTTAACGTCTTTTGCTATGACGCGGCCGGGGATCGAACCCCGGACCTTACGCTCTCCGGGCGGACGCTCTACCACTAGACCACGGAGGCGGTCTATTATCCTTGGTGTATAAGCATAGACTCACACTCTTGGGTTTCACCAAGGTTTTAAAGGGGTACGGGTGACCAAGTCGTTGATAGCGTCTTCAGTCATTCCGCTGTCGTGGATTTTTCCAAAGCGGTTAACGTCTCCGACCTTCGTTCGTTAAGAAAACACGGTGTGTGGGAACTGAAGTTCTGTTACAACATTCCTTAATCCCAACAAACTCACACACACACACACACTTACCAGTAGTGACTTCCCAGATGCTAAATTGACCACGTTGATGATGATGGTGACGCCAATTGATTGGCCTTCGAATTTGAGCTGAAGTGATTCGGCATTTAACGTTGATGGTATCCTTATTGACGCCGTCTTAAAATGGCGTCGTGCACCATTGTGTTACGTTGCGTAAAAGATGCAATTCGCGTCCGTTCATCACTATCTGGTAATAAAGAAATTGATTTTATGTCTAAAGTGCAGTGATTTAGTTGATGACAATAAAATAGAAATCTTTTAATGCAATCTTTGTATATGTTTGCTGTTTACGCATAAAGTTTAAACATATACTCGACAGTCAAGTTTCTGTTCATATTTCACAAACAGTGGAACCCTAAAATATAATTCCTGATTATAACGTACATGTATCATCGTTACGTGACGTCTATTAGTATTAATACAGACGTACCCTGCCGTATCTGTCCCCTGCGCGTTATTTTCTGGCATTAACGTTTTATATTTTCAGGAGTAATGTGGTGTGGACAAGGTATATTTTGTTCTATACTCAACGACAAAAGTTCCCGTGACACCAATATGTTCAGTGTATTTTTCAAACAAGTAAAGTTTGGTTTACAATATCGTTGTACATATATTGAATCAAGTCACAAAAACGCAACTGCTACAGAAGAGCATGCAAAAGAGCATGTATTTTTCACTAATCAAGAATGGGTATAAAAACATGTGCTTTAACGGGATTCCATATGTATTGTTTATCATCGTGCTGACAACAACCACTCAGAAAAACAACAAAATTACACAAATTTTCAACATTACGAAATGCCATGCCTGTCCGAAAATGAGCGTCTGCGAGCTTGTGGTATGCTTGAAACAGGATCGAGTCAACGTGATGTTGCAAGACAATTTAACGTCCACAGAAACACCATTTGGTGTTTATGGCAACGTTGGCAACAGACGAATGCAGTCAGAGACCATCCTCGGAGTAGCAGGCCACACCAAACCAATAATCGACAAGACAACTGGATTCGAACAACACACTTACGAAATCGAAGCATCCCTGGCCTTCAACGAAGATCTTCACAAACCGTACGTCGTCGCCTCAGATGTGCAGGGATTGTCGCCAGAAGACCCGCCAGACGCTCCATTTTGACAGGAAACCACCGTCAAGCACGTCCACAGTGGTGTAGACAGCGTCTACGCTGGACGGCCATGCAGTGGGGACAAGTTCTATTCGATGACGAGTCTCGTTTTCACCTCAGCCACGGCGATGGACGGATTCGAGTGTACCGACTTCGAGGTGATCGTTACGTCAATCATTGTGTCATGGAAGAAGATCGGTTCGGGGGCGGCAGCGTTGTGGTATGGGTTGGGATTACAGCAAGACAGAGGACCCGTTTGATAGTGGAAGAGGGAAATCTCAATGGATAGCGGTACCGCGACGAGATCATCTGCCCTTTTGTTCTACTGTTTTTAAATCGTCGTGGCCGAGGCATTACCTTTCAACATGACAACGTCCGGCCTTATATTACTCGATTTGTTCAGGATTCTCTTCAACGAAACAACGTGAATGTTATCACCTGGCCGGCTCGCTCCCCTGATCTCTCACCAATCGAGCACATGTGGGATGAGATGGATCGGCGCCTTCGACGTCAACCACGTGTTCCACAGACACTCAAGGAACTTCGAAACATGCTCCAACAGATATGGACAGATATCCCACAGGTCTTTGTGCGACGCCTGGTCCATTCCATGAGACGAAGATGTGTTGCTTGCATCGCAACCAGAGGTGGACACACACGCTATTGATTTGTTAATTGACATTTTGGCATGTTCACCTTTCTTATGAAATCACGCATTTTATGAAGTCAGTATGGCATATTTAACCATTTGAACACTTACAGGAGTCTTTTATCTGTTGCAAACCGAAATTGTTTCAGGGACTTTTGTTGTTCAGTATATTTGACTAGAATTATTTGTATAAAAGTTGCTAATTTTGACAGCCTTTAGGGATCTCTGCCCATGGCCTACAGGCACCTATTTGACCGCACCTCTGAAAATCACATATTTGATTTGATACATGACAAAAACCTATTTGACTTGATAGATTACAATTTAAGATTTGATGTTAATGCGATGTCACATCTTATCGCATTCATCTACTGTGTGTGGGCATGGGTGGCCCAGTCGTCTGAGGCGCCGCGATTCGCTGTGCAGAGTTGTGTCCCTTGGGTACACCAGGAACCTATGATTGTGGGTTTGAATCCCGGTTCCCCTCGATTATGTTTCTAGGTTTGTCAGTACCATGCCCGTTCTCGTGGGTTTCACCGAAGCGGTAAACGTCTGAGACCTGCATCACTTCGGGCTTTCCTCCCACATTAAGCTGACACGCTGCGATATAGTAACTAGAATACTGTTAAAAGGGGCGTTTAACCCACTCATTTACAGTGCAGGTACACGATTATATTCCCAGCTTATGTGTGTATATATACTGAACAAAGAAGTTATGATCATTAATAATGTGGTGGACATTTGTAATTAAATTGTATGTTCAGTTTTCACAACGAAAACATATCCCCAAAATATTCATGATCAGGTCATGATTGAGTCAGTGTAAACAAATTTTCTTTGATAAAGGACTTCTATCGTATCTTATCATCTTTGTACAGATGCACTTCTACAGAAGATACGAAACTAACCCTTATCCCGTGTAATAATGGCAGAAGTAGAGCTGGCTGCAGCGCCAACACTGTGGAAGCCATACAACACCGATCAAGCGGCTACATTTAGGTTCTAATTACACCATTATCAACAACAGGATATGCCTAATATGTCTATTTTATACCATTGGGTAAAAGAACCAGGCTGACAGTCAGTAAATTGGAATAAACGCCGCTTTGAAAATATTATCTCACTTATCAACAGCGCTTCAGCTTAAAGTGGGAGCAGAGGTCAAACTGATGTGGCGAAATACTAGAACACCGGTACGGTGTTGACAAACCAAATAACATAGTTGGCCTAATTATAAATGGAACATTCGAGTCCTGGCATACCTAAGGGAGGCAACTCAACATCCGTTGACTTGTTTGATTTGTTTGTTGTTTAACGCCGCATTCATCACTATTCAAACTCTGTGACGGTACATCGAGACGGGCTCTGACAAACCAGTGAGTGATATTATGAGCACGATGGGTTTGATAACACGCACTAAATCAAGCATGACCCTGATAACTTTTTCCATTTAAGTCGCTCTAACCACAAGCATATTCTGTTGCTGACCTATATGCTCCGTCGGAATCGGCAAGGCGTCTGTTATGTTAAATGAGCCGGTACGTGAGTCATATTGCGCGCTGATGTATGCAGTGTCATGTCATGGCTGTGAACACATAACATACAGATACATTTGGAGTCAACAGGATGTCACAACTCATCACACAACTCATCTTCCCAAGGCAAGGGCGTAAGCTCCCTTGCCTCGGGAAGCTGCACACAACCTACATTTATTTTGTAATACTTTTTCCCACCGAGTCTAACGGATTTCATTTATGGCAAAAAATCAAACTTATTAAGGAAGGAAACCGTAATGATTATAATGCCCGACCGATGATACTTTCCAGAGATCACCTGATCGGTACGACCAACCTCAACTGAAACATTTCAATAGACAAACCCCATTAGTCCGGATGATTTTGTTTTGTATTTCGGTCATTATGGTGTTTACTGTTCACACAACACCGTCATCATCTTGCTTGTCACAACCACTTTATCACTGGATATGATTACATATCATCTTGTGTGTCCTAACAACGCGTGTTGATATATTTGATACCAAGAGACACTCGATGAGATTATATGTATAATAAAAAGAATATTGGTATAAAAGAATATTTTGAAGACACTTTCAACGACATCTGCATCACCATTATTCTCTTTATTGTGGGCTCCCTCACTGATACTTTAGTGACCCTGGCATCTCGAACAAAAGTAATAGAGCAGATGCAACCATATCGTGTCATCTCTGAAACTGGCTAACAGCAGCTGGATATAAGGCTGTTACATTCAATAGCAGTACCAGGATTCGATGATCGTCGTTTCGAATACCAGTTTCACCCTTATCCCTGGTACAATTCCACGAATGCTGATGAATTCCTATAGAATTCCAACATATTATCTTGAATTTATTTATTCAATTCGGTGCATACAAAATGCTTACAGATTATCATAACATAATTTATGTAATTTCAGTGCATATACAATGCTTACAGATTATCATAAGATACTTTTTGTATCTCCAGTACATATTAAATGCTCACAGATTATCATCAACATCGCCGAACGGTACACTATCACAGTATTTCGATATAGTACATCTTGGTGACTTCGCCTTCCCCGTTCGACGCGCTAACGTAATAGGCTCCCTCCAAACTATCTGTAATGTTCTTGAACCGGAACAAGGTTTGGGTACGGTAACGGGTTCCGGTGGTGATAGTCTCCACTTCCTGCTCCGTAATCTCGCGACAATCTCGGAACAGCTTCAGAACCGGTTTAGGATAGCCCATGGCCTCAGCATGGGTGTGAGGCCATCTCGAATTAATGTATTCTGGATTCCTGTCGAGTTCACTAAAAACAAAACTCACACTGCTCTGAAAAGGAGAAACGTGTCTTCGATTCTTCAGATATACCCAGTGCCTGAGTTTGATGCTATTAAGAAGGTTATATGCAGTGTCAACTCTTAATGCGACCACGAGTCTTATCTCTCCTTCCGTGTAGGGGAAGGATGTGTTAATACGCGCCAATGTATGCTCTATAGTCGACGCGCGTGTGATGTTCAGAGCCGGTAAGATAAATGAGTTTCTCCTAAAAGACCGGTGGCTTTCTGATTTAGAAGAATGTATGCGAGTTTCAGTTGGAGGGAGCGATTCATAATCAAACGAGGATAGTATTCCGACAGTGTAATCCATTTCGAGCGACCCAAGAGTCTCGGACTCAAGAGACAGATCAATGTCAACAAGTTCGCCTTTGTCAAAAGTGATGAGACCATCGGGCTGAGATCTGAACACCAAAGGGTTGATGGTGTTTTGTTCTAATGAGCCGTTTAGAATGACTTCCTTGTTAAATATCAGTTCTATTTGGTAGCTGTCTCCATAGATGAAGGTCTTGATGTTAATTGCATATCCTTCCATGAACAAATGAAGCATTGCTTGCCCTTCCGATCCAGTGAAGTTATTGGTTGTGTTGTCAAAATCTATAAATCATAAGAAGCAATTAATGTTACATTACTCGCGGAAAAGATGTGACTCGTAGGGTTTAATCGTTCGAGCCAAATAATGCCGTTTTATATCAATTCATTACAAAGTCTCGAGACAGGAAGGGGAACGAAATTCAAATTTAGTATCCAAAACTGGCTCACATGGGAAATGCTTTCCGGATCATCCATTGGTCGATTGGCCTACGTTGGGGATGAGGTTTAAATATTGGGGTTGAGGTTTAAATGTTGGGGTTGAAGTTTAAAGTGCAATTATCATTGGTATATAAACAGATTTTGGCAGATCGTAACATAGCTTATGCAAATATCGTAATCAAAACATCGAAAGCAGCGCGTAAATAAGATCTATTTCGCTATTTGTCCAGTGTATCAATCGCAAAGTCTGAATCGAAAACACAGCGGAGGCGGAGCCTTTATATGCAGAGGTTGAATATATGGTCGTGCTGGAGGAAATAATCTTCAAAATTACACACTTGATAGCACAAGTGTTGTTTAACATTTCTGTTTGTATTAACATCATTTCACATATTAACTGTACAAATACATTTTCCTAATCGGATAGGATTTCTCGTTTCCAGTAACCTTTTCTTGTACGAGGCTAGTAAATGGATCGGTTGGTCAGGTTCAGTGACCTGGTTCATATTGGTCAACGTATCCAGACGGCGGGATAATTTGCTCATGATATCAATCACTGGTTTTCGTAAGCAAAAAAAATTATACTTTCATACTTACGGCTGACAAAACTTCCGACTTTCCACAGCACGATAGGTTGGTGTTCCGCTTCATAACTCACTGTGATGTGTCGCATGCTCCCCTCAGCGGACATCCGGACATCGGTCACTACCGGGACACTTCTACAAACAGACGCCTGGGGGTGACGAAGAAAAGTCAGTGAGTCTTGTTTAAGCCGCATTAAACAATATTCAAACAGTTCCACGACAAGGGACATCGGGAAAAGGCGAAAGTTTTTATTACTACACTATGCATGAGTCTTTTTGAAAAAACAAACCCCAACGAATTAAGTCATCAATCTCAAGGCACTTTAGTAAATTGTTATGTTTGAATAACGTTAAGTCGAAACCAAAACGGAATTATGACGATAAAACCATTGCACAAGCCACACTATAGCAAATATGTCCTCACTCTCATTCTCAACACAAACCTAAACACGTCCTTGCCCCATAATTAAAACACCTTACCTTTCCTTAATATGTTTAACGCATTAGTAATCACAGCTCAAGGTAACACATGATACGATCACTGTCAAGTAAGGGCGTTGCAGCCCACCAATTTATGCAATAACATAGCTAGATAGATATTCTTTATTTCCTCCATTTGAATGAAGATTACAATAAGCAGATATGATTATGTTACATGTTTAACATGAATTGGTTGTATATTTACACATGTGTATAAACATACAAGTTTTTTAGCAGGTGTCGCCATTTCCTTATAAAGCGGCTTACATTAATTATAACTTCTGCCCACACATCTCTTTCTAGTTCCATAATACATTCTATTGGACATCCACCAAGTAAAAACACAAGAATAACATAATCATCTTTCTCCAAAATCTTAACAAAAAATGTACATCCAGGATATCACATATGGTGTTAAAAAGTAGATTTCGGTCATTCATATTGATCGTTCAGGACATAAACACGTGCTTTACAATATCATTGGCAACAGTTTTACAATAGCATTCTGTAGAGAAAATTTCAGCTGATCCATAGAATACAAGCCTTGCAATATTAGTTAAATGGTCATACTTCTCCACGGCCAGTTTCCAGAGATAGTGTTCATTACTTGATCTTATTCGTGACAGTCTTGAATTAAGATGGACATATTATACATCGTCTCGATGAGATTTAATAGCATCATTCACGGCCTTGGACCAGCATTTCTTATTAATAAATTGACAATTATTGACATAGTTAACAAGTGTATCACTTCTGTACAAGCTGTAGCATATTTGCTACTCCATACATTGCATGTAAAACTATCTGTACACATAAATTGACCCAGGCGAACTAGAAACATTACTTTAAAAACACAGTTAAACTTTGCATTACATAGCTTTCCTAGGCAGTAGAGTGCTCTTTTATCTATGTAATACTGTAGTGGCATGATGCCGATAGCATCCAATACAACAATACTGGGAGTGCGCCTGTGTAGTCCCTGAAATCGACGTTGTACAACTTCAAGCATTTCATACTCTTTAAGAGGAAGTATACCCTATACGCTGCATCCATAGAGGGCACATGATAAGATTACCCTCTCCCAGATACGTGCTGCAGATAAAGGATTCAGACCACCAAAGTACAGCCCATTATTATGGTTAGTGTTGATGAGTACTCGTAACTTTTCACATGCAGATTGTGTACGTTCAAGTGATGATTTATCTGTACTAAGATATACACCTGCATATTTAATAGATTTCAGTTGTGGAACATGCATATCGCCAATTGATACATAAGTGGCATCCAAAGTATAGAAGTGCACTCTTGCTTACATTATATTTTAGCTGCCACATATGAGCATAGTTTGCAGGCTTTTAAAAAAATATGGAACGCTTCACGAATTTGCGTGCAAACGCTGCATAAACACTCTGGCCCAGCTCTGTCAGTTTGAGGTCCAGGCCACGCTACATTCCATTGTTTACGTTTTGAAAAAAAAAAAATGTAATTCATATGCTCACGAGAAAGAATCTCTCAAATATACCTTATTTGTTGTAGAATCAGTTTACATAGATAAGGTGTTGAGAATGTGCCGACCGACCAAAGTTTTGGTTTTCTGTTCTCGGTCATCAGAGCTACCGACTTTGAGGCGACTGACGGCCAAGTCGACCGAGAGAAACTGGCGACCAGTTTGAACTACACGTGTTTGAATTTTGTATTAACAATAATTCTAAGTCATGTTTAATTCATTGTTGTACTATTGTATATAAATCAAAATGTATATGTATCCAAAATTCATTATATTGCTTAAATTGTCGATGAATTCATGCTGCTCAAACGAACTATTTCGTATTCGCTGAATCTAAGTGTTGAGTGTAGACTATGTGTGATCATGAAAAATTCAACGAACACGCGTATGAATATTATGAAATGCGACGTCGCCACTGTTATAAGAGTAAACTTGACGATGGGTAACAAAAACAATACACAACTAGTGACGAGGATCATCTGTCCCTTGTGATATTAATGATGAAACAACATTAATTTCACTCGGGACAGGTAATCCGTCATTCCTCGTCACTCGTTAAATATTGACTATAGTCTTATATGCTAAGTTTAGTCTGTGAATTTTCATAATAAGAATTTCTTACCGTCTGTAGGATAAGGAACAACGGCAGAACCAGTTCGAAGCGCACAACCGCCATGCTGAAATGGATTCCTATAGCCTTTAAATGTCAGCTACTTTGTCTAACATTAACCGGATGTACGTATTTTATACACTCAAGCAGTAATTGCTTAATATATTAATATCCCTACTTGGTAGGATAACAACTATTCTGGGATGGGAAAGAGACATAAAGAGACTTTACATGGACAGTTTTGTCAACATTGAAAGGGACAACCTAGACGTTTTTAGCAACCTTTACATACCCTCTTACATACTGGTATGCTGGTAATTAAATCTGAACTCACATCAACGCTGTTCCGGAACGCCTGCAATACGAATGTCAAATTGAAGCGCCTTACTTTAACCGGGCCTCCATGCCCCCAAACGAGTGACAGCACATGTATGTGTCCTTTCCAAATCAAAACTTAATATTTTGTATATGCATACTACATTTCCCGATGACACCTATTTAAACAATAAGCTGTTTCCCTTCATTGCAGAATTACGCCATTTAGAGACAACTTCACTCCATACACAAACCAAGAAATATGCTCAGATGATGAGGAGATTCAAAACCCCTGCTCAATGCCAGACTATGTGGATATGTCTTTAGGCTGCCACCATCTAACAAACCTTTGAGATGTTCTAAGGCGGCCGCTGCACACAAAAGGTGACCTGATATGACGCCCCAAAAACTTTCCGATTATCCAATTAATCAAGCAGACCATTACCAACATACATGTACATGTTGGTTGGTTTGTTGTTTTACGACGCACTCACCAATATTCCAGCTATATGACGGCGGTCTGTAAATAATCGAGTCTGAGCCAGACAATCCAGTGATTAATTTCATGAGCATCGATCCACGCAATTGGGATACGATGACATGCATCAACCAAGTCAGCGAGCCTGACCACCCGATCCCATCAGTCGCATCTTACGATAAGCATAGTCACCTTTTACGTCATTCTACAATGACCGGTTTGAGTTGGAACGTTTGCTTGAGTGAGCAGGACACTCCATATATGAAAAGATGGGTTTACTTTCCCATACTTTTCCATATAATGCCAACATAAAATATATAACAGAAAACAAACATGTGTAACAATGTTTCTAATTATTCAAGTGAATATCTTATGTTTAATTGTTAAATACTATCTCACTGAGATATGTCACTGAGAACTTCAATTTGATTATTCCTATGCCCCCTAGAGTCATATTGCACTCGACCAAGAGCTACTTCCGACGAAGCCAAACAAATGTCGTCTGCGTGTTTATTCGACTGAAATTTTTAAAACATATCTGAAGACAATCTGAAGGGAAAGCACTAAGTGCAGATGCATATCAGTGCGCGGTAAAGTGTCCGCCAAACAAGCTGGTTTGAAACCTCTGACTGACCAATCAAAATCGAGTATTTTTCAAATTTATGTTAAAATATCTTACCATCAAGTGAAAACCGATTACTTTAACAACTCTTTCGTCACATTAAGGTATCAGCTACAATTCCCACTAATGGAATTTGATATTCAGATTACGTCTCCCTCATTATATTTTTTCAACATATGTCACTTGTTTAGTCACAATACTTAAGCAGCTGCCGATGTGACTATAAGTGACATACCCATTAATTTAGCGCGTGCTGAACTGAACTTCCGGTTTGGTCATTTTAGTCTCTTTTCGCGTATCGCCGTGCAGCACATTGAAGCAATCAGGTTCATTTGTAAACTTTGTGGAATGGTTGCCATCGTCATTGTTTCTTATGACAAGTAAGCAATACACAGTTACTTTGATTTGTCCTAATGAAAATATAGAAATCCAGACAATCGTTTTGAACACTTATTACCCATCTGGATTCAGGGTTTTAAAAACCTCATCTTCAACCGCTGCGAGTCGGAAGAAGCTACCATTTGGATCCCGTCGACAGGATAGTTGCCTTGGTGTCATCGTGTCAACAGCTCACATACATGAAGCTTGAATATTGTGGAGCAAACAAACAAAACGTTTGAAATAAGACACACTCGCGGTTTATGATGAATATTAATGTGACATCCGAGGAGTTGAGGCGTTTCAGGTGCGTTCGCTTCTAATTACTTTTCCAACAGAAAATTCGAATAGATGCACTCGAAGGGCATCGAAGAGTTACACTTGGGGCCAAGGATCATTCTATTCAAGCGTACATGTTATTAGAACATGTTCATCTCGGAATTATTTGCTACCGACTTTTAAGATATTTGTTAAAATATTGTCCCCCGCCACGAAGTGGATTGGGTGCTTTCGGTCCGTCACGTTTCGTTTCCGGAGCAGAACTAAAACAACCATGACACTATCTTTACCAAACATGGCGCACAGATACATGTAGCTCAAGTTGGACTGGTGCTTTTGATAGTTTTGAATGTTTGAAAAAAATATTTTTGGTGTTTCAAATGCAACGACTTTGACTTAGACTGAAAGTCGCGGTAGTACTCGTTTCCGGTGCAGGTCTTAAAAACCGTACTATATTTCTTGCCTTGCAGACAACCGGGCATGTCATATTGGCGGGTGATATGAGTATTTTATGCTTGTTAATTTTGTACCTTGTTAAGGAAGAACAACAGAATACAATCATAAAAAGTGAATATTCTCACGCGTTGACGTTTTGAATTTACTCGTCACAACAAAAGCCTTGGAGTCTGCGTCACATTACAAATTAGGAATAACACACTTGTAAACAACGATTGATATCGTACACGTAAAAGACAACGCTCGCATTTAATAATGAATATTAATGTGATCGTACTCCTTTGCCGCCGTCGTCAATCCAGATGATAAACATTCAAGTAATTCCAGGTGTGTTGTCCCGTCCTTAGATGTTTTATTTTGTTTGTTGCTAAACGCCGCACACAGCAATATTCGAGCGTTATGGCGGCAATCTGAAAACAATGGAGCCTGGATGAGACAATAATCCAGTGATTGAAATCATGAACATCGATATACGCAATTGGGAAGAGCGATTTTTAAGTTCAGTCTCATATAGTTGCATAATATTTCACAGGTTTTGATATGGACTTGATGTAATCTCATAGTGATATACCCACAAAACATTCACTCAACTGAGTAAATGTGTAAAATAAACAGGGGTCTGTGACCTGAAAAATGGACAAACATGGGGAACGTTCAGCGACAAAACACAAAAGCCATGATCCATCATGACATGAGTATATCAGCAGTGAAGGCATCTTCCCGAGGCAAGCGTGTCCACTAGCCTATTTCAAAGCCTAGTTTCTACCCTTGCCACATCAAGGCCATTCTTGGCCCGACCCTGGCGCCCATCCCGCGTAGATCACGAATTGTGCCCCTTGACATGCAAATGCGATATCCTGTCAGATCACTGTTCTTATCGCGTATAGCTTCACAAAATGGCGAAGACCTAGTCGATCGGGTAACGATAACATTCGCGATAACATCCCTGACACAAAAACATAGGCAATCGTTGTGGTGTTTAAAAGATGAAATACATATACTGAACAACAAAAGTTTCTTTGAAATTGAATAAGATTTAATGCAAAGTTATGTTTTTTTACCAATTCTGAAACAAATTTCAGTTTGCAACAGATAAAAGCTTTTGCCATACTGACTTCAGAAAATGCGTGATTTCATAAAAAAATACGAACATGCCAAAATGTCAATTTACAAATCAACAGTGTCTGTGTCCACCTGTGTCCACCTCTGGTTGCGATGCGAGCAACACATCTTCGTCTCATGGGATGGACCAGGCGTCGCACAAAGTCAAGTGGGATATCTGTCCATATCTGTTGGAGCATGTTTCGAAGTTCCTGGAGTGTCTGTTGAACAAGTGGTTGACGTCGAAGGCGCCGATCCATCTCATCCCACATGTGCTCGATTGGTGAGAGATCAGGGAAGCGAGCCGGCCAGGGAATGACATTCACGTTGTTTTGTTGAAGAGAATCCTGGTCAAGTCGAGCAATATGAGGCCGGACGTTGTCATGTTGAAAGGTAATGCCTGGGACACTACGACGCAAAAACGGTAGAACAACAGGGCCGATGATCTCGTCGCGCTAGCCCTGTCCATTGAGATTTCCCTTTACCACTATCAAACGGGTCCTCTGTCTTGCTGTTATCCCACCTCATATCATAACGCCCCCGAACCGATCTTCTTCCATGACCCAATGATTGACGTCACGTTCACCTCGACGTCGGTACACTGGAATCCGTCCATAGCTGTGTAAACAGGTGAAAACGAGACTCATCAGTGAATAGAACTTGTCCCCACCGCATGGCCGTCCAGCGTAGCGCTGTCTGCACCACTGTACATGTGCTTGATGGTGGTTTCCTGTCAAAATGGAACGTCTGGCGGGTCTTTTGGCGACAATCCCTGCACATCTGAGGCGGCGACGTACGGTTTGTGAACATATTCGTCGAAGGCCAGGGATGCTTCTTGCAGTCACTGTTGCTGGCTGGAATCGATTTCGTAAGTGTGTTGTTCGAATCCAGTTGTCTTGTCGGTTATTGGTTACGCGTGGCCTGCCACTCCGAGGATGGTCTCTGACTGCATTCGTCTGTTTGCCAACGTTGCAATAAACACCAAATGGTGTACAGTCAGATGTTTTCCAGATCTTTTCATGTTTGTAATCAAGGAGCTCAAGTGATTTCATTTCCTTCGCGAGGTAAGACCTTTTTTATTACCATAGAGATCTTGATAAAATCGTCTTTTGTTTGAAGCAAATGCAAGTGATATGATAGGTGGATTCTGATTGATCAGTAGGAGGGACATAGAAGGGACATAACTCGTAATCACCATTGGTGGTGAACCACGAAATTCCAGCGTAGTTCGGCAAGGGTGGAAAATGGGCTTGTGCAGTCAGTTAACTTCTTTTGCCCCGGGAAGATGCATGGGCCACTCTGGTGATTTTACCCTTGGAATTCCATTTATGTTATAGTCTTGAAATTAACTTGGTAAGCAGATGTAGCTATTCATGTCATATTTGCTGGAGTAAACCATAACTTTTGTGTTTCCATCCATTGGATATCCAGTGCAATTAAACGCTGTTCTTGTTGGCACAGGATCGTGGGTGAGGAGCAGGGGCGATGACTCATTCCTTTCACCATGCCACAAGTATTTGGTTCAAATCGGAACTAAAAAATAGTTTTGAAATAAACCGGTAAAATTTAATTGTTTTCCAAACAATGATTCCTTGGTGCGTTTCCTGGTGGTCAAAGCTTCTGATCATCTACGAAAAAAAACTCAATCAATTTGCCTTATCAAAAGCTGTTTCTGGAATTTGTGGTGCAGTGAAAAATTCGCACTTTCTCCTTTCTTGTGGAGTGTTCACGGAAACGGCAATATCTTAATCTTTTAGCGATCATTCAGTTTGTCAGTGTTAATCTTGCGGTATCCGTGCAGATGACACTTTACTCTTGTCGACGAATTGTCAGCGTGTTGTCTGTTCGACATGTCGGAATGACATCAAGGTGTAAGTACGTCTATTAAGCGTTACACATTTCTTTTGTTTTTCAATAGTTGGTTTACAAACTATATTGCCTAACATTCAATGAAAACCAAACACGTTGTAACATAGCAAGACTTTGTTGCAAGAATTATTAAAATAAGACACATATCTTAAACAGACAGATAATCTTTGACTTCTGGAAGTACAATTGTCGCCATTCTTGTCCACCTCCAGATGATAAGGCTACTGGAGGTTCTACAATATTGGACAAGCAGTGCGTCAACTATAAAACCCTACAAAGAGAGATATATTGCTGGGTCCAGCAAATGTACCACAAAATCCCTGTCTCAAAGACTGACCATAATCATTTATACAACAAGGAAGGACTTTCTTTATATTCACAGAAAGTATTTGAGACAAGTGGAATTAATACCATGTGGATTCTCAAAAACTCAAAGGAGCTGCTTGATTTTTTGCAATCTCAGAAAAGAACCAAGTTCCATTCTGTCAAAACATTTGATTTTACAACTTTGTGCACCACTATCCCAGATGACAAATTTAAGGGATACAATTCATTCCTTGATCAATTGGGCTTTTGTTACAAAACGTGGTGTACACATATACAGCTACGTATCTTTATTCTGACGTTTTGTGAAAAATGAAAGCAAATGCCATGTGACGTTTACTGAGAAAACAATATGTGAAATCCTTGACTTCCACATTGATCACTACACCGCCTCCGTGGTCTAATGGTAGAGCATCCGCCCAGAGAGCGGACCCGACCGCGTCATACCAAAAGACGTTAAACGTTATTACCCTGTCTGGCGCTCGGCATTAGGGACTAAAACAAGGACTCGTCGGCTCGGAGTCAGTATACTGTATCTGAGTGGGGTATTCATTTTGAACTGCGGCATGGTATCTCAGTGAGCCAGCACTATTAATCGGCATCAGTCCGGACTAGTACAAGCAGCCACACACACAAATACACGTGCATGCACGTCGCTATATAAGTGCAATAATCTTGGACGCGACGTTAAACCCCATTTCACCTCACCTCACATTGATAACATCTACGTACATTTTGGGGTCAAACACCCCTCAGATGGTTATCTTGAAACCCATGTATATCACATGTCCAATTCACGTTGATCACAGATCATAGTCTGTGATTCGTCTATAAAATCTAGGACAAGGATACTGTTACAAGTGACGTAAAACCAAACTCTCTCACTCACTCTCTATATATATATTACAAGCGAGGTTTTACCTGGGTTGAACAGTGATTTTCCGTGATCTATCCATGTGGTTTTCGCCACTGTTTTGCCTGTTACGCCCAGTGGAGTCTGTTGCGGCAGATAATCGAGACTGGTTATTCTCTGGCGTTGACGTTTCACAATATATTCATATGAGTTCAGTTCCCATTAAAACACACCAGTGACGTCACTCCAGTGTTTGATTACTATGTGTTTGAATGAATAGTCAATTATCCATGGTCATATAACCTTGAACACACATTACAATTGATATAAACTTGAACATGACAGAGCTATTATTTTGTTTTGACATGTTTGGACCCAATGACTATGCATTATAAAAAATAACTCTTGACGAAACTTGTGACACGTGCTTCAGCAGCAGACAAGATATTTAACATGCATCACACACGTATAAACACATGGCCACGTAGACGTCTGTTTAAACTACTTACAACTATACATAAGAATGTTATGTCATACTAGTAGTTGGGATGTACTATATGTTCCCGTGTATTTACCTGGTAAACAATTGACTTGCCTATGCATGTGTTTGTGACGGGTGCCACCGGTGGGGAAGGATACGCTCACCTTTTCGCGAACACCTGGTATCATCACTATTAAATAGTGATTCGTAAATACATGCTCATGATACATTCGGAATCGTGCAACGGACTCTGATTTAAGCAAAGGTTTCTTATAAAATATAAGTAGGAATGTGTTAAAAAATATAAACATACTCGAACCTGTTGGTGGGTGAAAAGAATTGTGGGGCACGGCGAGTCTTTTTAACGGATCGATGGTCACTCAATGTTCTCCGTAGCATTGTTCAAGTAGAACGGTTGATGCATCGTCACTGTTCTTTTCTAAGGACGAATGACGCTACCCTATTCTGGCAGCAACTCTCTGTAGCCTCTACAATGAAGATGAGGAAATCGTGTATATCGATCACTAATTCCGCCGACCATAATTGCAAAGATCGATTCGTCGGTAGACATACATGTATATCACTCAATGTTCGATCTCACAGCAACCAAGCTCAATTCCTCCCAAATGAAACTGTACCTGAGATGATGTTCTATTGTTGGCGATGCCCGTCGGCTTCTACGACCCACATTACATTGAGATTTCCTCCTACATCAAACTAACACACGGTGATATAAGCTCATCGCCCTCTGATTACAGGAATACGCCTGCAAACATCCTTGTGTACCCTTATAGTATGTCATCGTCACGGAATGACGAACGATTGATTCCATAGAACTATACCATAATCGCAAAGTCAATTTATGATTGATTTATAAGTAACATCAAACTTAAGTCATTGATCTGTATTATATGCATTGAGCGATGAATCAATAGGTTTCCATATACTGATTATAAAAGTGGTAATTTTATTAATTTTATAACAAAACAAACTACCCCCTTAGTGCATGTAACATATTGACCACTCGCTATGGTAACCATACGGGAGCGCCACGAGGAATCAGAGCATCAGTGCACACCAGTCTCCAGCACCGTTGACACGTTAAGCACAGGTGTTCAACAGATCTTAGCGAGTGCAGAATGGCTTTCTATTCTCGGTACAAAATGATGTGGGATAAAATCAAAATGAAGACCATCATGTTGATGTTGATGTTTTCATGTGTGTCATCAGATTGGCTGTCAGAGATAGGTGGAGAGCAGGACAGAGTTTTACCCGGACATGTGTATCAGGTATTTCAGACAGCAACAGTTCGACAGTGTCACCGACTCTGTGGATATTCAGCAAGGTGCCTTTCGGCCAACTGGATCTTGTCAACTAGTGAATGTCAACTTAGTACCAGTGCTGTAGGTGGCGGTAGTTTGCAAGTGTCCGCGAACAACGTGTATCTTCCGGTTCATCAATTTCCTCCACAGGTAGGCAGTTTCCATATGAATGCGTGAATGTTGATTCACGTTTCGGGCAGCATCATGACAGTTCAATAGAGTTACAGATAACCTAGTTGACTAATGAGGCTGTGAACTCTCCTGAATTCCGAATACCATCCATGTTTTCATCTCATTTGCTCACCCTAAACCAGGAATTCCGAATACTACCTAACACAACCCCAAAATCATATGTAAGAATTGAATGAACAAAGGAAGAATGTCAGCCACAGACCAAAACTTATAGAACACGTTCCTTGGTCATAGAAGGACGACATTTGAAATTAAATATATATAAGGTATAGAAATATGTTTTTGGAAATGTTGAATCTGCATAGTTACCAAATTCGATTTTATTTACGTTCCGTGTATCACATTGCAGAGTTACCTCTGAATGGACCCCCGAATCCCGCGTATAGTTATTTGAAGGTGGGTGTGAATTCCCACATTTGCCCTGATGATGATCAATGGTATGTCAGTACTATACCTATGAACTGCTCAAATTAGGCTTTCCTCCATATTACCCTGGACCCGTGAAGACCGGGGTAGAATAGGTCTTCAGCAACCCATGCTTGCCGTAAAAGATTACTATGCTTGTCGTAAGAGGCGACTAACGGGATCGGGTGATCAGGCTCGCTGACTTGGTACAGACATGTCATCGATCCCAATTGCTTGGATCGATGCTCATGATATCAATCACTGGATTGTCTGGTCCAGACGCGATTATTTACAGACCGCCGTCATATAGCTGGAATATTACTGAGTGCGGCGTAAATCAACAAACCAACCAACCATATTACACGTTGTGGTGTAACCGACATACTGTTCAGAGCGGCATTTCGCTCAACTTATTCACTCACTATTTGGGGCGGTCGGGTAGCCTAGTGGTTAAAGCCGTGATATTGCTGGAATATTGCTAAAAGCGGCGTAAAACCATACTCACTCACTATTTCATTTGATCACAACTCGAAATGGTCAACCTACTCTGAACAATACAATATCTACAATATCTCAAATTCAATTGGGCCTCAGTCTGGCACACTTTGTAATCCTCTATGCTCATTCAAACTGATCTTAGAGTCTCTTCAACCGCACTGATAGACAGATCAGTGTAGCTGTGATGTGTGTATGAACTTTAGGGTTGATTTATAAATTGACATCTATCAACCAGTACCGGTTGGTAGTATATAGTGCACTTATGCCCGTTTTTTAATTGCAGTCCTCTCATTGGCTGATTTCTGCCCGTCATATATTGCAGCCCTCTCATTGGCTGATTTCTACCCGCAGGGCCCCCCTCCCCCACCCCCCAACCCAGAGTAATGACGTCATATATTTCTCTCCTCTCACTGGCTGATTTCTACCCGCAGGGTCCCTCCCCCACCCAGGGGTCACACCCCACCCCAGCACTCCAGGGGTCCAACCCCACCACCCAGGGTCCCACCCCACATTCCCACCCATTTTGATTTTGAGCGCTGTTATGTAACTTATTCATAATTAAACCTAGTGAATGCTGTGCTAGACTTTGTGTATACAATAATAAAGTGAAATTCTCCAGCTGAAAAAAAGAAATAGAGAAAGGATATCTTCATTGAAAGCGTCTCAGCAAAATGTTAAAAGTTTTCTTTTGGGAGATTTGGTGGTTCCATAAGGAACCTGTGCGTACGCTGTACACGTGGATGTTGACGACGTCTTAGATCGTCATGGATGGTGAGCCGAATACGGTCTTCAGGTAGACGCAGTTGGGGGAATGTCTTCTATGTTCTTTGTAAGATTTTGTCTTCATATTTCCATTTGTACAGTTTAATACCGCACATATAGCACTGAACGCAATCGTTCATTCACGTGTAGAATAACCCGCACCTGGCCAGCTCGAGAGGTGTCTGCTTAATTTGAATAGGAAATTTGTAGTAGGTATCTAAACGATTTTTAAAATACCTGTAGGAAGGATGATCGGGAATGACCATAATCCTCAGGAACTCCGACAGCTATCCGCATTCAAACATTTACATCCGTAGTCGACACTAGCGTCGCAATCCGCGCTTAAATCTGGAGAATCCATTTTCACGTCCGATATCTCCAACAGCTCGAGCCGCAAATGATAAATCCGCGATGACAGTCCGGCGATCAAAATCACGTGACCAGCCGGATCACAAATGAACGTCCTACGCCGGACAATCACGTGACAGTTCCGGGTCAATGACCCGCACTCAAACCTACGTCATTACCATGGTAGCAATGTCCCCTTTACCTATAGCTTTGGACATCCTGACAACTCTGTTCCCGTGCCGTCTATACGTTTTCAAGAATAAACATACATCGATCATATTGACGGGGCAATAGATGTATACATACCTTACTCGTAATGCAAACACGCATTACCTTAAAGCACTACGTTACGGTATATATCTGTCAAAATAACTCGCGAGCGTTTGTCCATAACGTTACATCCGTTGTCTTAAAGGGGACAGTATAACGATGTTAGTATTATAAGAGGTTAATCCTAGAGGTCTACACGCATCGTCTCGTGGTACGCGCTGTTAGGCCTTAAAGGTCGGCTCTACGTATAAAATCAGAACTCGTAGCCCAACCGTACCTTAAGAGGTGTTAATACGCGAAATTACCTCGCCCTCATCATTCGATATCGTCATGGCGTGGTGTCAACGAGGTTGTAAATCGTGGGACCCATATTTCTAGACTTCTCTAAAGCTTTCGACATGGTATGACACAACGGGCTAATACAAAAACTAAAAAAAAGCAGGCCTTACAGGCCAAATAATAAACTATATCCAAGACTTTCTAACTAATCGCAAAATAACCGTTGGTATCGACCAAACGCTATCGGACCAGTGTCCCTTAGAAAATGACACACCCCAAGGTAGCATTCTAAGCCCAACACTTTTCAACGTTATGATTAATGACCTATTCGTTGGAATACCCAATAAAATATAAACTTCCAAATACGCGGAAGATGGAGCCCTCTGGGTCCGCACTAGAAGCATAAATATGGCCAAAAAATTACTGCAGAATGCATTAAATAAAATTCAAATAAGGGTAAATAAATGGGGTTTCTCGCTTAATGCCGATAAAACCACAGGGATAGTATTCAAACACAGAAATATGCGTGCAAACACTCCCAACTACAACTAAAAATGAAATTAAAAAACAATACAATTCCAAAAAGAAACCAAATTCCTTGGACTAATCTTTGATGAACACCTCACCTGGGGTGTTCACATTAAAAACCTAACAAATAGATGCACTAAAGACCTAAACACACTACGCTGCCTGACAGGTTCCAAGTAGGGGGGCCTCCAAGAAGATCCTCCTATCTCTTTATAAATCACTAATTAGATCAAAATAGACTATGGAGGCCAAATACACAACACCTTAAACTCCTCATTATAATTAAGCAATAAACTAAACTCAATTCAATATCAAGAACTCAAGATAATCACACGCACTCAGCATGGCACACCGAGCATATCGCTACAGGCACTAACAGGCGAAATACCCCTGGATCTACGCCGAGAACATCTAACAATAAATTACTGGGCCTCAACCCAACTAAAAGGCCAAAATCCAACAGATCCTTAAAACTAATTATAACAAGAGCCCCAGACTCCAAGCTCTAGCTCGCAAAAACCCTCAATTAACATCAATATCTCAACGCATAATAAATTACCGAAATACACACAACCTAACTTATTTACAGTTAAACACAGTCCCAAATAACACCTTCACACCCAAACTCCGATCCCCCAAAATCGACATATCTCTCTCCACCAGACTAAATAAAGAAACTAATCCTAATACCGCTAAATCCATCACATTAGCATGCATTCACGAAAAATGTCCAAATTGGTGTCACATTTACACAGACGGGTCCTTTGACCCGGGCTCAAAAAACAAAAATAAAAAAACCCGCCCAAAACTAATACAATAGATAATTAAAAGCGCCAACAATCTACGTAAACTAGGTAAAGACATAGAAATAGTTTGGATCCCTGCCCATGTTGGAGTGTTTGGCAACGAACACGCAGACAAAGCAGCCAAATCAGCACTAAAATTAGAATAATTAAGCATCAACCTACCAATATCAAAAAACGAAATCTGGTCAGGATCTGATCAGTAACTGGGCAGGATCTGGCCAGTGGCTTTGTCATTCAAATGATAATTATCAGTTTATCTCCAACTCGTGTCCCTCCGACTCATGAGGTCAACCCTGATGATAGGGAGTATTTTAATTAGTGCCTTGGCGACGACAATGCATACAGTAGCATCTAAACAATCTATATAATCAATGCCGGCCAATGTGTAAATACTGTCCGGACTACTACCACAAAGTAACCAAATATGCAATCTGCAGCAATCATCTTCCTGAACATCGCCAACATGTTTCCAGTCACACGAAGAATTCTGAGTTATCTTACAGTAGAGCTGTACTTCAACTGGCCGCTTTTCAGACACCTGTATTTCCATCTAAATGAATTCAACATGTCCATATTGAAGATGGAGTCAGATTGTGCCTATTTTAACTGTTTTAAAAGGGGATTGAGCTTTTGGCAGCGGTAATTATGTAATCTGTAAGGTTTTTTTTGTAAGTTTCGGGGTCGTTATTTTCTAGGTCAGCTAGGTTTGTTTGGTTACAGATTTCCCAGAATTTATTCCAGTCGGCATTGTTGTATAGGAATTTTGGTTCCTGATTTTGGGTTGTTTTTGGGATGTTAATATCTCCTAATGTTATGTTTATTGGGAAGTGGTCGCTGCCTAGTGGTTCTTCTTGGACTTCCCATTGTATGCTTTGGGCTAGGTCGGATGTGTATATGGTTAAGTCGATAGCCGACATTTTATGGTGTATTTTATCGTATCTAGTTGGTTGGTTATCGTTTAGTAGTACCAGGTCGTTTTGTTCTATCCATTCTGAGGATAATTATCATTTGAATGTCACTGGCCAGATCCTGCCCAGTTACTGATCAGATCCTTACCAGATGCTGTCCAGTTACTGACCAGTGGCATTCAAATGATTATTATCCTCAGAATGGATAGAACAGCAGCTTCCTTGTTCGAGGAATGTATCCCTGAATATCCACACAAAGGAACAATATCCCACTCGTCTGCAGCTGTACAAAGAAACTTATTCGATGCCACATGTCTCTGTAACAATCAAATATTTTAAAAGATATATATCGTTTCGGGGTATTATAACCCGTGTTCGTTTCTCAACTGATCACTTGGATTGTTTCAGGTTTCACATAGGTGTCAAGTCTCAAAGGTAGGCTGAGAAAGCCCACGTGACAACTATATAATTTCATAACGTCCACGGTTCCTAAAAATTCCATTGAGTGATTGATAACAATGATCAATCAACGTATTATCAGTTAACCCTTTGAACAAAGTATGTTGTTTTTACATCGGCACTTCACGCCATGATATGAGTGTATTCCCTTTGTTTTAGTAAACCTAGACATGTAAACACTCACTTTTGACATATCCACTGTGCAAGATAACAGTGATTAATTAATCAACGTATTTTCTGTTAATCCTTTGATGACTACGAACGATCCGTTGATTTACAAAAAAAAGTAAATCAACTATCATTCATCTCTTGCTGGGCTGTCACGTGCATATTACACAACACACATTTCACCTCACTTCAAACCTGGATTTCGATTGAATATTACCCCAGACACAATAAATGCCAAATGGGAACCTTTGTCAGGTAATCTAAGTGGTGCTTCCACTAATTGTACCTGTAATAAATTTATTAACTGGGCATCAAGTGAATGACGACAAATACAAAAGAGTAGGGTTTTACGAGAAAACGTGGATGACAACAAGGGAGTAGTAATCGTATTATCGACGCAATCCGAAATCCGAAATGCTTTCACTGCATGGATACTTTTTTTAGTATTAAACTATAACAATCAGGGTATTTCCAAATGACGACATCCGATGAGCTCCGTCGTTCTTTTTGTCTGTTTGTTTAGGATGAAGAAATTTATTAACATGCGCCCTTTGTCGAAATCTTTATAGATCACAGTTAACCAATCAGTGTTTATGCAAAAATGCGTAAAACAAATATTGCCTCCAGCCTCCAAGTTTATTTAGCTGTCCTTGCTGACGGTAGCCGAGTCTCTGGTCACGTTCAGTTGCGTTGCGTATCATCCGGGTACTCACGGGGAAAAAAACAATAACAAAGGCAACAACCAGTCCGGGGAATTGCGTTAGATCAGTGCCCCTCTAACTCATTGTCGTCGCCAAGGCACTAATTAAAATACTCCCTATCATAAGGGTTGACCAGCGGTCATGAGTCGGAGGGACACGAGTTGGAGATAGACTGATAATTATCATTTGAATGACAAAGCCACTGGCCAGATCCTGCCAAGTTACTGATCAGATCCTGACCAGATGCTGTCCAGTTACTGACATGATCCTATCCAGATACTGACCAGATGCAGGGAATTATGAACACCCAATTATACATCGAATGTACGAATATGTCATTATGCTTATTATCAACCGTTTAACCTATAGCCGTACGTCGTTTTAATATCCGAATAAACAACACATTAGTAGCGTATTCGTTTTTTAACTCTTTTTATTCCAAAACCTAG
Organism: Haliotis rufescens; assembly: GCF_023055435.1. Classification (NCBI taxonomy): domain Eukaryota; kingdom Metazoa; phylum Mollusca; class Gastropoda; order Lepetellida; family Haliotidae; genus Haliotis; species Haliotis rufescens. The sequence goes on from NW_025964372.1 coordinate 30,985,275, forward strand.
AGTGTACGATATCATCGTTTATTGTACAATCATCGGTGAAACTGTTTAAAATGCGACTCATGGAGTTGTGTCGACACCGATAATATAGAAAATACAGAAAATAGTAACCGCAAACAACGCTATCGTAACATTGAAGCTTTCTACAAGAATATTTGTACGCGCGTCCATCGTATAGATATTTAAAACTATTGAATTCAGCCTACATAAGCGATGTACATAAAATCCTTCAGCGGTTTTTGATTGGGCATAATGGTGACGTATGCCATGCAAAAGGTGTGTGTCTCTCTCTCTGTGTGTGTGTGTGTGTGTGTGTGTGTGTGTGTGTGTGTGTGTGTGTGTGTGTGTGTGCGCGGGTGTGTGTGTTTATATGTCTTTACCTAGTTTACGTAGATTCTTGGCGCTTTTAATTATCTGTTGTATTAGTTTTGGGTGCTTTTTTGTATTTTTGTTTTTTATGGCCTGGAGCCCACTTAATGAGTCTGAAAGGATTAGGTTTTTTTGGTGTCTATTTATTTGATCGCAGTGTAGGGCTGTTACTATCCCCATTAATTCGGCTGTGAAAATTGATTGTTCTTTTGAGAGCCCATATGATTGTGTTTCTTTTTGGGTTTCGTTGATATGGATGCCGAATCCTGTGCGTTTTGAGCCCGGGTCAGAGGACCCGTCTGTGTAAATGTGACACCAATTTGGACATTTTTCGTGAATGCATGCTAATGTGATTGATTTAGCGGTATTAGGATTAGTTTCTTTATTTAGTCTGGTGGAGAGAGATATGTCGATTTTGGGGGGTCGGAGTTTGGGTGTGAGGGTGTTATTTGGGACTGTGTTTAACTGTAAATAAGTTAGGTTGAGTGTATTTCGGTAATTTATTATGCGTTGAGATATTGATGTTAATTGAGGGTTTTTGCGAGCTAGAGCTTGAAGTCTGGGGCTCTTGTTATAATTAGTTTTAAGGATCTGTTGGATTTTGGCCTTTTAGTTGGGTTGAGGCCCAGTAATTTATTGTTAGATGTTCTCGGCGTAGATCCAGGGGTATTTCGCCTGTTAGTGCCTGTAGCGATATGCTCGGTGTGCCATGCTGAGTGCGTGTGATTATCTTGAGTTCTTGATATTGAATTGAGTTTAGTTTATTGCTTAATGAGGAGTTTAAGGTGTTGTGTATTTGGCCTCCATAGTCTATTTTGATCTAATTAGTGATTTGTAAAGAGATAGGAGGATCTTCTTGGAGGCCCCCCTACTTGGAACCTGTCAGGCAGCGTAGTGTGTTTAGGTCTTTAGTGCATCTATTTGTTAGGTTTTTAAAGTGAACACCCCAGGTGAGGTGTTCATCAAAGATTAGTCCAAGGAATTTGGTTTCTTTTTGGAATTGTATTGTTTTTTTATTTTTTGTTTAGTTGTAGTTGGGAGTGTTTGCACGCATATTTCTGTGTTTGAATACTATCCCTGTGGTTTTATCGGCATTTAGCGAGAAACCCCATTTATTTACCCTTATTTGAATTTTATTTAATGCATTCTGCAGTAATTTTTTGGCCATATTTATGCTTCTAGTGCGGACCAAGAGGGCTCCATCTTCCGCGTATTTGGCAGTTTATATTTTATTGGGTATTCCAACGAATAGGTCATTAATCATAACGTTTAAAAGTGTTGGGCTTAGAATGCTACCTTGGGGTGTGTCATTTTCTAAGGGACACTGGTCCGATAGCGTTTGGTCGATACCAACGGTTATTTTGCGATTAGTTAGGAAGTCTTGGATATAGTTTATTATTTGGCCTGTAAGGCCTGCTTTTTTTTTAGTTTTTGTATTAGCCCGTTGTGTCATACCATGTTGAAAGCTTTAGAGAAGTCTAGAAATATGGGTCCCACGATTTACAACCTCGTTGACACCACGCCATGACGATATCGAATGATGAGGGCGAGGTAATTTCGCGTATTAACACCTCTTAAGGTCGGCTGTGTCACCCTTTATACCCGTACGGTTGGGCTACGAGTTCTGATTTTATACGTAGAGCCGACCTTTAAGGCCTAACAGCGGTACCACGAGACAATGCGTGTAGACCTCTAGGATTAACCTCTCATAATACTAACATCGTTATACTGTCCCCTTTAAGACAACGGATGTAACGTTATGGACAAACGCTCGCGAGTTATTTTGACAGATATATACCGTAACGTAGTGCTTTAAGGTAATGCGTGTTTGCATTACGAGTAAGGTATGTATACATCTATTGCCCCGTCAATATGATCGATGTATGTTTATTCTTGAAAACGTATAGACGGCACGGGAACAAAGTTGTCAGGATGTCCAAAGCTATAGGTAAAGGGGACATTGCTACCATGGTAATGACGTAGGTTTGAGTGCGGGTCATTGACCCGGAACTGTCACGTGATTGTCCGGCGTAGGACGTTCATTTGTGATCCGGCTGGTCACGTGATTTTGATCGCCGGACTGTCATCGCGGATTTATCATTTGCGGCTCGAGCTGTTGGAGATATCGGACGTGAAAATGGATTCTCCAGATTTAAGCGCGGATTGCGACGCTAGTGTCGACTACGGATGTAAATGTTTGGATGCGGATAGCTGTCGGAGTTCCTGGACAGTGGGATCGGATATTATGGTCATTCCCGATCATCCTTCCTACAGGTATTTTATAAATCGTTTAGATACCTACTACAAATTTCCTATTCAAACTAAGCAGACTCCTCTCGAGCTGGCCAGGTGCGGGTTATTCTACACGTGAATGAACGATTGCGTTCAGTGCTATATGTGCGGTATTAAACTGTATAATGGAAATATGAAGACAAAATCTTACAAAGAACATAGAAGACATTCCCCCAACTGCGTCTACCTGAAGACCGTATTTGGCTCACCATCCATGACGATCTAAGATGTCGTCAACATCCACGTGTACAGCGTACGCACAGGTTCCTTATGGAACCACCAAATCTCCCAAAAGAAAACTTTTAACATTTTGCTGAGACGCTTTCGATGAAGATATCCTTTCTCTATTTCTTTTTTTTCAGCTGGAGAATTTCACTTTATTATTGTATACACTAAGTCTAGAATAGCATTCACTAGGTTTAAATATGAATACATTACATAACAGCGCTCAAAATCAAAATGGGTGGGAATGTGGGGTGGGACCCTGGGTGGTGGGGTTGGACCCCTGGAGTGCTGGGGTGGGGTGTGACCCCTGGGTGGGGGAGGGACCCTGCGGGTAGAAATCAGCCAATGAGAGGACAGAAATATATGACGTCATTATTCTGGGTTGGGGGGTGGGGGAGGGGGGCCTTGTGGATAGAAATCAGCCAATGAGAGGGCTGCAATATATGACGGGCAGAAATCAGCCAATGAGAGGGCTGCAATTAAAAACCGGGCAAAAGTGCACTATATACTACTCCGGTTTCCAGGAGACAATATATTTAACAGCGTGATTGACTGCAAGGTTTGCTCGTAATTTGCAATTGGTTTCTTAGCATCATGGACTCGGTAGGACTACTTTTGACAAAGAGAACAAGAGTTATAAATTTTATGTGATAAAGAATACGTAAATATTAATGGAAGATATTAGGTGCGTGTATCTTCAATGTTTAACTTTTATCATCCAATACTGGCTTAAACAGGAAATATCACTTGGGTGAGATATGGAGGTTACAACAAGAGTGTGTTTTGGGATTGTAAATATCCTGTATTAGGCATGAATATTCTATTTAGAAAGACTTGGTGTGCTAATACAGGATATTTACCACCCCAAAATACACAAGCGTGATCATTGTTAAATTTTGTCATCGAAAACTATTTCCCATCTCTCACAAGCATTACCTAAACATTGCTAGTATTCCTGGAATGTGTGCTTTAATATACATGATGTCAGAAGGTCAGTGATTTGTCAGTCAGGGAGTGGCAACAGTCAGAATAGTTACACATGAAGCTACAGTGAGGTAACTACATATAGACAACATAAAAATTGCCTACACATATTGTTTCTAATTGCCTTTCGCGGCAATCCATCGGTCGGACCACTGGCCGTAACTGCCCTTTATCCAAGGGAGACTACTTTAACCTATTCTTTGAGACGTAACGTTTGTTTAGTGTCTGCCTGGCCTGCCATGACGTTACGAACAGCAGAGTCAGACGTACACACAGCGACAACATTAAACAAGGCAAATGTTCTGTCGAATCCATCTTTTAATTTGGGGAAAAGGCCCCAACCTGAGTTGCTGTTTGGAAGTTCGTAGGTTTTTGTATCTATACTGTGGGATCACACTATGTCAAAATGTAACTATTAGGACCAACCATTTGGTATTTTCAGGAGTATTGTAAGAGACAATAAACACAACTGGGAAAGGAGGAGCGGCGTTTGTTAAACACTATTTTTGAAGGAAATCAAGCATGTTGGTGTTCATTGTTTAAAACAAACAAACCATTAAGGCAAGAATAATTCGATCTGTATCTTTCGTTCTACAACGTCATACGTCTAAGTTTATAAACTGATATTTAATACTGTGCGCACAAAATAGTTCCACATGTCTACCAGCATACCATCTTGTCATTGTTTTACGTAATACATCAATATAAGTGAAATATGATCTTGTACCACCGTGGATTGCCCTTGTGAGAATAGGGGGCACTGGTTGCCCAGTCGTCAAAGCCGTCGCAATTCTCTATGCAAGCCTGGAACCCATGATTGTGGGTTCGAATCCCGGTTCACCTCGATTAGGATTCTAGGTTTGTCAGCACCATACCCGTGCTCGAGGGTTTTACCAACCAGGTAAACATATGAGATCTGCATCACTTCGGGATTTCCTCCTACATTAAGCTTACACGCTGTAATAGAACTGGGAAACTGTTCAAAGCATCGTTGAACCCAGCTCACTCACTCACTTTTATGAGAATAAAGGTTGATAGGTACGATACCCAATCGTCCAAATCATCGAACCTGAACATTCAAATCAATATACACTCCATTCCAGACAGAACATATTGAACAAACAATGAGGAAACTTTTGAAGACCATGAACTTTACTTACTTATATTGATCTAACAATATAAAAATTCAAACCGCGAGAGGGCATAAGCTGTCTGATAGTGGAAGCACATGTATCTCTATCGAGCGTAATATGTGAAAATCCTTCTTTGACAAACACTGTTTTCAAGACTTTAACCAATACCTAAGACTTGATTGCGAGAACTTGTATTGATTAAAGGACATCCCGCGATGGCACATGGCATTAAGTCGACTCAAATCGTTGAAAAAGACATAGCTGAAGTCCACACAAAAATCTGGCTAAATGTGCGCTTCAGGTATTATCTAAGGTGTCACAATGGTAATTTTGCAATAAGGGAGCGACGATTTGATTTTCTCTTGAGATTGTTTTCTTGTCGAGAGTAGATGTCAAAGACTCGCTGCCGTACAGCAATGTGCTCAAGACGCAGACTCTGTACAAAACAACCTCGGTATGGGTTTTCAGCTTGATGTTCTCGTCAAACTGGCGGGGATGGTGTACGCAATGCCGATCCGCCTTTGATCTCAGCATTCAAGGACAGATTGTCTGTGATGACTGAGTCGAGGTATGTTAACGCGATGTCGTCTGCTCAATGCCGTAGCCCAACATGTTTGGCTTGTCTTCTCTTGGTCTTTGTTAAGTGTGTCAGAGCTGGGTCGTCTGCAAAAGCAGAGGGCTTCACGTACTTTAGTGTTTGCCTAATTAAACAGCTTCCCATCCGATCTTGTGTGGCGTTAGACTCAGTCTGTCGAAGGTTCGAAGTGTGTTTCGAAGTGTAAACATGGCTGTAAAGAAGATTCCAAGCAGGGATGGGCAAGTACACAGCTGCAGTATCGCAATTGACGGCCTCTGGAGGTATCCAATCAATTCCGAGCCCTAACTTTTCCCAGGAGTGTAGATGAATAGTGCTCAACCCATCTCTCCATCTGCTTCTGTCACTGGTCATTTTGCCCTTTGCAGATTTCAGGTGCACCGTCTTATTTTGATTTGGATCAATGTCTTTCTTGATGCCATCGCACACACCTTGGATGATCTCACCATCAATGGATAATTGAATTCCCTCGCACAGAGATATTTGCAGCAAGTAGTCATTTGTGCATATTATTTCTGTGGTTTTTTTGTGATTTGCTTCCCTGTTCTGAGAGCTTGTAGGACCTTCTGATTGGGGCAGCGTTAAGTACTGCACACCTTACCTCAGTGACGGGGATGAGCTCGCAGGACGTGGCTTCGAGATATCAGGAGGTTTCTCCAGTTATATGTAAAATAGAAAGGACAAAATCATTTCTATAGTCATAAGATATCTCTGTTTGAAGAAGCTTCCATTTTGCAATTCCGAAAAAATCATAAGCATGTGTTCATGAAACAAATAGTGATGGTACCAGGTACCCGCGAAAACATGTGTTTGGTATATTATGCCAAATGATTTTTTAACTAGAAAAGAAAACTACTTATATATAGTTCACAAATATGTTCTGTAAAGGTGTCACCACGGCCAAAAGATATAAAATGTGTATGAAGCATAACGGTTGTACTTTCAACAATAGTGCCCCTAACCTTGTTATAGATTAATAATATACCAACAGCGGATGTTTGCTATTTTATAGATTTATTCTTCAAAACATACCGTGAAGTTATACGTATAATGAAGTAGTCCCTATCAGCCAATCAAACACCTAGAATAACCGAAAATTGATAACATGTGCGCACTGCAAGGGTGCGGCAAATACATACACGCTTGAACTTCTTTAACACCAGGCGTTGTTTAGGATTAAGCAGTGATTGATTGAGCCATTTTTTATATGTCATGCTTTCTACACACGTAGGAATATAATCGATATTTGATGTGGCATACAAAGGCTGTAACCATTGTTCAACCCCACCGGACGCAATTATCCGAGCTTGTCAAATAATCAAAAATCAACCTTTGGTATTGGTCTGACTATTTGATCTTCTTGGAGCTGGGGCTGGGCTGGGATTTTATCGCAAAATATTTATTCTGCTTCAGACAGTTACAACAAACATTACATTGTTGCAAAGTGTTTTTCTTTAAAAAAAAATGTCAGGCCATATATTTTATCGAAATGGAGAAGCGATATTTTAGCTTGTTCGATAGGTAATCACTATCAATTTGTTAAATAACTTCCTTCTCTCAGCAAATATCTCTGTCCCCAAGAACGATTTCTTTAAAACACATAACTACATATTAAAATCTTCCTGTTGAAACTGTTGGCATGGTATCTCCTGAGAACGTAGAACTTGTACATTATGTGAATCACCAGCTTTTGCCGACAATTCAAGCATATTTCGCTGTGGGGTATTCAAATTAGACAGAAATTTGCACATATCTAAGAAGTACTTATGTTGGCAAAATATGTTCCCTTTCCAACGCATATTTTGTATATCCAATTTGAAATAAGGGACAAAACCCCTTCCATATCCAATAGAAATCTCTACATAAAGCAGAGTCCATTGTACGATTCCGACTATATTATGAGCATGTGTTTATGAGTCACTATCAAGTAGTAATGATACCAGGTGTTCGCGAAAAGGTGAGCGTATCCTGCCCCACCGGTGGCACACGTTACAAATACATGCAAAGGAAAGTCAAGTGTTCACCTTAAAAAAACAACAACACGGGAACATATGGTACAAGTCAAAATAAGGAATTACATCGCTCATAATTTTTGTCACTGATGCGTCAAATTTGCAAATGTCCTCCACATGTCTACCATAAAAGGTTTTGAAAGCTTCACTGAGGCCTTGAATGTTGTAACCTTGATGAAACAACTTCTGAGCAAGAGTTGTATGACGCTCTTTGAAATCTTGTCAGAAAGAGCATGCTCGATTGAATCTCAAAAGTTGTGAAATGTGAACACCAAAGGCTGGAGCTGCTCGACATGAATGGTAAGTTGACTATAGGAAAGTTGAAGTCGTCCCTCGTGTCATACAGTCTTGTGGAGAGTGTTTTGTCACTCTGAATCTTTATGCATAGATCTGAATGTGAAACAGATGTTTATTTGTTTGTTGTTTAACGCCTCACTCAGCAAAATTAGACGGTCTCACTGGTCTCCTTTATTTCTAGTTCAGGTGGGTGAATCAGTGGAAGGGAATTGGCTATTGGATTGTTATTGAACGATATAAGATCATCGATATACCCTTATAACTTAAGTTAAACTTCTGGGCCAAATAACTTTGTTTTCACTGCCAATCCAAAAAAAATTAGGACTCATATGCATCAAGAAACAGATCCGCAGGACGGGGGCCACAATTGGTGCCAAATGGTACGTAGTTATCAATGAGGAAGTCCAGCATTTCACATATTGTTTTCTCAGACGACATTTGCGTTCATTTTTCAGAAATTGTCCTGAACCTCTGAATATAGATACGTAACTGTGTTCACCACATTTTTTAAGAAAAGCCCAATGGATAAAGGGATGAAGTTTCCCTTAAGTTTGTCATATTGGGATAGTGTTGTAGAGAGTTGAAAAATCAAATGTTTTGACAGAATTGAACTTGGTATTTTTTCTGAGATTGCAAAAAGTTTAATTCAACTTGTTTCAAATACGTTCGGTTAATATAAAGAAAGTCCTACCTTGATTGTATTAAGGATTATGGATACTTTTTGAGACAGGGATTTGGTGGTACATTTGCTAGACCCAGCAACATATCTCTCTTCGTACGGATTTCTTTTGAGCTTTGGAAAAGTACAAAAGAGGAATGGACAAATGAAATCTTTATGTTCGTTAATATGAATTATAAACTCGAAAATACGATCTACGAAGTGTTGCCATCTTGTTATCACTATTATATATGAAATGTGTACTATTCTCTTATACCACAAGCGGTGTTTTATGGAGAAGTAGCAAGTTGTGAAGTCATTTCAAGTTTAGTAAACGAATAATTGATAATAACAAAAAAGAATTACCTGGAATGTCTTCTCAGCATTACTTTCAACATATATTGATTCATTTAGACGAAAGAATGCAAGACAATTTCAATAACCAGTGAGCATTCAGATCAATAGCCACACTTAATGACTTCATTAAGATCAGGTTATTACAAACAAATAATGATCGATCTGTGCCAAATCTAACTGTTTACATGTTAGGTATAAACACTAACAGGTCCATAGTTACAAGTGACTTGCTCCAAGACATTAACTCAACATAGGACAGTTGGTACTTGATAATTATAATAAGAGTGTAGACACACATTGTTGGTGTTAGGAGTATAGCTAAATTGAACCGTACTGATTAATAGTCATAGTTAAATGTAACGAGAAGGTCACAGGAAAACGCTTTTGTACTTTACTTGTCAACAGACATATTTCCAGATCATAATTGTGAAAAATATAAAGGAGTTCATACAAGATTTCAGAGAAGTAGAATGTCCATCACACTTTGATGGCGGCACTACTTACGTAGGGTCAGAAATGCAGTAGCAGTCTCTTTGTGAATAATTAACTGTAGATTCATATTTTCTGCAGCATTTCTATGTGGCCGACATTATAAAGACGTTTGTGTTTTGTTTTGTTTGTTTGTTGTTTGACGCCGCACAATATTCCATCCATATGACCGCGGACCACCCGATCACGTTAGTCGCCTCTTACGACTAGTATGGGTTGCTAAAGACCAATTCTAACACGGAATCTTCACGGGACCAAACCGTTTGTATTTGCTTTGTTTGTATTTGCCTTGTATTATCCTATATGGTTGGCTTGTATTCTTAGGGTGACCTGAAATAATACGAAAAAATCACTTATCTGAAACCCCAACATGCGGCCTTGCAGTTTGTCAAAAAGTCATGTTGTGTTTTCAAGAATTTGACTGCTCTCGTTACTCCGGCCCTCTCTCCCTTTTGTTTGAAACATCACGAAGTGTTTGGAGACCTAGACGTCCTACAAATATTGTCTAAATGGTCCTCGTGCTCGTTTCAGGATTTCTGTTCATAAATTTATTTTAACAGATTACTCGAGCTTTTCTAAGTTTTTGCTAACATCTAATTATTTATTTCAGTTGCTCTATGAACTTTATTCTTTTATTCCAGACAAGGTATATTTAGTATGGTAATGTCAGTTGTTTTAGTTCACGATAGAAACGAAACATTTTAATCTTATTTTTGTTGTTGAAAATCTTCCCAGACTCACCCATGCGCAGATGCACCCTGTGGAGATGACCACGTGTGTGTCCCTGTCACCAAATCTACCAACTATGTATGTGTACACGTCGACACACATACAAACCAAGCACCTGCGACTGGAATAACGACCGGTACTGCACCTACTGCTGCAACAACTTCTGTACAGGATACAACACCGGCGTTGACAACAACACTGACACCAACGACGACACCTACACAAACAACATCCACACCGACTTCGACACTGGCACCGACTACAACACCCTTACCAACTACAACGGCAGCACCATCTACTACAACACCTGCACCAACTACAACAGCATCACCCACTACTACAACACCCGTCCCAACTACAACTCCTGCTCCGACTACAACACCTACACCAGAGACCACACCAGCACCGACTACCACGACATCTGTACCAACTACAACAGCAGCACCAACAACTACAACACCTGCACCAACTACAACATCCGTCCCAACTACAACATCCGTCCCAACTACAACACCAGCTCCGACTACAACACCTACACCAACGACGACACCAGCACCGACTACCACAACAGCTGTACCAACAACAACTACACCAACAACTACTACCCGTAAGTACAGAGTAAACCCTTGAAATAGGTTCCATAGGCATTAGGTTATCTGGTGCTCTGGGCAGTTGCTGGTCAAGTCACAAATGACTTCCGTTGGCATTCCGGGGCAGACGAAGTCCCAGTATCTCGAACTAGCCGAGGACTCAAGACATTGACATCGTACAGTTCTTTAAGACCATTATTGGTGTCCCCCACAGTGATATGGCTCGAATGGTCAAAAACATCAAAACATGATGTGATGTTATCAGTAAGCGCGACTACCCATTCGGTTTGTCACTTACCAACTTTGATTCAGGTTTCTCAGACGATGAATTGGTCCTACCTGCCTAATAAAACTGCAACATTATTACCTCATGTTCCTTAACCTTTGGCTTTGGTATCTACAGCAAGTATGTCGTAAAGAAACTTCCCTGATATTTTAATTAAAATTGTTCGAGGCAATGAAGTACGGCTGTTAAACAGGACGTACGAAACCCTTGGCTTAATAACTGTTCTTTTCACCCAGATGATGGCACGTGCGTTGATAACAGTGACTGCAGTTCCCTTCCCTTCACAGAGTGTTCAAACAGCCTCTGTGTATGCACCGTGGGAAGTGACATGGATGAATCCACTGGCATATGCAGATCATTAGCAGGTATATTGACATATCTTTTGATAGTAAGAGAGCACAATTAATGTGAATATCGCTTCAGTAGTACATATATTGAAATAATTAGGTAAATATTGAACACTTTGACATTCTAAAGATAACATGACACGGATTGCTGTCGAAACTATACTGAACTGCAAAAGAAACGTCACCATGGATAGATATATGAGGAACCTTATTTGTCCAAACGATGTAAACATACTTTGAGACATATTAAAAAGATGAAACTTGGAAAAAACTGATCATCAAGGTTGAAATTAAAGTGTCAAATGTTCTTGTGAAACACAACACTAGTCTCTGAGAAAATGGCATCGTGTGTCCGCCATGTGCATTGATGACTGCCGTGCAACGACGATACGTGGAATGGATGAGGCGGTTGATGAAGGCCATGGGCACTTGAGCCCACACTCTGAGGAACGCCCGACGCAGTTCAGCTGCAGTTGTCGGCCTTGGTCGGATGTCATTCAGTCGTCTTTGAATCTCGTCCCACAGGTGTTCAATGGGATTTAAATCGGGACTGAGGGCAGGCCACTGCATGGCTCTGATGCCATTCTGCTGGGGGACATCCCTCCTTGCTCTCGCAGTGTGGGCACGGGCGTTATCATCCTGAAACTCGTGGTTGCGGCGACGTGCCAAATGAGGTATGGCGTGTGGTCTCAAGACTTGATCAATGTACCGAGCTGCTGTGACACCATTGCCTCTCTCTGGATCGATGTTCTAGAAGACCACAGGGCCGACCCTCTGTGCAAGACCAATTCCACCCTACACCATGATGCTCGGACCACCCCACGAGTCTCTGACAACAACACAAGCATCCGAATAACGTTCTCCACAGCGTCGCCAGACTCTCTCTCTCTCTCTCTCTGCCATCAGCTGTTGAGATACAGTAACGGCTGTCGTCTGAGAAGAGAACTCTTATCCACTGATAGTGGTGCCAAGGTGGGTGCTGTGATGCCCACTGAAGACGGTCCCGGCGATGACGTGGTGTCAGAATGGGTCCTCGGTGTGGCCTGTGACAGTGGAGGTGTCTGCTCGTCAATCGTCGACTCACGATGTCCGCACTAATGTGTCGCTGGTGTGTCCCCATTGTCTGGCGAGCAGTTTCTGCAGCAGTAACCAAAGCGATCTTGAAGATGCTGTCGCACAACCTGACGATCCTGACGTCGGGTGGTGACCCTTGGTCTTCCACTACGTGGTCGGTCATCTGTATTGTTGGTCGTCTGGTACCGTTGCTGGAGCCTGTATATTGTCCTTGAAATGCATTGGACATGAAATGCGTTGGCTAATTGTCGGGTGGTTTGTCCAGCTTGCAATCGTCCAAGGGTCTGGTGCCGCTCATTTCTTTTAAATCTTGGCATGTGGTAGCAATTCAATAACGAATGAATGTCATCCGATCTGGGTGGATTTTTAGATGGCAAGAAATGGGGGAACGCATGTTTCAATTTGCAAGGAACTCACGGAATTCACGTGCATCGGGTTACCATGGACGTTGCCGTGATGCGTTTGGGCGATCGGTTTTATTGTCATCATATTTTTTTATCATCAATTTTCATTTTTCCGGACAAGGTAATGTTAAATTTTAGAAACTTTGACAAAAATTACCCAGATATTTAAAAAGGAAAACTTTTCATGCAATGCTACTTGGGGTGACGTTTCTTTTGCGGTTCAGTGTATTTGACTATTTCATAAGATTTCTCTCATCAAACTAAAATGCGTCCTAAGATGAAACAAACTTAAAAATATAAATGACGGACAACCGAACAGAGAGCATTTGAACCTATTTGAGGTCCTCCTTGAAGCGTTTCTGCCTTTTTATATATGTTGCGCCGAGCTCAGCTGTTCAGTGGCGCTTTGAAAGCATTGGCAGTTGAAAAGAAATACACGAAAGCTTCATGTTTGTATATAGGAATCAGTTAGGTAGCTTGTCTCTCTCTCGAACTGTCCCTTACGTGAAGACTAGAGGTTTACTCTTTGTCCCTTGTGGAATTGGTAGCCAGTACAGTTTCTTAAGTAACGGTGAAATGTAATTTTGTAAGTTGGTCCTTGTTATTCTTGCTGCTCTGTTTTGTACTCTTTTGAGATGGTTGATTGAACAGGAACTATTTGGCAATGAATTACAGTAGTCCAGTCTTGATGAGACATACGAGTGATCAATAGGTTAGCGGTCTCTGGGACAAGATACTTTCGAATTTTCCCTATATTCCGCATATGAAAGTTAGCTGCCCCTGAGATTTTTAGAGCTTGTTGCTTTGATACATCACTGGCAACAAGTTTTCTTATTGGTGTAAAATGTGAAAAAGGTAACATTGGATTTGAAAGGTGAAGATGAACATGTTTTACTGATCAGCTGGTACTCACAGCACCAGTCACCTCCACCGCTCACCACCTCATACCCCGATCCGCCAGTGACACTGGACCTAAGCCAATAACAACGGATGCGCGCGTACAATCTCACACAGCGACCACACGTCCACTTGCATCAGTTCAATAAAAACGATAACACAGAGAACATTAATAATCAATTTACTTTCAAAGACAGAATTGATGCATTTATCTTTGTATGTATCTTGAGAATGAGGCCAAATACTGTAAACCAAAATGGTTGGTCGGTTGGTTGGTTGTTTAACATCGCACTCAGTAATATTCCAGCTATATGACGGCAGTCTGTAAATAATCGAGTCTGGACCAGACAATCCAGTCATTAATATCATGAGCATCGATCCACGCAATCGGGATCCATGACATGCATCAACCAAGTCAGCGAGCCAGACCACCCGATCCCGTTAGTCGCCTTTTACGACAAGCATAGTCGCCTTTACGGCAAGCACAGGTTGCTGAAGACCTATTCTAACCCGGATCTTCATGGGGCTAAACCAAAAAGGAGATATCGAAAAACATATACTTTGTGTCAGAAACGAAATTGTTGCAATCTAGAAATATGCAGAAATACTACCCAAAGAAGTAATAGAATACCCGATTTTTCCATACTACTGTAGTTAATCTGTCATACCATGACATGACAGAATCGGGTGTTCTCTAACTTCTTTTGAGTAGTATAATGCCACTGAATGTGAAGTCTGATCGCAGAAAACAACATCCACGCCCTCAAGGTGCAGTGGGTGACGTTTGATAAACAGATTGTGGTTCAGTGTTTTCATGTGTAGTTCATTTGCACGTTGGATTAATACAACTGTGTTGTTTTAATAATTTGTAATCATTACAGAGTGCTCGTCCTTTGGATCTACCTTCACCAGCATCACGGATAATGCCATCACCGATCATAATCTTCAGACCCATACATCGAAGACGTCAGCACAATGTGAACAATTGTGTCTAGACGCCTCATTCGTATGTAAATCGTTTGAAATGTTTTTCAATACCTGTTTCTTGCAGGAAGTCTCATGGTATGATGTTACAGGAAGTGAACGTGGATATAAGAAATATGTCAATCACAGCCAACGCAGATGTAATTGGTGAGCTACGGTATGAATTTGAGGACCATTCTATGCTACAGGAGTAACAATCCCAAAGCGCAACAGCTTGTCTATATATCGGTGCTTGTCCAGCACACAGAAGTAGTGTAAGGCCTTATGATTCCAATTTATTGTGTTCATAGTTTGGTGCTGGTATTATAATAATTATAAACCATTTTACTTGGAATTTTTCCGAAGTAAATAATTTGGTCCAGATATAACAGGGAAGAAATTAATGCATCCTCAAGTTTAACCACAGCCCCAAAAATCTATTTGCAGGCCATATTGGATGTCCTGTGTTAATATACCTGTGAATACAAATCTTTGAAAATTGTTTAGTTCGTGGGTTTTGTCTAAAAAGTATTACATCCTTGGTCCCTTGAGCAGCATAAACAATTTCACTTACACATCACATACATAAAGAAGCGAGATTAAGTCATTCAGTAGTGGTCTGCGTCTCTTCTTGTAACAGCAGGTAACATTGAAACGTTGAACTAAAGGAGTTTGATAAGCATCGGCCTCGGAATCCTTACATAGATATTTTGGTTAACCCCTGGTTTAACCATCGTTTTACTTTGTCGATCCGCTGACTGTCAGTTCGAATCACTTATCAATATAATACAGTGGGTTTCATCTCTTGTGTAGCCCCTTCAATGATTTAGTGTGCACTGTATAACACGTTTGAATTTTATACTACATGTAAGTATGTACCACAAATATTTTTTGAATATGGTTAATTGATGTATGAACACGTCCCATTTTAATTCTGGAAACCCAAAAGTCCAGAAACTCTACGCTCTTTGCACAGTCTCGGTTAAAGGTATTTACAAAATTAAACATGCCGTTTTCATGGGAACATACCAAGGAAGAAAAAATGAAAAAAAAATTGTTTAAAAACTCAATATTTAGACTATGTCGCCCATGGGCCTGCCCATGGGCGAAGTCTGGCCCATGGGTAGGCCCATGGGCAGGCCCATGGGCGAGAATATGTTCCTTTACTTAAAACTCATGTTTTTGTTTCGCAAATACATTTAATGTATTCATTGAAGTATAATGACTCAAAATTAAACTCATTTTAACTTAATTCAACGATTTTATAGCGATATTGAAATATTTCGCCCATGGGCGAGAAAAAGGTTTGGCCCATGGGTAGGCCCATGGGCAGGCCCATGGGCGAGAATATGTTCCTTTACTTAAAACTCATGTTTTTGTTTCGCAAATACATTTAATGTATTCATTCAAGTATCATGACACAAAATTTAACTCATTTTAACTTAATTCAACTATTTTACGGCGTTATTAAAATATTTCGCCCATGGGCGAGAAAAAGGTTTGGCCCATGGGTAGGCCCATGGGCGAGAATATGTTCCTTTACTTAAAACTCATGTTTTTGTTTCGCAAATACATTTAATGTATTCATTCAAGTATCATGACACAAAATTTAACTCTTTTTAACTTAATTCAACGATTTTATAGCGATATTGAAATATTTCGCCCATGGGCGAGAAAAAGGTTTGGCCCATGGGCGAGTATATGTTCCTTTACTCAAAACTCATGTTTTTGTTTCGCAAATACATTAAATGTATTTATTCTAGTATCATGACACAAAATTTAACTAATTTTTACTTAATTCAACTATTTTACGGCGTTATTAAAATATTTCGCCCATGTTTTCGTCAGTCCCTTTCAAGCATCAACTAACTGTTTGCAAAGTATATTGTATCATGTGAAATATACTTTATATTATATCATTACATTACTATTTAAAAAGGGCATTTGGTTGGATGTTTCCTTTAGTTCTACAAATTTCACCTGTTTTACATATTGTAGCGATCTTTAATGAACCCGGCCTTACCTCTCAAAACGTTTTGACAGTTTATCATACGAATTCATGTGCGTGTACTCCAATTCATTGGAGTTATTTTCCACAACATTAAATTTTAGTTAGTTTCTATTTCATTTCCCATTTAATGTCCCGTTGATACATCACACTGGGCAATTACGTGACACCAGGTATGCAATATACAGGTACGCGTGCGCGTATTTTAATGAAAAAAACTATTCGTCTTTTATTGCATAACGTTTGGCTGAATATCTTACATTCTAATGAAATCTCGAAATAATTTTTTAATTACATGCGGTTTCGAACTGACCAGTGGGAATTATGTTTCAATGCGATTGAGGAAAACGTGAGTGAATATTGTGACACTAAAGCAACTTTTACCTGCATTGTCACTTTTGGTATGAAAATGGTAACAGTTCAGAAAAAACAACAGCCTTCTTATGATAATTCTCATTAGTACTTGGTATCTAATTACAGTGTCGGCCTTATTTACAGGTGATTCTACAATACCTGCTCTCGGTCAATTACGATCTACCACACCACGCGTGAATAAACAGTTATGCAGGTGTTGCTGTGGGCAAATACCTAGCCTGAAAATGTTTATTTTTTTTAGGATACATGTTTTACAAATGTTCTTTGATATGTGGATATATTAAGCACAAAGACAAAAAAATGTTTATGAAAGATGAATTAGTGCCTTGATATATTCATCGAGATGTGTATCATCGTGTAATGGGGTCATTCAATAAACGTATGTTTGGAGGAGATATCAAAGGAGCCGCCCAATATACACAGTGTCGTCCGGTGAACTACCACCCCACCCTGTCCATTAGAGTTATGTAATCGGTACACAAATATATTTGATGCGGTGTCAGTGCGGAAGGAGTTTGAATTACGTCCGCCAGTTGTCACAGAAATCCTCAAAGTATAGAAACAATAAACAAGGTCAATCCGTACTAATTACCTAGTGACGCACGTAACAACGACTGTCAATGGGGAAAATGGTGAAAACAAATTGAAATAGATTTTAATAAAACATTATTGTACTACATAACTCGCAAAAGCGGTGCCTAAAATTGTTTGACCGTGTTATGTGTGTTGTAAACTGACGAATAGCAAGTAATTGTCATGCTGTACGCATGGTTCCATATACAAATTCAGTTATACAACCGGTATGAAACTGAGAACTGAGATACCAAGTACAACCTGCATTCACACACGGAAGCAATATACTTGTGTGTATGCCCTCTCCTCTAAAAAATGTATCACTAAAGTATTTGCATTGTAATAAATATAGTAATGATAAAACTTGGTAATTAGGTAGGTCTCCGACAGATATGATTTTCAGTTTTTTTACACCTTTGATTGATACGGATTACGTACCTGTTGTCTAGTCACTGTCTCTAATGTATCTGCTTGTTAGAAATTTCAAATGTCTTGTTATAGCACTGTTCCTAAAATACGGCAGTTTCTTTTATCGGGTATAAATAGTTGATTCGTCTTGTCACGCAGTCATTTTTTACTTGATTGAATGATTTCCACAAAAAATTACGGCAGAGAGTTCTGTATTTTATTATATTTTTAGAAGATTTTAGAAGATGCTTACATCACTGTATCTCAGAACGTAAAACTGATAACATTCAAACATGTAATTAGTACACAGTTAATTGTTACATATAATTTCCTGCATATTCCTTTTTGAACAAAAAGCCTACATGTATACTGATATTGGTGTCCACTGTTAAAAGGGTATTAGTGCAGTCAGCCATGGTAAATGGAGAGACAATAATAAGGTGATTAATTATAGTCTGTTGCAGAACATGCGGTATAAGTGTAGTCATTGATACATATACACATTACACATATACAGATGAAATACACGATATGATGCAGTGCAAGAACAAATTAAGATACGGTTTCTATTAAAAATAATTATACGATTTTGGATTTAATTAGCATGTTTAAATTTTCAGGCCAACACGGCTGAGATACAGCATCGGCATACTCAACTGGAGTTGTTTTCTGCCGGTCGTAAGTTCATTGTTTGACTGAGCACACTCGTGTCGGGGTTGCGATATTTTCTTCTATTTGTTGGCAGCCTGCCACCGGTCTGAATTTTGAGAAAGGTCTCAGCATGGGACTGTTAATTACTTCTTAATGATGTCTACAAGCTTACAAACTTGTAGATGTTGGGTGCGGTTTGGACCAAACTTTTTCAGCTCAGAGTGTCAGTGGTCCTGGAACCCATAGTGTCAAACAGGTTCTGCACAAAACGTCCATCAGATTCTACTGTTCAGCAACATTGTCACTGAATTTCAGAACTCTGGCATGATATAATAATCAAGGATTTCGAAGGTGAACGAGGGGAAAGGCAGACGCACGTGGATTTACCCTCAGGTTATTATTGTCTGGAGTTCACATTTTGGGGCATTTCATATACTAATTGAACAGAGTTCACCTGCACATGTCCACTTTAGTGATACAGACTGTAACCAAAAATGCAATGAGCCGTAGCTCTTAATCCCTTATAACAACGGTAACAACAACCAGGGTGAGGACACAGTAAGGTTAAACCGTGTCCAACAGACAATCTGAGGTGGCTATCTCCCATCAAGTCAGCTCTGTTTTTAAGCGCATAGTTATGTTTTTACATATTGAAATAAAAAGAATTTAAAAAATTATATTTAACAAACCTACACATAACCAAATACAAAACTTTATAACCCTCTCTAGACTTCGTTCCAATTAACCTGGATCATTCAACTCGCTCACGAAGGTCGTATGCGACTTTAAAGTGAATACGTCTACAGTGTACAAGTAACTTTTAACTGTATCATATATACTCATGATAAGCAATTATTTTCGTTCCTAATTCGAATGAGCACATTCTGAGGCTAAATCTGCAAAAGGACAGATAAAATATTTCTTTGTACAATGCAAACGATACAAACGTAGCGGCTGATAATAGAGACAATGATTTAATAATCTGCAATATATCAAGTGTTCTCGTTCAATCTATTGTACATATTGAAGTGATTGTAAAGTTTCAAGGAGTACTAAAATGTTGTGGTATTATGAATGTATTTAGAATATGAATAGCGAAAAACAGTCACCATATCGGATGTACTTGTATAACTTGTCTTCCAACACCACGCTTGTGCCGAGGCCCATGGTCATAAAACTAATCGGTCCCATAAAAGGAGCTAATAGTTTCGCAGATACTTCTTGCTATGGTTCACTCACAATTGTCAGACGACCTAATCATCAGTCAGACCAGTCAAGTGTGACCAGCGTACCTGCCTGGTTTTGGCTCCTAATTACTGAACTGCC
This sequence comes from Haliotis rufescens, assembly GCF_023055435.1. Lineage (NCBI taxonomy): Eukaryota > Metazoa > Mollusca > Gastropoda > Lepetellida > Haliotidae > Haliotis > Haliotis rufescens. Next base: position 31,005,314 of record NW_025964372.1, read on the forward strand.
CAATCCTTTCATACTGTGGGCAAAGTAAGCGGCCTCGTTGAGTGATACAGACTAACCAGATTACGATTGTGTTTGTAAGTTGCGTTTAATCTGTGTCGGGTTGCAGTTGTTTTATTAGTCAAGACTAGGGGTAGTTTTTTCAATGAAACCTTTTAGCCGTTGAGTTTGTTTTGCATTCATTTCATTAAATACATTGTTAGGTAGAATAATAACACGTTATATGGATAAAACATCTCCCTAATCTGAGTATAATCTCACATGTACTCTAAGTACCGTACTATATTACTTTGCGGAGACACTGAGTATAATTATTTAGTTGGCATTGTATGCTGTCTGAATGACTTTACAAATCCCTGCATTCAATAGACCCGTGAAGATCTTCAACAAACCATTCTTGGCGTAAAAGGGCGACAGCGCTTGTCGTACGAAGCGACTACCGGGATCGGGTGGTCAGGCTCGCTGACTTGGTTGATGCATGTCATCGTATCCCAATTGGTGGATCGATGCACATGATGTCAATCACTGGATTGTTTGGTCCAGACTCGATTATTTACAGACCGCCGTCATACAGCTGAAATATTGCTAAGTGTGGCGTTATACAACTAACAAACAAACAAAACACAAAAAGAGAAAGTGTATGAGTACTAAAACTTGCAATAGATATGCGTACCCTACGTACACACATGAGTCCCATTCGACAGTCTACAACACACGAATAACTGTCAAACAAGTTTGGGTACCCCTTCTGTTCAGGCAAGTTATTTAGTTCGATAATTTTGTATTAAAATTCTTTTCAATTTGTTTTCATCCTTTTTCCCTATTCCATGCATGTTTATGTTGCTACATCTTATTGCTCATGTTTCCAAGTATTGTAAAACACTTTAATGTTTCTCCTTCTTAATCTAACGTTATAACATTTCCGGTCATTGCCATCATCTAATACACAAGAGATGATACCAAGACATATTTTATTCGGTTTTATGGTCTATGCGGTCTTACAATTGATTTTATTAGTCTTTAAATCTTATGTCTAGTAAATATTTTCACAAACAGGGCTGTTAACTGATATAAGGAATGTAACATCCAGTTGAGGACTGAATACAACCTACGTTAGACTGGTAACGACATTTCTACAATTAATATTTTGAATAAGCCGTTAATACGCCAGTTGTGACAGGGATGATGGTATGGTAGATGTAGCAGACATATTGACAGCCGTTGTTACGCGAGTCACTAGGTTATTAGTACGGCATTGGCCTTGTTGATTGGTACTATACTTTCTGTGGCCACTGGCGGACGTAGTTCAAACTCCTTCCACACTGACATCGCACCAAATATATTTGTGTACCGATTACATAACTCTTACTGACAGGGTAGGGTGGTAGTTCACGCGAAACGGACGACACTGTGTATATTGAGCGGCTCCTTTGATATCGCCTCACAACATACTTTTAATGAATGACCAATTAAACGATGATACACATCAGGATCGCGGAGAAAATACAAACTTCGTTCGCGTTGAATATATATATCAAGGCACAAATTCATCTTTCATAAACTTTTTGTGTCTTGGTGCTTAATATATCCACATATCAACGAAAATATGTAATACATGTATCCACAAAAATATACATGTACAGGCTAGGTATTTGCCCACAGCAACACCTGCATAACTGTTTATTCACGCGTGGTGTGGCAGATTGTAATTGACCGACAACAAGTATTGTAGAATCACCTGTAAATAAGGCCGACACTGTAATTAGACACAACGTACTAATGAGAATATGAGAATTATCATAAGAAGGCTGTTACGTTTTTCTTAACTATTACCATTTTCATACCAAAAGTGACAATGCAGGTAAAAGTTGCTTTAGTGTCACAATATTCACTCACGTTTTCCTCAATCGCATTGAAACATAATTCCTACTGGTCAGTTCGACACTGCTTGTAATTAAATAATTATTTCGAGATTTCGTTAGAATGTAAGATATTCAGCCAAACGTTATGCAATAAAAGACGAATAGTTTCTTTCCATTAAAATACGCGCACGCGTACCTGTCACGTAATTGCACAGTGGGATGTATCAACGGGTCATAAAATGGGAAATGAAATAGAAACTAACTAAAATTTAATGTTGTACACGCACATGAATTCGTATGATAAACTGCCAAAACGTTTTGAGAGATAAGGCCGGGTTCATTAAAGATGTTGGGTGCGGTTAGGACCAAACTTTTTCAGCTCAGAGTGTTAGTGGTCTTGGAACCCATAGTGTCAAACAGGTTCTGCACAATACGTCAATCAGATTCTACTGTTCAACAGCATTGTCACTGAATTTCAGAACTCTGGCATGATATAATAATCAAGGATTTCGAAGGCAAAACCTTTTCTCGCCCATGGGCGAAATATTTCAATAAATCTGTAAAATAGCTGAATTGAGTAAAATTGAGTTACATTATGTGCCATGAAAATAGTAAGAACACCTGCATGTATTTGAGAAACAAAAACATAAGTTTAAAGTAAAGGAAAATATTCTCGCCCATGGGCCAAACCCTTTTCTCGCCCATGGGCGAAATATTTCAATATTGCTATAAAATCGTTGAATTAAGTTAAAATGAGTGAAATTTTGTGTCATGATACTTAAATAAATACATTTAATGTATTCGAGAAACAAAAACATGAGTTTTAAGTAAAGGAACATATTCTCGCCCATGGGCCTGCCCATGGGCCTACCCATGGGCCAAACCTTTGTCTCGCCCATGGGCGAAATATTTCAATATCGCTATAAAATCGTTGAATTAAGTTTAAATGAGTTAAATTTTGTGTCATGATACTTCAATAAATACATTTAATGTATTTGCGAAACAAAATCATGAGTTTTAAGTACAGGAACATATTCTCGCCCATGGGCCAAACCTTTTTCTCGCCCATGGGCGAAATATTTCAATATCGCTATAAAATCGTTGAATTAAGTTAAAAAGAGTTAAATTTTGTGTCATGATACTTAAATGAATACATGAAATGTATTTGCGAAACAAAAACATGAGTTTTAAGTAAAGGAACATATTCTCGCCCATGGGCCTGCCCATGGGCCTACCCATGGGCCAGTCTTCGCCCGTGGGCAGGCCCATGGGCCACACTTCGCCCATGGGCAAGCCCATGGGCGACATAGTCTAAATATTGAGTTTTTAAACAATTTTTTTTTCATTTTTTCTTCCTTGGTATGTTCCCATGAAAACGGCATGTTTAATTTTGTAAATACCTTTAACCGAGACTGTGCAAAGAGCGTAGAGTTTCTGGACTTTTGGGTTTCCAGAATTAAAATGGGACGTGTTTATGTCATTATTCCTGTTTTGATTTCCTAATGTCCTGCGTACTGTCGGTGTTGTTTCAAATATCAGACTGTTGTCGGGGGCGCTGCAATTCACTGTGCAGAGTTGCGTCCCTTAGACATGCCTGAAACATATGGCCAGCTTCGCCCTGATTAAGTTTCTAGGTTGGGCAGCAATATGCCGATGCTCGGGGTTTCAGCATTGCGGTAAACGTATTAGACCCGAATCACTTCGGGCGTTCCAACACACCAAGCTGTGATGCCATGATGTAGGTAATCATGCAAATCTGTGTTCACAGCTGTGCTCAACCAACTTACTCACTTACGTCTGCTAGATTCTTATGAATATTGATATCATCTTTGATATTACTTATTTGTACCTACATTTTGTTTAGCTTACTTTGTTACTATTACCACGTCGCTATATAAGTGCAATAATCTTGGACGCGACGTTAAACCCCATTTCACCTCACCTCACCTTGTTACTATTACATGTGAAATATGTGTCAAGCTGCTAATATTTTCTATGGATGAACACGCACTGTTAATATTTACATTTCAATATATGTCAAATTGCTTATACATTTCTTCAATAGTTGAACACGCCGTTATAATTCATTACTAACACAAAGTGATGTCAATTAAACTCATACAACCTTCAAACTGTTGTTTTTTTTCGTTATGATACTACTACTAAATGTAAACTGCCGGGGAAAAGAAAGTATACACCTATGTTTGATGGTGGCTAAAAATGATACTAACAAGAAATGATTATCGTATGGTGATGTATTGATTCGGGTATCATGGTTCTGTTTTCGACATTAAGTTTGCAGAGTTTCGGCCACGGTTTGGTAACATTTTTAATGTGTTGGTGAAATCCAAATTTGAAGTGTATACTTTATTGTGCCCGGCAGTTTGGAAACTGCTATAAAACTGAACTCAGATATTTTCGTTGTTTCCTATACCAATCAAACATAAGAGAATAAAAGCGACAAAACCCTTCCCAAAGTCGAGAGTCAACCTCTTCAGTTGATATTAACAGAGAAATTGGCCTGTAAACTAGTTGACTGATATATAGAGAGTAACCTACGAACAACAAGGATAAACGGATTATCTGTCCCTTTGGGAATTAATGTTGAACGTTCCTCGTCAAGGATAGGAATTTATAAATTAATTGATTTGGAGCAGATAATCACCCATATTCTTTATATTACCAATAGTATTTTTTGGTGAGAAAATGTAGACAAATGTGGGACTCAGTTAACCTATTGTTGGAAACGACCTCACTAAAATCGTCATCTCAATTATTTGCGACAATGCGCTCATATCTCCTTACGTTCCTGTGGTCATAACATAAATATGCTGTCTTCGCAAAACATTGACAACAATGGTTGGTTGGTTTGTTGTTTAACATCGCCCTCAGCAATATTCCAACTATATGCCAATGGTCTGTAAATAATCGGGTCTGGACCAGACAATCCAGGGATTAATATCATGAACATCGATCCACACAATTGGGATCGATGACATGCATCAAACAGCAAGCCTGACCACACGATTCCGTTAGTCGCCGTTTTACAAGCATGGTCGCCTTTTACGGCAAGCATGGGTTGCTGAAGACCTATTCTACCCCTGATCTTCACGGGTCGACAACAATGTTACAGTTAATATAAGGCTCAGAGAGAATTACTGATAAATAACGTCACCTGTATCATATACTTCGCTTGTGGGTAATGTAAAAACTTAAATGAGTAATATAAAGAATAACTAACTCGAAACTCGGAATTACGGATAATCTGTCACGAGTAAATCAATGGCGTCAATCCCGGGACATTAGCGAGGGACTGAAAACATGAATGTTGTGAGGATATTAAACACTGTTTAATGAAGACGTTTCGTTATGTGTGATCTTCTCACGGGTGAGTAATGAAATATAATAATGTGAGTGCCAGGATCCGGTATTTATGGGGGAGAATTCAGAAATCGTCTTGATTATTATCCTTGGTCTGTCAGCATAGACTCACACTCTTGGGTTTCACCAAAGTGTTAAAGGGGTACGGGTGACCCAGTCGTTGAAGGCGTCTTCAGTCATTCCGCTGTCGTGGGTTTTTCCAAAGTGGTTAACGTCTACGACCTTCGTTCGTTAAGAAACACGGTGCGTCAGAACTGAAATTATGTTACAACATTCCTTAAACCCCACAAACTCTCTCTCTCTCTCTCTCTCTCTCTCTCTCTCTCTCTCTCTCTCTCTCTCTCTCTCACACACACACACACACACACACACGCTTACCAGTAGTGACTTCCCAGATGCTAATTTGACCATGTTGAAGACGATGGTGACGCCGATTGATTTGCCTTCGAATTTGAGCTGAAGTGATTCGGCATTGAAGGCTGATTGTATCCGTATTGGCGCTGTCTTAAAGTGGCGTCACGCACAATTGTGTTACGTTGCGTAATAGATGTAATTCGCGTCCGTTCATCACTATCTGGTAATAAAGAAATTGATTTTATGTCTATAGCAACACTTGCATAGTAAAGTGCAGTGTTTTAGTTGATGACAATAAAATAGAAATCTTTTAATGCAATCTTTGTATCTGTTTGCTTTTCACGCATATACATAAACTCAAACAGCGGAACGCTAAAATATAACGTACATTATAACGCAATTATAACGTACATGAATCATCGTTACGTGACGTCTATTAGTATTCATACAGACGTACCCTCCCGTATCTGTCCCCTGCGCATTATTTTCTGGCATTGACATTTTATATTTTCAGGAGTCGTTTCTGTAAGTTCCTGTAACACCAATATGTTAGTGTTTTTTTCAAACAAGTAAAGTTTGGCTTTCAATATTGTTGTACATATATGGAATGAAGTCACAAAAACGCAACTGCTACAGAAAAGAATGCAAAAGTTGACTTTTATGCAAGCCCCATGTATTTCACTACCCAAGAATGGGTATAAAACATGTGCGTTAACGGGATTCCATATGCATTGTTTAGTTTCGTGCTGACAACAACCACTCAGAAAAACAACAAAATTACGCTATTATTCAACATTACGAAATGACACACCTGTCCGAAAATGAGCGTCTGCGAGCTTCTGGCCATGGTATGCTTGAAACAGGATCGAGTCAAAGTGCCGACCGCCCCTTGCTGGACAAGAAGGAACCCAACATTATTATGGTGAACAAAGACAGTGACACTTCAGTTACGGTGTAAAATATTTTATGAGCGCTTTCGCACATCATGACGTTTTGCTCAGGTCAATCATCAGTTCCCAGCATAAAGCTGTAACAACCACCAACAAAAATGACACAAGTCCAGGCTTGATATCTGTTGGGAATCCTTAACTATACTCAACAACAAAAGTTCCTGTGACACCAATATTTTAGTGTATTTTTCAAACAAGTAAAGTTTGGTTTTCAATATTGTAGTACATGTATGGAATCAAATCACAAAAACGCAACTCCTACCGAAAAGCATACATTCAATACAAAAGTTTACTTTTATGCAAGCCCCATGCATTTCACTACCCAAGAATGGGTATAAAAATATGTGCGTTAACGTGATTCCATATGCATTGTTTAGCATCGTGCTGACAACAACCACTCAGAAAAACAACAAAAAATTTCAACATTACGAAATGCCATACCTGTCCGAAAATGAGCGTCTGCGAGCCATTGGTAAGCTTGAAGCAGGATTGCAATTGAGTCCAAGTGATGTTGCAAGACAATTTAAGGTCCACAGAAACACCATTTGGTGTTAATGGCAACGTTGGCAACAGACGAATGTAGTCAGAGACCATTCTCGGAGTGGCAGGCCACGCGTAACCAATAATCGACAAGACAATTGGATTCGAACAACACATTTACGAAATCGATTCCAGCCAGCAACAGTGACTGCAAGAAGCATCCCTGGCCTTCGAAGAATATCTTCACAAACCGTACGTCGCCGCCTCAGATGTGCAGGGATTGTCGCCAGAAGACCCGCAAGACGTCCCATATTCACAGGAAACCACCGTCAAGCACGTCCACAGTGGTGCAGACAGCGTCTACGTTGGACGGCCATGCAGTGGGGACAAGTTCTATTCACTGACGAGTCTCGTTTTCACCTCAGCCACAGCGATGGACGGATTCGAGTGTACCGACGTCGAGATGAACGTTACGTCAATCACTGTGTCATGGAAGAAGATCGGTTCGGGGGCGGCAGCGTTATGGTATGAGGTGGGATTACAGCAAGACAGAGGACCCGTTTGATAGTGGTAGAGGGAAATCTCAATGGATAGCGACGAGATCATCGGCCCTTTTGTTCTACTGTTTTTGCGTCGTCATGGCCCAGGCATTACCTTTCAACATGACAACGCCCGGCCTCATATTGCTCGACTTGTTCAGGATTCCCTTCAACAAAACAACGTGAATGTTATCCCCTGGCCGGATCGCTCCCCTGATCTCTCACCAATCGAGCACATGTAGGATGAGATGGACCGGCGCCTTCGACGTCAACCACGTGTTCCACAGACACTCCAGGATCTTCGAAACATGCTCCAACAGCTATGGACAGATATCCCACATGAGACGAAGATGTGTTGCTTGCATCGCAACCAGAGGTGGACACATACGCTATTGATTTGTAAATTGACATTTTGGTATGTTCACGTTTTTTATGAAATCACGCATTTTCTGAAGACAGTATGGCAAATTTAACCATTTGAACACTTACAGGAGTCATTTATCTGTTGCAAACCGAAATTGTTTCAGATTTGGTAAAAAACATAATTTTGCATTAAATCTTATTCAATGTCACAGGAACTTTTGTTGTTCAGTATATTTAACTAGAATTATTTGTATAAAAGTTGCTATTTTGACAGCCTTTAGGGATCTCTGCCCATGGCCTAAAGGCACCTATTTGACTTGAAAGATCACAATCATGTTTGAATGAATGCAAGACGGTCACAAATTTGACTGGACCTCTGACAATCACATATTTGATTTGATACATAACAATAACCTATTTGACTTGATAGATTACAATTTTAGATTTGATGTTAATGCGATGTCACATCTTATCGCATTCATTTACAGTGTGTGGGCACTGGTGGCCCAGTCGTCTAAGGCGCCGCGATTCGCTGTGCAGAGTTGTGTCCCTTGGACACACCAGGAACATATGATTGTGGGTTTGAATCCCGTTTCCCCTCGATTATGTTTCTAGGTTTGTCAGTACCATGCCCGTTCTCGTGACCTGCATCACTTCGGGCTTTCCTCCCACATTAAGCTGACACGCTGCGATATAACTGGAATACTGTTAAAAGCGGCGTTAAACCACTCATTTACAGTGCAGGTACACGATTATATTCCCAGCTGATGTGTGTGTATATACTGAACAAAGAAGTTATGATCATTAATAATGTGGTGGACATCTTTAATTAAATTGTATGTTCAGTTTTCACAACGAAAACATATCCCCAAAATATTCATGATCCCGAATAGTTTGGGTCAGTGGAAACAAATATTCTTTCATAAAGGACTTCTATCGTATCTTATCATCATTGTACAGATGCACTTCTACAGAACATAAGAAACTAACACTTATCCAGTGTACGAATGGCAGAAGTAGAGCTAGCTGCAGCGCCAACACTGTGGAAGCCATACTCACAGCACCGATCAAGCGGCTACATTTAGGTTCTAATTACACCATTATCAACAACAGGATATGCCTAATATGTCTATTTTATACCATTGGGTAAAAGAACCAGGGTGACAGTCAGTAAATTGGAATAAACGGCGCTTTGAAAATGTTATCTCACTTATCTACAGCGCTTCAGCTTAAAGTGGGAGCAGAGGTCAAACTGATGTGGCGAAATACACGAACACCAGTACGGTACTGACAAACCAAATAACATAGTTGGCCTAAATGGGACATTCGAGTCTTGGCATACCTAAGGGATGCAACTCAACATCCGTTGATTTGTTTGATTTGTTTGTTGGTTAACGCCGCATTCATCACTATCCAAACTCTGTGACGGTACATCGAGACTGGCCCTGACAAACCAGTGAGTGATATTATGAGCACGATGGGTTTGATAACACACCATAAATCAAGCATTGCCCTGATAACTTTTTCCATTTAAGTCGGTCTAACCACAAGCATATTTTGTTGCTGACCTATATGCTCCGTCGGAATCGGCAAGGCGTCTGTTATGTTAAATGAGCCGGTACGTGAGTCATATTGCGCGCTGATGTATGCAGTGTCATATCATGGCTGTGAACACATAACATACAGATACATTTGGAGTCAACAGGATGTCACAACTCATCACACAACTCATCTTCCCAAGGCAAGGGCGTAAGCTCCCTTGCCTCGGGAAGCTGCACACAACCTACATTTATTTAGTAATACTTTTTCCCACCGAGTCCAACGGATTTCATTTATGGCAAAAAATCAAAGTAATTAAGGGAGGTAGCCGTTGGTACGGTTTAATGATTATAATAACCGACGGTGATACTTTCCAGAGATCACCTGATCGGTACGACGAACCTCAACTGAAACTTTTCAATAGGCAAACCCCATTAGTACGGATGATTTTGTTTTGTATTTCGGTCATTATTAAGATCGCGGCACTTTCGCGACACTTTCAAGGCACTTTCACGCCACTATCGCAACACTTTCACGGCACTATCGCGCCACTTAGACGCCATTATCGCGACACTTTCACGCCACTTTCACGCCACTTTCACGCCACTATCGCGACGGTGTCTAGCCGGGAGAGCCACATTTCAGAAATGGCTATTGCCGGTAGAGCCACATTTTCAGCTGAGTGCATTTCACCTATTCTAACGGGTAATTAATTAATCCGATTACCGATACCTCTAAATGAGTGTCCCACATTTAAATTACTAAGCGTGGTGTTACTTACTTACTTACTTATATTGGAGATTTAACGTGCGCTTTCCGACTGCAAGCGTATGTCGCACACGGGCCCGGCCAGGCCATTTAATGTGTTTCCAAAAAGGGGAAAGTGAGTTTGTGCAACCCAGGAGGGGGGCTTTAGGGGTTGCTTATATAGTAATTTTGAAATTTGGAAAGAATGCCAAGAGTGGGTAGGGGACGAACTAAGGGAGCTGTGTGTGTTGGGTGGTTGTTAGATAAGGTAGTTTTGGTTTTAATATTTTAATTGGGGTTTAAATGCGACTAATTAGTCCTGTTCTAATTAGGTATATGCCTAAGGCTTTGAATTTTTCTAATTTATTTTGTGGATTTAGGATTGATTCTAGTGTAAGTCCCGTTTTTAGATTTAGGGTGGTCTGTAGTGTTGTTCGGTGTGTCTGGTAGTGTGTGCAGTGAATGAGTACGTGTTCTGGTGTTTCTTGTTGTTTGCAATGCGGGCAGTTTCCTGTTGTGTGTAGATTAGTTATTTTACGGTGATAATTTAGTTTGGTGTGGCCTGTTTGTAGTTTAGTAATTATTCTGTCGATTTTTTTGGATGGGTGTAGTATTTTTGGTTTATTTAGTTTTTTTTGAGTACTTTCCTGATTTTGCTATTTGAGTTTTGGTATATATTTTGCCATTTTTTGTTGATTTTTTGTTTAGTGACACTTTTGATTTCTGATTTTGAGCTGGGTAAGTTTAAGCTTATTTCTGGGAGTTTAAGGGATAATTTTGCTGCTTTATCTGCCTTTTCATTTCCAAAGATTCCTACGTGGGCGGGGATCCAAATGAACTCCATTTGTTTACCTGCCTTAGTTAAGTTGTTTGAGCTATTGAGTATTTGATTTATTAGTTTGGGGTGGTTTTTAGTGTTTTTATTTTTGAGAGCTTGTAGTCCACTGAAGGAGTCGGTTAGGATGAGGATTTTTTTAGTGTTTTTTAGATTGCTGATTGTGTAGTGCTGATAGTGCATTAGTTCGGCCGTGAATATGGATTGGTTGTTTGGGAGTCGGTAAGATTGTGTGTTTTTGGTTGGTTGTGCGATGTGGACTCCGAAACCTGTGTGTTTTGAGATCGGATCTGAGGATCCGTCTGTGTATATGCGACACCAATTTGGCCAATTTTCATGTATGTATGTTAGTGTGGTGGTTTTAGCGATGTTAGGATCTGTCTGTTTATTAAGTGTATCGGCTAGTGTTGTGTCTATTTTTGGTATTTTAAGTTTTGGAGTGAAGATATTAGATGATTTATTGTTTTGTTTAAGATTATTTATTTTGTGTTCATTTAGGTAATTGGTTATTCTTTGGGAAATTGGAGTAAGTAGTGGATGTTTCCGGGCTAGGGCTTGGTTTCTAGGGCTAATATTGTTTTTTATTAAGTTTTCGATTAGAGGGTTTGATTGGGACGCGGAAAGAAAGAAAATAATAAAATATGAATACTGGAACAAACGTGCTGCAAAGTGTAAGACAACGTCACTGTACTTTGTTTGGATGCATTAATGTAGTATTAATGGACAGCTTTTGTATTTGAACAAATATCATTAACACCGGGCATTAAGTACTTGTTTAGTGATAGCTTATCGAAGGTAATTTGGTAATACATAAAGAACATTATGCGTCATTATAAACGTTCTACTGACAAGTATAAGGGGTAATGTAAGAAAAATGTTTTTGGGTAGAATCTTGGCAATAAGGTATAAAAACATCAAAATATATCACCGATTAAAGAAAATGATGTTGCCAGTATTTGCCATACCTTTTGTGGCAGCCATCTTGGATTTCAAACTGCACTGCAAGGATCACAACTCTGGGTGAGTTTCAGTACCTATGCGATTTTGCTAATAGAGGAGGTCCAGAGTTTGCCCCACTTACAATTCAGTTGGACTTTGAACGTGCAGCTCACAATGCCGTGACTGATGTTTTTCCTGGGACATTAGTTAGAGGGTGTTTCTTTCACTTCACCCAATGTATCTGGAGGAGTGTGCAGAAAGAAGGTCTGGTGATGGACTATAAGGAAGATGAGGAGGTGAAGAGCTGCTGCCCTCCCTCTAGTACCTCGTGACAAAGTGGATAATGTGTCGCTTGATGCCATTGCTGACTCTCCTGCCGGCCCTAAAGTGACTGCCTTCATGGACTACATGACAACCAGTTGGGTTCAAGGAGGTAGTGAAGCTATTTCAGCGAGAGCAGTCACTCAAAGAGGTTACAGTCCTGAGACTCTCTCACCAGTGGTCAGAACCTTCACGAAGAAAGAAGTACAAGGCAATCGATGCACGTATTGCGTCCCTCAAAATCCAGCTCCTGAACCAACACCTGAGTGAGATGGAATATGCTGACCACGTGGGCGACCCCCTTCATCTGCAGTAACGACACGAAATCCATTATGCTATTCATATTCATCAATGTAAAGTTTTGATGAATATGTTATCCTTGTTGAATAAAACATGAGAAAACAAGACTTGTTTTGTTATATACGGTAACCTGTTAGAATCACAAAGCATGTTTTGACAGCATACCCGCGAGAGCCACATTATACAATCACGCAACCATAACCATTACCGCGAGAGCCACATCAATTTGGGCTATCTATTTTCGAAATGTGGCTTTGCCGGCCTGTAACCATCGCGACACTTTCGAGACAGAATAGTCACGCTATCTTGTGACAGTTGTGCTAAATATACGGTACAATATATTTTATTACTCTTTTCCTTGACTGATTTTGAGTTAAACACGTCCCATTTTAATTCTGGAAACCCAAAAGTCCAGAAACTCTACGGTCTTTGCCCAGTCTCGGTTAAAGGTATTTACAAAATTAAACATGCTGTTTTCATGGGAACAAACCAAGGAAGAAAAAATGAAAAAAAAATTGTTCAAAAACCCAATATTTACACTACAGTTTACATTACAGTGTGGCCCATGGGCCTGCCCATGGGTAGGCCCATGGGCGAGAATATGTTCCTTTACCCAAAACTCATGTTTTTGTTTCGCAAATACATTAAATGTATTTATTCAAGTATCATGACACAAAATTTAACTCATTTTAACTTAATCCAACGATTTTATAGCGATATTGAAATATTTCGCCCATGGGCGAGAAAAAGGTTTGGCCAATGGGCAGGCCCATGGGCGAGAATAGGTTCCTTTAGTCAAAACTCATGTTTTTGTTTCGCAAATACATTAAATGTATTTATTCAAGTATCATGACACAAAATTTAACTCATTTTAACTTAATTCAACTATTTTATAGCGATATTGAAATATTTCGCCCATGGGCGAGAATAAGGTTTGGCCCATGGGCGAGAATATTTTCCTTTACCCAAAACTCATGTTTTTGTTTCGCAAATACATGCGGGTGTTCTTACCATTTTCATGGCACATAATGTAACTCAATTTTACTTAATTCAGCTATTTTATAGCGTTATTGAAATATTTAGCCCATGGGCGAGAAAAGGTTTGGCCCATGGGCGAGAATATTTCCCTTTGTTCAAAAACGTTTTAGTGTCGCATATACATGAAGGTGTTCTTAGAAGTTTCATGTCACATAATTTAACAAATTTTAACTTAATTCAACTATTTTACGGCGTTATTGAAATATTTCGCTCTGGACGAGAAAGATTGGCCCATGGGCGAGAATATTTTCCTTTGCTCAAAAGTTTTAGTTTCGCAAATACATAAAGGTGTGTCTACAAGCATGACACATGATTCAACTTTTTTACGGCGTTATTAAAATATTTCGCCCATGTTTTCGTCAGTCCCTTTAAAGCATCAACTAACCGTGTGCAAAGTATATTGTATCGTGTTAAATATACTTTATATTATATCATTACATTACTATTTAAAGATATACCTGCTGTCGGTCAATTACGATCTACCACACCACGCATGAATAAACAGTTATGAAGGTGTTGCTGTGGGCAAACACCTAGCCTGAAAATGTTTATTTTTTTGTGGATACATGTTTTGTAAAATTTTCGTTGATATGTGGATATATTAAGCACAAAGACAAACAAATGTTTATGAAAGATGAATTAGTGCCTTGAGATATTCATCAAGATGTGTATCATCGTTTAATGGGGTAGGTATGAAATATACAGGTACGCGTGCGCGTATTTTAATGAAAAAAACTATTCGTCTTTTATTGCATAACGTTTGGCTGAATATCTTACATTCTAACGAAATCTCGAAATAATTATTTAATTACATGCGGTGGCGAACTGACCAGTGGGAATTTTGTTTCAATGCGATTGAGGAAAACGTGAGTGAATATTGTGACACAATCGACTTTAAACCGCACAGATGTATCTTCAAATGTGTTATATCTATAGATTAGTATCATATCTACCTATATACCACTTTATAATGTCACGGTACATCGTATTTAAAGAAAACAAGGGGCTCAAAGTTAAGCACTTTTATCGTACTTACTTAAGAAAATCCAAGTCAGAAGTGTTCGGTCCGACTTGGCCCGTGCTGTCAAAATCAAATTAAACCTCACAGATGTGTCATCAAATGGATTTACATCTATAGATTAGTATTATATCTACCTAAATACCACTTTATCGTGTCTCAGATTGCTGTACTTAAAGAAAACCAGGGGCTCAAAGTGAAGCCCTTTTCCCTCTATATTCTCAACATAGTCTCTATCAGAAGTGTTTGGCTTGTGTTGGGTCCGACTTGGCCCGGGCAGTCCAAATCGACTTTAAACACACAGATGTATCTTCAAACGTGATTACATCTATAGATTAGTATTATACCCACCTATACACTACTTTATAATGTCC
Organism: Haliotis rufescens; assembly: GCF_023055435.1. Taxonomy (NCBI): domain Eukaryota; kingdom Metazoa; phylum Mollusca; class Gastropoda; order Lepetellida; family Haliotidae; genus Haliotis; species Haliotis rufescens. The sequence continues at coordinate 31,020,351 of NW_025964372.1, forward strand.
CAGAGTATCGCATTTAAAGAAATCTGAGCCGTTAAAGTCAAGCACTTTTACTGTATTTTCTTAATACAAAATGTCAAAATCAACTTAAACCTCACAGATGTATCATCAAATGGATTCACATCTATAGCTAAGTATTATATCTACCGATAAACCACTTTATAATGTCACGGTACATCGTATTTAAAGAAAATAAGGGGCTCAAAGTGAAGCCCTTTCCCCTCTACATTCTCAACATAGTCTCGATCAGAAGTGTTTGGTTTGTTTTGGGTCCGACTTGGCCCGGGCTGTCAAAATCGACTTTAAACACACAGATGTATCTTCAAATGGGTTTACATCTATAGATTAGTATTAAATCTACCTATGTACCACTTTATAATGTCACGGTACATCGTATTTAAAGAAAACAAGGTGCTCAAGGTGAAGCCCTTTCCCCTCTACATTCTCAACATAGTCTCTATCAGAAGTGTTTGGCTTGTATCTTCAACTCTGCACAGCGAATCGCGGCGCCTTAGACGACTGGGCCACCCGTGCCCCCGACACACAAGAGACTCAGTAACATTCACGCACCATTGGGAATATCAAAGTAAGTTTATACAGCAAACTACGGTTATAACGAATTCAAAGGGAACATTTATTGTGATCGTAATAATTTAGTTCGCAAGACAATGGGCAATGGGCAAACATCGTGTCCTGGAGATGATCATGGAATCAAATTTCACACCAACCGTCAACTATGGCAAAACTCGACGATCGTGTCAATTATGCTAAGTGTCATTAATTTGACTTGGGGTGTGTTATTCATGATGCAGTGTAATATGATCTGGACAGTAAAGCAGTAGAATAACGTGCAACAAATTATTCATGATAATTTCCGTAGTTGTGTTCATGGCTATTCACAGTGACAAACATAAACAGACGGCAGACTATCGTTGTCACAACATAATTTCCCTTGTTCAAGTTGGCGATATAATTTATTCATCTGGAAGATATTGGAATTCAAACCACAGTGAATTACGCTACACTTCAGTGCATTTTTACAAAATAAATCATATGAAACCCATACCTATTGCTGATGTGATCTCTGCTGTCACGTTGTCATTTCCGGTTTGGTTGTCTCAAACAACAATCAGTAACGTAATCAGTGGCGTTGCTTTTCAGAGGCCTATTCGGGTGCTATTGTGGCCTTACAGTAATATTGATCGCTAAGCACGCCGCAGACTCGAGTTCCATTTCAAATGTGTATCTTACTCATTCCAGAGAAAAAGTGTGTCAAGGTAAACACAACAGGTTCTCAGGATTTAGATTTAAGTCCCAAGAGGAACAGAGGCTGTGTGTGTTTTGACTAAACACGTTATGCCATATAACACAAGGCGGGATCTCAATATCCCAAAATGTAAATGAATCCCAAAAAAAATTGTATTTATGTTAATGTTTTAATTCTTTAGTTACCGCGTCCCTTTCGCGCGTCAATGCGTTTATAGCAATTCCACTGTTGTAACAATCGTTATATCAAACTGGTGCAGAGTCTTGGGGAAATGTAATGACTGCAATACAATCAAGCATGTCAGAAGAGAAATGTCGTTCCTTTTGTGAAACCATTAAAGTCTGTAAGAGATCAATCACATATTCTTATTTGATAATATTTCTTAAGAAAATACAGTAAAAGAGCTTGACTTTAACGGCCCAGTTTTCTTTAAATGCCATACACTGTGACATTATAAAGTGGTATATAGGTAGATATAACACTAATCTATAGATGTAAACACATGTGAAGATACATCTGTGTGTTTAAAGTTGATTTTGACCGCCCGGGCCAAGTCGGACCCAACACAAGCCAAACACTTCTGATAGAGACTATGTTGAGAATGTAGAGGGAAAAGGGCTTCACTTTGAGCCCCTTGTTTTTATAAATACTGCGATCTGTGACATTATAAATTGGTGTATAGGTAGATATAACACTAATCTATAGATTTAATCACATTTGAAGATACATCTGTGAGGTTTAAAGTTGATTATGACCGCCCGGGCCAAGTCGGACCCAACACAAGCGGAACACTTCTGATAGAGACTATGTTGAGAATGTAGAGTGAAAAAGGCTTCACTTTGAGCTCTGTGTTTTCTTTAACTACTGAAATATGAGACAATAAAGTGGTAAATAATTAGATATAATACTAGTCTTTAGATATAAATAATGTTAGGAACTTTAGAAGTGCTTGGACAGTTATTAACACGTGTCGTGTCAGTCTTTTGACATTCGCGAATATCCACTTCCAGAAAACATCCTGTGTTGGTTTAACACGAATTAGTAAAGGTTAATTACCTTAACACGTTAATTAATGAAAGAAGAGTAGTCAAAACACTGTCGTTGCCTGCCCAGGAAATCACACCCCTACACGCTAAGGTCGGTGAGAAGCATTCTAATCAAAGAAAACACACAGTCAAGACGCTGACTTTTCTACGAGACTCACGGTATGTAGTCATAATCATCAGTTAATTACATTGTTGAAGGTGCATTTTTATTCAAACTCAATTAAATGAGCAAAACTATACGTTTGTGGACATTTGAGATCTACCTAGATATGCGCGTTTCGTTTCATTTTTCTGCAATCCATTTTTAGTATTACCCGCTGGCCCGGCCCGGCCCGACTTTTCTTGGCCCGACTTTTAGGCAATCCCCTGATGATTGACCTGAGCAAAACATCATGATGTGCGAAAGCGCTCATAAAATATTTTACACCGTAACTGAATCGCACTGTCTTTGTTCACCATAATAATGGTGGGTGCCTTCTTGTCCAGCAAGGGGCGGTCGGGTAGCCTAGTAGTTAAAGCGTTCGCTCGTCACGCCGAAGACCCGGGTTCGATTCCCGACATGGATACAATGTGTGAAGCCCATTTCTGGTGTCCCCCGCCGTGATATAGCTGGAATATTGCTAAAAGCGGCGTAAAGGTGGGCATCCCACATATAACACAACTAATTGGTGAATAACTCCCAAAATATAACGACACAACTAATTGGTGAACTGTATTCACATACACTGTAATGAGTCAAAACTTTTATAATATATAGCAATATATGAGTGAGTGAATATCTTAATCATTTAGTACGATTTGGTTTATAAAACTAATCACAGCCAGTATTCCACTGTTGCAAAGGTTGATTTACAATTTATTCCCACACCTAAGAGGGATCGGCACTTGCTTTTTGCCACATCTAATTGGACTGTGATCTATGTAAATGGAAATGTTAAATATGAAATTGGACAAATGCGACACCATTTTATGAATTGTTCATTATTTTAAAGAAAACGAAAGTACGGATGTATGTTGTTGAAACACGATGGTCAAACACGATATACTGCGAATATTCGGTGACATTTTCTCACCCACAAGGGAAGCCACATTGAGGGTATTAAATGTTCTGTAATGTGGCAGCAAACGCTGTGAAATCCTTGTGACATTTTGATATGTTGACCATTTCTAACGGTGAGCTGCAGTGCCCTGGTTCTATATATTTGTTATATTAATGTAAAATATCCTCCAATTACAATACTGTTGACATGAGTCACTCGATCACTGGCACTCACTCAAGGTTCACATTCGTCATGTAAATTGCTGATGTTTCAATGATGGACAACAAATATCACCCTGGATACTTAACTTTAATCCCATTTTATCTTATCGAGATTAACCTATTACGTTATGCGTCACGTCCAGGTTCTTCCTAAATGTTAAAAGATTTAATTTCTCCCAGTGTTTGACAGGATCCGAAGAACAGCACACGTAGCTGTATCCTTTAATCATGGAATACACACAACCGAGTATTCTTCTGTGGTGTCTTACATGGGTATTTCAGTTTTATCGAATCCGTCCGCATCACCTGTTTTAAGTAAATATTCCGCCATCACAGTGAAACACTCATGAAAGTCGTCGAATCAGTTTCACGACAATAATTGAATTTATGCGTTGATATTTATATAGTCTCGCCTAATCTCATCAGTATTTGTACATGACCAAGTGCCATCGGAACAGGTTACCACTTTTGTTGTCACTTGGTTTATGTGTGTGTGTTTTTGTTCAACGCCGCTCTCGAGGGATTAGTCGAGCTATATGACGGCATTGAGTATTAAGTCTGGGCCATGCAATTCAGTGATTGATATTATAAGTGTGTGAGTTAATATGTGACTTCGCAACGGCAATCTCAGACATATAGCAACGAGTTGTATTATGAGCAACGACCCAAGACGTCGAGGTACGTTGACACGCCATCAACCGTCACCGACACGTCACCGAACGTGATCACCCGATCTTTTAAGTCACCCCTTGCGACCAACCAAGGTTGCTAAGTATCTATTCTAGCCCAGAACCACCATGGGTTGGTTACGTGCATTTTGAAGAATGTTTTTCCATACATGTAATCTACATTTGCTGATTCAAGATGATCATTTCCAGATGTTGTACAATGATACAGACATTTACAATCTGCCGCTTGTGTCACCAAACCTGTCATCCGTGACCATCTCGTGTCATTCCGGGACAAGCCGAATGTGGGCACGTGTCCCTCTCGAAGGCTTCCACTTTAGCGTATGGACACAACTACTTCCAACAAGAACCATTACTCTTCTATCTGCGTCTTTACCGTAAAATTAATGTCGACGTTACAGCAGCGCTCGCATATTCATGTTGTAATGAACATCTTTGATATATATATTTTGTTCAAATGTATATTTGGTAAGACATTCACTTTTTTATTTAATAATTAATTTTTTAAAAAGATATTAAAATAAAATGAAGAAAACTGACAAAACAAAGGTGTTTTTTGGTTTTAAGTAATTTCAACAATGAATTTCTCAGTCATAATCAGTTAAGAGTGGCAATTTTGATAATGTCTTTTCAATGCTTGAATTTGTCCTTCCATGGACACCGTGACTCTATGTTAACATATACCAACAACATGCGTGGGGATTCCCAAGTAGCCTTTTTAGTCGTAAGAGGCGGCTCAATGGATGGGGTAATCAGACTCAGCAACCTGGTTGATTGCGTACCATAGTACCTCGACAGCGTGGAATGTTAGTTTGTCTTGTGATGTCTCGATGATGTGCGAGCAACCGTTAAACAACAAATTTAATATTCAAAGCTCTATCAAACTGCTGGATGCAAAATATATAACTTTGATATAGTTTGTATTCAAGTGAATATATGGTGTGAGAGTAAAACGCATCTAACAGGTTTAATATTCCAGAATATATACGATTAATGCCATCCATTGAGATAATTTAATACACATACTATTTAGTAAATAAAGTTTCCATTAACAATTTCAGTGAGTACTTATTGCTGACCCTTTTTACGATAGTTTTCCTTTATGCGAGAGTTTTCATTTACACATTTCGAAATAATTCCCACGAATCTAATACATGTGTATATCTTTGCGTTTATGATTTGTGATATACCAACCATCTAAGAGTTTAATGTTTATTAAGGGGGGCGGTCGGGTAGCCTAGTAGTTAAAGCGTTCGCTCGTCACGCCGAAGACCCGGGTTCGTTTCCCGACATGGGTACAATGTGTGAAGCCCATTTGTGGTGTCCCCCGCCGTGATATTGCTGGAATAATGCTAAAAGCGGCGTAAAACCATACTCACTCACTCACTCATTAAGGAATCGATTTTTATTTGCAACCTGTGTTGTGTTTTTCAGGTGTCTCAGTTTTTTAAAGCAGGCTCGGTTGATGCATGTCATCGATTCCAATTGCGTGAATCGATGCTCATAATATTAATCACTGGATTGTCTGGTCCAGATACGATTATTTACAGACCGCCGTCATATAGCGTTAAACAAACAAACAAACAAACAAATAAACAGTTTGTTAAAGTAATAAAGTAATGTGACACGCATCTGACATAACGCAGTGGTGGGTGTATGTATGGGAATCTTAGCGAACCAGATGATCACCCAAATATATTTTTATAACAATAAAAACCCTATAATCAGTTTATAAAGCAAATTTAAATTCATTGTTACATGATTAGTTATGGGAGTGGCTTGTCTCTGTTTATGTCAGTGCTAGCTGGTATACATTAAATTTATATCCCAGAGCAATGTCTGACAAATTCATTTCTATAGAAGCTATCATTTGGTACATATGTCTAAACTCAGCTGAGCTGATAGTGGCTTTAATTGAGTACTTTTGACATTATCCATGAAAGCCATGAAAACAATGAATGGCCTGAGCAAATTCATCCATCTCTAACGTTACATGTCCACTTTGCAAATTCTAATACTGGAGCCGGGGCTAGTGGTTAAAGCGTTCGCTCGTCGCGCCGATGACCCGGGCTCGATTTCCGACATGGGCACAATGTGTGAAGCCCAATTCTGGTGTCCCCCGCCGTGATATTGCTGGAATATTGCTAAAAGCGGCGTAAAACCATACTCACTCACTCACTTACTAATATTGGAGCCTTAGCTGTCTTGGTCTCTCACAATCAAATGCGTAAATATCGCAAATGGATTTACTTGTCCGCAATACAATATCACATAATGAGAGTTCAATATGTACATGAATAATTGATTTTGAAATCGTGACTAGTTAAATACATGGCGGCTTTCGAGAGGCTGACGAGCCTCCTTTCGGGTTACCGGAAGATGCGAATGATAACGAACGCCAACGTGTAAACACCAATGCAATCATGTTGGCTCGTCAGCAATCATTTATGTATGGAACCATAATATGATTTATATGGAAGCGTATTAGTGCCACGGTCTAAATGTTTTTTTATCATCTACGTAGATAATACTTTCATCTACGTAGATGATACTAACATCTATGTAGATGATATTTACATCTACGTATGTGATATTATAATTGTATGTATCGTCACTCAGTCAGAGATATTGTCTTGTGAAGTTGGTTGGATAGTAGTTTATACAAACACTTATATAATAAATCAATGTGATAACTTTATTACTGTTCATTTAATTAACTATAAAATGGTCGTATATTTTCATTTAGCCTTTTCCGTATTATTACAACATACTGAGATCATTTCAACATACTGAGTTTTGATTTGATTGGTTGGTTGGTTTGTTGTTTAACGCTGCACAGCTATATGACGGCGGTCTGTAAATAATCCAGTGATTGACATTAGGAACATCGATCCACGCAATTGGGGTCGATGACGTGCATCAACCATGTCAGCGAACCTGACCATCCGATCCCGTTAGTCGCCTTTTACGGCAAGCATGGGTTGCTGAAGACCTATTCTACTCCGGATCTTCACGGGTCGTATTGGTATTGGTTTGATATAGTTTTAGTGATTCTCAACCCTTCATATTCATATTTTATCTCTTAAACCTAATTTCCGTTATGGATAATTCTAAGAATCAACATGTTCGGCTTTAACCATGTTATGGTTGATATATAATTTCGCTAAAAGTTTGAATAATGACCTACAGTTGTTTGTTGTTTGTTTGTAGTCTGGAGAACATTTTGTGCTCTCTTCTCTTTATTACAGTTATAAGAGAATGCGACGTGTGTCGACACATTGAAATGACGATATGCTGTATTTAATGTGTCTATAGTACCTCAATAACGACATGTCAAGGTGGCCGCCTCCGTGGTCTTGTGGTAGAGCGTCCGCCCGGAGAGCGGAAGGTCCAGGGTTCGATCCCGGGCCGCGTCATACAAAAAGACGTTAAAAGATTGTACTTGTTGTTACCCTGTCTGGCGCTCGACATTAAGGGGCTAAAACAAGGACTGGTCGGCTCGGAGTCAGTATACTGTGTCTGAGTGGGGCATTCATGTTAAACTGCGGCATGGTATCTCAGTGAGCTAGCACTATTAATCAGCATCAGTCCGGTCTAGTACAAGCAACGACACACACACACACACACACGTCGCTATATAAGTGCAATAATCTTGGACGCGACGTTAAACCCAATTTCACCTCACCTCACCTCACATGTCAAGGTAGAAAGTCAAACATTGATTAAACCATTGGCTTAAACTGACCCGGAACTAGTGTCGATTACTCGAGAAAATTTTGTTACCTTAGTCGATAATTTGATAGTAGATGATACATTCTTCCCCGTAGACTATCATATTATGTACGTAGATGAAAGTATCCTCATAGTAGATGTGAGTAGTATCATATACGTAGATGAAAGCATCATCTACGTAGATTATATTACCATCTACGTAAATGTAACTATCATCTACGTGGATTATAGTACCATCTACGTAAATGTAAGTGTCATCTTCGTAGATAATAGTACCATCTACGTAAATATAACTATCATCTACGTGGATTATAGTACCATCTACGTAAATGTAACTATCATCTACGTGGATCATAGTACCATCTACGTAAATGTAAGTATCATCTACGTGGATTATAGTACCATCTACGTAAATGTAAGTATCATCTACGTGGATTATAGTACCATCTACGTAAATGTAAGTGGCATTTACGTGGATTATAGTACCATCTACGTAAATGTAACTATCATCTACGTGGATTATAGTACCATCTACGTAAATGTAAGTATCATCTACGTGGATTATAGTACCATCTACGTAAATGTAAGTGGCATTTACGTAGAGAAGAGTACCATCTACGTAAATGTAACTATCATCTTCGTAGATAATAGTACCATCTACGTAAATGTAACTATCATCTACGTGGATTATAGTACCATCTACGTAAATGTAACTATCATCTACGTGGATTATAGTACCATCTACGTAAATGTTAGTGTCATCTTCGAAGATTATAGTACCATCTTCGTAAATGTAACTATCATCTTCGTAGATAATAGTACCATCTGCGTAAATGTAACTATCATCTACGTGGATTATAGTACCATCTACGTAAATGTTAGTGTCATCTACGTGGATTATAGTACCATCTACGTAAATGTTTGTGTCATCTTCGTAGATTATAGTACCGTCTACGTAATGTAAGTGTCATCTTCGTAGATAATAGTACCATCTGCGTAAATGTAACTATCATCTACGTGGATTATAGTACCATCTACGTAAATGTTAGTGTCATCTTCGAAGATTATAGTACCATCTTCGTAAATGTAACTATCATCTTCGTAGATAATAGTACCATCTGCGTGTATCAATGATAGAACTGGCCACCTGTGGGTCAAAATGCAACATCTTGTTGTGTGTACGTGAACATCCGTTGATACCACAGGCCTTCTTGGTCTTACAGTCTCTCGTAATATGGCCTCTGACAAGACAGCCAAAACACAGACGTAGGTCTCGAACCTTCTGAGTCCTCTCTGGAACAGTACAATCTGTGAATGTTGGGCAATCTGAGATTCTATGTTCTTCAGAACAAAGATAACATATGGGCCCCCTCTTCATCTGCTGATGAGAATATAACCCCTTTATCCTTCTGGAATCACTTCTTCTTTCCAAATCCCCAAAGTCTGGGTCGAACTCTGCTTTTACCCGTTTTCTGATAAAATCACTGATATGGCGAATTGACGGCCGTTCACCTCTTTCTCTGATATCTGATGCCTTCACTTTCCATCTATCAATAAGGTACCCTGGCATACGCATTACTATCTGCCGCAAATTATCATTTGCGTTTATATCTGCAAAGGAACCCATCCGTGTTAAAGTTGCTATGCAATTAATCAGATCTAAGGAGAAATCTCGCAGCGCCTCTCGTCCCTGTATTCTGTTCCCCTTAGTCAGCTTGTTCACATATGCTCTTGCAATATAACTTTCCTGGCCGAACTGTTCCTTTAACATTTTTAAGGCAGTAGCGTACATGGTGCCACTAGATCCAAGTCCTGCAATGGCCCTCTCAGCCTCACCAGTCAGATGCATCTTTAATTGTACCAGTCTCATGGCATCTGTTAAATGTGCTTTATCATGGATATGAATTTTGAATCTTTCCATGAAATTCACATATTCCAAAGGATCCCCTGAATATTTAGGAAGAGTGATATTAGGTATGTCCCTACTGGCTTCAATCTTGATCAATGCCTCCGCTAAACTCATGTTCGGGGTGTTGCTTAGACAGTGTTTAGTCTCCTGATACTCCTTCAGTGAAGTTATCCACCCATCAAATACTTCATTTGATCCAGCAAGAGATGTATTGTCATCCTGAGATGCATTATCTTTATAAGATGCACTGTCATCATCTTCAGCAGCTTGAAATGATGTTGAAGGACCACTTTGAACCTTGACAGATTTACCCTTTCCCTTTGACACAGTCTCTGTTTCATGTTCTGTGATGTCAAGTGATGCTAGATAATCCTCTGCTAATTCTTCTATTCCATAGATATCATTGGTTAGATCTGACTCCCATTTATCTAAACCTAGAAATTTTGCCTCTTCTGTATACTCATACAGTTCTCCATGTAATTCACATGCCTTTGTATAATCAGCTCTGAGTTCTTCTAACTCCTTTAAAATTCTTCTTTTTTTCACTATTTTAGTTTGCATGTTGTCTTTAAGTCTATTTATAGTTCTGGTAATTCTCCCTTTAATCACCTTTCTCTTTGCTTTCACAATCTGCATTCTCTCTTTTACATTGGTAACACCTGCACCTTCAGCCACTTGTGAACTTCCATTCCCCAACTGTCCAACTCCATCAAGTTCCCACGCTAATTCATCTGAATCACTCATTTCTTCTCTGTACCAACTCTTCAAATAATCTTCAGAAAGTTTTGGTACAAATGATAAAGAGAAGATAGTGTTCACCACTCGTTATTGGCTGAGTCCTTCGTAACATTAAATATGTTCTGAAGAGTAAAATAAATACACTCTTTAGTGATAATAAAGCAAATAAATCAATTAAAGTTCTTGAAAAGTATTCAAACATTCATAATGTTCACCCAAATCATCCCGAATAAAGGTTACATTTCATTTTGAAACAAGGATTTCTCCTTAAATTTAACTCCCTACAAAATTCACATTTACGGTAAATAAACATTTTCTTTGACTGATATTTACGCAACAAAGAATAGTTATACCATTTAGGTAATATAACAATACTTCTAAACATTACAAATACTTCCAGCATATATTTTGAGCACTCAAAGATGATTGAAAATCGAACAACACGCTCTTTGAAAAATGCAAAATGAATTATCAATAAAGTTGACGTATTTCCAAAACTTGCATTTACGACATGATAATATATTAAACAAAAAACAGTATTTCATACCTGAAGATTAGTGCTCAGCCGCTAACTCTCTGCAACACACAGAAATTCTCACACATTTGACCATCGCGGGTCACTCACGCTCATCGCTGGAGCTCGCAATACACAACAGGGAGTCATCATTATTTTGGAGCACAGTACATATACCAAAACGGCTTGATCAAACCGGCAAACTAAAATATGTCTTTCTTGGCATAAATGAAATTAATTATTAGTTATTTTAGATTCAAATGTCATTTCAACCAGTAACTATCATCTACGTGGATTATAGTACCATCTACGTAAATGTTAGTGTCATCTACGTGGATTATAGTACCATCTACGTAAATGTTTGTGTCATCTTCGTAGATTATAGTACCGTCTACGTAATGTAAGTGTCATCTTCGTAGATAATAGTACCATCTGCGTAAATGTAACTATCATCTACGTGGATTATAGTACCATCTACGTAAATGTTAGTGTCATCTACGTAGATTATAGTACCATCTACGTAAATGTTTGTGTCATCTTCGTAGATTATAGTACCGTCTACGTAATGTAAGTGTCATCTTCGTAGATAATAGCACAATCTACGTAAATGTAAGTATCATCTACGTGGATTATAGTACCATCTACGTAAATGTTAGTGTCATCTTCGTAGATTATAGTACCATCTACGTAAATGTTTGTGTCATCTTCGTAGATTATAGTACCATCTACGTAAATGTTTGTGTCATCTTCGTAGATTATAGTACCGTCTACGTAATGTCAGTGTCATCTTCGTAGATAATAGCACAATCTACGTAAATGTAAGTATCATCTACGTGGATTATAGTACCATCTACGTAAATGTTAGTGTCATCTTCGTAGATTATAGTACCATCTACGTAAATGTTTGTGTCATCTTCGTAGATAATAGCACAATCTACGTAAATGTAAGTATCATCTACGTGGATTATAGTACCATCTACGTAAATGTTAGTGTCATCTTCGTAGATTATAGTACCATCTACGTACATGTTAGTATCATCTACGTAGATGATACTTTTTTTAGATAAATGTATTATTCGAGATATTGATGATTCTCGTCAGAGATCGATCCTAAATCTTGCAAGGCTAGTACGTCACGTGATATAAGCTTAGGTTTGAATAACTCGATCGAATAACAACCGAATACAGATATTGATCTTCTAGTTTATGTATGAGTAGTTTTCTTTCATGGGTACATGTGCATATATTGATGTGATGTGACAGTTTCCTTGGTGACGTGTTTCATACCTGCTAACTTCATGCACCCACACTTTCCCCATTGGGATTCTTTGATAGAATTGACCCCAAACAAAACATGTTGGTCGTACAAAGCATCCGAATGGGTCGGGTGTCAGTCTCAGTGATTTGGTAGAGAGCATACCCCGACGGTGGGGATCGTTCATCATAATATTATCAGCCCCATGTATATGAAGATGGTTTATTGCTAGGTCTGAATTAGACCGCCGTCGCACCTTGTTTTTGAACCACGAGGCGCTCGACGCCGCGGGGATATCATCAATGTGTGTTTCCTTTGTGGACCGGGAATTTTGTTGAACAGATTGACCAGTTTTGTCAAGGTCATCATTGTAACATGTACTGTATGTCAAGGAGACGTGGTGCATTTTGGGGTCGGGGTACGATCTGAAAGGTTTAAGACAAACCTAAGAGTAAGGTCAATATCCGTGGGACCTTCGGATTAGAAATGGTCGTCATGATCACCAGCCTAAGCTGATCTTTAGATGCGACTTAATGGATTTGGTGGTCAGGGTCGGTGACTTGGCTGATGGCGTTCATCGTATCCCGACGACGTGGAGCGTTGCTCACAATATCAATCACTGGTTTGTCTGGTCCAGATTCCATCATTTACATACCGCAGTCATGTAGTTGTAATAATGCTGAGTGCGGTGTTAAATAACAAACATACCTTATAGTGGTCAAGGTCACGGTTAAGTGCTTTGGCCATTTTCACTCAAATGCCCTTTGAGGGTCAGGGTAATTCAATCTGAAGCGCATAACATTTCTTATTAATGCAGGTAGAGTTTAACTGAACTTTAACTTTCCAAAATGTATGGCATTAGACATGACTTTGTCCAAACCGGACGAGATGTCACTGAAGTGGGTTATATGGCATATATGTTCCTTTAGCGGAAGTGATGATATTAACCCGGAAGTAACTGTGACTTTGTTACTGACTTAGCTTGTGAATGGAACTTTCTGTTTGAAAACTGTACGGCACTGGGTATGTGTTTTCCCAGATAAGTGCTTTTCGCTTGTTAAACGTGTAGCTGGAGGCATAAGGTGAAGTTGTACTGCAAATGACAAAGTTAGGGGTCACATATATATTTGAATATAATAAATATTTATATGTATTGGTTCCTCATTGTCTGGGCTGATATCCTACGTAATCCTTGTATTGGCCCAATGTTGGGCCAACGATTCTAGTCAACGTTGGGCCGACTGTCAAAATAACGTTGGCCCAACGTCTGACTGCCAGCTGTGTAGGCAAGTGCGTGAGAATACCATTTTCTAAACGCCGTGAAAAACTATTATAGTTATGTTGTTCCACCCGTGTTCTGTGATAAATGTATTAAAAGTGTGAAAGACTGAGATTCCTGAAGGGTGTAAAAGTGAATTATCTCATGCGGCGGTAGCCGGGCTTCGGAACACTTTCATCTCTTGGGTTGGCTATAACAATATTTTAAATCCAGTAAAATATTTACTGGACAATATATCTCCTGAAGCGTTATTTGTTTGAAACCCTTCTTATTCTAACAGCTATGCTTAAAATGCATTGCAAAGCAATCGCGCCTCCTGGTTCCCTGCGCCATGGTTGTTGTCTAAAATGTGATATTTCAATGCAATTGTAAGTTAAATTAAATACCTCTAACAGAAAATGAGTATTCATTTTTAATTCAGAAGGTATGAGATAAAATCTTCGCATTTCGTAAATTAAAATGTTTAACTCAAGCATTTGTTGTGTTAATATAAAAGTCTTGTTGTTTTTTACCACTATATCATGTATGCGTGCAGGAAGCAATGTGTAAAAAGGTCAATGTGTATAGTAGGGAGAATTTAAATTTTGCGTATGAAGTGTTTTGGGTAATTTGTTTTAAAACAAAGTGTCAACAACAAATGAAGTATATAATAAAAAGGATATTTTATGGTCTAGGGAAATATGATGTATCTTTCATCTTTCATTTCGTAACGTCGAAAAGGAGATATTTTCGCGAGTGGCACATATATATTTGTTATTTTGCATGCCATTATCACTTCAAAGAGCTAAATAGTGTTTTCAGCAATGTGGATACAAAAACTAAGAAATAGCAAAATAAATGTACATATATCAAATTTTCTTTACAAGAAAATAACTTGTACGTGAAGAATATCAGTGAGAGATTCGAGTCTCGCCAGCTCAATTCAGCGCAGGTTATTTCGATCTGAAGGTCTATAAAGACATATTTCAAACGTCGAACAATATCTATAGATCTTGTAACCTTAATATTGTGGGAAATGAGTATCACTTTATTCTCGTTTGCAAACTCCATCTTCAATTAAGGAACGAATCATATGTGATATCCAAATATCAATTTGTAGCGCATACTCACGTCAACCTCCTTACGTTTAACAACATACTGATGTGTTCAATCCTGCATTGTTCATGAAACACGCGTACCTTGTGATTGTGTTGAACTACGGGCCTCTGTTTATGATATAGAAGTAATTGTACAATGGATTTATTATGATATTAGAAATGATTTAGTGGCCTTTACATGATAGGATCATATTTCGACACATCGATTGTTTGTCTCCACTTCAAACGTTACAATTTGCAATCAGCGTCTTCTTTTGATATATACAAGCAGGAGGTTCGTGATCAATAAAGCCGCATTAGGCTAAATGTGAGGCTAATGCAAACATTTTAAGGACATTTATGTATTATTCCCAATGACAAACACCTTGCTTTTTCGATATTTGAAACTATCACTGTTCCATTGTGTCGACTGGATCCCTTAGCATAGATAAAACACTCGCGTTATAGTTCCAGTGAAATCTCAGGATCACATTGTTCCATACATCACGGTTATGTCTGTGATTTCGATGGTTGTGCCTTTAATCAATATGCAGCTTCCTTATCAAAATCATAGCTCTGTCCTTATAGCCAGTACTTCTTCAAAGTGTTTTTGTTTGATATAACAGTGACAAAAATTATGTCCAATGCAATTCCCTTTTTTCACTTGTATCATATGTTTCCATGTTTGTTTCAGGTGAACTATTTGCTTGCATGTGCATGTGTTTGTGACGGAGGTTACTGGCAGTGCAGGATAATCTCACCTTTTCGCGAGCACCTGGTATCGTAGCTTCTTTTGATAATGAGACATACAAAATCGTACATTGGACTATGCTCTGCAGTGATTTCTTGTAAATATTGAAAGGGTTTTATCGTTTGTATTATTATGATTTACCAATTGTACAAATATGAGTCTTGTATTGTTTACTTTCCCTTTTCTTCTTTTTCGAATGAGACGAAAGTAGCCATATTGGTTACGTAAAATAAAGTTTTAAAAAATATACCCAGTGATTTATGTGAGACACTTTGCTGTAGACATTTAGGGGCTTTTGAAGGCGATTACAATTATTTCCGAGCATGGTCTAAAAAATACCACACAAACAAGACTACTGAATATGGCTCGATAATGTATTTTTGTTCATGTAAGTTGAAACAAAAAAGATATGAGTAGTTTTGCAATGACTACAACAAGACAGAACACTTTTTTGTGCCAGAATGTGTTTCGGTAGCTGATTGTGCATGTCATCTCTATAATTAAGGAGGAAAATTTGATTCCTTACCTCTTCAGAAGGAAAAAAAAACTATGTTTATCGTAACTCAAAAAGAATGATTCTTGTCTGATTTCCGCATTTTTGACACAGGTTCAAACACTTTTGTCCAAAATCACAATCAATATTCGGACCCAAAATACCAGTGCATTCGCTCGTATTTCATATTTTAGCGGGGTCCGGGTGGCCCAGTCGTCTAAGACGCCGCGATTCGCTGTGCATTGTTGCGTCCCTTAGGCACGCCAGAAATCTAGTATGACTGAGGGTCGCCGCGATTATGTTTCTAGGTTTGTCAGCACCATACCCGTGCTCATGGGTTTCACCGAAGTGGTAACCGAGATCTGCATCACTTCGGGCTTTCCTCCCACATTAAGCTGACACTCTGTAATAGAACTGGGATACTGTTAAAAGCGGAGCTGAACCCAGGTCACTCACTCATAATTTAGCACATCTGACGGAAATCGAGTAAATTTATGTCGTGGACTGTTTCTCAGGTGTCCGTCGTGAACAATCCCCACGGGTTTCCAAAACAGATGTATGTAGTTGTTGATACACACATTATTCCCTAGCGGTTACGTTATAGCATTTTACGATTACGTTTTAACATTTTACGGTTACATTATAGCATTTTACGGTTACGTTATAGCATTGAAGCTTTATCAATGGGATCTCTCGCCTCCAATGTGATGTCATAAGCGAATGATACCACATCTGCAGACAAGCAGTTTTTCCAAACCATATTACTATTTTGTACAAATAAAAGATGTTTCACTCAAGTTTGTATTCTTACTTTGACGAATACAGGTAAAACGACATATGGGAAGTTCTTTCTCATAGATATTGACCGTCACATAAAGTAGGCCGCGTTTTGATATTTTTTTGCGAGATGATGTATCTTTGTTATTTCAAGATTGTCTCAAGCGTCGCAATTGGTATCAATTTGAATCCATATTTTCGGACCTTTTGATTGAGAATGATTTGTGATAATAAACAAAATGTCACATTCGTCAAAAGTCGAAATCTCCTTGTCAAATCAAGGAAATGTTCTACCTCAGTCGATTGTTATTGATATATTTGGAATCAAAATAGATGTTTGTTTGACAAACAAACATGTGATACATTTACTGAAGTTCTTTCACGCTTGCATCATTTCCGTATCGATCAATTATCAGATTTACGGTGATTCATCTTGAAACCTCTTTAGATCGCACAATTGATTTGCGCTGATTCACCTTGAAACTCCTTTAGATCACACAATTGGTTTACGGTAATTCACCTTGAAGCTCCTTTAGATCACACAATTGATTAACGGTAATTCACCTTGAAACTCCTTCACATCACACACCTGGTTTATGGAAATTCACCTTGAAACCCCTTTAGATCACACAATTGATTTACGGCGATTAGATCACACAATCGATTTACGGCGATTAGATCACACAATCGATTTACGGTAATTCACCTTGAAACTCCTTTCGATCACACAATTGATTTACGGTAATTCACCTTTAAACCCACGTGGATCAAATGTCCGATATATGGCGATTCACTTTTGAGCCTGCGTAGGTCACCCCTCAGATGTACGATGGCTATATTGAAACCCATGTACATGTATATCACATGTCCAATTCATGTTGATCACAGATCAGAGTCTGTGATTCGTCTATAAAAACTAGGACAAGGATAATGTTACAAGTGGCGTAAAACCAAACTCTCTGACTCACTCCATATTTATTACAGCGAGGTTTTACCTGGGTTGAACAGTGATTTGCCGTGATCGATCCATATGGTTTTCGCCACTGTTTTGCCTGTTACGCCCAATGGAGTCTGTTGTGGCAGATAATCGAGACTGGTTATTCTCTTGCATTGACGTTTCATAATATAATCATATGAGTTCAGGGGCGGCCGGGTAGCCTAGTGGTTAAAGCGTTCGCTCGTCACGCCGAAGACCCGGGTTCGATTCCCGACATGGGTACAATGTGTGAAGCCCATTTCTGGTGTCCCCCGCCGTGATATTGCTGGAATATTGCTAAAAGTGGCGTAAAACCATACTTACTCATTCATATGAGTTCAGTTCCCATTAAAACACACCAGTGACGTCACTCCAGTGTTTATTACTATGTGTTTGAATGAATAGTAAATTATTCATTGTCATATAACCTTGACCCCACATTTCAATTGATGTAAACTTGGACATGACAGAGCTATTATTTTGTTTTGACATGTTTGGATCCCAGGACTATGCATTATAAAAAATAACTCTTGACGAAACTTTGGACACGTGCTTCAGCAGCAGACAAGATATTTAACGTGCATCACACACGTATAAACACATGGCCACGTAGACGTCTGTTTTAATTACTTACAACTGTACATAAGAATGTTATGTCAAAGTCTAGTAGTTTGGATGTACTATATGTTCCCGTGTATTTACCTGGTAAACACTTGACTTGCCCTTGCATGTGTTTGTGACGGGTGCCACCGGTAGGGAAGGATACGCTCACCTTTTCGCGAACACCTGGTATCATCACTATTAAATAGTGATTCGTAAATACATGCTCATGATACATTCGGAATCGTGCAACGGACTCTGATTTAAGCAAAGGTTTCTTATAAAATATAAGTAGGGATGTGTTAAAAAATATAAACATACTCGAACCTGTTGGTGGGTGAAAAGAATTGTGGGGCACGGCGAGTCTTTTTTACGGATCGATGGTCACTCAATGTTCTCCTTAGCATTGTTCAAGTAGAACGGTTGATGCATTGTCACTGTTCTTTTCTAAGGACGAATGACGCTACCCTATTCTGGCAGCAACTCTGAAGATGAGGAAATCGTGTATATCGATCACTAATTCCGCCGACCATAATTGCAAAGATCGATTCATCGGTAGACATACATGTATATCACTCAATGTTCGATCTCACAGCAACCAAGCTCAATTCCTCCCAAATGAAACTGTACCTGAGATGATGTTCTATTGTTGGCGATGCCCGTCGGCTTCTACGACCCACATTACATTGAGATTTCCTCCTACATCAAACTAACACACGGTGATATAAGCTCATCGCCCTCTGATTACAGGAATACGCCTGCAAACATCCTTGTGTACCCTTATAGTATGTCATCGTCACGGAATGACGAACGATTGATTCCGTAGAACTATACCATAATCGCAAAGTCAATTTATGATTGATTTATAAGTAACATCAAACTTAAGTCATTGATCTGTATTATATGCATTGAGCGATGAATCAATAGGTTTCCATATACTGATTATAAAAGTGGTAATTTTATTAATTTTATAACAAAACAAACTACCCCCTTAGTGCATGTAACATATTGACCACTCGCTATGGTAACCATACGGGAGCGCCACGAGGAATCAGAGCATCAGTGCACACCAGTCTCCAGCACCGTTGACACGTTAAGCACAGGTGTTCAACAGATCTTAGCGAGTGCAGAATGGCTTTCTATTCTCGGTACAAAATGGTGTGGGATAAAATCAAAATGAAGACCATCATGTTGATGTTGATGTTTTCATGTGTGTCATCAGATTGGCTGTCAGAGATAGGTGGAGAGCAGGACAGAGTTTTACCCGGACATGTGTATCAGGTATTTCAGACAGCAACAGTTCGACAGTGTCACCGACTCTGTGGGTATTCAGGAAGGTGCGTTTCGGCCAACTGGATCTTGTCAACTAGTGAATGTCAACTTAGTACTAGTGCTGTAGGTGGCGGTAGTTTGCAAGTGTCCGCGAACAACGTGTACCTTCCGGTTCATCAATTTCCTCCACAGGTAGGCAGTTTCCATATGAATGCGTAAATGTTGAATCATGACAGTTCAATAGGGTAACAGATACCCTAGTTGACTAATGAGGCTGTGAACTCTCCTGAATTCCGAATATTATCCATGTTTTCATCTCATTTGCTCACCCTAAGCCATGAATTCCGAATACTACTTAACACAACCCCAAAATCATATGTAAGAATTGAATGAACAAAGGCAGAATGTCAGCCACAGACCAAAACCTATAGAACACGTTCCTTGGTCATAGAAGGACGACATTTGAAATTAAATATATATAAGGTATAGAATTATTTTTTTTAAATGTTGAATCTGCATAGTTACCAAATTCGATTTTATTGCGTTCCGTGTATCACACTGCAGAGTATCCTCTGAATGCACCCCCGAATCCCGCGTATAATTATTTGAAGGTGGGTGTGAATCCCACATTTGCCCTGATGATGATCACTGGTATGTCAGTACTATATGCTCATGATATCAATCACTGGATTGTCTGGTCCAGACTCGATTATTTACAGACCGCCGTCATATAGCTGGAATATTACTGAGTGCGGCGTAAATCAACAAACCAACCATATTACACGTTGTGGTGTAACCGACATACTGTTCAGAGCGGCATTTCACTATTTGGGGCGGTCGGGTAGCCTAGGGGTTAAAGCGTTCGCTCGTCACGCCGAAGACCCGGGTTCGATTCCCGACTTGGGTACAATGTGTGAAGCCCATTTTTGGTGTCCCCCGTTCGATATTGCTGGAATATTGCTAAAAGCGGCCTAAAACCATACCCACTCACTCACTCACTCATTCACTATTTCATTTTATCACAGTTCGAAATGGTCAACCTACTCTGAACAATACAATATCTACAACATCTCAAATTCAATTGGGCCTCAGTCTGGCACACTATGTAATCCTCTATGCTCATTCAAACTGATCTTAGAGTCTCTTCAGCCGCACCGATAGACAGATCAGTGTAGTTGTGATGTGTGTATGAACTTTAGGGTTGATTTATAAATTGGCATCTATCAACCAGTGCCGGTTTCAAGGAGAGAATATATTTAACAGCTTGATTGACTGCAAGGTTTGCTGGTAGCTTGCAATTGGTTTCTAAGCATCATGGACTCGGTAGGACTAGTTTTGACAAAGAGAACAAGAGTTATAAATTTTATGTGATAAAGAATACGAATATATTAATGGAAGATATTAGGTGCGTGTATCTTCAATGTTTAACTTTTATCATCCAATACTGGCTTAAACAGGATATATCACTTGGGTGAGATATGGAGGTTACAACTAGAGTAAATTTAACAATGATCACGCTTGTGTGTTTTGGGATTGTAAATATCCTGTATTAGGTATGAATATTCTATTTAGAAAGCCTTGGTGTGGTAATATAGGATATTCACCACCCCAAAACACACAAGCGTGATCATTGTTAAATTCAGTCATCGAAAACTAGTTCCCATCTCTCACAAGCATTGCCTAAACATTGCTAGTATTCCTGGAATGTGTGCTTTAATATACATGATGTCAGAAGGTCAGTGATTTGTCAGTCGGGCAGTGGCAACAGTCAGAATAGTTACAACTGAAGCTACATTGGGGTAACTACATATAGGCAACATAAAAATTGCCTACACATATTGTTTCTTATTGCCTTTCGCGGCAATCCATCGGTCGAAAAACTGGCCGTAACTGCCCTTTATCCAAGGGTGGCTACTTTAACCTAATCTTTCAGACGTCACGTTTGTTTAGAGTCTGCCTGGCCTGCCATGACGTTACGAAGAGCAGAGTCAGACGTACACACAGCGACAACATTAAACAAGGCAAATATTCGGTCGAATCCATCTTTTAATTTGGGGAAAAGGCCCCAACCTGAGTTGCTGTATGGAAGTTCGTAGGTTTTTGTATCTATACTGTGGGATCACACTATGTCAAAATGTTACTATTAGGACCAACCCTTTGGTATTCTCAGGAGTGTTGTAAGAGACAATAAACACAACTGGGAAAGGAGGAGTGGGGTTTGTTAAACATTTTTTTTGAAGGAAATCCAGCATGTTGGTGTTCATTATTTAAAACAAACAAACCATTAAGGCAAGAATAATTCGATCTGTATCTTTCGTTCTACAACGTCATACGTCTATGTTTATAAACTGATATTTGATACTGTGAGCACAAAATAGTTCCACATTGTCCTTGTGAGAATAGGGGGCACTGGTTGCCCAGTCGTCAAAGCCGTCGCAATTCGCTATGCAAGCCTGGAACCCAAGATTGTGGGTTCGAATCCCGGTCAACCTCGATTAGGATTCTAAGTTTGTTAGCACCATACCCGTGCTCGAGGGTTTTACCAATCAGGTAAACATATGAGATCTGCATCACTTCGGGCTTTCCTCCTACATTAAGCTTACACGCTGTAATAGAACTGGGATACTGTTCAAAGCATCATTGAACCCAGCTCACTCACTCACTTTTATGAGAATGAAGGTTGATAGGTACGATACCCAATCGTCCAAATCATCGAACCTGAACATTCAAATCATTAGGTTGCATTGAGCGCTTTTCGCTGACATTATTGAATCAATATATACTCCATTCCAGACAGAACATATTGAATAAACAATCACGAAACTTTTAAGGACCATGAACTTTAGTACTTATATTGATCTAACAATATAAAAATTCAAAAAGCGAGAGGGCATAAGCTGTCTAATAGTGGAAGCACATGTATCTCTATTGAGCGTAATATGTGATAATCCTTCTTTGACAAACACTGTTTTCAAGATTTTAACCAATACTTTATACCAATACTTGATTGAGAGAACTTGAATTGATTAAAGGACATCTCGCGATGGCACATGGCATTAAGTCGACTCAAATCGTTGGAAAAGACATAGCTCAAGTCCACACACAAATCTGGCTAAATGTGCGCTTCAGGTATTATCTATGGTAATTTTGCAATAAGGGAGCGACGATTTGATTTTCTCTTGAGATTTTTTTCTTGTCGAGAGCAGATGGTCAAAGACTCGCTGCCGTACATCAATGCGCTCAAGACGCAGACTCTGTACACAACAACCTCGGTATGGGTTTTCAGCTTGATGTTCTCGTCAAACTGGCGGGGATGGTGTACGCAATGCCGATCCGCCTTTGATCTCAGCATTCAAGGACAGATTGTCTGTGATGACTGAGCCGAGGTAGGTTAACGCGATGTCGTCTGCTCGATGCCGTGGCCCAACATGTTTGGCTTCTCTTCTCTTGGTCTTTGTTAAGTGTGTCAGAGCTGGGTCGTCTGCAAAAGCAGAGGGCTTTACGTACTTGACTAATTAAACAGCTTCCCATCCGATTTTGTGCGGCGTTAGACTCAGTCTGTCGAAGGTTCGATGTGTGGTTCAAGTGTAAACATGACTGTAAAGAAGATTCCAAGCAGGGATGGGCAAGTACACAGCTGCAGGATCGCAACTGAGGTATCCCATCCATTCCGAGCCCTAACTAATAGGATTTCACGTCCTCCTCCATTGCTAGTAGGCGCCAAGTGGCTTCCAGTGCAGTTTAAAAATGTTTTCCCAGGAGTGTAGATGAATAGTGCTCAACCCATCTCTTCATCTGCTTGCCTCTGTCACTGGTCGTTTTGCCCATTGCAGATTTCAGGTGCACCGTCTTATTTTGATTTGGATCAATGTCTTTCTTGATGCCATCGCACACACCTTGGATGATCTCACCATCAATGGATAATTGACTTCCCTCGCACAAGAGATATTTGCTATATGTAAAATAGAAAGGACAAAATCATTCCATAGTCATAAGATATCTCTGCTTGAAGTAGCTTCCATTTTGCAATTCCGAAAAAATCATAATCATGTGTTCATGAAACAAATAGTTGTGGTACCAGGTGCCCGCGAAAACATGTGTTTGGTATATTATGCCAAATGATTTTTAACTAGAAAAGAAAACTACTTAAATATAGTTCACAAATATGTTCTGTGAAGGTTTCACCACGGCCAAAAGATTTAAAATGTGTATGAAGCATAACGGTTGTACTTTTCAACAATAGTGCTCCTAACCTTGTTATAGATTAATAATATACCAACAGCGGATGTTTGCTATTTTATAGATTTATTCTTGAAAACATACCGTGAAGTTAATACGTATAATGAAGTAGTTCCTATCAGCCAATCAAACCTAGAATGACCGAGAGATGATAATATGTGCGCACTGCAAAGGTGTGTGGCAAATACATACACGCTTGAACTTCTTTAACACCAGGCGTTGTTTAGGATTAAGCAGTGATTGATTAAGCTATTTTTTATATGTCATGCTTTCTACACACGTAGGAATATAATCGATATTACATGTAGCATACAAACGCTGTAGCCATTGTTCAACCCCACCGGACGCAATTATCCGAGCTTGTCAAATAATCAAAAATCAACCTTTGGTATTGGTCTGACTATTTGATCTTCTTGGAGCTGGGGCTGGACTGGGATTTTATCGCAAAATATATATTCTGCTTCAGACAGTTAAAACAAACATTACATTGTTGCAAAGTGTTTTTCTTAAAAAAACATGTCAGGTCATATATTTTATCAAAATGGAGAAGCGATATTTTAACTTGTTCGACTGGTAATCACTATCAATTTGTTAAATAACTTCCTTCTCTCAGCAAATATATCTGTCCCCAAGAGCGATTTCTTTAAGATACATAACTACATATTTAAATCTTCCTGTTGAAACAAGCCGTTGGCATGGTATCTCCTGAGAACATAGAACTTGTACATTATGTGAATCACTAGTTTTTGCCGACAATTCCAGGATATTTCGCTGTGAGGTATTCAAAGAAGACAGAAATTTGCACATATCTAAGAAGTACTTATGTTGGCAAAATTTGTTCCCTTTCCAACGCATATTTTGTATGCAATTTGAAATAAGGGACAAAACCCCTTCCATATCCAATAGAAATCCCTACATAAAGCAGAGTTCATTGTACGATTCCGACTATATTATGAGCATGTGTTTATGAATCACTATCAAATATTACAAGGTGTTCGCGAAAGGTGAGCATATCCTGCCGCACTGGTGGCACACGTTACAAACACATGAAAAAGGAAAGTCAGGTGTTCTCCTAAAAACAACAGCACGGGAACATATGGTACAAGTCAAAATAAGGAATAACATCGAACATAATTTTTGTCACTGATGCGTCAAATTTGGAAATGTCCTCCACATGTCTACCATAAAAGGTTTTGAAAGCTTTACTGAGACCTTGAATGTTGTAACCTTGATGAAACAACTTCTGAGCAAGAGTTGTAGGACGCTCTTTGAAATCTTGTTAGAAAGAGCATGCTCGATTGAATCCCAAAAGTGGTGAAATGTGAACACCAAAGGCTGGAGCTGCTCGACATGAATGGTAAGTTGACTATTGGAAAGTTGAAGTCGTCCCTCGTCTTGTGGAGAGTGTTTTGTCACTCTGAATCTTTATGCATAGATCTGAATGTGAAACAGATGTTTATTTGTTTGTTGTTTAACGCCTCACTCAGCAATATTAGACGGTCTCACTGGTCTCCTTTATTTCTAGTTCAGGTGGGTGAATCAGTGGAAGGGAATTGGCTATTGGATTGTTATTGAACGATATAAGATCATCGATATACCCTTATAACTTAAGTTAAACTTCTGGGCCAAATAACTTTGTTTTCACTGCCAATCCAAAAAAAAATAGGACTCATATGCATCAAGAAACAAATCCGCAGGAAGGGGGCCACACTTGGTGCCAAATGGTACGTAGTTATCAATGAGGAAGTCCAGCATTTCACATATTGTTTTCTCAGACGACATTTGCGTTCATTTTTCACAAATTGTCCTGAACCTCTGAATATAGATACGTAACTGTGTTCACCACATTTTTTAAGAAAAGCCCAATGGATAAAGGGATGAAGTTTCCCTTAAGTTTGTCATATTGGGATAGTGTTGTAGAGAGTTGAAAAATCAAATGTTTTGACAGAATTGAACTTGGTATTTTTTTCTGAGATTGCAAAAGTTTAATTCAACTTGTCTCAAATACTTTCTGTTAATATAAAGAAAGTCCTACCTTGATTGTATTAAGGATTATGGTTACTTTTTGAGACAGGGATTTGGTGGTACATTTGCTAGACCCAGCAACATATCTCTCTTCGTACGGATTTCTTTTGAGCTTTGGAAAAGTACAAAAGAGCAATGGACAAATGAAATCTTTATGTTCGTTAATATGAATTATAAACTCGAAAATACGATCTACGAAGTGTTGCCATCTTGTTATCACTATTATATATGAAATATGTACTATTCTCTTATACCACAAGTGGTGTTTTATGGAGAAGTAGCAAGTTGTGAAGTCATTTCAAGTTTAGTAAACGAATAATTGATAATAACAAAAAAGAATTACCTGGAATGTCTTCTCAGCATTACTTTCAACATATATTGATTCATTTAGACGAAAGAATGCAAGACAATTTCAATAACCAGTGAGCATTCAGATCAATAGCCACACTAAATGACTTCATTAAGATCAGGTTATTTCAAACAAATTATGATCGATCTGTGCCAAATCTAACTGTTTACATGTTAGGTATAAACACTAACAGGTCCATAGTTACAAGTGACTTGCTCCAAGACATTAACTCAACATAGGACAGTTGGTACTTGATAATTATAATAAAAGTGTAGACACACATTGTTGATGTTAGGAGTATAGCTAAATTGAACCGTACTGATTAATAGTCATAGTTAAATGTAACGAGAAGGTCACAGGAAAACGCTTTTGTACTTTACTTGTCAACAGACATATTTCCAGATCATAATTGTGAAAAATATAAAGGAGTTCATACAAGATTTCAGAGAAGTAGAATGTCCATCACACTGTGATGGCGGCACTACTTACGTAGGGTCAGAAATGCAGTAGCAGTCTCGTTGTGAATAATTAACTGCAGATTCATATTTTCTGCAGCATTTCTATGTGGCCGACATTATTAAGACGTTTGTGTTTTGTTTTGTTTGTTTGTTGTTTGACGCCGCACAATATTCCATCCATATGACCGCGGACCACCCGATCACGTTAGTCGCCTCTTACGACTAGCATGGGTTGCTAAAGACCAATTCTAACACGGAATCTTCACGGGACCAAACCGTTTGTATTTGCTTTGTCTGTATTTGCCTTGTATTATCCTATATGGTTGGCTTGTATTCTTAGGGTGACCTGAAATAATACGAAAAAATCACTTATCTAAAACCCCAACATGCGGCCTTGCAGTTTGTCCAAAAGTCATGTTGTGTTTTCAAGAATTTGACTGCTCTCGTTACTCCGGCCCTCTCTCCCTTTTGTTTGAAACATCACGAAGTGTTTGGAGACCTAGACGTCTCACAAATATTGTCTAAATGGTCCTCGTGCTCGTTTCAGGATTTCTGTTCATAAATTTATTTTAACAGATTACTCGAGCTTTTCTAAGTTTTTGCTAACATCTAATTATTTATTTCAGTTGCTCTATGAACTTTATTCTTTTATTCCAGACAAGGTTTATTTAGTATGGTAATGTCAGTTGTTTTAGTTCACGATAGAAACGAAACATTTTAATCTTATTTTTGTTGTTGAAAATCTTCCTAGACTCACCCATGCGCAGATGAACCCTGTGGAGATGACCACGTGTGTGTCCCTGTCACCAAATCTACCAACTATGTATGTGTACACGTCGACACACACACAAACCAAGCACCTGCGACTGGAATAACGACCGGTACTGCACCTACTGCTGCAACAACTTCTGTACAGGATACAACACCGGCGTTGACAACAACACTGACACCAACGACGACACCTACACAAACAACATCCACACCGACTTCGACACTTGCACCGACAACAACACCCTTACCAACTACAACGGCAGCACCATCTACTACAACACCTGCACCAACTACAACAGCATCACCCACTACTACAACACCCGTCCCAACTACAACTCCGGCTCCGACTACAACACCTACACCAGAGACCACACCAGCACCGACTACCACGACATCTGTACCAACTACAACAGCAGCACCAACAACTACAACACCTGCACCAACTACAACATCCGTCCCAACTACAACACCAGCTCCGACTACAACACCTACACCAACGACGACACCAGCACCGACTACCACAACAGCTGTACCAACAACGACTACACCAACAACTACTACCCGTAAGTACAGAGTAAACCCTTGAAATAGGTTCCATAGGAATTAGGTTATCTGGTGCTCTGGGCAGTTGCTGGTCATGTCACAAATGACTTCCGTTGGCATTCCGGGGCAGACGAATTCCCAGTAGCTCGAACTAGCCGAGGATTCAAGACATTGACATCGTACAGTTCTTTAAGACCATTATTGGTGTCCCCCACAGTGATATGGCTCGAATGGTCAAAAACATCAAAACATGATGTGATGTTATCAGTTAGCCCGACTACCCATTCAGTTTGTCACTTACCAACTTTGTTTCAGGTTTCTCAGCCGATGAATTGGTCCTACCTGCCTAATTAAACTGCAACATTATTACCTCATGTTCTTTAACCTTTGGCTTTGGTATCTACAGCAATTATGTCGTAAAGAAACGTTCTCTGATATTTTCATTTAAATTGTTCCAGGCAATGAAGTGCGGCTGTTAAGCAGGACGTACGAAACCCTTGGCTTAATAACTGTTCTTTTCACCCAGATGATGGCACGTGCGTTGATAACAGTGACTGCAGTTCCCTTCCCTTCACAGAGTGTTCAAACAGCCTCTGCGCATGCACCGTGGGAAGTGACATGGATGAATCCACTGGCATATGCAGATCATTAGCAGGTATATTGACATATCTTTTGATAGTAAGAGAGCACAATCAATGTGAATATCGCTTCAGTAGTACATATATTGAAATAATTAGGTAAATATTGAACACTTTGACATTCTAAAGATAATATGACACGGATTGCTGTCGAAACTATACTGAACTGCAAAAGAAACGTCACCATGGATAGATATATGAGGAACCTTATTTGTCCAAACGATGTAAACATACTTTGAGACATATTAAAAAGATGAAACTTGGAAAAAACTGATCATCAAGGTTGAAATTAAAGTGTCAAATGTTCTTGTGAAACACAACACTAGTCCCTGAGAAAATGGCATCGTGTGTCCGCCATGTGCATTGATGACTGCCGTGCAACGTCGATACGTGGAATGGATGAGGCGGTTGATGAAGGCCATGGGCACTTGAGCCAACACTATGAGGAACGCCCGACGCAGTTCAGCTGCAGCGTCATTCAGTCGTCTTTGAATCTCGTCCCACAGGTGTTCAATGGGATTTAAATCGGGACTGAGGGCAGACCACTGCATGGCTCTGATGCCATTCTGCTGGGGGACATCCCTCCTTGCTCTCGCAGTGTGGGCACGGGCGTTATCATCCTGAAACTCGTGGTTGCGGCGACGTGCCAAATGAGGTATGGCGTGTGGTCTCAAGACTTGATCAATGTACCGAGCTGCTGTGACACCATTGCCTCTCTCTGGACCGATGTTCTAGAAGACCACAGGGTCGACCCTCTGTGCAAGACCAATTCCACCCTACACCATGATGCTCGGACCACCCCACGAGTCTCTGACAAAAACACAAGCATCCGAATAACGTTCCCCACTGCGTCGCCAGACTCTCTCTCTCTCTCTGCCATCAGCTGTTGAGATACAGTAACGGCTCTCGTCTGAGAAGAGAACTCTTATCCACTGCTAGTGGTGCCAAGA
The DNA here is from genome assembly GCF_023055435.1 of Haliotis rufescens. NCBI lineage: Eukaryota > Metazoa > Mollusca > Gastropoda > Lepetellida > Haliotidae > Haliotis > Haliotis rufescens. The sequence goes on from NW_025964372.1 coordinate 31,049,956, forward strand.
TGGGTGCTGTGTTGCCCACTGAAGACGGTCCCGGCGATGACGTGGTGTCAGAATGGGTCCTCGGTGTGGCCTGTGACAGTGGAGGTGTCTGCTCGTCAATCGTCGACTCACGATGTCCGCACTAATGTGTCGCTGGTGTGTCCCCATTGTCTGGCGAGCAGTTTCTGCAGCAGTAGCAAAGCGATCTTGAAGATGCTGTCGCACAACCTGACGATCCTGACGTCGGGTGGTGACCCTTGGTATTCCACTACGTGGTCGGTCATCTGTATTGCCTGTATATTGTCCTTGAAATGCATTGGACATTAAATGCGTTGGCTAATTGTCGGGTGGTTTGTCCAGCTTGCAATCGTCAAAGGGTCTGGTGCCGCTCATTTCTTTTAAATCTTGGCATGTGGTAGCAATTCAATAACGAATCAATGTCATCCGATCTGGGTGGATTTTTAGAGGGCAAGAAATGGGGGAACGCATGTTTCAATTTGCAAGGAACTCACGGAATTCACGTGCATCGGGTTACCATGGCCGTTGCCGTGATGCGTTTGGGCGATCGGTTTTATTGTCATCATATTTCTTTATCATCAAATTTCATTTTTCCGGACAAGGTAATGTTAAATTTTAGAAACTTTGACAAAAATTACCCAGATATTTAAAAAGGAAAACTTTTCATGCAATGCTACTTGGGGTGACGTTTCTTTTGCGGTTCAGTGTATTTGACTATTTCATAAGATTTCTCTCATCAAACTAAAATGGGTCCTAAGATGAAACAAACTTAAAAATATAAATGACGGAGAACCGAACAGAAAGCATTTGAACCTATTTGAGGTCCTCCTTGAAGCGTTTCTGCCTTTTTATATATGTTGCGCCTAGCTCAGCTGTTCAGTGGCGCTTTGAAAGCATTGGCAGTTGAGCTTCATGTTTGTATATAGGAATCAGTTAGGTAGCTTGTCTCTCTCTCGAACTGTCCCTTACGTGAAGACTAGAGGTTTACCCTTTGTCCCTTGTGGAATTGGTAGCCAGTTTCTTAAGTAACGGTGAAATGTAATTTTGTAAGTTGGTCCTTGTTATTCTTGCTGCTCTGTTTTGTACTCTTTTGAGATGGTTGATTGAACAGGAACTATTTGGCAATGAATTACAGTAGTCCAGTCTTGATGAGACATACGAGTGGATCAATAGGTTAGCGGTCTCTGGGACAAGATACTTTCGAATTTTCCCTATATTCCGCATATGAAAGTTAGCTGCCCCTGAGATTTTTAGAGCTTGTTGCTTTGATACATCACTGGCAACAAGTTTTCTTATTGGTGTAAAATGTGAAAAACGTAACATTGGATTTGAAAGGTGAAGATGAACATGTTTTACTGATCAGCTGGTACTCACAGCACCAGTCGTCTCCACCGGTTACCACCTCATACCCCGATCCGCCAGTGACACTGGACCTAAGCCAATAACAACGGATGCGCACGTACAATCTCACACAGCGACCACACGTCCACTTGCATCAGTTCAATAAAAACGATAACACAGAGAACATTAATAATCAATTTACTTTCAAAGACAGAATTGATGCATTTATCTTTGTATGTATCTTGAGAATGAGGCCAAATACTGTAAACCAAAAAGGTTGGTCGGTTGGTTGGTTATTTTACGCCGCACTCAGTAATATTCCAGTTATATGACGGCGGTCTGTAAATAATCGAGTCTGGACCAGACAATCAAGTCATTAATATCATGAGCATCGATCCACGCAATCGGGATCCATGACATGCATCAACCAAGTCAGCGAGCCAGACCACCCGATCCCGTTAGTCGCCTTTTACGACAAGCATAGTCGCCTTCTACGGCAAGCACAGGTTGCTGAAGACCTATTCTAACCCGGATCTTCACGGGGCTAAACCAAAAAGGAGATATCGAAAAACATATACTTTTGTGTCAGAAACGAAATTGTTGCAATCTAGAAATATGCAGAAATACTACCCAAAGAAGTAATAGAATACCCGATTTTTCCATACTACTGTAGTTAATCTGTCATACCATGACATGACAGAATCGGGTGCTCTCTAACTTCTTTTGAGTAGTATAATGCCACTGAATGTGAAGTCTGATCGCAGGAAACAACATCCACGCCCTCCAGGTGCAGTGGGTGACGTTTGATGAACAGATTGTGGTTCAGTGTTTTCATGTGTAGTTCATTTGCACGATGGATTAATACAACTGTGTTGTTTTCATAATTTGTAATCATTACAGAGTGCTCGTCCTTTGGATCTACCTTCACCAGCATCACGGATAATGCCATCACCGATCATAATCTTGAGATCCATTCATCGAAGACGTCAGCACAATGTGAACAATTGTGTCTAGACGCCTCATTCGTATGTAAATCGTTTGAAATGTTTTTCAATACCTGTTTCTTGCAGGAAGTCTCATGGTATGATGTTACAGGAAGTGAACGTGGATATAAGAAATATGTCAATCACAGCCAACGCAGATGTAATTGGTGAGCTACGGTATGAATTTGAGGGCCATTCTATGCTACAGGAGTAACAATCCCAAAGCGCAACAGCTTGTCTATATATCGGTGCTTGTCCAGCACACAGAAGTAGTGTAAGGCCTTATGATTTCAATTTATTGTGTTCATAGTTTGGTGCTGGTATTATAATAATTATAAACCATTTTACTTGGAATTTTCCGAAGTAAATAATTTGGTCCAGATATAACAGGGAAGAAATTAATGCATCCTCAAGTTTAACCACAGCCCCAAAAATCTATTTGCAGGCCATATTGGATGTCCTGTGTTAATATACCTGTGAATACAAATCTTTGAAAATTGTTTAGTTCGTGGGTTTTGTCTAAAAAGTATTACATCCTTGGTCCCTTGAGCAGCATAAACAATTTCACTTACACATCACATACATAAAGAAGCGAGATTAAGTCATTCAGTAGTGGTCTGCGTCTCTTCTTGTAACAGCAGGTAACATTGAAACGTTGAACTAAAGGAGTTTGATAAGCATCGGCCTCGGAATCCTTACATAGATATTTTGGTTAACACCTGGTTTAACCATCGTTTTACTTTGTCGATCCGCTGACTGTCAGTTCGAATCACTTATCAATATAATACAGTGGGTTTCATCTCTTGTGTAGCCCCTTCAATGATTTAGTGTGCACTGTATAACACGTTTGAATTTTATACTACATGTAAGTATGTACCACAAATATTTTTTGAATATGGTTAATTGATGTATGTCATTATTCCTGTTTTGATTTCCTAATGTCCTGCGTACTGTCGGTGTTGTTTCAAATATCAGACTGTTGTCGGGGGCGCTGCAATTCACTGTGCAGAGTTGCGTCCCTTAGACATGCCTGAAACATATGGCCAGCTTCGCCCTGATTAAGTTTCTAGGTTTGGCAGCAATATGCCGATGCTCGGGGTTTCAGCATTGCGGTAAACGTATTAGACCCGAATCACTTCGGGCGTTCCAACACACCAAGCTGTGATGCCATGATGTAGGTAATCATGCAAATCTGTGTTCACAGCTGTGCTCAACCAACTTACTCACTTACGTCTACTAGATTCTTTATGAATATTGATATCATCTTTGACAGTACTTATTTGTACCTACATATTGTTTACCTTACTTTTTTACTATTACATGTGAAATGTGTGTCAAGCTGCTAATATTTTCTATGGTTGAACACACACTGTTAATATTTACATTTCAATATGTGTCAAATTGCTTATACATTTCTTCTATAGTTGAACACGCCGTTATACTTCATTACTAACACAAAGTGATGTCAATAAAACTCATACAACCTTCAAACTGTTGTTTTGTTTCGTTATGATACTACTACTAAATGTAAACTGCCGGGGAAAGAAAGTATACACCTATGTTTGATGGTGGCTAAAAATGATACTAACATGGATCTGTTTTCGACCTTAAGTTTGCAGTGTCTCGGCCACGTTTTGGTAATATTTCTAATGTGTTGGTCAAATCCAAATTTGAAGTGTATACTTTATTTTGCCCGGCAGTTTGGAAACTGCTATAATACTGAACTAGGATATTTTCGTTGTTTCCTATACCAATCAAACATAAGAGAATAAAAGCGACAAAACCCTTCCCAAAGTCGAGAGTCAACCTCTTTGGTTTATATTAAAACAGAGAAATTGGCCTGTAAGCAAGTTGACTGATATTTAGAGAGTAACCTACGAACAACAAGGATAAACGGATTATCTGTCCCTCGGGAATTTATGTTGAGCGTTCCTCGTCAAGGATAGGAACTTATAAATTAATTGATTTGGAGCAGATAATCACCCATAATCTTTATGTTACCAATAGTATTTTTTTGTGAGAAAATGTAGACAAATGTGGGACTCAGTTAACCTATTGTTGGAAACGACGTCAATAAAATCGTCATCTTCAATTATTTGCGACAATGCGCTCATATCTCCTTACGTTCCTGTGGTCATAACATAAATGTGCTGTCTTCGCAAAACATTGACAACAATGGTTGGATGGTTTGTTGTTTAACGCCGCACTCAGCAATAGTCCAGCTGTATGAAAATAATCGAGTCTGGACCAGACAATCCAGTGATTAATATCATGAACATTGATCCACAAAATTCGGATGGATGACATGCATCAACCAAAACAGCAAGCCTGACCACCCGATTCCGTTAGTCGCCTTTTACGACAAGCATAGTCGCCCTTTACGGCAAGCATGGGTTGCTGAAGACCTATTCTACCCCGAAATCTTCCCGGGTCGACAACAATGGTACAGTTAATATAAGGCTCAGAGAGAATTACTGATAAATAACGTCACCTATATCATATACTTTCGCTTGTGGGTAATGTAAAAACTTAAATGAGTAATATAAAGAATAACTAACTCGAAACTCGGAATTACGGATAATCTGTCACGAGTAAATCAATGGCGTCAATCCCGGGACATTAGCGAGGGACTGAAAACATGAATGTTGTGAGGATATTAAACACTGTTTAATGAAGACGTTTCGTTATGTGTGATCTTCTCACGGGTGAGTAATGAAATATAATAATGTGAGTGCCAGGATCCGGTATTTATGGGGGAGAATTCAGAAATCGTCTTGATTATTATCCTTGGTCTGTCAGCATAGACTCACACTCTTGGGTTTCACCAAAGTGTTAAAGGGGTACGGGTGACCCAGTCGTTGAAGGCGTCTTCAGTCATTCCGCTGTCGTGGGTTTTTCCAAAGTGGTTAACGTCTACGACCTTCGTTCGTTAAGAAACACGGTGCGTCAGAACTGAAATTATGTTACAACATTCCTTAAACCCCACAAACTCTCTCTCTCTCTCTCTCTCTCTCTCTCTCTCTCTCTCTCTCTCTCTCTCTCTCTCTCTCTCTCTCTCTCTCTCTCTCACACACACACACACACACACACACTCACACACACACACGCTTACCAGTAGTGACTTCCCAGATGCTAATTTGACCATGTTGAAGACGATGGTGACGCCGATTGATTTGCCTTCGAATTTGAGCTGAAGTGATTCGGCATTGAAGGCTGATTGTATCCGTATTGGCGCTGTCTTAAAGTGGCGTCACGCACAATTGTGTTACGTTGCGTAATACATGTAATTCGCGTCCGTTCATCACTATCTGGTAATAAAGAAATTGATTTTATGTCTATAGCAACACTTGCATAGTAAAGTGCAGTGTTTTAGTTGATGACAATAAAATAGAAATCTTTTAATGCAATCTTTGTATCTGTTTGCTTTTCACGCATAAACATATACTCGACAGTCCAGTTTCTGTTCAAATTTTACAAACAGCGGAACGCTAAAATATAACGTACATTATAACGCAATTATAACGTACATGAATCATCGTTACGTGACGTCTATTAGTATTCATACAGACGTACCCTCCCGTATCTGTCCCCTGCGCGTTATTTTCTGGCATTGACATTTTATATTTTCAGGAGTAGTTTCTGTAAGTTCCTGTAACACCAATATGTTAGTGTTTTTTTCAAACAAGTTAAGTTTGGTTTTCAATATTGTTGTACATATATGGAATGAAGTCACAAAAACGCAACTGCTACAGAAAAGAATGCAAAAGTTGACTTTTATGCAAGCCCCATGTATTTCACTACCCAAGAATGGGTATAAAACATGTGCGTTAACGGGATTCCATATGCATTGTTTAGTATCGTGCTGACAACAACCACTCAGGAAAACAACAAAATTACGCAATTATTCAATATTACGAAATGACACACCTGTCCGAAAATGAGCGTCTGCGAGCTTCTGGTATGCTTGAAACAGGATCGAGTCAAAGTGCCGACCGCCCTTTGCTGGACAAGAAGGAACCCAACATTATTATGGTGAACAAAGACAGTGACACTTCAGTTACGGTGTAAAATATTTTATGAGCGCTTTCGCACATCATGACGTTTTGCTCAGGTCAATCATCAGTTCCCAGCATAAAGCTGTAACAACCACCAACAAAAATGACACAAGTCCAGGCTTGATATCTGTTGGGAATCCTTAACTATACTCAACAACAAAAGTTCCTGGGACACCAATATTTTAGTGTATTTTTCAAACAAGTAAAGTTCGGTTTTCAATATTGTAGTACATGTATGGAATCAAATCACAAAAACGCAACTGCTACCGAAAAGCATACATTCAATACAAAAGTTTACTTTTATGCAAGCCCCATGCATTTCACTACCCAAGAATGGGTATAAAAATATGTGCGTTAACGTGATTCCATATGCATTGTTTAGCATCGTGCTGACAACAACCACTCAGAAAAACAACAAAAAATTTCAACATTACGAAATGCCACGCCTGTCCGAAAATGAGCGTCTGCGAGCCATTGGTAAGCTTGAAGCAGGATTGCAATTGAGTCCAAGTGATGTTGCAAGACAATTTAACGTCCACAGAAACACCATTTGGTGTTAATGGCAACGTTGGCAACAGACGAATGTAGTCAGAGACCATTCTCGGAGTGGCAGGCCACGCGTAACCAATAATCGACAAGACAACTGGATTCGAACAACACACTTACGAAATCGATTCCAGCCAGCAACAGTGACTGCAAGAAGCATCCCTGGCCTTCGACGAATATCTTCACAAACCGTACGTCGCCGCCTCAGATGTGCATGGATTGTCGCCAGAAGACCCGCAAGACGTCCCATATTCACAGGAAACCACCGTCAAGCACGTCCACAGTGGTGCAGACAGCGTCTACGTTGGACGGCCATGCAGTGGGGACAAGTTCTATTCACTGACGAGTCTCGTTTTCACCTCAGCCACGGCGATGGACGGATTCGAGTGTACCGACGTCGAGATGAACGTTACGTCAATCACTGTGTCATGGAAGAAGATCGGTTCGGGGGCGGCAGCGTTATGGTATGAGGTGGGATTACAGCAAGACAGAGGACCCGTTTGATAGTGGTAGAGGGAAATCTCAATGGATAGCGACCAGATCATCGGCCCTTTTGTTCTACCGTTTTTGCGTCGTCATGGCCGAGGCATTACCTTTCAACATGACAACGCCCGGCCTCATATTGCTCGACTTGTTCAGGATTCCCTTCAACAAAACAACGTGAATGTTATCCCCTGGCCGGATCGCTCCCCTGATCTCTCACCAATCGAGCACATGTAGGATGAGATGGATCGGCGCCTTCGACGTCAACCACGTGTTCCACAGACACTCCAGGATCTTCGAAACATGCTCCAACAGCTATGGACAGATATCCCACATGAGACGAAGATGTGTTGCTTGCATCGCAACCAGAGGTGGACACATACGCTATTAATTAGTAAATTGACATTTTGGTATGTTCACGTTTTTTATGAAATCACGCATTTTCTGAAGACAGTATGGCAAATTTAACCATTTGAACACTTACAGGAGTCATTTATCTGTTGCAAACCGAAATTGTTTCAGATTTGGTAAAAAACATAATTTTGCATTAAATCTTATTCAATGTCACAGGAACTTTTGTTGTTCAGTATATTTAACTAGAATTATTTGTATAAAAGTTGCTATTTTGACAGCCTTTAGGAATCTCTGCCCATGGCCTACAGGCACCTATTTGACTTGAAACATCACAATCATGTTTGAATGAATGCAAGACGGTCACAAATTTGACTGGACCTCTGACAATCACATATTTGATTTGATACATAACAATAACCTATTTGACTTGATAGATTACAATTTTAGATTTGATGTTAATGCGATGTCACATCTTATCGCATTCATTTACAGTGTGTGGGCACTGGTGGCCGAGTCGTCTAAGGCGCCGCGATTCGCTGTGCAGAGTTGTGTCCCTTGGACACACCAGGAACATATGATTGTGGGTTTGAATCCCGGTTCCCCTCGATTATGTTTCTAGGTTTGTCAGTACCATGCCCGTTCTCGTGACCTGCATCACTTCGGGCTTTCCTCCCACATTAAGCTGACACGCTGCGATATAACTGGAATACTGTTAAAAGCGGCGTTAAACCACTCATTTACAGTGCAGGTACACGATTATATTCCCAGCTGATGTGTGTGTATATACTGAACAAAGAAGTTATGATCATTAATAATGTGGTGGACATCTTTAATTAAATTGTATGTTCAGTTTTCACAACGAAAACATATCCCCAAAATATTCATGATCCCGAATAGTTTGGGTCAGTGGAAACAAATATTCTTTCATAAAGGACTTCTATCGTATCTTATCATCATTGTACAGATGCACTTCTACAGAACATAAGAAACTAACACTTATCCCGTGTACGAATGGCAGAAGTAGAGCTTGCTGCAGCGCCAACACTGTGGAAGCCATACTCACAGCACCGATCAAGCGGCTACATTTAGGTTCTAATTACACCATTATCAACAACAGGATATGCCTAATATGTCTATTTTATACCATTGGGTAAAAGAACCAGGGTCACAGTCAGTAAATTGGAATAAACGGCGCTTTGAAAATGTTATCTCACTTATCTACAGCGCTTCAGCTTAAAGTGGGAGCAGAGGTCAAACTGATGTGGCGAAATACACGAACACCAGTACGATACTGACAAACCAAATAACATAGTTGGCCTAAATGGGACATTCGAGTCTTGGCATACCTAAGGGATGCAACTCAACATCCGTTGATTTGTTTGATTTGTTTGATTTGTTTGTTGGTTAACGCCGCATTCATCACTATCCAAACTCTGTGACGGTACATCGAGACTGGCCCTGACAAACCAGTGAGTGATATTATGAGCACGATGGGTTTGATAACACACAATAAATCAAGCATTGCCCTGATAACTTTTTCCATTTAAGTCGCTCTAACCACAAGCATATTTTGTTGCTGACCTATATGCTCCGTCGGAATCGGCAAGGCGTCTGTTATGTTAAATGAGCCGGTACGTGAGTCATATTGCGCGCTGATGTATGCAGTGTCATATCATGGCTGTGAACACATAACATACAGATACATTTGGAGTCAACAGGATGTCACAACTCATCACACAACTCATCTTCCCAAGGCAAGGGCGTAAGCTCCCTTGCCTCGGGAAGCTGCACACAACCTACATTTATTTAGTAATACTTTTTCCCACCGAGTCACACGGATTTCATTTATGGCAAAAAATCAAACTAATTAAGGGAGGTAGCCGTTGGTACGGTTTAATGATTATAATACCCGACGGTGATACTTTCCAGAGATCACCTGATCGGTACGACGAACCTCAACTGAAACTTTTCAATAGGCAAACCCCATTAGTACGGATGATTTTGTTTTGTATTTCGGTCATTATTAAGATCGCGGCACTTTCGCGACACTTTCACGGCACTTTCACGCCACTATCGCAACACTTTCACGGCACTATCGCGCCACTTAGACGCCATTATCGCGACACTTTCACGCCACTTTCACGCCACTTTCACGCCACTATCGCGACGGTGTCTAGCCGGGAGAGCCACATTTCAGAAATGGCTATTGCCGGTAGAGCCACATTTTCAGCTGAGTGCATTTCACCTATTCTAGCGGGTAATTAATTAATCCGATTACCGATACCTCTAAATGAGTGTCCCACATTTAAATTACTAAGCGTGGTGTTACTTACTTACTTACTTATATTGGAGATTTAACGTGCGCTTTCCGACTGCAAGCGTATGTCGCACACGGGCCCGGCCAGGCCATTTAATGTGTTTCCAAAAAGGGGAAAGTGAGTTTGTGCAACCCAGGAGGGGGGCTTTAGGGGTTGCTTATATAGTAATTTTGAAATTTGGAAAGAATGCCAAAAGTGGGTAGGGGACGAACTAAGGGAGCTGTGTGTGTTGGGTGGTTGTTAGATAAGGTACTTTTGGTTTTAATATTTTAATTGGGGTTTAAATGCGACTAATTAGTCCTGTTCTAATTAGGTATATGCCTAAGGCTTTGAATTTTTCTAATTTATTTTGTGGATTTAGGATTGATTCTAGTGTAAGTCCCGTTTTTAGATTTAGGGTGGTCTGTAGTGTTGTTCGGTGTGTCTGGTAGTGTGTGCAGTGAATGAGTACGTGTTCTGGTGTTTCTTGTTGTTTGCAATGCGGGCAGTTTCCTGTTGTGTGTAGATTAGTTATTTTACGGTGATAATTTAGTTTGGTGTGGCCTGTTTGTAGTTTAGTAATTATTCTGTCGATTTTTTTGGATGGGTGTAGTATTTTTGGTTTATTTAGGTTTTTTTTGAGTACTTTCCTGATTTTGCTATTTGAGTTTTGGTATATATTTTGCCATTTTTTGTTGATTTTTTGTTTAGTGACACTTTTGATTTCCGATTTTGAGCTGGGTAAGTTTAAGCTTATTTCTAGGAGTTTAAGGGATAATTTTGCTGCTTTATCTGCCTTTTCATTTCCAAAGATTCCTACGTGGGCGGGGATCCAAATGAACTCTATTTGTTTACCTGCCTTAGTTAAGTTGTTTGAGCTATTGAGTATTTGATTTATTAGTTTGGGGTGGTTTTTAGTGTTTTTATTTTTGAGAGCTTGTAGTCCACTGAGGGAGTCGGTTAGGATGAGGATTTTTTGGTGTTTTTTAGATTGCTGATTGTGTAGTGCTGATAGTGCATTAGTTCGGCCGTGAATATGGATTGGTTGTTTGGGAGTCGGTAAGATTGTGTGTTTTTGGCTGGTTGTGCGATGTGGACTCCGAAACCTGTGTGTTTTGAGAACGGATCTGAGGATCCGTCTGTGTATATGTGACACCAATTTGGCCAATTTTCATGTATGTATGCTAGTGTGGTGGTTTTAGCGATGTTAGGATCTGTCTGTTTATTTAGTGTATCGGCTAGTGTTGTGTCTATTTTGGTATTTTAAGTTTTGGAGTGAAGATATTAGATGATTTATTGTTTTGTTTAAGATTATTTATTTTGTGTTCATTTAGGTAATTGGTTATTCTTTGGGAAATTGGAGTAAGTAGTGGATGTTTCCGGGCGAGGGCTTGGTTTCTAGGGCTTATATTGTTTTTTATTAAGTTTTCGATTAGAGGGTTTGATTGGGACTCGGAAAGAAAGAAAATAATAAAATATAAATACTGGAACAAACGTGCTGCAAAGTGTAAGACAACGTCACTGTACTTTGTTTGGATGCATTAATGTAGTATTAATGGACAGCTTTTGTATTTGAACAAATATCATTAACACCGGGCATTAAGTACTTGTTTAGTGATAGCTTATCGAAGGTAATTTGGTAATACATAAAGAACATTATGCGTCATTATAAACGTTCTACTGACAAGTATAAGGGGTAATGTAAGAAAAATGTTTTTGGGTAGAATCTTGGCAAAAAGGTATAAAAACATCAAAATATATCACCGATTAAAGAAAATGATGTTGCCAGTATTTGCCATACCTTTTGTGGCAGCCATCTTGGATTTCAAACTGCACTGCAAGGATCAAAACTCTGGGTGAGTTTCAGTACCTATGCGATTTTGCTAATAGAGGAGGTCCAGAGTTTGCCCCACTTACAATTCAGTTGGACTTTGAACCTGCAGCTCACAATGCCGTGACTGATGTTTTTCCTGGGACATTAGTTAGAGGGTGTTTCTTTCACTTCACCCAATGTATCTGGAGGAGGGTGCAGAAAGAAGGTCTGGTGATGGACTATAAGGAAGATGAGGAGGTGAAGAAGCTGGTGAGAAGAGCTGCTGCGCTCCCTCTGGTACCTCGTGACAAAGTGGATAATGTGTCGCTTGATGCCATTGCTGACTCTCCTGCCGGCCCTAAAGTGACTGCCTTCATGGACTACGTGACAACCAGTTGTGTTCAAGGAGGTAGTGAAGCTATTTCAGCGAGAGCAGTCACTCAAAGAGGTTACAGTCCTGAGACTCTCTCACCAGTGGTCAGAACCTTCACGAAGAAAGAAGTACAAGGCAATCGATGCACGTTTTGCGTCCCCCCAAAATCCAGCTCCTGAACCAACACCTGAGTGAGAATATGTTGACCACGTGGGCGACCTCCTTCATCTGCAGTAATGACACGAAATCCATTATGCTATTCATATTCATCAATGTAAAGTTTTGATGAATATGTTATCCTTGTTGAATAAAACATGAGAAAACAAGACTTGTTTTGTTATATACGGTAACCTGTTAGAATCACAAAGCATGTTTTGACAGCATACCCGCGAGAGCCACATTATACAATCACGCAACCATAACCATTACCGCGAGAGCCACATCAATTTGGGCTATCTATTTTCGAAATGTGGCTTTGCCGGCCTGTAACCATCGCGACACTTTCGAGACGGAATAGTCACGCTATCTTGTGACAGTTGTGCTAAATATACGGTACAATATATTGTATTACTCTTTTCCTTGACTGATTTTGAGTTAAACACGTCCCATTTTAATTCTGGAAACCCAAAAGTCCAGAAACTCTACGGTCTTTGCCCAGTCTCGGTTAAAGGTATTTACAAAATTAAACATGCTGTTTTCATGGGAACAAACCAAGGAAGAAAAAATGAAAAAAAAATTGTTCAAAAACCCAATATTTACACTACAATTTACATTACAGTGTGGCCCATGGGCGAGAATATGTTCCTTTACCCAAAACTCATGTTTTTGTTTCGGAAATACATTAAATGTATTTATTCAAGTATCATGACACAAAATTTAACTCATTTTAACTTAATCCAACGATTTTATAGCGATATTGAAATATTTCGCCCATGGGCGAGAAAAAGGTTTGGCCAATGGGCAGGCCCATGGGCGAGAATATGTTCCTTTAGTCAAAACTCATGTTTTTGTTTCGCAAATACATTAAATGTATTTATTCAAGTATCATGACACAAAATTTAACTCATTTTAACTTAATTCAACTATTTTATAGCGATATTGAAATATTTCGCCCATGGGCGAGAAAAAGGTTTGGCCCATGGGCGAGAATATTTTCCTTTACTCAAAACTCATGTTTTTGTTTCGCAAATACATGCGGGTGTTCTTACCATCTTCATGGCACATAATGTAACTCAATTTTACTTAATTCAGCTATTTTATAGCGTTATTGAAATATTTAGCCCATGGGCGAGAAAAGGTTTGGCCCATGGGCGAGAATATTTCCCTTTGCTCAAAACTCATGTTTTAGTGTCGTATATACATGAAGGTATTCTTAGAAGTTACATGTCACATAATTTAACAAATTTTAACTTAATTCAACTATTTTACGGCGTTATTGAAATATTTCGCTCTGGACGAGAAAGATTGGCCCATGGGCGAGAATATTTTCCTTTGCTCAAAAGTTTTAGTTTCGCAAATACATAAAGGTGTGTCTACAAGCATGACACATGATTCAACTTTTTTACGGCGTTATTAAAATATTTCGCCCATGTTTTCGTCAGTCCCTTTAAAGCATCAACTAACCGTGTGCAAAGTATATTGTATCGTGTTAAATATACTTTATATTATATCATTACATTACTATTTAAAGATATACCTGCTGTCGGTCAATTACGATCTACCACATCACGCATAAAATAAACAGTTATGCAGGTGTTGCTGTGGGCAAACACCTAGCTGAAAATGTTTATTTTTTTGTGGATACATGTTTTGTAAAATTTTCGTTGATATGTGGATATATTAAGCACAAAGACAAACAAATGTTTATGAAAGATGAATTAGTGCCTTGAGATATTCATCAAGATGTGTATCATCGTTTAATGGGGTAGATATGAAATATACAGGTACGCGTGCGCTTATTTTAATGAAAAAAACTATTCGTCTTTTATTGCATAACGTTTGGCTGAATATCTTACATTCTAACGAAATCTCGAAATAATTATTTAATTACATGCGGTGGCGAACTGACCAGTGGGAATTTTGTTTCAATGCGATTGAGGAAAACGTGAGTGAATATTGTGACACAATCGACTTTAAACCGCACGGATGTATCTTCAAATGTGTTATATCTATAGATTAGTATCATATCTACCTATATACCACTTTATAATGTCACGGTACATCGTATTTAAAGAAAACAAGGAGCTCAAAGTTCAGCACTTTTATCGTACTTACTTAAGAAAATCCAAGTCAGAAGTGTTCGGTCCGACTTGGCCCGTGCTGTCAAAATCAAATTAAACCTCACAGATATGTCATCAAATGGATTTACATCTATAGATTAGTATTATATCTACCTAAATACCACTTTATCGTGTCTCAGATTGCTGTACTTAAAGAAAAGTGTTTGGCTTGTGTTGGGTCCGACTTGGCCCGGGCGGTCCAAATCGACTTTAAACACACAGATGTATCTTCAAACGTTAGATTAGTATTATACCTACCTATACACTACTTTATAATGTCCCAGAGTATCGCATTTAAAGAAATCTGAGCCGTTAAAGTCAAGCACTTTTACTGTATTTTCTTAATACAAAATGTCAAAATCAACTTAAACCTCACAGATGTATCATCAAATGGATTCACATCTATAGCTAAGTATTATATCTACCGATAAACCACTTTATAATGTCACGGTACATGGTATTTAAAGAAATCAAGGGGCTCAAAGTGAAGCCCTTTCCCCTTTACATTCTCAACATAGTCTCGATCAGAAGTGTTTGGCTTGTTTTGGGTCCGACTTGGCCCGGGCTGTCAAAATCGACTTTAAACACACAGATGTATCTTCAAATGGGTTTACATCTATAGATTAGTATTAAATCTACCTATGTACCACTTTATAATGTCACGGTACATCGTATTTAAAGAAAACAAGGTGCTCAAGGTGAAGCCCTTTCTCCTCTACATTCTCAACATAGTCTCTATCAGAAGTGTTTGGCTTGTATCTTCAACTCTGCACAGCGAATCGCGGCGCCTTAGACGACTGGGCCACCCGTGCCCCCGACACACAAGAGACTCAGTAACATTCACGCACCATTGGAAATATCAAAGTAAGTTTATACAGCAAACTACGGTTATAACGAATTCAAAGGGAACATTAATTGTGATCGTAATAATTTAGTTCGCAAGACAATGGGCAATGGGCAAACATCGTGTCCTGGAGATGATGGAATCAAATTTCACACCAACCGTCAACTATGGCAAAACTCGACGATCGTGTCAATTATGCTAAGTGTCATTAATTTGACTTGGGGTGTGTTATTCATGATGCAGTGTAATATGATCTGGACAGTAAAGCAGTAGAATAACGTGCAACAAATTATTCATGATAATTTCCGTAGTTGTGTTCATGGCTATTCACAGTGACAAACATAAACAGACGGCAGACTATCGTTGTCACAACATAATATCCCCTTGTTCAAGTTGGCGATATAATTTATTCATCTGGAAGATATTGGAATTCAAACCACAGTGAATTACGCTACACTTCAGTACATTTTTACAAAATAAATCATATGAAACCCATACCTATTGCTGATGTGATCTCTGCTGTCACGTTGTCATTTCCGGTTTGGTTGTCTCAAACAACAATCAGTAACGTAATCAGTGGCGTTGCTTTTCAGAGGCCTATTCGGGTGCTATTGTGGCCTTACAGTAATATTGATCGCTAAGCACGCCGCAGACTCGAGTTCCATTTCAAATGTGTATCTTACTCATTCCAGAGAAAAAGTGTGTCAAGGTAAACACAACAGGTTCTCAGGATTTAGATTTAAGTCCCAAAAGGAACAGAGGCTGTGTGTGTTTTGACTAAACACGTTATGCCATATAACACAAGGCGGGATCTCAATATCCCAAAATCTAAAAGAATCCAAAAAAAAATTGTATTTATGTTAATGTTTTAATTCTTTAGTTACCGCGTCCCTTTCGCGCGTCAATGCGTTTATAGCAATTCCACTGTTGTAACAATCGTTATATCAAACTGGTGCAGAGTCTTGGGGAAATGTAATGACTGCAATACAATCAAGCATGTCAGAAGAGAAATGTCGTTCCTTTTGTGAAACCATTAAAGTCTGTAAGAGATCAATCACATATTCTTATTTGATAATATTTCTTAAGAAAATACAGTAAAAGAGCTTGACTTTAACGGCCCAGTTTTCTTTAAATGCCATACACTGTGACATTATAAAGTGGTATATAGGTCGATATAACACTAATCTATAGATGTAAACACATTTGAAGATACATCTGTGTGTTTAAAGTTGATTTTGACCGCCCGGGCCAAGTCGGACCCAACACAAGCCAAACACTTCTGATAGAGACTATGTTGAGAATGTAGAGGGAAAAGGGCTTCACTTTTAGCCCCTTGTTTTCTATAAATACTGCGATCTGTGACATTATAAATTGGTGTATAGGTAGATATAACACTAATCTATAGATTTAATCACATTTGAAGATACATCTGTGCGTTTAAAGTTGATTATGACCGCCCGGGCCAAGTCGGACCCAACACAAGCGAAACACTTCTGATAGAGACTATGTTGAGAATGTAGAGTGAAAAAGGCTTCACTTTGAGCTCTGTGTTTTCTTTAACTACTGAAATATGAGACAATAAAGTGGTAAATAATTAGATATAATACTAGTCTTTAGATATAAATAATGTTAGGAACTTTAGAAGTGCTTGGACAGTTATTAACACGTGTCGTGTCAGTCTTTTGACATTCGCGAATATCCACTTCCAGAAAACATCCTGTGTTGGTTTAACACGAATTAGTAAAGGTTTATTACCTTAACACGTTAATTAATGAAAGAAGAGTAGTCAAAACACTGTCGTTGCCTGCCCAGGACATCACACCCCTACACGCTAAGGTCGGTGAGAAGCATTCTAATCAAAGAAAACACACAGTCAAGACGCTGACTTTTCTACGAGACTCACGGTATGTAGTCATAATCATCAGTTAATTACATTGTTGAAGGTGCATTTTTATTCAAACTCAATTAAATGAGCAAAACTATACGTTTGTGGACATTTGAGATCTACCTAGATATGCGCGTTTCGTTTTATTATTCTGCAATCCATTTTTAGTATTACCCGCTGGCCCGGCCCGGCCCGACTTTTCTTGGCCCGACTTTTAGGCAATCCCCTGATGATTGACCTGAGCAAAACATCATGATGTGCGAAAGCGCTAATAAAATATTTTACACCGTAACTGAAGTGTCACTGTCTTTGTTCACCATAATAATGGTGGGTGCCTTCTTGTCCAGCAAGGGGCGGTCGGGTAGCCTAGTGGTTAAAGCGTTCGCTCGTCACGCCGAAGACCCGGGTTCGATTCCCGACATGGATACAATGTGTGAAGCCCATTTCTGGTGTACCCCGCCGTGATATAGCTGGAATATTGCTAAAAGCGGCGTAAAGGTAACACATATAACACAACTAATTGGTGAATAACTCCCAAAATATAACGACACAACTAATTGGTGAACTGTATTCACATACACTGTACTGAGTCAAAACTTTTATAATATATAGCAATATATGAGTGAGTGAATATCTTAATCATTTAGTACGATTTGGTTTATAAAACTAATCACAGCCAGTATTCCACTGTTGCAAAGGTTGATTTACAATTTATTCCCACACCTAAGAGGGATCGGCACTTGCTTTTTGCCACATCTAGTTGGACTGTGATCTATGTAAATGGAAATGTTAAATATGAAATTGGACAAATGCGACACCATTTTATGAATTGTTCATTATTTTAAAGAAAACGAAAGTACGGATGTATGTTGTTGAAACACGATGGTCAAACACGATATACTGCGAATATTCGGTGACATTTTCTCACCCACAAGGGAAGCCACATTGAGGGTATTAAATGTTCTGTAATGTGGCAGCAAACGCTGTGAAATCCTTGTGACATTTTGATATGTTGACCATTTCTAACGGTGAGCTGCAGTGCCCTGGTTCTATATATTTGTTATATTAATGTAAAATATCCTCCAATTACAATACTGTTGACATGAGTCACTCGATCACTGGCACTCACTCAAGGTTCACATTCGTCATGTAAATTGCTGATGTTTCAATGATGGACAACAAATATCACCCTGGATACTTAACTTTAATCCCATTTTATCTTATCGAGATTAACCTATTACGTTATGCGTCACGTCCAGGTTCTTCCTAAATGTTAAAAGATTTAATTTCTCCCAGTGTTTGACAGGATCCGAAGAACAGCACACGTAGCTGTATCCTTTAATCATGGAATACACACAACCGAGTATTCTTCTGTGGTGTCTTACATGGGTATTTCAGTTTTATCGAATCCGTCCGCATCACCTGTTTTAAGTAAATATTCCGCCATCACAGTGAAACACTCATGAAAGTCGTCGAATCAGTTTCACGACAATAATTGAATTTATGCGTTGATATTTATATAGTCTCGCCTAATCTCATCAGTATTTGTACATGACCAAGTGCCATCGGAACAGGTTACCACTTTTGTTGTCACTTGGTTTATGTGTGTGTGTTTTTGTTCAACGCCGCTCTCGAGGGATTAGTCGAGCTATATGACGGCATTGAGTATTAAGTCTGGGCCATGCAATTCAGTGATTGATATTATAAGTGTGTGAGTTAATATGTGACTTCGCAACGGCAATCTCAGACATATAGCAACGAGTTGTATTATGAGCAACGACCCAAGACGTCGAGGTACGTTGACACGCCATCAACCGTCACCGACACGTCACCGAACGTGATCACCCGATCTTTTAAGTCACCCCTTGCGACCAACCAAGGTTGCTAAGTATCTATTCTAGCCCAGAACCACCATGGGTTGGTTACGTGCATTTTGAAGAATGTTTTTCCATACATGTAATGTACATTTGCTGATTCAAGATGATCATTTCCAGATGTTGTACAATGATACAGACATTTACAATCTGTCGCTTGTGTCACCAAACCTGTCATCCGTGACCATCTCGTGTCATTCCGGGACAAGCCGAATGTGGGCACGTGTCCCTCTCGAAGGCTTCCACTTTAGCGTATGGACACAACTACTTCCAACAAGAACCATTACTCTTCTATCTGCGTCTTTACCGTAAAATTAATGTCGACGTTACAGCAGCGCTCGCATATTCATGTTGTAATGAACATCTTTGATATATTTATTTTGTTCAAATGTATATTTGGTAAGACATTCACTTTTTTATTTAATAATTAATTTTTTAAAAAGATATATAAAATGAAGAAAACTGACAAAACAAAGGTGTTTTTTGGTTTTAAGTAATTTCAACAATGAATTTCTCAGTCATAATCAGTTAAGAGTGGCAATTTTGATAATGTCTTTTCAATGCTTGAATTTGTCCTTCCATGGACACCGTGACTCTATGTTAACATATACCAACAACATGCGTGGGGATTCCCAAGTAGCCTTTTTAGTCGTAAGAGGCGGCTCAATGGATGGGGTAATCAGACTCAGCAACCTGGTTGATTGCGTACCATAGTACCTCGACAGCGTGGAATGTTAGTTTGTCTTGTGATGTCTCGATGATGTACGAGCAACCGTTAAACAACAAATTTAATATTCAAAGCTCTATCAAACTGCTGGATGCAAAATATAGACCTTTGATATAGTTTGTATTCAAGTGAATATATGGTGTGAGAGTAAAACGCATCTAACAGGTTTAATATTCCAGAATATATACGATTAATGCCATCCATTGAGATAATTTAATACACATACTATTTAGTAAATAAAGTTTCCATCAACAATTTCAGTGAGTACTTATTGCTGATCCTTTTTACGATAGTTTTCCTTTATGCGAGAGTTTTCATTTACACATTTCGAAATAATTCCCACGAATCTTATACATGTGTATATCTTTGCGTTTATGATTTGTGATATACCAATCATCATAGAGTTTAATGTTCATTAAGGAATCTATTTTTACTTGCAACCTGTGTTGTGTTTTTCGGGTGCCTCAGTTTGTTAAAGCAGGCTCGGTTGAGCGTGAATCGATGTTCATTGTATTCATCACTGGATTGTCTGGTCCAGACTCGATTATTTACAGACCGCCGTCATATAGTGGGAATATTGCTGAGTGCGGCGTTAAACAAACAAACAAACAGTTTGTTAAAGTAATAAAGTAATGTGACACGCATCTGACATAACGCAGTGGTGGGTGTATGTATGGGTATCTTAGCGAACCAGATGATCACCCAAATATATTTTTATAACAATAAAAACCCTATAATATGTTAATAAAGCAAATTAAACATCATTGTTACATAATTAGTTATGGGAGTGGCTTGTCTCTGTTTATGCCAGTGCTAGCTGGTATACATTAAATTTATATCCCAGAGCAATGTCTGACAAATTCATTTCTATAGAAGCTATCATTTGGTACATATGTCTAAACTCAGCTGAGCTGATAGTGGCTTTAATTGAGTACTTTTGACATTATCCATGAAAGCCATGAAAACAATGAATGGCCTGAGCAAATTCATCCATCTCTACCGTTACATGTCCACTTTGCAAATTCTAATACTGGAGCCGGGGCTAGTGGTTAAAGCGTTCGCTCGTCGCGCCGATGACCCGGGCTCGATTTCCGACATGGGCACAATGTGTGAAGCCCAATTCTGGTGTCCCCCGCCGTGATATTGCTGGAATATTGCTAAAAGCGGCGTAAAACCATACTCACTCACTCACTTACTAATATTGGAGCCTTAGCTGTCTTGGTCTCTCACAATCAAATGCGTAAATATCGCAAATGGATTTACTTGTCCGCAATACAATATCACATAATGAGAGTTCAATATGTACATGAATAATTGGTTTTGAAATCGTGACTAGTTAAATACATGGCGGCTTTCGAGAGGCTGACGAGCCTCCTTTCGGGTTACCGGAAGATGCGAATGATAACGAACGCCAACGTGTAAACACCAATGCAATCATGTTGGCTCGTCAGCAATCATTTATGTATGGAACCATAATATGATTTATATGGAAGCGTATTAGTGCCACGGTCTAAATGTTTTTTTTATCATCTACGTAGATAATACTTTCATCCACGTAGATGATACTAACATCTATGTAGATGATATTTACATCTACGTATGTGATAATATAATTGTATGTATCGTCACTCAGTCAGAGATATTGTCTTGTGAAGTTGGTTGGATAGTAGTTTATACAAACACTTATATCATAAATAAATGTGATAACTTTATTACTGTTCATTTAATTAACTATAAAATGGTCGTATATTTTCATTTAGCCTTTTCCGTATTGTTACAACATACTGAGATCATTTCAACACACTGAGTTTTGATTTGATTGGTTGGTTGGTTTGTTGTTTAACGCTGCACAGCTATATGACGGCGGTCTGTAAATAATCGAGTCTGGACCAGACAATCCAGTGATTGACATTAGGAACATCGATCCACGCAATTGGGGTCGATGACGTGCATCAACCATGTCAGCGAACCTGACCACCCGATCCCGTTTGTCGCCTTTTACGGCAAGCATGGGTTGCTGAAAACCTTTTCTACCCCGGATCTTCACGGGTCGTATTGGTGTTGGTTTGATATAGTTTTAGTGATTCTCAACCCTTCATATTCATATTTTATCCCTTAAACCTTATTTCCGTTATGGATAATTCTCAGAATCAACATGTTCGGCTTTAACCATGTTATGGTTGATATATATTATTTCGCTAAAAGTTTGAATAATGACCTACAGTTGTTTGTTGTTTGTTTGTAGTCTGGAGAACATTTTGTGCTTCTCTTTATTACGGTTATAAGAGAATGCGGCGTGTGTCGACACATTGAAATGATGATATGCTGTATTTAATGTGTCTATAGTACCTCAATAACAACATGTCAAGGTGACCGCCTCCGTGGTCTTGTGGTAGAGCGTCCGCCCGGAGAGCGGAAGGTCCAGGGTTCGATCCCGGGCCGCGTCATACAAAAAGACGTTAAAAGATTGTACTTGTTGTTACCCTGTCTGGCGCTCGACATTAAGGGGCTAAAACAAGGACTGGTCGGCTCGGAGTCAGTATACTGTGTCTGAGTGGGGCATTCATGTTAAACTGCGGCATGGTATCTCAGTGAGCTAGCACTATTAACCAGCATCAGTCCGGTCTAGTACAAGCAACGACACACACACACACACACACGTCGCTATATAAGTGCAATAATCTTGGACGCGACGTTAAACCCAATTTCACCTCACCTCACCTCACATGTCAAGGTAGAAAGTCAAACATTGATTAAACCATTGGCTTAAACTGACCCGGAACTAGTGTCGATTACTCGAGAAAATTTTGTTACCTTAGTCGATAATTTGATAGTAGATGATACATTCTTCCCAGTAGACTATCATATTATGTACGTAGATGAAAGTATCCTCATAGTAGATGTGAGTAGTATCATATACGTAGATGAAAGCATCATCTACGTAGATTATATTACCATCTACGTAAAAGTAACTATCATCTACGTGGATTATAGTACCATCTACGTAAATGTAAGTGTCATCTTCGTAGATAATAGTACCATCTACGTAAATGTAACTATCATCTACGTGGATTATAGTACCATCTACGTAAATGTAACTATCATCTACGTGGATTATAGTACCATCTACGTAAATGTAACTATCATCTACGTGGATTATAGTACCATCTACGTAAATGTAACTATCATCTACGTGGATTATAGTACCATCTACGTAAATGTAACTATCATCTACGTGGATTATAGTACCATCTACGTAAATGTAAGTGGCATTTACGTAGATAATAGTACCATCTACGTAAATGTAACTATCATCTTCGTAGATAATAGTACCATCTACGTAAATGTAACTATCATCTACGTGGATTATAGTACCATCTACGTAAATGTAACTATCATCTACGTGGATTATAGTACCATCTACGTAAATGTTAGTGTCATCTTCGAAGATTATAGTACCATCTTCGTAAATGTAACTATCATCTTCGTAGATAATAGTACCATCTGCGTAAATGTAACTATCATCTACGTGGATTATAGTACCATCTACGTAAATGTTAGTGTCATCTACGTAGATTATAGTACCATCTACGTAAATGTTTGTGTCATCTTCGTAGATTATAGTACCGTCTACGTAATGTAAGTGTCATCTTCGTAGATAATAGTACCATCTGCGTAAATGTAACTATCATCTACGTGGATTATAGTACCATCTACGTAAATGTTAGTGTCATCTACGTAGATTATAGTACCATCTACGTAAATGTTTGTGTCATCTTCGTAGATTATAGTACCGTCTACGTAATGTAAGTGTCATCTTCGTAGATAATAGCACAATCTACGTAAATGTAAGTATCATCTACGTGGATTATAGTACCATCTACGTAAATGTTAGTGTCATCTTCGTAGATTATAGTACCATCTACGTACATGTTAGTATCATCTACGTAGATGATACTTTTTTTAGATAAATGTATTATTCGAGATATTGATGATTCTCGTCAGAGATCGATCCTAAATCTTGCAAGGCTAGTACGTCACGTGATATAAGCTTAGGTTTGAATAACTCGATCGAATAACAACCGAATACAGATATTGATCTTCTAGTTTATGTATGAGTAGTTTTCTTTCATGGGTACATGTGCATATATTGATGTGATGTGACAGTTTCCTTGGTGACGTGTTTCATACCTGCTAACTTCATGCACCCACACTTTCCCCATTGGGATTCTTTGATAGAATTGACCCCAAACAAAACATGTTGGTCGTACAAAGCATCCGAATGGGTCGGGTGTCAGTCTCAGTGATTTGGTAGAGAGCATACCCCGACGGTGGGGATCGTTCATCATAATATTATCAGCCCCATGTATATGAAGATGGTTTATTGCTAGGTCTGAATTAGACCGCCGTCGCACCTTGTTTTTGAACCACGAGGCGCTCGACGCCGCGGGGATATCATCAATGTGTGTTTCCTTTGTGGACCGGGAATTTTGTTGAACAGATTGACCAGTTTTGTCAAGGTCATCATTGTAACATGTACTGTATGTCAAGGAGACGTGGTGCATTTTGGGGTCGGGGTACGATCTGAAAGGTTTAAGACAAACCTAAGAGTAAGGTCAATATCCGTGGGACCTTCGGATTAGAAATGGTCGTCATGATCACCAGCCTAAGCTGATCTTTAGATGCGACTTAATGGATTTGGTGGTCAGGGTCGGTGACTTGGCTGATGGCGTTCATCGTATCCCGACGACGTGGAGCGTTGCTCACAATATCAATCACTGGTTTGTCTGGTCCAGATTCCATCATTTACATACCGCAGTCATGTAGTTGTAATAATGCTGAGTGCGGTGTTAAATAACAAACATACCTTATAGTGGTCAAGGTCACGGTTAAGTGCTTTGGCCATTTTCACTCAAATGCCCTTTGAGGGTCAGGGTAATTCAATCTGAAGCGCATAACATTTCTTATTAATGTAGGTAAAGTTTAACTGAACTTTAACTTTCCAAAATGTATGGCATTAGACATGACTTTGTCCAAACCGGACGAGATGTCACTGAAGTGGGTTATATGGCATATATGTTCCTTTAGCGGAAGTGATGATATTAACCCGGAAGTAACTGTGACTTTGTTACTGACTTAGCTTGTGAATGGAACTTTCTGTTTGAAAACTGTACGGCACTGGGTATGTGTTTTCCCAGATAAGTGCTTTTCGCTTGTTAAACGTGTAGCTGGAGGCATAAGGTGAAGTTGTACTGCAAATGACAAAGTTAGGGGTCACATATATATTTGAATATAATAAATATTTATATGTATTGGTTCCTCATTGTCTGGGCTGATATCCTACGTAATCCTTGTATTGGCCCAATGTTGGGCCAACGATTCTAGTCAACGTTGGGCCGACTGTCAAAATAACGTTGGCCCAACGTCTGACTGCCAGCTGTGTAGGCAAGTGCGTGAGAATACCATTTTCTAAACGCCGTGAAAAACTATTATAGTTATGTTGTTCCACCCGTGTTCTGTGATAAATGTATTAAAAGTGTGAAAGACTGAGATTCCTGAAGGGTGTAAAAGTGAATTATCTCATGCGGCGGTAGCCGGGCTTCGGAACACTTTCATCTCTTGGGTTGGCTATAACAATATTTTAAATCCAGTAAAATATTTACTGGACAATATATCTCCTGAAGCGTTATTTGTTTGAAACCCTTCTTATTCTAACAGCTATGCTTAAAATGCATTGCAAAGCAATCGCGCCTCCTGGTTCCCTGCGCCATGGTTGTTGTCTAAAATGTGATATTTCAATGCAATTGTAAGTTAAATTAAATACCTCTAACAGAAAATGAGTATTCATTTTTAATTCAGAAGGTATGAGATAAAATCTTCGCATTTCGTAAATTAAAATGTTTAACTCAAGCATTTGTTGTGTTAATATAAAAGTGTTGTTTTTTTTTACCACTATATCATGTATGCGTGCAGGAAGCAATGTGTAAAAAGGTCAATGTGTATAGTAGGGAGAATTTAAATTTTGCGTATGAAGTGTTTTGGGTAATTTGTTTTAAAACAAAGTGTCAACAACAAATGAAGTATATAATAAAAAGGATATTTTATGGTCTAGGGAAATATGATGTATCTTTCATCTTTCATTTCGTAACGTCGAAAAGGAGATATTTTCGCGAGTGGCACATATATATTTGTTATTTTGCATGCCATTATCACTTCAAAGAGCTAAATAGTGTTTTCAGCAATGTGGATACAAAAACTAAGAAATAGCAAAATAAATGTACATATATCAAATTTTCTTTACAAGAAAATAACTTGTACGTGAAGAATATCAGTGAGAGATTCGAGTCTCGCCAGCTCAATTCAGCGCAGGTTATTTTGATCTGAAGGTCTATAAAGACATATTTCAAACGTCGATCAATATCTCTAGATCTTGTAACCTTAATATTGTGGGAAATGAGTATCACTTTATTCTCGTTTGCAAACTCCATCTTCAATTAAGGAACGAATCATATGTGATATCCAAATATCAATTTGTAGCGCATACTCACGTCAACCTCCTTACGTTTAACAACATACTGATGTGTTCAATCCTGCATTGTTCATGAAACACGCGTACCTTGTGATTGTGTTGAACTACGGGCCTCTGTTTATGATATAGAAGTAATTGTACAATGGATTTATTATGATATTAGAAATGATTTAGTGGCCTTTACATGATAGGATCATATTTCGACACATCGATTGTTTGTCTCCACTTCAAACGTTACAATTTGCAATCAGCGTCTTCTTTTGATATATACAAGCAGGAGGTTCGTGATCAATAAAGCCGCATTAGGCTAAATGTGAGGCTAATGCAAACATTTTAAGGACATTTATGTATTATTCCCCATGACAAACACCTTGCTTTTTCGATATTTGAAACTATCACTGTTCCATTGTGTCGACTGGATCCCTTAGCATAGATAAAACACTCGCGTTATAGTTCCAGTGAAATCTCAGGATCACATTGTTCCATACATCACGGTTATGTCTGTGATTTCGATGGTTGTGTCTTTAATCAATATGCAGCTTCCTTATCAAAATCATAGCTCTGTCCTTATAGCCAGTACTTCTTCAAAGTGTTTTTGTTTGATATAACAGTGACAAAAATGATGTCCAATTCAATTCCCTTTTTTCACTTGTATCATATGTTTCCATGTTTGTTTCAGGTGAACTATTTGCTTGCATGTGCATGTGTTTGTGACGGAGGTTACTGGCAGTGCAGGATAATCTCACCTTTTCGCGAGCACCTGGTATCGTAACTTCTTTTGATAATGAGACATACAAAATCGTACATTGGACTATGCTCTGCAGTGATTTCTTGTAAATATGGAAAGGGTTTTATCGTTTGTATTATTATGATTTACCAATTGTACAAATATGAGTCTTGTATTGTTTACTTTCCATTTTCTTCTTTTTCGAATGAAACGAAAGTAGCCACATTGGTTACGTAAAATAAAGTTTTAAAAAATATACCCAGTGGTTTATGTGAGACACTTTGCTGTAGACATTTAGGGGCTTTTGAAGGCGATTACTATTTTTTCCGAGCATTGTGTAAAAAATACCACACAAACAAGACTACTGAATATGGCTCGATAATGTATTTTTGTTCATGTAAGTTGAAACAAAAAGGATATGAGTAGTTTTGCTATGACTACAACAAGACAGAACACTTTTTTTTAGCCAGAATGTGTTTCGGTAGCTGATTGTGCATGTCATCTCTATAATTAAGGAAGCAAATTTGATTCCTTACCTCTTCAGAAGGAAAAAAAACTATGTTTATCGTAACTCAACAAGAATGATTATTGTCTGATTTCCGCATTTTTGACACAGGTGTAAACACTTTTGTCCAAAATCACAATTAATATTCGGGCCCAAAATACCAGTGCATTCGCTCGTATTTCATATTTTAGCGGGGGCACGGGTGGCCCAGTCGTCTAAGACGCCGCGATTCGCTGTGCATTGTTGCGTCCCTTGGGCACGCCAGAAATCTATGACTGTGGGTTCGAATCCCGGTTCGCCCCGATTATGTTTCTAGGTTTGTCAGCACCACACCCGTGCTCATGGGTTTCACCGAAGCGGTAACCGAGATCTGCATCACTTCGGGCTTTCCTCCCACATTAAGCTGACACTCTGTAATAGAACTGGGATACTGTTAAAAGCGGCGCTGAACCCAGGTCACTCACTCATATTTTAGCACATCTGACGGAAATCGAGTAAATTTATGTCGTGGACTGTTTCTCAGGTGTCCGTCGTGAACAATCCCCACGGGTTTCCAAAACAGATGTATGTAGTTGATACACACATTATTCCCTAGCGGTTACGTTATAGCATTTTACGATTACGTTATAGCATTTTACGGTTACATTATAGCATTTTATGGTTACGTTATAACATTTTACGGTTACATTATAGCATTTTACGATTACGTTATAACATTTAACGGTTACGTTATAGCATTTTACGATTACGTTATAACATTTTACGGTTACATTATAGCATTTTACGGTTACGTTATAACATTTTACGGTTACATTATAGCATTTTACGGTGACGTTATAACATTTTACGGTTACATTATAGCATTTTATGGTTATGTTATAACATTTTACGGTTACATGATAGCATTTTACGATTACGTTATAACATTTTACGGTTACATTATAGCATTTTATGGTTACGTTATAACATTTTACGGTTACATTATAGCATTTTACGGTTACGTTATAGCATTGAAGCATTATCAATTGGATCTCTCGCCTCCAATGTGATGTCATAAGCGAATGATACCACATCTGCAGACAAGCAGTATTTCTAAACCATATTACTATTTTGTACAAATAAAAGATGTTTCACTCAAGTTTGTATTCTTACTTTGACGAACACAGGTAAAACGACATATGGGAAGTTCTTTCTCATAGATATTGACCGTCACATGAAGTAGGCCGCGTTTTGATATTTTGTTTGCGAGATGATGTATCTTTCTTATTTCAAGATTGTCTCAAGCGTCGCAATTGGTATCAATTTGAATCCATATTTTCGGACCTTATGATTAAGAATGATATTTGATAATAAACAAAATGTCACATTCGTCAAAAGTCGAAATCTCCTTGTCAAATCAAGGAAATGTTCTACCTCAGTCGATTGTTATTGATATATTTGGTATCAAAATAGATGTTTTGTTTGACAAACAAACCTGTGATACATTTACTGAAGTTCTTTCACGCTTGCATCTTTTCCGTAAAGATCAATTATCAGATTTACGGTGATTCATCTTGAAACAAACCCCTTTAGATCACACAATTGATTAACGGTAATTCACCTTGAAACCGCTTTAGATCACACAATTGCTTTACGGTAATTCACCTTGAAACTCCTTTAGATCGCACAATTGATTTACGCCGAATCACTTTGAAACCCCTTTAGATCACACAATTGATTTACGGCGATTCACCTTGAAACCGCTTTAGATCACACAATTGATTTACGCTGATTCACCTTGAAACTCCTTTAGATCACACAATTGATTTACGGTAATTCACCTTGAAACTCCTTTAGATCGCACAATTGATTTACGCCGAATCACTTTGAAACCTCTTTAGATCACACAATTGATTTACGGCGATTCACCTTGGAACCCCTTTAGATCACACAATTGATTTACGCTGATTCACTTTGAAACCCCTTTAGATCACACAATTGATTTACGGTAATTCACCTAGAAACTCCTTTAGATCACACAATTGATTTACGGTAATTCACTTTGAAACTCCTTTAGATCACACAATTGATTACGCTTATTCACCTTTAAACCCATGTGCATCAAATGTCCTATATTCGGCGATTCACTTTTGAGCCTGCGTAGGTCACCCCTCAGATGTACGATGGTTATCCATTTCTATCCCATGTCCAATTTACGTTGATCACAGATCAGAGTCTGTGATTCGTCTATAAAATCTAGGACAAGGATACTGTTATAAGTGGCGTAAAATCAAACTCTCTCACTCACTCTATATTAATTACAAGCGAGGTTTTACCTGGGTTGAACAGTTATTTTCCGTGATCGATTCATATGGTTTTCGCCAGTGTTTTGCCTGTTACGACCAGTGGAGTCTGTTGCGGCAGATAATCGAGACTGGTTATTCTCTGGCGTTTCATAATACAATCATATGAGTTTAGGGGTGGTCGGGTAGCCTAGTGATTAAAGCGTTCGCTCGTCACGCCGAAAACCCGGGTTCGATTCCGGACATGGGTACAATGTGTGAAGCCCATTTCTGGTGTCCCCCGCCGTGATATTGCTAGAATATTGCTAAAAGCGGCGTAAAACCATACTCACTTACTCACTCATATGAGTTCAGTTCCCATTGAAACACACCAGGGCCCACTTGCACAAAGAAATCTTAGCGCTACGACTATTGTAAGCCTATGTTAAAGAATGGGAGTTACGATTATCTAAGCGCTAAGATCGCTTTGTGCAAGTGGGCCCAGTGACGTCACTCCAGTCTTTGATTATTATGTCTTACGAATGAATAGTCAATTAGCCATGGTCATATAACCTTCAACCCACATTTCAATTCATGTAAACTTGGACATGACAGAGCAATTATTTTGTTTTGACATGTTTGGATCCCATGACTATGCATTATAAAAAATAACTCTTGACGAAACTTTGGACACGTGCTTCAGTAGCAGACAAGATATTTAACGTGCATCACACACGTTTAAACACATAGTCACGAAGACGTCTGTTTAAACTACTTACAACTGTACATAAGAATGTTATGTCAAAGTCTAGTAGTTGGGATGTACTATATGTTCCCGTGTATTTACCTGGTAAACAATTGACTTGCCTATGCATGTGTTTGTGACGGGTGCCACCGGTGGGGAAGGATACGCTTACCTTTTCGCGAACATCTGGTATCATCACTATTAAATAGTGATTCGTAAATACATGCTCATGATTCATTCGGAATCGTGCAATGGACTCTGATTTAAGAAAAGGTTTCTTATAAGATATAGGTAGGGATGTGTTAAAAATATAAACATACTCGTACCTGTTGGTGGGTGAAAAGAATTATGGGGCACGACGAGTCTTTTTTACGGATCGATGGTCACTCAATGTTCTCCTTAGCATTGTTCAAGTAGAACGGTTGATGCATTGTCACTGTTCTTTTCTAAGGACGAATGACGCTACCCTATTCTGGCAGCAACTCTCTGTAGCCTCTACAATGAAGATGAGGAAATCGTGTATATCGATCACTAATTCCGCCGACCATAATTGCAAAGATCGATTCATCGGTAGACATACATGTATATCACTCAATGTTCGATCTCACAGCAACCAAGCTCAATTCCTCCCAAATGAAACTGTACCTGAGATGATGTTCTATTGTTGGCGATGCCCGTCGGCTTCTACGACCCACATTACATTGAGATTTCCTCCTACATCAAACTAACACACGGTGATATAAGCTCATCGCCCTCTGATTACAGGAATACGCCTGCAAACATCCTTGTGTACCCTTATAGTATGTCATCGTCACGGAATGACGAACGATTGATTCCGTAGAACTATACCATAATCGCAAAGTCAATTTATGATTGATTTATAAGTAACATCAAACTTAAGTCATTGATCTGTATTATATGCATTGAGCGATGAATCAATAGGTTTCCATATACTGATTATAAAAGTGGTAATTTTATTAATTTTATAACAAAACAAACTACCCCCTTAGTGCATGTAACATATTGACCACTCGCTATGGTAACCATACGGGAGCGCCACGAGGAATCAGAGCATCAGTGCACACCAGTCTCCAGCACCGTTGACACGTTAAGCACAGGTGTTCAACAGATCTTAGCGAGTGCAGAATGGTTTTCTATTCTCGGTACAAAATGGTGTGGGATAAAATCAAAATGAAGACCATCATGTTGATGTTGATGTTTTCATGTGTGTCATCAGATTGGCTGTCAGAGATAGGTGGAGAGCAGGACAGAGTTTTACCCGGACATGTGTATCAGGTATTTCAGACAGCAACAGTTCGACAGTGTCACCGACTCTGTGGGTATTCAGGAAGGTGCGTTTCGGCCAACTGGATCTTGTCAACTAGTGAATGTCAACTTAGTACTAGTGCTGTAGGTGGCGGTAGTTTGCAAGTGTCCGCGAACAACGTGTACCTTCCGGTTCATCAATTTCCTCCACAGGTAGGCAGTTTCCATATGAATGCGTAAATGTTGAATCATGACAGTTCAATAGGGTAACAGATACCCTAGTTGACTAATGAGGCTGTGAACTCTCCTGAATTCCGAATATTATCCATGTTTTCATCTCATTTGCTCACCCTAAGCCATGAATTCCGAATACTACTTAACACAACCCCAAAATCATATGTAAGAATTGAATGAACAAAGGCAGAATGTCAGCCACAGACCAAAACCTATAGAACACGTTCCTTGGTCATAGAAGGACGACATTTGAAATTAAATATATATAAGGTATAGAATTATTTTTTTTAAATGTTGAATCTGCATAGTTACCAAATTCGATTTTATTGCGTTCCGTGTATCACACTGCAGAGTATCCTCTGAATGCACCCCCGAATCCCGCGTATAATTATTTGAAGGTGGGTGTGAATCCCACATTTGCCCTGATGATGATCACTGGTATGTCAGTACTATATGCTCATGATATCAATCACTGGATTGTCTGGTCCAGACTCGATTATTTACAGACCGCCGTCATATAGCTGGAATATTACTGAGTGCGGCGTAAATCAACAAACCAACCATATTACACGTTGTGGTGTAACCGACATACTGTTCAGAGCGGCATTTCACTATTTGGGGCGGTCGGGTAGCCTAGGGGTTAAAGCGTTCGCTCGTCACGCCGAAGACCCGGGTTCGATTCCCGACTTGGGTACAATGTGTGAAGCCCATTTTTGGTGTCCCCCGTTCGATATTGCTGGAATATTGCTAAAAGCGGCCTAAAACCATACCCACTCACTCACTCACTCATTCACTATTTCATTTTATCACAGTTCGAAATGGTCAACCTACTCTGAACAATACAATATCTACAACATCTCAAATTCAATTGGGCCTCAGTCTGGCACACTATGTAATCCTCTATGCTCATTCAAACTGATCTTAGAGTCTCTTCAGCCGCACCGATAGACAGATCAGTGTAGTTGTGATGTGTGTATGAACTTTAGGGTTGATTTATAAATTGGCATCTATCAACCAGTGCCGGTTTCAAGGAGAGAATATATTTAACAGCTTGATTGACTGCAAGGTTTGCTGGTAGCTTGCAATTGGTTTCTAAGCATCATGGACTCGGTAGGACTAGTTTTGACAAAGAGAACAAGAGTTATAAATTTTATGTGATAAAGAATACGAATATATTAATGGAAGATATTAGGTGCGTGTATCTTCAATGTTTAACTATTATCATCCAATACTGGCTTAAACAGGATATATCACTTGGGTGAGATATGGAGGTTAAAACTAGAGTAAATTTAACAATGATCACGCTTGTGTGTTTTGGGATTGTAAATATCCTGTATTAGGTATGAATATTCTATTTAGAAAGCCTTGGTGTGGTAATATAGGATATTCACCACCCCAAAACACACAAGCGTGATCATTGTTAAATTCAGTCATCGAAAACTAGTTCCCATCTCTCACAAGCATTGCCTAAACATTGCTAGTATTCCTGGAATGTGTGCTTTAATATACATGATGTCAGAAGGTCAGTGATTTGTCAGTCGGGCAGTGGCAACAGTCAGAATAGTTACAACTGAAGCTACATTGGGGTAACTACATATAGGCAACATAAAAATTGCCTACACATATTGTTTCTTATTGCCTTTCGCGGCAATCCATCGGTCGAAAAACTGGCCGTAACTGCCCTTTATCCAAGGGTGGCTACTTTAACCTAATCTTTCAGACGTCACGTTTGTTTAGAGTCTGCCTGGCCTGCCATGACGTTACGAAGAGCAGAGTCAGACGTACACCCAGCGACAACATTAAACAAGGCAAATATTCGGTCGAATCCATCTTTTAATTTGGGGAAAAGGCCCCAACCTGAGTTGCTGTATGGAAGTTCGTAGGTTTTTGTATCTATACTGTGGGATCACACTATGTCAAAATGTTACTATTAGGACCAACCCTTTGGTATTCTCAGGAGTGTTGTAAGAGACAATAAACACAACTGGGAAAGGAGGAGTGGGGTTTGTTTTGTTTTTTTGAAGGAAATCCAGCATGTTGGTGTTCATTATTTAAAACAAACAAACCATTAAGGCAAGAATCAGTCGATCTGTATCTTTCGTTCTACAACGTCATACGTCTATGTTTATAAACTGATATTTGATACTGTGAGCACAAAATAGTTCCACATTGTCCTTGTGAGAATAGGGGGCACTGGTTGCCCAGTCGTCAAAGCCGTCGCAATTCGCTATGCAAGCCTGGAACCCAAGATTGTGGGTTCGAATCCCGGTCAACCTCGATTAGGATTCTAGGTTTGTTAGCACCATACCCGTGCTCGAGGGTTTTACCAATCAGGTAAACATATGAGATCTGCATCACTTCGGGCTTTCCTCCTACATTAAGCTTACACGCTGTAATAGAACTGGGATACTGTTCAAAGCATCATTGAACCCAGCTCACTCACTCACTTTTATGAGAATGAAGGTTGATAGGTACGATACCCAATCGTCCAAATCATCGAACCTGAACATTCAAATCATTAGGTTGCATTGAGCGCTTTTCGCTGACATTATTGAATCAATATATACTCCATTCCAGACAGAACATATTGAATAAACAATCACGAAACTTTTAAGGACCATGAACTTTAGTACTTATATTGATCTAACAATATAAAAATTCAAAAAGCGAGAGGGCATAAGCTGTCTAATAGTGGAAGCACATGTATCTCTATTGAGCGTAATATGTGATAATCCTTCTTTGACAAACACTGTTTTCAAGATTTTAACCAATACTTTATACCAATACTTGATTGAGAGAACTTGAATTGATTAAAGGACATCTCGCGATGGCACATGGCATTAAGTCGACTCAAATCGTTGGAAAAGACATAGCTCAAGTCCACACACAAATCTGGCTAAATGTGCGCTTCAGGTATTATCTATGGTAATTTTGCAATAAGGGAGCGACGATTTGATTTTCTCTTGAGATTTTTTTCTTGTCGAGAGCAGATGGTCAAAGACTCGCTGCCGTACATCAATGCGCTCAAGACGCAGACTCTGTACACAACAACCTCGGTATGGGTTTTCAGCTTGATGTTCTCGTCAAACTGGCGGGGATGGTGTACGCAATGCCGATCCGCCTTTGATCTCAGCATTCAAGGACAGATTGTCTGTGATGACTGAGCCGGGGTAGGTTAACGCGATGTCGTCTGCTCGATGCCGTGGCCCAGCATGTTTGGCTTCTCTTCTCTTGGTCTTTGTTAAGTGTGTCAGAGCTGGGTCGTCTGCAAAAGCAGAGGGCTTTACGTACTTGACTAATTAAACAGCTTCCCATCCGATTTTGTGCGGCGTTAGACTCAGTCTGTCGAAGGTTCGATGTGTGGTTCAAGTGTAAACATGACTGTAAAGAAGATTCCAAGCAGGGATGGGCAAGTACACAGCTGCAGGATCGCAACTGAGGTATCCCATCCATTCCGAGCCCTAACTAATAGGATTTCACGTCCTCCTCCATTGCTAGTAGGCGCCAAGTGGCTTCCAGTGCAGTTTAAAAATGTTTTCCCAGGAGTGTAGATGAATAGTGCTCAACCCATCTCTTCATCTGCTTGCCTCTGTCACTGGTCGTTTTGCCCATTGCAGATTTCAGGTGCACCGTCTTATTTTGATTTGGATCAATGTCTTTCTTGATGCCATCGCACACACCTTGGATGATCTCACCATCAATGGATAATTGACTTCCCTCGCACAAGAGATATTTGCTATATGTAAAATAGAAAGGACAAAATCATTCCATAGTCATAAGATATCTCTGCTTGAAGTAGCTTCCATTTTGCAATTCCGAAAAAATCATAATCATGTGTTCATGAAACAAATAGTTGTGGTACCAGGTGCCCGCGAAAACATGTGTTTGGTATATTATGCCAAATGATTTTTAACTAGAAAAGAAAACTACTTAAATATAGTTCACAAATATGTTCTGTGAAGGTTTCACCACGGCCAAAAGATTTAAAATGTGTATGAAGCATAACGGTTGTACTTTTCAACAATAGTGCTCCTAACCTTGTTAT
Source organism: Haliotis rufescens (assembly GCF_023055435.1). Taxonomy (NCBI): domain Eukaryota; kingdom Metazoa; phylum Mollusca; class Gastropoda; order Lepetellida; family Haliotidae; genus Haliotis; species Haliotis rufescens. Next base: position 31,086,119 of record NW_025964372.1, read on the forward strand.
AGATTAATAATATACCAACAGCGGATGTTTGCTATTTTATAGATTTATTCTTGAAAACATACCGTGAAGTTAATACGTATAATGAAGTAGTTCCTATCAGCCAATCAAACCTAGAATGACCGAGAGATGATAATATGTGCGCACTGCAAAGGTGTGTGGCAAATACATACACGCTTGAACTTCTTTAACACCAGGCGTTGTTTAGGATTAAGCAGTGATTGATTAAGCTATTTTTTATATGTCATGCTTTCTACACACGTAGGAATATAATCGATATTACATGTAGCATACAAACGCTGTAGCCATTGTTCAACCCCACCGGACGCAATTATCCGAGCTTGTCAAATAATCAAAAATCAACCTTTGGTATTGGTCTGACTATTTGATCTTCTTGGAGCTGGGGCTGGGCTGGGATTTTATCGCAAAATATATATTCTGCTTCAGACAGTTAAAACAAACATTACATTGTTGCAAAGTGTTTTTCTTAAAAAAACATGTCAGGTCATATATTTTATCAAAATGGAGAAGCGATATTTTAACTTGTTCGACTGGTAATCACTATCAATTTGTTAAATAACTTCCTTCTCTCAGCAAATATATCTGTCCCCAAGAGCGATTTCTTTAAGATACATAACTACATATTTAAATCTTCCTGTTGAAACAAGCCGTTGGCATGGTATCTCCTGAGAACATAGAACTTGTACATTATGTGAATCACTAGTTTTTGCCGACAATTCCAGGATATTTCGCTGTGAGGTATTCAAAGAAGACAGAAATTTGCACATATCTAAGAAGTACTTATGTTGGCAAAATTTGTTCCCTTTCCAACGCATATTTTGTATGCAATTTGAAATAAGGGACAAAACCCCTTCCATATCCAATAGAAATCCCTACATAAAGCAGAGTTCATTGTACGATTCCGACTATATTATGAGCATGTGTTTATGAATCACTATCAAATATTACAAGGTGTTCGCGAAAGGTGAGCATATCCTGCCGCACTGGTGGCACACGTTACAAACACATGAAAAAGGAAAGTCAGGTGTTCTCCTAAAAACAACAGCACGGGAACATATGGTACAAGTCAAAATAAGGAATAACATCGAACATAATTTTTGTCACTGATGCGTCAAATTTGGAAATGTCCTCCACATGTCTACCATAAAAGGTTTTGAAAGCTTTACTGAGACCTTGAATGTTGTAACCTTGATGAAACAACTTCTGAGCAAGAGTTGTAGGACGCTCTTTGAAATCTTGTTAGAAAGAGCATGCTCGATTGAATCCCAAAAGTGGTGAAATGTGAACACCAAAGGCTGGAGCTGCTCGACATGAATGGTAAGTTGACTATTGGAAAGTTGAAGTCGTCCCTCGTCTTGTGGAGAGTGTTTTGTCACTCTGAATCTTTATGCATAGATCTGAATGTGAAACAGATGTTTATTTGTTTGTTGTTTAACGCCTCACTCAGCAATATTAGACGGTCTCACTGGTCTCCTTTATTTCGAGTTCAGGTGGGTGAATCAGTGGAAGGGAATTGGCTATTGGATTGTTATTGAACGATATAAGATCATCGATATACCCTTATAACTTAAGTTAAACTTCTGGGCCAAATAACTTTGTTTTCACTGCCAATCCAAAAAAAATTAAGATTCATATGCATCAAGAAACAGATCCGCAGGACGGGGGCCACAATTGGTGCCAAATGGTACGTAGTTATCAATGAGGAAGTCCAGCATTTCACATATTGTTTTCTCAGACGACATTTGCGTTCATTTTTCACAAATTGTCCTGAACCTCTGAATATAGATACGTAACTGTGTTCACCACATTTTTTAAGAAAAGCCCAATGGATAAAGGGATGAAGTTTCCCTTAAGTTTGTCATATTGGGATAGTGTTGTAGAGAGTTGAAAAATCAAATGTTTTGACAGAATTGAACTTGGTATTTTTTCTGAGATTGCAAAAGTTTAATTCAACTTGTCTCAAATACTTTCTGTTAATATAAAGAAAGTCCTACCTTGATTGTATTAAGGATTATGGTTACTTTTTGAGACAGGGATTTGGTGGTACATTTGCTAGACCCAGCAACATATCTCTCTTCGTACGGATTTCTTTTGAGCTTTGGAAAAGTACAAAAGAGCAATGGACAAATGAAATCTTTATGTTCGTTAATATGAATTATAAACTCGAAAATACGATCTACGAAGTGTTGCCATCTTGTTATCACTATTATATATGAAATATGTACTATTCTCTTATACCACAAGTGGTGTTTTATGGAGAAGTAGCAAGTTGTGAAGTCATTTCAAGTTTAGTAAACGAATAATTGATAATAACAAAAAAAAATTACATGGAATGTCTTCTCAGCATTACTTTCAACATATATTGATTCATTTAGACGAGGGAATGCAAGACAATTTCAATAACCAGTGAGCATTCAGATCAATAGCCACACTAAATGACTTCATTAAGATCAGGTTATTTCAAACAAATAATGATCGATCTGTGCCAAATCTAACTGTTTACATGTTAGGTATAAACACTAACAGGTCCATAGTTACAAGTGACTTGCTCCAAGACATTAACTCAACATAGGACAGTTGGTACTTGATAATTATAATAAAAGTGTAGACACACATTGTTGATGTTAGGAGTATAGCTAAATTGAACCGTACTGATTAATAGTCATAGTTAAATGTAACGAGAAGGTCACAGGAAAACGCTTTTGTACTTTACTTGTCAACAGACATATTTCCAGATCATAATTGTGAAAAATATAAAGGAGTTCATACAAGATTTCAGAGAAGTAGAATGTCCATCACACTGTGATGGCGGCACTACTTACGTAGGGTCAGAAATGCAGTAGCAGTCTCGTTGTGAATAATTAACTGCAGATTCATATTTTCTGCAGCATTTCTATGTGGCCGACATTATTAAGACGTTTGTGTTTTGTTTTGTTTGTTTGTTGTTTGACGCCGCACAATATTCCATCCATATGACCGCGGACCACCCGATCACGTTAGTCGCCTCTTACGACTAGCATGGGTTGCTAAAGACCAATTCTAACACGGAATCTTCACGGGACCAAACCGTTTGTATTTGCTTTGTCTGTATTTGCCTTGTATTATCCTATATGGTTGGCTTGTATTCTTAGGGTGACCTGAAATAATACGAAAAAATCACTTATCTAAAACCCCAACATGCGGCCTTGCAGTTTGTCAAAAAGTCATGTTGTGTTTTCAAGAATTTGACTGCTCTCGTTACTCCGGCCCTCTCTCCCTTTTGTTTGAAATATCACGAAGTGTTTGGAGACCTAGACGTCTCACAAATATTGTCTAAATGGTCCTCGTGCTCGTTTCAGGATTTCTGTTCATAAATTTATTTAAACAGATTACTCGAGCTTTTCTAAGTTTTTGCTAACATCTAATTATTTATTTCAGTTGCTCTATGAACTTTATTCTTTTATTCCAGACAAGGTTTATTTAGTATGGTAATGTCAGTTGTTTTAGTTCACGATAGAAACGAAACATTTTAATCTTATTTTTGTTGTTGAAAATCTTCCTAGACTCACCCATGCGCAGATGAACCCTGTGGAGATGACCACGTGTGTGTCCCTGTCACCAAATCTACCAACTATGTATGTGTACACGTCGACACACACACAAACCAAGCACCTGCGACTGGAATAACGACCGGTACTGCACCTACTGCTGCAACAACTTCTGTACAGGATACAACACCGGCGTTGACAACAACACTGACACCAACGACGACACCTACACAAACAACATCCACACCGACTTCGACACTTGCACCGACAACAACACCCTTACCAACTACAACGGCAGCACCATCTACTACAACACCTGCACCAACTACAACAGCATCACCCACTACTACAACACCCGTCCCAACTACAACTCCGGCTCCGACTACAACACCTACACCAGAGACCACACCAGCACCGACTACCACGACATCTGTACCAACTACAACAGCAGCACCAACAACTACAACACCTGCACCAACTACAACATCCGTCCCAACTACAACACCAGCTCCGACTACAACACCTACACCAACGACGACACCAGCACCGACTACCACAACAGCTGTACCAACAACGACTACACCAACAACTACTACCCGTAAGTACAGAGTAAACCCTTGAAATAGGTTCCATAGGAATTAGGTTATCTGGTGCTCTGGGCAGTTGCTGGTCATGTCACAAATGACTTCCGTTGGCATTCCGGGGCAGACGAATTCCCAGTAGCTCGAACTAGCCGAGGATTCAAGACATTGACATCGTACAGTTCTTTAAGACCATTATTGGTGTCCCCCACAGTGATATGGCTCGAATGGTCAAAAACATCAAAACATGATGTGATGTTATCAGTTAGCCCGACTACCCATTCAGTTTGTCACTTACCAACTTTGTTTCAGGTTTCTCAGCCGATGAATTGGTCCTACCTGCCTAATTAAACTGCAACATTATTACCTCATGTTCTTTAACCTTTGGCTTTGGTATCTACAGCAATTATGTCGTAAAGAAACGTTCTCTGATATTTTCATTTAAATTGTTCCAGGCAATGAAGTGCGGCTGTTAAGCAGGACGTACGAAACCCTTGGCTTAATAACTGTTCTTTTCACCCAGATGATGGCACGTGCGTTGATAACAGTGACTGCAGTTCCCTTCCCTTCACAGAGTGTTCAAACAGCCTCTGCGCATGCACCGTGGGAAGTGACATGGATGAATCCACTGGCATATGCAGATCATTAGCAGGTATATTGACATATCTTTTGATAGTAAGAGAGCACAATCAATGTGAATATCGCTTCAGTAGTACATATATTGAAATAATTAGGTAAATATTGAACACTTTGACATTCTAAAGATAACATGACACGGATTGCTGTCGAAACTATACTGAACTGCAAAAGAAACGTCACCATGGATAGATATATGAGGAACCTTATTTGTCCAAACGATGTAAACATACTTTGAGACATATTAAAAAGATGAAACTTGGAAAAAACTGATCATCAAGGTTGAAATTAAAGTGTCAAATGTTCTTGTGTTCGTGTGGTCTCAAGACTTGATCAATGTACCGAGCTGCTGTGACACCATTGCCTCTCTCTGGACCGATGTTCTAGAAGATCACAGGGTCGACCCTCTGTGCAAGACCAATTCCACCCTACACCATGATGCTCGGACCACCCCACGAGTCTCTGACAAAAACACAAGCATCCGAATAACGTTCCCCACTGCGTCGCCAGACTCTCTCTCTCTCTCTCTCTCTCTGCCATCAGCTGTTGAGATACAGTAACGGCTCTCGTCTGAGAAGAGAACTCTTATCCACTGCTAGTGGTGCCAAGGTGGGTGCTGTGTTGCCCACTGAAGACGGTCCCGGCGATGACGTGGTGTCAGAATGGGTCCTCGGTGTGGCCTGTGACAGTGGAGGTGTCTGCTCGTCAATCGTCGACTCACGATGTCCGCACTAATGTGTCGCTGGTGTGTCCCCATTGTCTGGCGAGCAGTTTCTGCAGCAGTAGCAAAGCGATCTTGAAGATGCTGTCGCACAACCTGACGATCCTGACGTCGGGTGGTGACCCTTGGTATTCCACTACGTGGTCGGTCATCTGTATTGCCTGTATATTGTCCTTGAAATGCATTGGACATTAAATGCGTTGGCTAATTGTCGGGTGGTTTGTCCAGCTTGCAATCGTCAAAGGGTCTGGTGCCGCTCATTTCTTTTAAATCTTGGCATGTGGTAGCAATTCAATAACGAATCAATGTCATCCGATCTGGGTGGATTTTTAGAGGGCAAGAAATGGGGGAACGCATGTTTCAATTTGCAAGGAACTCACGGAATTCACGTGCATCGGGTTACCATGGCCGTTGCCGTGATGCGTTTGGGCGATCGGTTTTATTGTCATCATATTTCTTTATCATCAAATTTCATTTTTCCGGACAAGGTAATGTTAAATTTTAGAAACTTTGACAAAAATTACCCAGATATTTAAAAAGGAAAACTTTTCATGCAATGCTACTTGGGGTGACGTTTCTTTTGCGGTTCAGTGTATTTGACTATTTCATAAGATTTCTCTCATCAAACTAAAATGGGTCCTAAGATGAAACAAACTTAAAAATATAAATGACGGAGAACCGAACAGAAAGCATTTGAACCTATTTGAGGTCCTCCTTGAAGCGTTTCTGCCTTTTTATATATGTTGCGCCTAGCTCAGCTGTTCAGTGGCGCTTTGAAAGCATTGGCAGTTGAGCTTCATGTTTGTATATAGGAATCAGTTAGGTAGCTTGTCTCTCTCTCGAACTGTCCCTTACGTGAAGACTAGAGGTTTACCCTTTGTCCCTTGTGGAATTGGTAGCCAGTTTCTTAAGTAACGGTGAAATGTAATTTTGTAAGTTGGTCCTTGTTATTCTTGCTGCTCTGTTTTGTACTCTTTTGAGATGGTTGATTGAACAGGAACTATTTGGCAATGAATTACAGTAGTCCAGTCTTGATGAGACATACGAGTGGATCAATAGGTTAGCGGTCTCTGGGACAAGATACTTTCGAATTTTCCCTATATTCCGCATATGAAAGTTAGCTGCCCCTGAGATTTTTAGAGCTTGTTGCTTTGATACATCACTGGCAACAAGTTTTCTTATTGGTGTAAAATGTGAAAAACGTAACATTGGATTTGAAAGGTGAAGATGAACATGTTTTACTGATCAGCTGGTACTCACAGCACCAGTCGTCTCCACCGGTTACCACCTTATACCCCGATCCGCCAGTGACACTGGACCTAAGCCAATAACAACGGATGCGCGCGTACAATCTCACACAGCCACCACACGTCCACTTGCATCAGTTCAATAAAAATGAGAACAACAGAGAACATTAATAATCAATTTACTTTCAAAGACAGAATTGATGCATTTATCTTTGTATGTATCTTGAGAATGAGGCCAAATACTGTAAACCAAAAAGGTTGGTCGGTTGGTTGGTTGTTTAACATCGCACTCAGTAATATTCCAGCTATATGACGGCGGTCTGTAAATAATCGAGTCTGGACCAGACAATCCAGTCATTAATATCATGAGCATCGATCCACGCAATCGGGATCCATGACATGCATCAACCAAGTCAGCGAGCCAGACCACCCGATCCCGTTAGTCGCCTTTTACGACAAGCATAGTCGCCTTTACGGCAAGCACAGGTTGCTGAAGACCTATTCTAACCCGGATCTTCATGGGGCTAAACCAAAAAGGAGATATCGAAAAACATATACTTTGTGTCAGAAACGAAATTGTTGCAATCTAGAAATATGCAGAAATACTACCCAAAGAAGTAATAGAATACCCGATTTTTCCATACTACTGTAGTTAATCTGTCATACCATGACATGACAGAATCGGGTGCTCTCTAACTTCTTTTGAGTAGTATAATGCCACTGAATGTGAAGTCTGATCGCAGAAAACAACATCCACGCCCTCCAGGTGCAGTGGGTGACGTTTGATAAACAGATTGTGGTTCAGTGTTTTCATGTGTAGTTCATTTGCACGTTGGATTAATACAACTGTGTTGTTTTAATAATTTGTAATCATTACAGAGTGCTCGTCCTTTGGATCTACCTTCACCAGCATCACGGATAATGCCATCACCGATCATAATCTTCAGACCCATACATCGAAGACGTCAGCACAATGTGAACAATTGTGTCTAGACGCCTCATTCGTATGTAAATCGTTTGAAATGTTTTTCAATACCTGTTTCTTGCAGGAAGTCTCATGGTATGATGTTACAGGAAGTGAACGTGGATATAAGAAATATGTCAATCACAGCCAACGCAGATGTAATTGGTGAGCTACGGTATGAATTTGAGGACCATTCTATGCTACAGGAGTAACAATCCCAAAGCGCAACAGCTTGTCTATATATCGGTGCTTGTCCAGCACACAGAAGTAGTGTAAGGCCTTATGATTCCAATTTATTGTGTTCATAGTTTGGTGCTGGTATTATAATAATTATAAACCATTTTACTTGGAATTTTTCCGAAGTAAATAATTTGGTCCAGATATAACAGGGAAGAAATTAATGCATCCTCAAGTTTAACCACAGCCCCAAAAATCTATTTGCAGGCCATATTGGATGTCCTGTGTTAATATGCCTGTGAATACAAATCTTTGAAAATTGTTTAGTTCGTGGGTTTTGTCTAAAAAGTATTACATCCTTGGTCCCTTGAGCAGCATAAACAATTTCACTTACACATCACATACATAAAGAAGCGAGATTAAGTCATTCAGTAGTGGTCTGCGTCTCTTCTTGTAACAGCAGGTAACATTGAAACGTTGAACTAAAGGAGTTTGATAAGCATCGGCCTCGGAATCCTTACATAGATATTTTGGTTAACACCTGGTTTAACCATCGTTTTACTTTGTCGATCCGCTGACTGTCAGTTCGAATCACTTATCAATATAATACAGTGGGTTTCATCTCTTGTGTAGCCCCTTCAATGATTTAGTGTGCACTGTATAACACGTTTGAATTTTATACTACATGTAAGTATGTACCACAAATATTTTTTGAATATGGTTAATTGATGTATGTCATTATTCCTGTTTTGATTTCCTAATGTCCTGCGTACTGTCGGTGTTGTTTCAAATATCAGACTGTTGTCGGGGGCGCTGCAATTCACTGTGCAGAGTTGCGTCCCTTAGATATGCCTGAAACATATGGCCAGCTTCGCCCTGATTAAGTTTCTAGGTTTGGCAGCAATATGCCGATGCTCGGGGTTTCAGCATTGCGGTAAACGTATTAGACCCGAATCACTTCGGGCGTTCCAACACACCAAGCTGTGATGCCATGATGTAGGTAATCATGCAAATCTGTGTTCACAACTGTGCTCAACCAACTTACTCACTTACGTCTGCTAGATTCTTATGAATATTGATATCATCTTTGACATTACTTATTTGTACCTACATTTTGTTTAGCTTACTTTGTTACTATTACCACGTCGCTATATAAGTGCAATAATCTTGGACGCGACGTTAAACCCCATTTCACCTCACCTCACCTTGTTACTATAATTACATGTGAAATATGTGTCAAGCTGCTAATATTTTCTATGGATTAACACGCACTGTTAATATTTACATTTCAATATATGTCAAATTGCTTATACATTTCTTCAATAGTTGAACACGCCGTTATAATTCATTACTAACACAAAATGATGTCAATAAAACTCATACAATCTTCAAACTGTTGTTTTTTTTCGTTATTTTTCTTAATGAATATTGATATCATCTTTGACATTACTTATTTGTACCTACATTTTGTTTAGCTTACTTTGTTACTATTACCACGTCGCTATATAAGTGCAATAATCTTGGACGCGACGTTAAACCCCATTTCACCTCACCTCACCTTGTTACTATAATTACATGTGAAATATGTGTCAAGCTGCTAATATTTTCTATGGATGAACACGCACTGTTAATATTTACATTTCAATATATGTCAAATTGCTTATACATTTCTTCAATAGTTGAACACGCCGTTATAATTCATTACTAACACAAAGTGATGTCAATAAAACTCATACAACCTTCAAACTGTTGTTTTGTTTCGTTATGATACTACTACTAAATGTAAACTGCCGGGGAAAAGAAAGTATACACCTCTGTTTGATGGTGGCTAAAAATGATACTAACAAGAAATGATTATCGTATGGTGATGTATTGATTCGGGTATCCTGGTTCTGTTTTCGACCTTAAGTTTGCAGAGTTTCGGCCACGGTTTGGTAACATTTTGAATGTGTTGGTCAAATCCAAATTTGAAGTGTATACTTTATTGTGCCCGGCAGTTTGGAAACTGCTATAAAATTGAACCCAGATATTTTCGTTGTTTCCTATACCAATCAAACATAAGAGAATAAAAGCGACAAAACCCTTCCCAAAGTCGAGAGTCAACCTCTTCGGTTTATATTAACAGAGAAATTGGCCTGTAAACTAGTTGACTGATATATAGAGAGTAACCTACGAACAACAAGGATAAACGGATTATCTGTCCCTTTGGGAATTAATGTTGAGCGTTCCTCGTCAAGGATAGGAATTTATAAATTAATTGATTTGGAGCAGATAATCACCCATAATCTTTATATTACCAATAGTATTTTTTGGTGAGAAAATGTAGAAACGACGTCACTAAAATCGTCATCTTCAATTATTTGCGACAATGCGCTCATATCTCCTTACGTTCCTGTGGTCATAACATAAATATGCTGTCTTCGCAAAACGTTGTTGGTTGGTTTGTTGTTTAACGTCGCACTCAGCAATATTCCAACTATATGCCGATGGTCTGTAAATAATCGAGTCTGGACCAGACAATCCAGGGATTAATATCATGAACATCGATCCACACAATTGGGATCGATGACATGCATCAACCAAGACAGCAAGCCTGACTACCCGATTCCGTTAGTCGCAGTTTTACAAGCATGGTCGCTTTTACGGCAAGCATGGGTTATTGAAGACCTATTCTACCCCGGATCTTCACCGGTCGACAACAATGTTACAGTTAATATAAGGCTCAGAGAGAATTACTGATAAATAATGTCACCTATATCATACACTTTCGCTTGTGGGTAATATAAAAACTCAACTTAGTGATATAAAGAATAATTAACTCGAAACTCGGAATTACGGATAATCTGTATCGAGTAAATCAGTGGCGTCATTCCCGGGTCATTAGCGAGGGACTTAAAACATGAATGTTGTGAGGATATTAAATACTGTTTTATAAAGACGTTTCGTTTTGTGTTATCTTCTCACGGGTGAGTAGTGAAATATAATAATGTGAGTGCCAGGATCCGATATTTATGGGGTAGAATTCTGAAATCGTCTTGATTATTATCCTTGGGTGAGGTTTACCGTCGCGTCCAAGATTATTGCACTTATATAGCGACGTGCATGTACGTGTATGTGTTTGTGTGGCTGCTTGTATTAGTCCGGACTGATGCCGATTTATAGTGCTAGCTCACTGAGGTACCATGCCGCAGTTGAACATTAATAACCCCGTCAGACACAGTATACTGACTCCGATCCGACCAGCCCCTTAATGCCGAGCGCCAGACAGGGTAACAACAAGTACCATCTTTTAACGTCTTTTGCTATGACGCGGCCGGGGATCGAACCCCGGACCTAAAGCTCTCCGGGCGGACGCTCTACCACTAGACCACGGAGGCGGTCTATTATCCTTGGTGTATAAGCATAGACTCACACTCTTGGGTTTCACCAAGGTTTTAAAGGGGTACGGGTGACCAAGTCGTTGATAGCGTCTTCAGTCATTCCGCTGTCGTGGATTTTTCCAAAGCGGTTAACGTCTCCGACCTTCGTTCGTTAAGAAAACACGGTGTGTGGGAACTGAAGTTCTGTTACAACATTCCTTAATCCCAACAAACTCACACACACACACACTTACCAGTAGTGACTTCCCAGATGCTAATTTGACCACGTTGATGATGATGGTGACGCCAATTGATTGGCCTTCGAATTTGAGCTGAAGTGATTCGGCATTTAACGCTGATGGTATCCTTATTGACGCCGTCTTAAAATGGCGTCGTGCACCATTGTGTTACGTTGCGTAAAAGATGCAATTCGCGTCCGTTCATCACTATCTGGTAATAAAGAAATTGATTTTATGTCTAAAGTGCAGTGATTTAGTTGATGACAATAAAATAGAAATCTTTTAATGCAATCTTTGTATATGTTTGCTGTTTACGCATAAAGTTTAAACATATACTCGACAGTCAAGTTTCTGTTCATATTTCACAAACAGTGGAACCCTAAAATATAATTCCTGATTATAACGTACATGTATCATCGTTACGTGACGTCTATTAGTATTCATACAGACGTACCCTGCCGTATCTGTCCCCTGCGCGTTATTTTCTGGCATTAACGTTTTATATTTTCAGGAGTAATGTGGTGTACACATGTGGACAAGGTATATTTTGTTCTATACTGAACGACAAAAGTTCCCGTGACACCAATATGTTCAGTGTATTTTTCAAACAAGTAAAGTTTGGTTTACAATATCGTTGTACATATATTGAATCAAGTCACAAAAACGCAACTGCTACAGAAGAGCATGCAAAAGTTGACTTTTATGCAAGCCCCATGTATTTTTCACTAATCAGGAATGGGTATAAAAACATGTGCTTTAACGGGATTCCATATGTATTGTTTAGCATCGTGCTGACAACAACCACTCAGAAAAACAACAAAATTACACAAATTTTCAACATTACGAAATGCCATGCCTGTCCGAAAATGAGCGTCTGCGAGCTTGTGGTATGCTTGAAACAGGATCGAGTCAACGTGATGTTGCAAGACAATTTAACGTCCACAGAAACACCATTTGGTGTTTATGGCAACGTTGGCAACAGACGAATGCAGTCAGAGACCATCCTCGGAGTAGCAGGCCACACCAAACAAATAATTGACAAGACAACTGGATTCGAACAACACACTTACGAAATCGAAGTATCCCTGGCCTTCAACGAAGATCTTCACAAACCGTACGTCGTCGCCTCAGATGTGCAGGGATTGTCGCCAGAAGACCCGCCAGACGCTCCATTTTGACAGGAAACCACCGTCAAGCACGTCCACAGTGGTGTAGACAGCGTCTACGCTGGACGGCCATGCAGTGGGGACAAGTTCTATTCGATGACGAGTCTCGTTTTCACCTCAGCCACGGCGATGGACGGATTCGAGTGTACCGACTTCGAGGTGATCGTTACGTCAATCATTGTGTCATGGAAGAAGATCGGTTCGGGGGCGGCAGCGTTATGGTATGGGTTGGGATTACAGCAAGACAGAGGACCCGTTTGATAGTGGTAGAGGGAAATCTCAATGGATAGCGGTACCGCGACGAGATCATCTGCCCTTTAGTTCTACTGTTTTTAAATCGTCGTGGCCGAGGCATTACCTTTCAACATGACAACGTCCGGCCTTATATTACTCGATTTGTTCAGGATTCTCTTCAACGAAACAACGTGAATGTTATCACCTGGCCGGCTCGCTCCCCTGATCTCTCACCAATCGAGCACATGTGGGATGAGATGGATCGGCGCCTTCGACGTCAACCACGTGTTCCACAGACACTCAAGGAACTTCGAACACATGCTCCAACAGATATGGACAGATATCCCACAGGTCTTTGTGCGGCGCCTGGTCCATTCCATGAGACGAAGATGTGTTGCTTGCATCGCAACCAGAGGTGGACACACACGCTATTGATTTGTTAATTGACATTTTGGCATGTTCACCTTTCTTATGAAATCACGCATTTTATGAAGTCAGTATGGCATATTTAACCATTTGAACACTTACAGGAGTCTTTTATCTGTTGCAAACCGAAATTGTTTCAGGGACTTTTGTTGTTCAGTATATTTGACTAGAATTATTTGTATAAAAGTTGCTAATTTTGACAGCCTTTAGGGATCTCTGCCCATGGCCTACAGGCACCTATTTGACCGCACCTCTGAAAATCACATATTTGATTTGATACATGACAAAAACCTATTTGACTTGATAGATTACAATTTAAGATTTGATGTTAATGCGATGTCACATCTTATCGCATTCATCTACTGTGTGTGGGCATGGGTGGCCCAGTCGTCTGAGGCGCCGCGATTCGCTGTGCAGAGTTGTGTCCCTTGGGTACACCAGGAACCTATGATTGTGGGTTTGAATCCCGGTTCCCCTCGATTATGTTTCTAGGTTTGTCAGTACCATGCCCGTTCTCGTGGGTTTCACCGAAGCGGTAAACGTCTGAGACCTGCATCACTTCGGGCTTTCCTCCCACATTAAGCTGACACGCTGCGATATAGTAACTAGAATACTGTTAAAAGGGGCGTTTAACCCACTCATTTACAGTGCAGGTACACGATTATATTCCCAGCTTATGTGTGTATATATACTGAACAAAGAATTATGATCATTAATAATGTGGTGGACATTTGTAATTAAATTGTATGTTCAGTTTTCACAACGAAAACATATCCCCAATATATTCATGATCAGGTCATGATTGAGTCAGTGTAAACAAATTTTCTTTGATAAAGGACTTCTATCGTATCTTATCATCTTTGTACAGATGCACTTCTACAGAACATAAGAAACTAACCCTTATCCCGTGTAATAATGGCAGAAGTAGAGCTGGCTGCAGCGCCAACACTGTGGAAGCCATACAACACCGATCAAGCGGCTACATTTAGGTTCTAATTACACCATTATCAACAACAGGATATGCCTAATATGTCTATTTTATACCATTGGGTAAAAGAACCAGGCTGACAGTCAGTAAATTGGAATAAACGCCGCTTTGAAAATATTATCTCACTTATCAACAGCGCTTCAGCTTAAAGTGGGAGCAGAGGTCAAACTGGTGTGGCGAAATACTAGAACACCGGTACGGTGTTGACAAACCAAATAACATAGTTGGCCTAATTATAAATCGAACATTCGAGTCCTGGCATACCTAAGGGAGGCAACTCAACATCCGTTGACTTGTTTGATTTGTTTTTTGTTTAACGCCGCATTCATCACTATCCAAACTCTGTGACGGTACATCGAGACGGGCTCTGACAAACCAGTGAGTGTTATTATGAGCACGATGGGTTTGATAACACGCACTAAATCAAGCATGACCCTGATAACTTTTTCCATTTAAGTCGCTCTAACCACAAGCATATTCTGTTGCTGACCTATATGCTCCGTCGGAATCGGCAAGGCGTCTGTTATGTTAAATGAGCCGGTACGTGAGTCATATTGCGCGCTGATGTATGCAGTGTCATGTCATGGCTGTGAACACATAACATACAGATACATTTGGAGTCAACAGGATGTCACAACTCATCACACAACTCATCTTCCCAAGGCAAGGGCGTAAGCTCCCTTGCCTCGGGAAGCTGCACACAACCTACATTTATTTTGTAATACTTTTTCCCACCGAGTCTAACGGATTTCATTTATGGCAAAAAATTAAACTAATTAAGGAAGGAAACCGTAATGTTTATAATGCCCGACCGATGATACTTTCCAGAGATCACCTGATCGGTACGACCAACCTCAACTGAAACATTTCAATAGACAAACCCCATTAGTCCGGATGATTTTGTTTTGTATTTCGGTCATTATGGTGTTTACCGTTCACACAACACCGTCATCATCTTGCTTGTCACAACCACTTTTTCACTGGATATGATTACATATCATCTTGTGTGTCCTAACAACGCGTGTTGATATATTTGATACCAAGAGACACTCGATGAGATTATATGTATAATAAAAAGAATATTGATATAAAAGAATATTTTGAAGACACTTTCAACGACATCTGCATCACCATTATTCTCTTTATTGTGGGCTCCTTCACTGGTACTTTAGTGACCCTGGCATTTCGAACAAAAGTAATAGAGCAGATGCAACCATATCGTGTCATCTCTGAAACTGGCTAACAGCAGCTGGATATAAGGCTGTTACATTCAATAGCAGTACCAGGATTCGATGATCGTGGTTTCGAATACCAGTTTCACCCTTATCCCTGGTACAATTCCACGAATGCTGATAAATTCCTATAGAATTCCAACATATTATCTTGAATTTATTTATTCAAATCGGTGCATACAGAATGCTTACAGATTATCATAACATAATTTATGTAATTTCAGTGCATATACAATGCTTACAGATTATCATAAGATACTTTTTGTATCTCCAGTGCATATTAAATGCTCACAGATTATCATCAACATCGCCGAACGGTACACTATCACACTATTTCGATATAGTACATCTTGGTGACTTCGCCTTCCCCGTTCGACGCGCTAACGTAATAGGCTCCCTCCAAACTATCTGTAATGTTCTTGAACCGGAACAAGGTTTGGGTACGGTAACGGGTTCCGGTGGTGATAGTCTCCACTTCCTGCTCCGTAATCTCGCGACAATCTCGGAATAGCTTCAGAACCGGTTTAGGATAGCCCATGGCATCCGCATGGGTGTGAGGCCATCTCGAATTAATGTATTCTGGATTCCTTTCGAGTTCACTAAAAACAAAACTCACACTGCTCTGAAAAGGAGAAACGTGTCTTCGATTCTTCAGATATACCCAGTGCCTGAGTTTGATGCTATTAAGAAGGTTATATGCAGAGTCAACTCTTAATGCGACCACGAGTCTTATCTCTCCTTCCGTGTAGGGGAAGGATGTGTTAATACGCGCCAATGTATGCTCTATAGTCGACGCGCGTGTGATGTTCAGAGCCGGTAAGATAAATGAGTTTCTCCTAAAAGACCGGTGGCTTTCTGATTTAGAAGAATGTATGCGAGTTTCAGTTGGAGGGAGCGATTTATAATCAAACGAGGATAGTATTCCGACAGTGTAATCCATTTCGAGCGACCCAAGAGTCTCGGACTCAAGAGACAGATCAATGTCAACAAGTTCGCCTTTGTCAAAAGTGATGAGACCATCGGGCTGAGATCTGAACACCAAAGGGTTGATGGTGTTTTGTTCTAATGAGCCGTTTAGAATGACTTCCTTGTTAAATATCAGTTCTATTTGGTAGCTGTCTCCATAGATGAAGGTCTGGATGTTAATTGCATAATCTTCCATGAACAAATGAAGCATTGCTTGCCCTTCCGATCCAGTGAAGTTATTGGTTGTGTTGTCAAAATCTATAAATCATAAGAAGCAATGAATGTTACATTACTCGCGGAAAAGATGTGACTCGTAGGGTTTAATCGTTCGAGCCAAATAATGCCGTTTTATATCAATTCATTACAAAGTCTCGAGACAGGAAGATGAACGAAATTTAAATTTAGTATCCAAAACTGGCTCACATTGGAAATGCTTTCCGGATCACCCATTGGTCGATTGGCCTACGTTGGGTTTTAGGTTTAAATATTGGGGTTGAGGTTTCAACGTTGGGGTTGAGGTTTAAATGTTGGGGTTGAAGTTTAAAGTGCAAGTCTCATGGGTATATAAACAGATTTTGGCAGATCGTAACATCGCTTATGCAAATATCGTAATCAAAACATCGAAAGCAGCGCGTTAATAAGATCTATTTTCGCTATTTGTCCAGTGTATCAATGGCAAAGTCTGAATCGAAAACACAGCGGAGGCGGAGCCTTTATATACAGAGGTTGAATATATGGTCGTGCTGGAGGAAATAACCTTAAAAATTACACACTTGATAGCACAAGCTTAAGTGTTGTTTCTGTTTCTGTTTGTATTAACATCATTTCACATATTTACTGTACAAATACATTTTCCTATTCGGATAGGATTTCCAGTAGCCTTTTCTTGTACGAGGCAAGTTAATGGATCGGTTGGTCAGGCTCAGTGACCTGGTTCATATTGGTCAACGCATCCAGACGGCGTGTTAACTTGCTCATGATATCAATCACTGGTTTTCGTAAGCAAACAAAATTATACTTTCATACTTACAGCCGACAAAACTGCAGACCTTCCATAGCACGGTAGGTTGGTGTTCCGCTTCATAACTCACTGTAATGTGTCGCATGCTCCCCTCAGCGGACATCCGGACATCGGTCACTACCGGGACACTTCTACAAACAGACGCCTGGGGGTGACGAAGAAAATTCAGTGAGTCTTGTTTTACGCCGCATTAAACAATATTCAAACAGTTCCACGACAAGGGACACCAGGAAAAGGCGAAAGTTTTATTCACTACACTACGCCGGAGTCTTTCTGAAAAAACAAACCCCAACGAATTAAGTCATCAATCTCAAGGCACTTAGTAAATTGTTATGTTTGAATAACGTTAAGTCGAAACAATTTGGACTGTGAACCGAAACGGAAATATGACGCTTAAACCATGGCACCAGCCACACTATAGCAAATATGTACTCACTCTCATTCTCAACACAAACTTAAACACGTCCTTGCCCCATAATTAAAACACCTTACCTTCCCTTAATATGTTTAACGCAAGTAGATTTCGGTCATTCATATTGATCGTTCAGGACATAAACACGTGCTTTACAATATCATTGGCAAAAGTTTTACAAAAGCATTCTCTAGAGAAAATTTCAGCTGATCCATAGAATACAAGCCTTGCAATATTAGTTAAATGGTCATACTTCTCCACGGCCAGTTTCCAGAGATAGTGTTCATTACTTGATCTTATTCGTGACAGACTGAGTCTTGAATTAAGATGGACATATTATACATCATCTCGATGAGATTTCATAGCATCATTCACGGCCTTGGACCAGCATTTCTTATTAATAAATTGACAATTATTGACATAGTTAACAAGTGTATCACTTCTGTACAAGCTGTAGCATATTTTCTACTCCATACATTGCATGTAAAACTATCTGTACACATAAATTGACCCAGGCGAACTAGAAACAGTACTTTAAAAACACAGTTATACTTTGCATTACATAGCTTTCCTAAGAAGTCGAGTGCTCTTTTATCTATGTAATACTGTAGTGACATGATGCCGATAGCATCCAACACAACAATACTGGTAGTGCGCCTGTGTAGTCCCTGAACATTTTTACAAAATTGACGTTGTACAACTTCAAGCATTTCATACTCTTTAAGAGGAAGTTTACCCCATACGCTGCATCCATAGAGGGCACATGATAAGATTACCCTCTCCCAGATACATGCTGCAGATAAAGGATTCAGACCACCAAAGTACAACCCATTATTATGGTTAGTGTTGATGAGTACACATAATTTTTCACATGCAGATTTTGTACGTTCAAGTGATGATTTATCTGTACTAAGATATACACCTGCATATTTAATAGATTTCGTTTGTGGAACATGCATATCGCCAATTGATACATAAGTTGTTTGAACCTTATTGTTTGGGCATCCAAAGTATAGAACTGCACGCTTGCTTACGTTATATTTTAGCTGCCACATATGAGCATAGTTTTGAACGACACCAAGAAGATTTTGCAGGCCTTTAAAAACAAATATGGAAGGCTTCACGAATTTGCGTGCAAACGCTGCATAAACACTCTGGCCCAGCTCTGTCAGTTTAAGGTCCAGGCCACGCTACATTCCATTGTTTACGTTTTGAAAAAAAATTAAAATGTAATTCATATGCTCACGAGAAAGAATCTCTCAAATATACCTTATTTGTTGTAGAATCAGTTAACATAGATACGTTGTTGAGAATGTGCCGACCGACCAAAGTTTTGGTTTTCTGTTCTCGGTCATCAGAGCTATCGACTTTGAGGCGACTGAGGGCCAAGTCGACCGAGAGAAACTGGCTAACAGTTTGAACTACACGTGTTTGAATTTTGTATTAACAATAATTCTAAGTCATGTTTAATTCATTGTTGTACTATTATATATGAATCAAAATGTATATGTATCGCCAAAATTCATTATATTGCTCAAATTGTCGATGAATTCATGCTGCTCAAACGAACTATTTCGTATTCGCTGAATCTAAGTGTTGAGTGTAGACTATGTGTGATCATGTAAAATTCAACGAACACGCGTATGAATATTATGAAATGCGACGTCGCCACTGTTATAAGAGTAAACTTGACGATGGGTAACAAAAACAATACACTACTCGTGACAAGGATCATCTGTCCCTTGTGATATTAATGATGAAACAACATTAATTTCACTCGGGACAGGTAATCCGTCATTCCTCGTCACTCGTTAAATATTGACTATAGTCTTAAATGCTAAGTTTAGTCTGTGAATTTTCATAATAAGAATGTCTTACCGTCTGTAGGATAAGGAACAACGGCAGAACCAGTTCGAAGCGCACAACCGCCATGTTGAAATGGATTCATATAGCCTTTAAAGGTCAGCTACTTTGTCTAACATTAACCGGATGTACGTATTTTATAAACTCAAGCAGTAATTGCTTAATATATTAATATCCCTACTTGATAGGATAAAAAATATTCTGGGATGGGAAAGAGACATAAAGAGACTTTACATGGACAGTTTTGTCAACATTGAAAGGGACAACCTAGACGTTTTTAGCAACCTTAACATCCCCTCTTACATACTGGTATGATGGTAATTAAATCTGAACTCACATCAACGCTGTTCCGGAACGCCTGCAATACGAATGTCAAATTGAAGCGCCTTACTTTAACCGGGCCTCCATGCCCCCAAACGAGTGACAGCACATGTATGTGTCCTTTCCAAATCAAAACTTAATATTTTGTATATGCATACTACATTTCCCCATGACACCTTTTTCAACAATAAGCTGTTTCCCTTCATTGCAGAATTACGCCATTTAGAGACAACTTCACTCCATACACAAACCAAGAAATGTGGTTAGATGATGAGGAGATTCAAAACCCCTGCTCAATGCCAGACTATGTGGATATGTCTTTAGGCTTCCACAATCTCACCTACCTTTGAGATGTTTTAAGGCGGCCGCTGCACACAAAAGGTGACCTGGTATGACGCGCCAAAAATTTCCGATTATCCAATTAATCAAGCAGACCATTACCAACATACATATACATGTTGGTTGGTTTGTTGTTTTACGCCGCACTCACCAATATTCCACCTATTTGACGGCGGTCTGTAAATAATCGAGTCTGAGCCAGACAATCCAGTGATTAATTTCATGAGCATCGATCCCCGCAATTGGGATACGATGACATGCATCAACCAAGTCAGCGAGCCTGACCACCCTATCCCATCAGTCGCATCTTACGATAAGCATAGTCACCTTTTACGGGAAGTATGGGTCGCTGAAGACCATTCACGAGTTGAAAACACAGTAGGTTTATCTCCATTCTACAATGACCGGTTTGAGTTGGAACTCTTTGATATGTAACGTTTGCTTGACTGAGCAGGACACTCAATATATGAAAAGATGGGTTTACTTTCCCATACTTTTCCATATAATGCCAACATAAAATATATAACAGAAAACAAACATGTATAACAATGTTTCTAATTATTCAAGTGACCATCTTATGTTTAATTGTTAAATACTATCTCATTGAGATATGTCACTGAGAACTTCAATTTGATTATTCCTATGCCCCCTAGAGTCATAATGCACTCGACCAAGAGCTACTTCCGGCGAAGCCAAACAAATGTCGTCTGCGTGTTTATTCGACTGAAATTTTAAAAACATATCTGAAGACTATCTGAAGGGAAAGCACTAAGTGCAGATGCATATCAGTGCGCGGTAAAGTGTCCGCCAAACCAGCTGTTTCAGAGGAGATTTATCCTGGTTTGAAACCTCTGACTGACCAGTCAAATCGAGTATTTTTCAAATTCATGTTAAAATATCTTACCATCAAGTAAAAACCGATTACTTTAACAACTCTTTCGTCAAATTAAGGTATCAGCTACAATTCCCACTAATGGAATTTGATATTCAGATTACATCTCCCTCATTATTTTATTTCAACATATGTAACTTGCTTAGTCACAATACTTTAGCAACTGCCGATGTGACTATAAGTGACATATCCATTAATTTAGCGCGTGCTGAACTGAACTTCCGGTTTGGTCATTTTAGTCTCTTTTCGCGCATCGCCGTGCAGCCATTGAAGCAATCAGGTTCGTATGTAAATTTTGTGGAATGGTTAGCATCGTCATGGTTTCTTATACAAGTAAGCAATACACAGTTACTTTGATTTGTCCTAATAAAAATATAGAAATCCAGACAATCGTTTTGAACACTTATTACCCATCTGGATTCAGGGTTTTAAAAACCTCATCCTCAACGGATGGTCGGAAGAAGCTACCATTTGGATCCCGTCGACAGGCTAGTTGCCTTGGTGTCATCGTGTCAACAGCTCACATACATGAAGCTTGAATATTGTGGAGCAAACAAACAAAACGTTTGAAATAAGACACATAGAAGACCACACTCGCGGTTTATGATGAATATTGATGTGACATCCGAGGAGTTGAGGCGTTTCAGGTGCGTTCGCTTCTAATTACTTTTCCAGCAGAAAATTCAGATAGATGCACTAAGGGCATCGAACAGTTACACTTGGAGCCAAGGATCATTCTATTCAAGCGTACATGTTATTAGAACATGTTCATCTCGGAATTATTTGCTACCAGCTTTGAAGATATTTGTTAAAATATTGTCCCCCGCCACGAAGTGGATTGGGTGTTTTCTGTCCGTCACGTTTCGTTTCCGGAGCAGAACTTAAACAACCATGACACTATCTTTACCAAACTTGGCGCACAGATAGGTCTAGTTGGACTGGTGCTTTTTGGTAGTTTTGAATGTTTGAAAAAAATATTTTTGGTGTTTCAAATGCAACGACTTTGACTTAGACTGAAAGTGGCGGTAGTACTCGTTTCCGGTGCAGGTCTTAAAAACCGTACTATATTTTTGGCCTTGCAGACAACCGGACATGTCATATTGGCGGATGATATGAGTATTTTGTGCTTGTTAATTTTGTACCTTGTTAAGAAAGAACAACAGAGTACAATCATCAAAAGTGAATATTCTCACGCGTTGACGTTTTGAATTTACTCGTAACGACAAAGGCCCTGGATCGATCGATTCCCCACGTGCGCAATATGGAAGCCCTTTTGTGTGTCCTCTCTTTAATGAGCACAAAACCCTTCTAACCTATTGTGTAAACTTCAGAGACATCCCAGATCAGTGACAGTTCAAACGTTCAAAGACATTACAAATTAGGAATAACACACTTGTAAACAACGATTGATATCGGGCACGTAAAAGACAACGCTCTCGTTTAATAATAAATGTTAATGTGATCGTACTCCCTTGCCGCCGTCGTCAATCGAGATGATAAACATACAAGTAGTTCCAGGTGTGTTGTCCTGTCCTTAGATGTTTTATCTGTTCGTTGTTAAACGCCACACACAGCAATATTCGAGCTATGTGGCGGCAATCTGTAAACAATGGAGCCTGGATGAGACAATAATCCAGTGATTGAAATCATGAACATCAATATACGCAATTGGAAGGAGCGATTTATAAGTTCAGTCTCATATAGTTGCATAATATTTCACAGGTTTTGATATGGACTTGATGTAATCTCATAGAGATATACCCACAAAACATTCACTCAACTGAGTAAATGTGTAAAATAAACAGGGGTCTGTGACCTGAAAAATGGACAAACATGGGGAACGAGCAGCGAAAAAACACAAAAGCCATGATCCATCATGACATGAGTATATCAGCAGTGAAAGCATCTTCCCGAGGCAAGCGTGTCCACTAGCCCATTTCAAAGCCTAGTTTCTACCCTTGCCACATCAAGGCCATTTTTCTTAGCCCGACCCTGGCGCCCACCCCGCGTAGATCACGAATTGTGCCCCTTGACATGCAAATGCGATATCCTGTCAGATCACTGTTCTTATCGCGTCTAGCTTCACAAAATGGCGAAGACCTAGTCGATCGGGTAACGATAACATTCGCGATAACATCCCTGACACAAAAAACATAGGCAATCGTTGTGGTGTTTAAAAGATGAAATACATATACTGAACAACAAAAGTTTCTGTGAAATTGAATAAGATTTAATTCAAAGTTATGTTTTTTACCAATTCTGAAACAAATTTCAGTTTCCAACAGATAAAAGACTCCCGTGAGTGTTCAAATGGTTAAATTTGCCATACTGACTTCAGAAAATGCGTGATTTCATTAAAAAAAAAACACGACCATGCCAAAATGTCAATATACAAATCAATAGCGTCTGTGTCCACCTCTTGTTGCGATGCAAGCAACACATCTTCGTCTCATGGAATGGACCAGGCGTCGCACAAAGTCCTGTGGGATATCTGTCCATATCTGTAGGAGCATGTTTCGAAGTTCCTGGAGTGTCTGTGGAACACGTGGTTGACGTCGAAGGCGCCGGTCCATCTCATCCAAACATGTGCTCGATTGGTGAGAGATCAGGGGAGCGAGCCGGCGAGGGGATGACATTCACGTTGTTTTGTTGAAGAGAATCCTGAACAAGTCGAGCAATATGAAGCCGGACGTTGTCATGTTGAAAGGTAATGCCTTGGCCACGACGGTGCAAAAACGGTAGAACAACAGGGCCGATGATCTTGTCGCGCTGGCGCTGTCCATTGAGATTTCCCTCTACCACTATCAAACGGGTCCTCTGTCTTGCTGTAATCCCACCTCATATCATAACGCCCCCAAACCGTCCTTCTTCCATGACACAAGGATTTACGTAACGTTCACCTCGACGTCGGTACACTCGAATCCGTTCATAGCTGTAGAAACAGGTGAAAACGAGACTCGTCAGTGAATAGAACTGCATGGCCGTCCAGCGTAGACGCTGTCTGCACCACTGCTTGATGGTGGTTTCCTGTCAAAATGGAACGTCTGCCGACAATCCCTGCACATCTGAGGCGACGACGTACGGTTTGTGAAGATATTCGTCGAAGGCAAGGGATGCTTCTTGCAGTCCCTGTTGCTGGCTGGAATCGATTTCGTAGGTGTGTTGTTCGAATCCAGTTGTCTTGTCGGTTATTGGTTACGCGTGGCCTGCCACTCCAAAGATGGTCTCTGACTGCATTCGTCTGTTGCCAACGTTGCCATAAACACCAAATGGTGTACCGTTAGATGTTTTCAAGATCTTTTCATGTTTGTAATCAAGCAGCTCAGGTGATTTCATTTACTTCGCGAGGTAAGACCTATTACATTACCATAGAGATCTTGGTCAGATCGTCTTTTGTTTGAAGCAAATGCAAGTGATATGAGAGGTGGATTCTGATTGATCAGTAGGAGGGACATAGAAGGGACATAACACGTAATTACCATTGGTGGTGAACCACGAAATTCCAGCGTAGTTCGTAGTTCGGCAAGGGTGGAAAATTGACTTGTGCAGTCAGTTAACTCCTTTGCCCCGGGAAGATGCATGGGCCACTCTGGTGATTTTCACCTCGGAATTCCATTTTTGTTATAGGCTTGAAATTAATTTGGTAAGCTGATGTAGCTATTCATGTCATATATGCTGGAGTAAACCATACGTTTTGTGTTTCCATCCATTGGATATCCAGTGCAATTAAACGCTGTTCTTGTTGGCACAGGATCGTGGGTGAGGAGCAGGGGCGATGACTAATTCCTTTCACCATGCCACAAGTATTTGGTTCAAATCAGAATTAAAAGATAGTTTTGAAATAGACCGGTAAAATTTAATTGTTTTTCCAAACGATGATTCCTTGGTGCGTTTCCTGGTGGTCAAAGCTTCTGATCATCTACGAAAAAAAACCTCAATCAATTTGCCATATCAAAAGCTGTTTCTGGAATTTGTGGTGCAGTGAAAAATTCGCACTTTCTCCTTTCTTGTGGAGTGTTCACGGAAACGGCAATATCTTAATATTTTAGCGATCACTCAGTTTGTAAGTGTTGATCTTGCTGTATCCGTGCAGATGACACTTTACTCTTGTCGACGAATTGTCGGCGTGTTGTCTGTTCGACATGTCGGAATGACATCAAGGTGTAAGTACGTCTATTAAGCGTTACACATTTCTTTTGTTTTTCAATAGTTGGTTTACAAACTATATTGCCTAACATTCAATGAAAACCAAACACGTTGTAACATAGCAAGACTTTGTTGCAAGAATTATTAAAATAAGACACATATCTTAAACAGACAGATAATCTTTGACTTCTGGAAGTACAATTGTCGCCATTCTTGTCCACCTCCAGATGATAAGGCTACTGGAGGTTCTACAATATTGGACAAGCAGTGCGTCAACTATAAAACCCTACAAAGAGAGATATATTGCTGGGTCCAGCAAATGTACCACAAAATCCCTGTCTCAAAGACTGACCATAATCATTTATACAACAAGGCAGGACTTTCTTTATATTCACAGAAAGTATTGGAGACAAGTGGAATTAATACCATGTGGATTCTCAAAAACTCAAAGGAGCTGCTTGACTTTTTGCAGTCTCAGAAAAGAACCAAGTTCCATTCTGTCAAAACATTTGATTTTTCAACTCTGTACACCACTATCCAAGATGACAAATTTAAGGGATACAATTCATTCCTTGATCAATGGGGCTTTTGTTACAAAACGTGGTGTACACATATACAGCTACGTATCTATATTCTGACGTTCAGAACAATTTGTGAAAAATGAAAGCAAATGCCATGTTACGTTTACTGAGAAAAGAATATGTGAAATCCTTGACTTCCACATTGATCACTACACCGCCTCCGTGGTCTAATGGTAGAGCGTCCGCCCAGAGAGCGGAAGGTCCGGGGTTCGATCCCCGACAGCGTTAAACATTATTACCCTGTCTGGCGCTCTGCATTAGGGGGTAAAACAAGGACTCGTCGGCTCGGAGTCAGTATACTGTGTCTGAGTCGGGGTTTTATGTTAAACTGCGGCATGGTATCTCAGTGAGCTAGCACTATTAATCGGCATCACTCCGAAATAGTACAAGCAGCCACACACACAAATACACGTGCATGCTATAGAAGTGCAATAATCTTGGACGCGACGTTTAACTCCATTTCACCTCACCTCACATTGATAACATCTGCGTACATTTTGGGGTCAAACGCCCCTCAGATGGTTATCTTGAAACCGATGTATATCACATGTCCAGTTCACGTTGATCACAGATCAGAGTCTGTGATTCGTCTATAAAATCTAAGACAAGAATGTTATGTCAAAGTCTAGTAGTTAGGATGTACTCTATGTTCCCGTGTATTTACCTGGTAAACACTTGACTTGCCTTTGCATGTGTTTGTGATGGGTGCCACCGGTGGGGAAGGATACGCTCACCTTTTCGCGAACACCTGGTCGTCGGTAGACATACATGTATATCACTCAAAGTTCGATCTCACAGTAACCAAGCTCATTCGCCCAAAGGAAACTGTACCTGAGATAATGTTCTATTGTTTGCGTTGCCCGTCGGCTTCTACGACCCGCGTCACATTAACATTTCCTCCAACATCAAACTAACACACGGTGATATAAGCTGAAATATCGTTTAAGTGTTGTTAAAGCCATCGCACTGATACAGCGTACGACACGATACACTCACTCATCACACTCTGATTACAGGAATACGCCTGCAAACATCTTTGTGTACTGTTACAGTATGTCATCGTCACGGAATGACGAACGATTGATTCCGTAGAACTATACCATAATCGCAAACTCAATATATGATTGATTTATAAGTAACATCAAACTTAAGTAATTGATCTGTATTTATATGCAATGAGCGATTAATCAATAGGTTTGCATATACTGATTATAAAAGTGGTAATTTTATGAATTATATAATAAAACAAACTACCTCCTTAGTGCATGTAACATATTGACCACATTCTCGCTATGGTAACCATACGGGAGCGCCACGAGGAATCAGAGCATCAGTGCACACCAGTCTCCAGCACCCTTGACACGTTAAAGGGCAAGTTCACACGGAAATGAACCTATTTTTCTTGTACTTTTTCCACATTAAAAGTGTTAACATAGAAGTGTCATAGACAAAAATATAAAAATATCACAATTAATTAACATATTTTTCGCATTAAAACGATTTATATTTTTCACATTTACCAAGTGTTCTATTTCCACAACAAAAACACCATGGCTTATGCCCTTTGCAATATGACGTCATTGGTGCCAATTGATAAACATTATGACGTCATCATGCTTTGTTAGAGCCGCTTCACGTGGTGTAGGTCCAGGTGTGTGATTCTAGCGTCTCAGATGCCAGCCAGCATAGTGTTATGCTGAGTCACCACTGCGCCGGAGTGTGTCGTAGGCCATGTTGTTTTACCGCAAACTGGTACTTGATATCTTTTGCGTTGAGAATAGACAGGGACCCAGTTGAATTGGCACCAATTACGTCATAATCTAAGGGGGATAACTCAGGCCTGTTTAGCTCGAAAAACGAAGGCCTCATCACGGCATATCATTTTCACACTATTGTGAGCTTCCTACGTTCACTGTGAAAGAAATGAGTGTATATTTTCAAACACAGATACTAATTAATTCTAAAATTGCGTTTTGTTTAGAAAAAGAAAGAAAGCGATTTTTGCGTGTACACTTCCCCTTTAAGCACAGGTGTTCAACAGATCTTAGCGAGTGCAGAATGGCTTTCTATTCTCGGTACAAAATGATCTGGGATAAAATCAAAATGAAGACCATCATGTTAATGTTGATGTTTTCATGTGTGTCATCAGATTGGCTGTCAGAGATAGGTGGAGAGCAGGACAGAGTTTTACCCGGACATGTTTTTCAGGTATTTCAGACAGCAACAGTTCGACAGTGTCACCGACTCTGTGGATATTCAGCAAGGTGCCTTTCGGCCAACTAGATCTTGTCAACTAGAGAATGTCAACTTAGTACCAGTGCTGTAGGTGACGGTAGTTTGCAAGTGTCCGCGAACAACGTGTACCTTCCGGTTCATCAATTTCCTCCACAGGTAGGCAGTTTCCATATGAATGCGTGAATGTTGAATCATGACAGTTCAATAGGGTAACAGATACCCTAGTTGACTAATGATCATGAGGCTGTGAACTCTAAAAATTCCGAATACCATCCATGTTTTCTTCTCATTTGTTCACCCTAAACCATGAATTCCGAATACTACTTAACACAACCCCAAAATCATATGTAAGAATTGAATGTACAAAGGCAGAATGTCAGCCACAGTCCAAAACCTATAGAACACGTTCCTTGGTCATAGAAGGAAGACATTTGAAATTAAAATTACTGAAAAATATCGACAACAATATATAAGGTATAGAATTATTTTTTTTAAATGTTGAATCTGCATCGTTACCAAATACGATTGTATTTGCGCTTCGTGTATCACACTGCAGAGTACCCTCTAAATGGACTCCCGAAACCCGCGTATAATTATTTGGAGGTGGGTGTGAATCCCACATTTGCCCTGATGTTGATACATGGTGTTACAGTACTATACCTGTAAACTGCTCACATCAGGTTTTCCTCCATATTACACTGGACCCGTGAAGTTCCGGGGTAGAATAGGTTTTCAGCAACCCGTGCTTGCCGTAAAAGGCGACTAAGCTTGTTGTGGGAGGCGACTAACAGGATCGGGTGGTCAGGCTCGCTGACTTGGTTAAAGCATGTCATCGATCCCAATTGCTTGGATCGATGCTCATGATGTCTATCACTGGATTGTCTGGTCTAGACTCGATTATTTACAGACCGCGGTCTTATAGCTGGATTATTGCTTAATGCGGCATAAAACAACCAACCAACCAACCAACCATATTACACTTGTGATGTAAGCGACATACTGTTCAAAGCGTCATTTCGCTCAACTTATTCACTCACTCTTCCAATTTATCGTGATTCAAAATGGTCAACCCACAATATATCAAATTCAATCGGGCCTCAGTCTGGCACACTATGTGGGAGATAGTAATCCCTACGTAGGAGAAAGTAAGTCCTACGTAGGACATAGTAAGTCCTACGAAGGAGACAGTAAGTCTACGTAGGAGATACTAAGTACTACGTAGGAGATATTAAGTCCTACGTAGGAGATCGTGATTCTAGGCCATACTAAGTCCTACGTAGGAGATAGTAATCCCTATGTAGGAGATAGTAAGTCCTACGTAGGAGATAGTTTATCCTACTTAGAAGTCCTACAAAGAAGATAATAAGTCCTACGTATTAAATACTTAGACCCCCAAAAAATGTCAAATGGCCCTACTACGCTTCCGTACCAACCTGAGTTGGAAGGTTTTTGTATCTATACTGTTGCCTCACACTCAAAATGTTATTATCAGGACCAACCATTTAGTATTCTTAGGAGTATTGTAGGAGACAAAAAACACAACTGGGAAAGGAGGAGCGGCGTTTGTTAAACATTACTTTTGAAGGAAATCCAGCATGTTGGTGTTTCACGCAAGAAACCTATGATTGTGGGTTCCAATCCCGCCTTGTGGGTTTCACCAACCAGGTAAACATATGAGATCTGCATCACTTCGGGCTTTCCTCCTAACAAATAGTGATGGTACCATGTGCCCGCGAAAACATATTATGCCAAATGATTTTTAAACTAGAAAAGAAAACTACTTAAATATAGTTCACAAATATGTCACCACGGCCAAAAGACATAAAAATGTGCATGAAGCATAACGGTTGTACTTTTCAACAATAGTGCTCCTAACCTTGTTATAGATTAATAATATACCAACAGTGGATGTTTGCTATTTTATAGATTTATTCTTCAAAACATACGAAGTTAAACGTATAATGAAGTAGTCCCTTTCAGCCAATCAAACATCTAGAATGACCGAAAGAAAAGTTGATAGTATGTGCGCACTGCAAAGGTGTGGCAAAACATACACGCATGAACCTCATTAACACCAGGCGTTGTGTAGGATTAAGCAGTGACTGGCTAAGCTTTTCTTATATGTCATGCCTTCTACACACGTAGGAATATAATCGATATTTGATGTGGCATACAAACGCTGTAACCATTGTTCAACCACACCAGACGCCATTATCCGAACTTGTCAAATAATCAAAAATCAACTTTTGGTATTAGTCTGATTATTTTTTACTCATCTTGGAGCTGGGGCTGGGCTAGGATTTTATCGCAAAATATATATTGTGCTTCAGACATTTAAAACAAACCTTATATTGTCGCAAAGTGGTTTTCCTAAAACAAACCATGTCAAGCCATATATGTTATCGAAATGGAGAAGCGATATTTTAGCTTGTTCGATAGGTAATCGCTAAAATTGTGTTAAAAAACTTTATTCTCTCAGCAAATATCTCTGTCCCCAAGAGCGATTTCTTTAAGATACATAACTACATATTAAAATCATCCTGTTCAAACAAGCCGTTTGCATTGTATCCACTGAGAACAAAGAACTTGTACAATAGGTGAATCCCCACCTTTTGCCGACAATTCCAGCATATTTCGCTGTAAGGAATTCAAAGAAGACAGCAATTTGCAATGTTCCCTTTCCAACTCATATTTTGTATCCAATTTGAAATAAGAGACAAAACCCCTTCCATATTCAATAGATATCACGAGAACATATGGTACAAGTCAAAATAAGGAATTACATTGAACATAATTTTTGTCACTGATGCGTCAAATTTGGAAATGTCTACCATAAAAGGTTTTGAAAGCTTCACTGAGGCCTTAAATGTTGTAACCTTGATGAAACAACTTCTGAGCAAGAGTCGTATGGTGCTCTTTGAAATCTTGTTGGAAAGAGCATGCTCGATTGAATATCAAAAGTTGTGAAATTTGAACTTCAAAGGCTGGAGCTGCTCGACATGAATGGTAAGTTGACTATAGGAAAGTTGAAGTCGTCCCTCTTGTCATACAGTCTTGTGGAGAGTGTTTTGTCACTCTGAATCTTTATGCATAGATCTGAATATGAAACAGATGTTTGTTTGTTTGTTGTTTAACGCCTCACTCAGCAAAATTAGACGGTCTCACTGGTCTCCTTTATTTCTAGTTCAGGTGGGTAAATCAGGGGAAGGGAATTGGCTATTGGATTGTTATTGAACGATATCACATCATCTTACTTTGTTTTGACTTTGGCAATCCGAACAGAAATTAAGATTCATATGTATAAAGAACCAGATCCGCAGGAAGGGGGCCACAATTGGTGCCAATGGCATGTAGTTATCAATATTGTTTTCTCAGTAAACTTCAGACGACATTTGCTTTCATTTTTCACAAATTGTCCTGAACATCTGAATATGGGCACGCAACTGTATCTGTGTTCACCACAATTTGTAACAAAAGCCCCATTGATCAAGGAATGAATTGTATCCCTTAAATTTGTCATCTGAGATAGTTGTGTACAAAGTTGAAAAATCAAATGTTTTGACAGAATGGAACTTGGTTCTTTTCTAAACTGGAAAAAGTCTAGCAGCTCCTTTGAGTTTTTGAGAATCCACATGGTATTAATTCCACTTGTCTCAAATACTTTCTGTGAATATAAAGAAAGTCCTTCCTTGTTGTATTAATGATTATGGTCAGTCTTTGACATATGGATTTGGTGGTACATTTACTGGACCCAGCAATATACATGTATCTCTCTTTGTATGGCTTTATAGCTGACGCCCTGCTTGTCCATGAATCAAGGAATTAATTATTTTCTTAAGTTTGTTATGTGGGATAGGGGTGTACAGAGTTGAAAATTCAAATGTTTTGACAGAATGGAAAATTGTCTCTTTCTGAGATTGCAAAAGGTCAAACAAATCCTTTGAGTTTTTGAGAATCCACATGGTATTTATTCCACTTTCTGTTCATATAAAGAAAGTCCTACCTTGACTGTATTAAGGATTATGGTTACTCTTTGAGACAGGGATTTGGTGGTACATTTGCTAGACCCAGCAACATATCTCTCTTTGTACGGATTTTTTTAGAGCTTTGGAATCCAGTACAAAAGAGGAATGGACAAATGAAATCTTCATGTTAGTTAATATGAATTATAAACTCGAAAATACGATCTACGAAGTGTTGCCATCTTGTTATCACTATTATATATGAAATATGTACTATTCTCTTATACCACAAGCGGTGTTTTATGGAGTAGTAGCAAGTTGTGAAGTCATTTCAAGTTTAGTAAACGAATAAATGATAATTACAAAAAAGAATTACCTGGAATGTCTTCTCAGCATTACTTTCAACAGATATTGATTCATTTAGACGAAAGAATGCAAGACAATTTCAATAACCAGTGGGCATTCAGATCAATAGCCACACTAAATGACTTCATAAAGATCAGGTTATTACAAACAAATAATGATCGATCTGTGCCAAATCTAACTGTTTTCATGTTAGGTATAAACACTTACAGGTCCATAGTTACAAGTGACTTGCTCCAAGACATTAACTCAACATAGGACAGTTGGTACTTGATAATTATAATAAGAGTGTAGACACACATTGTTGGTGTTAGGAGTATAGCTAAATTGAACCGTACTGATTAATAGTCATAGTTAAATGTAACGAGAAGGTCACAGGAAAACCCTTTTGTACTTTACTTGTCAACAGACATATTTCAGATCATAATTGTGAAAAATATAAAGGAGTTCATACAAGATTTCAGAGAAGTAGAATGTCCATCACACTGTGATGGCGGCACTGCTTACGTAGGATCAGAAATGCAGAAGCATTCTCGTTGTGAATAATTAACTGCAGATTCATCTTTTCTGCAGCATTTCTATGTTGCCGACATTATTAAGACGTTTGTGTTTCGTTTGTTTGTTTGTTGTTTGACGCCGCACAATATTCCATCCATATGACCGCGGACCACCCGATCACGTTAGTCGCCTCTTACGACTAGCATGGGTTGCTAAAGACCAATTCTAACACGGAATCTTCACGGGACCAAACCGTTTGTATTTGCTTTGTCTGTATTTGCCTTGTATTATCCTATATGGTTGGCTTGTATTCTTAGGGTGACCTGAAATAATACGAAAAAATCACTTATCTAAAACCCCAACATGCGGCCTTGCAGTTTGTCAAAAAGTCATGTTGTGTTTTCAAGAATTTGACTGCTCTCGTTACTCCGGCCCTCTCTCCCTTTTGATTGACACATCACGAAGTATTTGGAGACCTAGACGTCTCACAAATATTGTCTAAATGGTCCTCGTGCTCGTTTCAGGATATCTGTTCATAAATTTATTTTATCGGATTACTCGAGCTTTTCTAAGTTTTGCTAACATCTAATTATTTATTTCAGTTGCTCTATGAACTTTATTCTTTTATTCCAGACAAAGGTATCTTTAGTATGGTAATGTCAGTTGTTTTAGTTATTTTAATCTTTCCTTTTTTTAAAAATCTTCCCAGACTCACCCATGCGCAGATGAACCCTGTGGAGATGACCACGTGTGTGTCCCTGTGACCAAGTCTACCAACTATGTATGTGTACACGTCGACACACATACAAACCAAGCACCTGCGACTGGAATAACGACCGGTACTGCACCTACTGCTGCAACAACTTCTGTACAGGATACAACACCGGCGTTGACAACAACACTGGCACCAACTACGACACCTACACAAACAACATCCACACCGACTTCGACACTGGCACCGACTACAACACCCTTACCAACTACAACGGCAGCACCATCTACTACAACACCTGCACCAACTACAACAGCATCACCCACTACTACAACACCCGTCCCAACTACAACTCCGGCTCCGACTACAACACCTACACCAGAGACCACACCAGCACCGACTACCACGACATCTGTACCAACTACAACAGCAGCACCAACAACTACAACACCTGCACCAACTACAACATTCGCCCAAACTACAACACCAGCTCCGACTACAACACCTGCACCAACGACGACACCAGCACCGACTACCACAACAGCTGTACCAACAACGACTACACCAACAACTACTACCCGTAAGTACACAAGAGTAAACCCAGAAATAGGTTCCATAGGCAATAGGTTATCAGGTGCTCTTGGCAGTTGCTGGTCATGTCACAAATGACTTCCGTTGGCATTCCGGGGCAGACGAAGTTCCAGTAGCTCGAACTAGCCGAGGATTCAAGACATTGACATCGTACAGTTCTTTAAGACCATTATTGGTGTCCCCCACAGTGATATGGCTCGAATGGTCAAAAACATCAAAACATGATGTGATGTTATCAGTTAGCCCGACTACCCATTCAGTTTGTCACTTACCAACTTTGTTTCAGGCTTCTCAGCCGATGAATTGGTCCTACCTGCCTAATTAAACTGCAACATTATTACCTCATGTTCTTTAACCTTTGGCTTTGGTATCTACAGCAATTATGTCGTAAAGAAACTTTCTCTGATATTTTAATTTAAATTGTTCCAGGCAATGAAGTGCGGCTGTTAAGCAGGACGTACGGAACCCTTGGCTTAATTACTGTTCTTTTCACCCAGATGATGGCACGTGCGTTGATAACAGTGACTGCAGTTCCCTTCCCTTCACAGAGTGTTCAAACAGCCTCTGCGTATGCACCGTGGGAAGTGATATGGATGATGCCACTGGCATATGCAGATCATTAGCAGGTATATTGACATATCTTTTGATAGTAAGAGAGCACCATCAATGTGAATATCGCTTCAGTAGTACATATATTGAAATAATTAGGTAAAGATTGAACACTTTGACATTCTAAAGATAACATGACACTGATTGCTGTCGAAACTATACTGAACCGCAAAAGAAACGTCACCATTGATCGATTTATGAGAAACCTTATTTGTCCAAACGATGTAAACATACTTTGAGACATTTTAAAAA
This sequence comes from Haliotis rufescens, assembly GCF_023055435.1. Lineage (NCBI taxonomy): Eukaryota > Metazoa > Mollusca > Gastropoda > Lepetellida > Haliotidae > Haliotis > Haliotis rufescens. Next base: position 31,121,397 of record NW_025964372.1, read on the forward strand.
GACGAAACTTGGAAAAACTGATCATCAAGGTTGAAATTAAAGTGTCTAATGTTTTTGCGAAACACAACACTAGTCTCTGAGAAAATGGCATCGTGTGTCCGCCATGTGCATTGATGACTGCCGTGTAACGTCGATACATGGAATGGATGAGGCGGTTGATGAAGGCCATGGGCACATGAGCCCACACTCTGAGGAACACCCGACGCAGTTCAGCTGCAGTTGTCGGCCTTAGTCGGACGTCATTCACAGCCGTCTTTGAATCTCGTCCCACAGGTTTTCAATGGGATTTAAATCGGGACTGAATGCAGGCCACTGCATGGTTCTGATGCCATTCTGCTGGGGGACATCTCCCCTAGCTCTCGCAGTGTGGGCACGGGCGTTATCATGCTGAAACTCGTGGTTGCGGCGACGTGCCAAATGAGGTATGGCGTGTGGTCTCAAGACTTGATCAATGTACCGAGCTGCTGTGACACCATTGCCTCTCCCTGGACCGATGTTCTGGAAGACCACAGGGCCGACCCTCTGTGCAAGACCAATTCCAGCCCACACCATGATGCTCGGACCACCCCACGAGTCTCTCTCAACAACACAAGCATCCGAATAACGTTCCCCACAGCGTCGCCAGTCTCTCTCTCTCTCTCTCTCTCTTTGCAATCAGCTGTTCAGATACAGTAACGGCTCTCGTCTGAGAAGAGAACTCTTCTCCACTGCTAGTGGTGCCAAGGTGGGTGCTGTGTTGCCCATTGAAGACGGTCCCGGCGATGACGTGGTGTCAGAATGGGTCCTCGGTGTGGCCTGTGACAGTGGAGGTGTCGGCTCGTCAATCGTCGACTCACGGTGTCTACACTAATGTGTCGCTGGTGTGTCCCCATTGTCTGTCGTGCAGTTTCCGCAGCAGTAACAAAGCGATCTTGAAGATGCTGTCGCACATTCTGACGATCATGACGTCGGGTGGTGACCCTTGGTCTTCCACTACGTGGTCTGGTATCTGTATTGTTGGTCGTCTGGTACCGTTGCTGGAGCCTGTATATGGTCCTTACGGGGACTTGAAATGCATTGGCTAATTGTCGGGCGGTTTGTCCAGTTTGCAATCGTCCAAGGGCCTGGTGTCGCTCATTTCTTTTAAATCTTGACATGTGGTAGCGATTCAATAACGAATGAATGCCATCCGATCTGGGTGGATTTTTAGAGGGCAAGAAATGGGGGAACGCATGTTTCAATTTGCAAGGAACTCACGGAATTCACGTGCATCGGGTTACCATTGCTGTTGCCGTGATGCGTTTGGGCGGTCGGTTTTATTGTCATCATATTTTTTTATCATCAAATTTCATTTTTCCGGACAAGGTAATGTTAAATTTTAGAAACTTTGACAAAAATTACCCAGATATTTAAAAAGGAAAACTGTTCATGCAATGTTACTTGGGGTGACGTTTCTTTTGCGGTTTAGTGTATTTGACTATTTCATAAGATTTCTCTCATCAAACTAAAATGCGTCCTAAGATGAAACAAACTTAAAAATATAAATGACGGACAACCGAACAGAGAGCATTTGAACCTAATTGAGGTCCTCCTTGAAGCGTTTCTGCCTTTTTTTATATGTTGCGCCTAGCTCAGCTGTCCAGTGGCGCTTTGAAAGCATTGGCAGTTGAAAATAAATGAAACAAACTTAAAGGGGCACTGATCTAACGCAATTCCCCGCGACTGGTTGTTGCCTTTGTTATTGTTTTTTCCCAGTGAGTACCCGGATGTATAGCAGAAATCTAGACTGGTTCCCGACCTCTGCTGCGCAATTCGTAAGCGTATCAGTCACTTTATGGGTAGTAATGAGGGCGTATGGTCACATTGATCAACAAAATGAAATACAGTTTTCGAAATAATAAGGAAATGAAGGTATCTTTGTGGGTAGCACCGGTAATGGTAACGAAGATTTGATAAGTCACTTGCTTGGTAATTTTTCGATTTTCGTTTACACTATTTTGATTTGAAACACAAAGTAAATATTTCACCTGAGCATTGCTTTTTTTAAAGTGTGTATATTTTTTTACTGTCAAAATGTGTAACATTTTCAAATTTATTAAAAGTCTAAATATTCAGTTATTTTACAAAGTGACTGAAAAACATTTCCATCTGTATTATTATGGTAACGAATTCCAAACATTTGATGTTTAATGTCATCACCAAGAGACTGAATGTGTTACGTTGAAAAGTACATGTCTATGTTGTTAGGCTTCTAATCCTACATAATAATCTGTTGTGATGTTTGTAGGCCCTTTTGATCATCTTAATCAATCTGGACAGACTTTTAGTCGAAATGACTGAAATATTTACACATTTTATAAATTGCCTGAGAGAATCACATTTTACAAATTGACGGTAATATATACACGCTTACAAAGGAAAAGACTTGTGAAAACAACGCCTATCGCGCATTGAAGAATTTCCCAACCAAGACGTAGAGAAACAAGAACGAATCGGTTCAAATGAAGGAAAACAAAATGCAAATACCAAAATTGCAACCTACCAAATTTATGTGTATACATTTTAGGAGCTTCCTTGTTCGAGGAATGTATCCGTGAATATCCACACAAAGGAACAATATCCCACTCGTCTGCAGCTGTACAAAGAAACTTATTTGATGTCACGTGTCTCTGTAACAATCAAATATTTTAAAAGATATATATCGTTTCGGGATATTATAACCCGTGTTCGTTTCTCAACTGATCACTTGGATTGTTTCAGGTGATTCACATAGTTGTCAAGTCTCAAGGGTCGGCTGAGAAAGCCCACGTGACAACTATTTTCATAACGTCCACGGTATCCTAAAAAAATCCATTAGATAGATAGATAACAATTATAACAACGTATTATCAGTTAACCCGTTGAACAAAGTATGTTGTTTTTACATCGACACTTTAGCCATGATATGAGTATATTTCCTTTGTTTTAGTAAACCTAGACATGTAAACACTCACTTTTGACATATCCACTGTGCAAGATAACAGTGATTAATCAATCAACATATTTTCTGTTAATCCTTTGATGACTAGGAACGATCCGTTTATTTACAAAAAAAAGTAAATCAACTGATCATTCCCCTCTTGCTGATCTGCCACGTGCATATTACATAACACACATTTCACCTCACTTCAAACCTGGATTTAGATTGAATAATTACCCCAGACACAATAAATGTCAAATGGGAACCTTTGTCGGGTGATCTAAGTGGTGCTACCACTAATTGTACCTGTAATAAATTCATAAACTGAGCATCAAGTGAATGACGACAAATACACAAGTGTAGGGTTATACCAGAAAACGTGGATGACAACAAGGGAGTAGTAATCGTATTATCGACGCAATCCGAAATCCGAAATTGCTTTCACTGCATAGATACTTTTTATAGCCTTAAACTATAACCATCTGGGGTATTTCCAAATGACGACATCCGATGAGCTCCGTCGTTCTTTTGTCTGTTTGTTTAGGCTGAAGAAATTAATTAACATGCGCCCTTTGTCGAAATCTTTATAGATCAAGTTAACCAATCAGTGTTTATGCAAACATTCGTAAAGCAAATATTGCCTCCAGCCTCCAAGTTTATTTAGCTGTCCTTGCAGACGGTAGCCCAGTCTCTGGTCACGCTCAGTTGCGTTGTGTATCATCCGGATACTCACGGGGAAAAACCAATAACAAAGGCAACAACCAGTCCGGGGAATTGCGTTAGATCAGTGCCCCTTTAAAAATATAAATGACGGACAACCGAACAGAGAGCATTTGAACCTATTTGAGGTCCACCTTGAAGCGTTTCTGCCTTTTTATATATGTTGCGCCTGTTCAGTGGCGCTTTGAAAGCATTGGCAGTTGAAAAGAAATACACGAAAGCTTCATGTTTGTATATAGGAATCAGTCAGGTAGCTTGTCTCTCTCTCGAACTGTCCCTTACGTGAAGACTAGAGGTTTACTCTTTGTCCCTTGTGGAATTGGTAGCCAGTACAGTTTCCTAAGTAACGGTGAAATGTAATTTTCTAAGTTGGTCCTTGTTATTCTTGCTGCTCTGTTTTGTACTCTTTTGAGATGGTTGATTGAACAGGAACTATTTGGCAATGAATTACAGTAGTCCAGTCTAGATGAGACATACGAGTGGATCAATAGGTTAGCGGTTTCTGGGACAAGACACTTTCGAATTTTCCCTATATTCCGCATATGAAAGTTAGCTGCTCTTGAGATGTTTAGAGCTTGTTGCTTTGATACATCACTGGCAACAAGTTTTCTTATTGGTGTAAAATGTGAAAAAGGTAACATTGGATTTGAAAGGTGAAGATGAACATGTTTTACTGATCAGCTGGTACTCACAGCACCAGTCGTCTCCACCGGTTACCACCTCATACCCCGATCCGCCAGTGACACTGGACCTAAGCCAATAACAACGGATGCGCGCGTACAATCTCACACAGCGACCACACGTCCACTTGCATCAGTTCAATAAAAACGATAACACAGAGAACATTAATAATCAATTTACTTTCAAAGACAGAATTGATGCATTTATCTTTGTATGTATCTTGAGAATGAGGCCAAATACTGTAAACCAAAAAGGTTGGTCGGTTGGTTGGTTGTTTAACATCGCACTCAGTAATATTCCAGCTATATGACGGCGGTCTGTAAATAATCGAGTATGGACCAGACAATCAAGTCATTAATATCATGAGCATCGATCCACGCAATTGGGATCCATGACATGCATCAACCAAGTCAGCGAGCCAGACCACCCGATCCCGTTAGTCGCCTTTTACGACAAGCATAGTCGCCTTTTACGGCAAGCACGGGTTGCTGAAGACCTATTCTAACCCGGATCTTCACGGGTCTAAACCAAAAAGGAGATATCGAAAAACATATACTTTTGTGTCAGAAACGAAATTGTTGCAGTCTAGAAATATGCAGAAATACTACCCAAAGAAGTCATAGTATACCAGATTTTTCCATACTACTGTAGTTAATCTGTCATACCATGACATGACAGAATCGGGTGTTCTCTAACTTCTTTTGAGTAGTATACTGCCACTGAATGTGAAGTCAGATCGCAGAAAACAACATCCACGCCCTCCAGGTGCAGTGGGTGACGTTTGATGAACAGATTGTGGTTCAGTGTTTTCATGTGTAGTTCATTTGCACGATGGATTAATACAACTGTGTTGTTTTAATAATTTGTAATCATTACAGAGTGCTCGTCCTTTGGATCTACCTTCACCACCTTCACGGATAATGCCATCACCGATCATAATCTTGAGATCCATAAATCGAAGACGTCAGCACAATGTGAACAATTGTGTCTAGACGCCTCATTCGTATGTAAATCGTTTGAAATGTTTTTCAATACCTGTTTCTTGCAGGAAGTCTCATGGTATGATGTTACAGGAAGTGAACGTGGATATAAGAAATATGTCAATCATAGCCAACGCAGATGTAAATGGTGAGCTACGGTATGAACTTGAGTGCTATTCTATGCTACAGGAGTAACAATCCCAAAGCGCAACAGCTTGTCTATATATCGGTGCTTGTCCAGCACACCGAAGTAGTGTAAGGCCTTATGATTTCAATTTATTGTGTTCATAGTTTGGTGCTGGTATTATAATAATTATAAACCATTTTACTTGGAATTTTTCCGAAGTAAATAATTTGGTCCAGATATAACAGGGAAGAAATTAATGCATCCTCAATTTTAATCACAGCCCAAAAAATCTATTTGCAGGCCATATTGGATGTCCTGTGTTAATGTACCTGTGAATACAAATCTTTGAAGAAATTGTTTAGTTCGTGGGTTTTGTCTGAAAACTATTACATCCTGGGTCCCTTGAGCAGCATAAACAATTTCACTTACACATCACATACATAAAGAAGCGAGATTAAGTCATTCAGTAGTGGTCTGCGTCTCTTCTTGTAACTGCAGGTAACATTGAAACGTTGAACTAAAGGAGTTTGATAAGCATCGGCCTCGGAATCCTTACATAGATCTTTTGGTTAACCCCTGGTTTAACCGTCGTTTTACTGTGTCGATCCGCTGACTGTCAGTTCGAATCAATTATCAATATAATACAGTGGGTTTCATCTCTTGTGTAGCCCCTTCAATGATTTAGTGTGCACTGTATAACACGTTTGAATTTTATACTACATGTAAATATGTACCACAAGTATTTTTTAATATGGTTAATTGATGTATGTCATTACTCTTGTTTTGATTTCCTAATGTCCTGCGTACTGTCGGTGTTGTTTCAAATGTCAGACTGTTGTCGGGGGCGCTGCAATTCACTGTGCAGAGTTGCGTCCCTTAGACATGCCTGAAACATATGGCCAGCTTCGCCCTGATTAAGTTTCTAGGTTTGGCAGCAATATGCCGATGCTCGGGTGTTTTAGCATTGCGGTAAACGTATTAGACCCGAATCACTTCGGGCGTTCCTACACACCAAGCTGTGATGCCATGATGTAGGTAATCATGCAAATCTGTGTTCACAGCTGTGCTCAACCAACTTACTCACTTACGTCTGCTAGATTATTTATGAATATTGATATCATCTTTGACATTACTTATTTGTACCTACATTTTGTTTAGCTTACTTTGTTACTATTACCACGTCGCTATATAAGTGCAATAATCTTGGACGCGACGTTAAACCCCATTTCACCTCACCTTGTTACTATTACATGTGAAATATGTGTCAAGCTGCTAATATTTTCTATGGATGAACACGCACTGTTAATATTTACATTTCAATATATGTCAAATTGCTTATACATTTCTTCAATAGTTGAACACGCCGTTATAATTCATTACTAACACAAAGTGATGTCAATAAAACTCATACAACCATCAAACTGTTTTTTTTTTCGTAATGATACTACTACTAAATGTAAACTGCCGGGGAAAAGAAAGTATACACCTATGTTTGATGGTGGCTAAAAATGATACTAACAAGAAATGATTATCGTATGGTGATGTATTGATTCGGGTATCATGGTTCTGTTTTCGACCCTAAGTTTGCAGAGTTTCGGCCACTGTTTGGTAACATTTTTAATGTGTTGGTCAAATCCAAATTTGAAGTGTATACTTTATTGTGCCCGGCAGTTTGGAAACTGCTATAATACTGAACTCCGATATTTCCGTTGTTTCCTATATGAATAAAACATAAGAGAATAAAAGCGACAAAACCCTTTCCAAAGTCGAGAGTCAACCTCTTCGGTTTATATTAAAACAGAGAAATTAGCCTGTAAGCAAGTTGACTGATATTTAGAGATAATCCTACGAACAACAAGGATAAACGGGTTTTCTGTCCCTCGGGAATAAAAGGTTGAGCATTCCTCGACAAGAAAAGGAACTTATAAATTGATTGATTTGGAGCACATAATCACCCATAATCTTTATATTACCAATAGTATTTTTTGGTGAGAAAATGTAGACAAATGTAGGACTATTGTTGGAAACGACGTCACTAAAATCGTCATCTTCAATTATTTGCGACAATGCGCTCATATCTCCTTACGTTCCTGTGGTCATAACATAAATATGCTGTCTTCACAAAAAAATTGACAACAATGGTTGGTTGGTTTGTTGTTTAACGCCGCCCTCAGCAATATTCAAGCTGTATGCCGATGGTCTGTAAATAATCGAGTCTGGACCAGACAATCCAGTGATTAATATCATGAACATCGATCCACACAATTGGGATCGATGACATGCATCAACCAGCAAGCCTGACCACCCGATTCCGTTAGTCGCAGTTTTACAAGCATGGGTTATTGAAGACCTATTCTACCCCGGATCTTCACGGGTCGATAACAAGAATTCTGAAATCGTCTTGATTATTATCCTTGGGTGAGGTTTACCGTCGCGTCCAAGATTATTGCACTTATAAAGCGACGTGCATGTACGTGTATGTGTTTGTGTGGCTGCTTGTATTAGTCCGGACTGATGCCGATTTATAGTGCTAGCTCACTGAGGTACCATGCCGCAGTTGAACATTAATACCCCAGTCAGACACAGTATACTGACTCCGATCCGACCAGCCCCTTAATGCCGAGCGCCAGACAGGGTAACAACAAGTACCATCTTTTAACGTCTTTTGCTATGACGCGGCCGGGGATCGAACCCCGGACCTTACGCTCTCCGGGCGGACGCTCTACCACTGGACCACGGAGGCGGTCTATTATCCTTGGTGTATAAGCATAGACTCACACTCTTGGGTTTCACCAAGGTTTTAAAGGGGTACGGGTGACCAAGTCGTTGATAGCGTCTTCAGTCATTCCGCTGTCGTGGATTTTTCCAAAGCGGTTAACGTCTCCGACCTTCGTTCGTTAAGAAAACACGGTGTGTGGGAACTGAAGTTCTGTTACAACATTCCTTAATCCCAACAAACTCACACACACACACACACTTACCAATAGTGACTTCCCAGATGCTAATTTGAACACGTTGATGATGATGTTGACGCCGATTGATTTGCCTTCGAATTTGAGCTGAAGTGATTCGGCATTGAACGCTGATGGTATCCGTATTGACGCCGTCTTAAAATGGCGTCGTGCACCATTGTGTTACGTTGCGAAAAAGATGCAATTCGCCTCCGTTCATCACTATCTGGTAATAAAGAAATTGATTTAATGTCTAAAGTGCAGTGTTTTAGTTGATGACAATAAAATAGAAATCTTTTAATGCAATCTTTGTATATGTTTGCTGTTTACGCATAAAGTTTAAACATATACTCGACAGTCAAGTTTCTGTTCATATTTCACAAACAGTAGAACCCTAAAATATAATTCCTGATTATAACGTACATGTATCAACGTTACGTGACGTCTATTAGTATTCATACAGACGTACCCTCCCGTATCTGTCCCCTGCGCGTTATTTTCTGGCATTAACGTTTTATATTTTCAGGAGTAATGTGGTGTGGACAAGGTATATTTTGTTCTATACTCAACAACAAAAGTTCCCGTGACACCAATTTGTTCAGTGTATTTTTCAAACAAGTAAAGTTTGGTTTACAATATCGTTGTACATATATTGAATCAAGTCACAAACACGCAACTGCTACAGAAGAGCATGCAAAAATTGACTTTTATGCAAGCCCTATGTATTTTTCACTAATCAAGAATGGGTATAAAAACATGTGCTTTAACGGGATTCCATATGTATTGTTTAGCATCGTGCTGACAACAACCACTCAGAAAAACAACAAAATTACACAAATTTTCAACATTACGAAATGCCATGCCTGTCCGAAAATGAGCGTCTGCGAGCTTGTGGTATGCTTGAAACAGGATCGAGTCAACGTGATGTTGCAAGACAATTTAACGTCCACAGAAACAGCATTTGGTGTTTATGGCAACGTTGGCAACAGACGAATGCAGTCAGAGACCATCCTCGGAGTAGCAGGCCACACCAAACCAATAATCGACAAGACAACTGGATTCGAACAACACACTTAAGAAATCGAAGCATCCCTGGCCTTCAACGAAGATCTTCACAAACCGTACGTCGTCGCCTCAGATGTGCAGGGATTGTCGCAATCCCGCTAGACGCTCCATTTTGACAGGAAACCACCATCAAGCACGTCCACAGTGGTGTAGACAGCGTCTACGCTGGACGGCCATGCAATAGGGACAGGTTCTATTCACTGACGAGTCTCGTTTTCACCTCAGCCACGGCGATGGACGGCTTCGAGTGTACCGACGTCGAGATGAACGTTACGTCAATCATTGGGACATGGAAGAAGATCGGTTCGGGGGCGGCAGCGTTATGGTATGGGTTGGGATTACAGCAAGACAGAGGACCCGTTTGATAGTGGTAGAGGGAAATCTCAATGGATAGCGGTACCGCGACGAGATCATCGGCCCTTTTGTTCTACCGTTTTTAAATCGTCGTGGCCGAGGCATTACCTTTCAACATGACAACGCCCGGCCTTATATTACTCGATTTGTTCAGGATTCTCTTCAACGAAACAACGTGAATGTTATCACCTGGCCGGCTCGCTCCCCTGATCTCTCACCAATCGAGCACATGTGGGATGAGATGGACAGGCGCCTTCGACGTCAACCACGTGTTCCACAGACACTACAGGAACTTCGAAACATGCTCCAACAGATATGGACAGATATCCCAAAGGGCTTTGTGCGACGCCTGGTCCATTCCATGAGACGAAGATGTGTTGCTTGCATCGCAACCAGAGGTGGACACAGACGCTATTGATTTGTTAATTGACATTTTGGCATGTTCACCTTTCTTATGAAATCACGCATTTTCTGAAGTCAGTATGGCATATTTAACTATTTGAACACTTACAGGTGTCTTTTATCTGTTGCAAACCGAAATTGTTTCAGGGACTTTTGTTGTTCAGTATATTTGACTAGAATTATTTGTATAAAAGTTGCTAATTTTGACAGCCTTTAGGGTTCTCTGCCCATGGCCTACAGGCACCTATTTGACCCCACCTCTGAAAATCACATATTTGATTTGATACATGACAATAACCTATTTGACTTGATAGATTACAATTTAAGATTTGATGTTAATGCGATGTCACATCTTATCGCATTCAATTACTGTGTGTGGGCACGGGTGGCCCAGTCGTCTGAGGCGCCGCGATTCGCTGTGCAGAGTTGTGTCCCTTGGGCACACCAGGAACCTATGATTGTGGGTTTGAATCCCGGTTCCCCTCGATTATGTTTCTAGGTTTGTCAGTACCATGCCCGTTCTCGTGGGTTTCACCGAAGTGGTAAACGTCTGAGACCTTCATCACTTCGGGCTTTCCTCCCACATTAAGCTGACACGCTGCGATATAGTAACTAGAATACTGTTAAAAGCGGCGTTTAACCCACTCATTTACAGTGCAGGTACACGATTATATTCCAAGCTTATGTGTGTATATATACTGTACAAAGAAGTTATGATCATTAATAATGTGTAATTAAATTGTATGTTCAGTTTTCACAACGAAAACATATCCCCAAAATATTCATGATCAGGTCATGATTGGGTCAGTGTAAACAAATTTTCTTTGATAAAGGACTTCTATCGTATCTTATCATCTTTGTACAGATGCACTTCTACAGAACATAAGAAACTAACCCTTATCCCGTGTAATAATGGCAGAAGTAGAGCTTGCTGCAGCGCCAACACTGTGGAAGCCATACAACACCGATCAAGCGGCTACATTTAGGTTCTAATTACACCATTATCAACAACAGGATATGCCTAATATGTCTATTTTATACCATTGGGTAAAAGAACCAGGCTGACAGTCAGTAAATTGGAATAAACGCCGCTTTGAAAATATTATCTCACTTATCAACAGCGCTTCAGCTTAAAGTGGGAGCAGAGGTCAAACTGATGTGGCGAAATACTAGAACACCGGTACGCTGTTGACAAACCAAATAACATAGTTGGCCTAATTATAAATCGAACATTCGAGTCCTGGCATACCTAAGGGAGGCAACTCAACATCCGTTGACTTGTTTGATTTGTTTGTTGTTTAACGCCGCATTCATCACTATTCAAACTCTGTGACGGTACATCGAGACGGGCTCTGACAAACCAGTGAGTGATATTATGAGCACGATGGGTTTGATAACACGCACTAAATCAAGCATGACCCTGATAACTTTTTCCATTTAAGTCGCTCTAACCACAAGCATATTCTGTTGCTGACCTATATGCTCCGTCGGAATCGGCAAGGCGTCTGTTATGTTAAATGAGCCGGTACGTGAGTCATATTGCGCGCTGATGTATGCAGTGTCATGTCATGGCTGTGAACACATAACATACAGATACATTTGGAGTCAACAGGATGTCACAACTCATCACGTAAGCTCCCTTGCCTCGGGGAGCTGCACACAACCTACATTTATTTTGTAATACTTTTTCCCACCGAGTCTAATGGATTTCATTTATGGCAAAAAATCAAACTAATTAAGGGGGGAAACCGTAATGATTATAATGCCCGACTGATGATACTTTCCAGAGATCACCTGATCGGTACGACGAACCTCAACTGAAACTTTTCAATAGACAAACCCGATTAGTCCGGATGATTTTGTTTTGTATTTCGGTCATTATGGTGTTTACCGTTCATATAACACCGTCATCATCTTGCTTGTCACAACCACTTTATCACTGGATATGAATACATATAATCTTGTGTGTCCTAACAACTCGTGTTGATATATTTGATACCAAGAGAAACTCGATGAGATTATATGTATAATAAAAAGAATATTGGTATAAAAGAATATTTTGAAGACACTTTTAACGACATCTGCATCACCATTATTCTCTTTATTGTGGGCTCCTTCACTGGTACTTTAGTGACCCTGGCATTTCGAACAAAAGTAATAGAGCAGATGCAACCATATCGTGTCATCTCTGAAACTGGCTAACAGCAGCTGGATATAAGGCTGTTACATTCAATAGCAGTACCAGGATTCGATGATCGTGGTTTCGAATACCAGTTTCACCCTTATCCCTGGTACAATTCCACGAATGCTGATAAGATCCTATAGAATTCCAACATATTATCTTGAATTTATTTATTCAAATCGGTGAAAGCAGAATGCTTACAGATTATCATAACATAATTTATGTAATTTCAGTGCATATACAATGCTTACAGATTATCATAAGATACTTTTTGTATCTCCAGTGCATATTAAATGCTCACAGATTATCATCAACATCGCCGAACGGTACACTATCACATTATTTCGATATAGTACATCTTGGTGACTTCGCCTTCCCCGACCCAAGAGTCTCGGACTCAAGAGACAGATCAATGTCAACAAGTTCGCCTTTGTCAAAAGTGATGAGACCATCGGGCTGAGATCTGAACACCAAAGGGTTGATGGTGTTTTGTTCTAATGAGCCGTTTAGAATGACTTCCTTGTTAAATATCAGTTCTATTTGGTAGCTGTCTCCATAGATGAAGGTCTGGATGTTAATTGCATAATCTTCCATGAACAAATGAAGCATTGCTTGCCCTTCCGATCCAGTGAAGTTATTGGTTGTGTTGTCAAAATCTATAAATCATAAGAAGCAATGAATGTTACATTACTCGCGGAAAAGATGTGACTCGTAGGGTTTAATCGTTCGAGCCAAATAATGCCGTTTTATATCAATTCATTACAAAGTCTCGAGACAGGAAGGGGAACGAAATTCAAATTTAGTATCCAAAACTGGCTCACATGGGAAATGCTTTCCGGATCATCCATTGGTCGATTGGCCTACGTTGGGGATGAGGTTTAAATATTGGGGTTGAGGCTTCAACGTTGGGGTTGAGGTTTAAATGTTGGGGTTGAAGTTTAAAGTGCAATTATCATGGGTATATAAACAGATTTTGGCAGATCGTAACATAGCTTATGCAAATATCGTAATCAAAACATCGAAAGCAGCGCGTAAATAAGATCTATTTCGCTATTTGTCCAGTGTATCAATGGCAAAGACTGAATCGAAAACACAGCGGAGGCGGAGCCTTTATATACAGAGGTTGAAAATATGGTCGTGCTGGAGGAAATAATCTTCAAAATTACACACTTGATAGCACAAGTGTTGTTTAACATTTCTGTTTGTATTAACATCATTTCACATATTTACTGTACAAATACATTTTCCTAATCGGATAGGATTTCCCGTTTCCAGTAACCTTTTCTTGTACGAGGCTAGTAAATGGATCGGTTGGTCAGGCTCAGTGACCTGGTTCATATTGGTCAACGTATCCCGACGGCGTGATAATTTGCTCATGATATCAATCACTGGTTTTCGTAAGCAAACAAAATTATACTTTCATACTTACGGCTGACAAAACTTCCGACTTTCCACAGCACGATAGGTTGGTGTTCCGCTTCATAACTCACTGTGATGTGTCGTATGCTCCCCTCAGCGGACATCCGGACATCGGTCACTACCGGGACACTTCTACAAACAGACGCCTGGGGGTGACGAAGAAAATTCAGTGAGTCTTGTTTTACGTCGCATTAAACAATATTCAAACAGTTCAACGACAAGGGACATCAGGAAAAGGCGAAAGTTTTAATCACAACACTACGCCGGAGTCTTTTTGAAAAAACAAACCCCAACGAATTAAGTCATCAATCTCAAGGCACTTTAGTAAATTGTTATGTTTGAATAACGTTAAGTCGAAACAATTTGGACTGTGAACCGAAACGGAAATATGACGTTAAAACCATTGCACCAGCCACACTATAGCAAATATGTTCTCACTCTCATTCTCAACACAAACCTAAACACGTCCTTGCCCCATAATTAAAACACCTTACCTTTCCTTAATATGTTTAACGCATTAGTAATCACAGCCCGAGGAAACACATGATACAATCACTGTCAAGTAAGGGCATTCCAGCCAAACCAATTTATGCAATAACATTGATAGATAGATATTCTTTATTTCCTCCATTTGAATGAAGATTACAATTTGCAGATATGATTATGTTACATGTTTAACATGAATTGGGGGTTTACACATGTGCATAAACATACACGTTATCGCCCTTTCCTTATAAAGCGGCTTACATTAATTAAAACTTCTGCCAACACATCTCTTTCTAGTTCCATAATACATTCTATTGGACATCCACCAAGTAAAAACACAAGAATAACATCATCATCTTTCTCCAAAATCTTAACAAAAAATGTACATCCAGGATATCACATATGGTGTTAAAAAGTAGATTTCGGTCATTCATATTGATCGTTCAGGACATAAACACGTGCTTTACAATATCATTGGCAACAGTTTTACAACAGCATTCTGTAGAGAAAATTTCAGCTGATCCATAGAATACAAGCCTTGCAATATTAGTTAAATGGTCATACTTCTCCACGGCCAGTTTCCAGAGATAGTGTTCATTACTTGATCTTATTCGTGACAGACTGAGTCTTGAATTAAGATGGACATATTATACATCATCTCGATGAGATTTAATAGCATCATTCACGGCCTTGGACCAGCATTTCTTATTAATAAATTGACAATTATTGACATAGTTAACAAGTGTATCACTTCTGTACAAGCTGTAGCATATTTTCTACTCCATACATTGCATGTAAAACTATCTGTACACATAAATTGACCCAGGCGAACTAGAAACAGTACTTTAAAAACACAGTTATACTTTGCATAACATAGCTTTCCTAAGACGTCGAGTGCTCTTTTATCTATGTAATACTGTAGTGACATGATGCCGATAGCATCCAATACAACAATACTGGTAGTGCGCCTGTGTAGTCCCTGAACTTTTTTACAAAATTGACGTTGTACAACTTCAAGCATTTCATACTCTTTAAGAGGAAGTTTACCCCATACGCTGCATCCATAGAGGGCACATGATAAGATTACCCTCTCCCAGATACATGCTGCAGATAAAGGATTCAGACCACCAAAGTACAACCCATTATTATGGTTAGTGTTGATGAGTACACATTACTTTTCACATGCAGATTTTGTACGTTCAAGTGATGATTTATCTGTACTAAGATATACACCTGCATATTTAATAGATTTCGTTTGTGGAACATGCATATCGCCAATTGATACATAAGTGGTTTGAACCTTATTGTTTGGGCATCCAAAGTATAGAAGTGCACTCTTGCTTACATTATATTTTAGCTGCCACATATGAGCATAGTTTGCAGGCTTTTAAAAAAATAAATATGGAACGCTTCACGAATTTGCGTGCAAACGCTGCATAAACACTCTGGCCCGGCTCTGTCAGTTTGAGGTCCAGGCCACGCTACATTCCATTGTTTACGTTTTGAAAAAAAAAAAAATGTAATTCATATGCTCATGAGAAAGAATCTCTCAAATATACCTTATTTGTTGTAGAATCAGTTTACATAGATAAGTTGTTGAGAATGTGCCGACCGACCAAAGTTTTGGTTTTCTGTTCTCGGTCATCAGAGCTACCGACTTTGAGGCGACTGAGGGCCAAGTCGACCGAGAGAAACTGGCGACCAGTTTGAACTACACGTGTTTGAATTTTGTATTAACAATAATTCTAAGTCATGTTTAATTCATTGTTGTACTATTGTATATAAATCAAAATGTATATGTATCGCCAAAATTCATTATATTGCTTAAATTGTCGATGAATTCATGCTGCTCAAACGAACTATTTCGTATTCGCTGAATCTAAGTGTTGAGTGTAGACTATGTGTGATCATGAAAAATTCAACGAACACGCGTATGAATATTATGAAATGCGACGTCGCCACTGTTATAAGAGTAAACTTGACGATGGGTAACAAAAACAATACACAACTAGTGACGAGGATCATCTGTCCCTTGTGATATTAATGATGAAACAACATTAATTTCACTCGGGACAGGTAATCCGTCATTCCTCGTCAATCGTGTTAAATATTGACTTTAGTCTTAAATGCTAATTTTAGTCTGTGAATTTTCATAATAAGAATGTCTTACCGTCTGTAGGATAAGGAACAACGGGAGAACCAGTTCGAAGCGCACAACCGCCATGTTGAAATGGATTCCTATAGCCTTTAAAGGTCAGCTACTTTGTCTAACATTAACCGGATGTACGTATTTTATACACTCAAGCAGTAATTGCTTAATATATTAATATCCCTACTTGGTAGGATCAAATTATTCTGGGATGGTAACGAGACATAAAAAGACTTTACAAGGACAGTTTTGTCAACATTGAAAGGGGCATTATTTTCTCTGGGATCTCTGTACCAGACAATCTAGACGTTTTTAGCAACCTTTACATACCCTCTTACATACTGGTATGCTGGTAATTAAATCTGAACTCACATCAACGCTGTTCCGGAACGCCTGCAATACGAATGTCAAATTAAAGCGCCTTACTTTAACCGGGCCTCCATGCCCCCAAACGAGTGACAGCACATGTATGTGTCCTTTCCAAATCAAAACTTAATATTTTGTATATGCATACTACATTTCCCGATGACACCTATTTCAACAATAAGCTGTTTTCCTTCATTGCAGAATTACGCCAGTTAGAGACAACTTCACTCCATACACAAACCAAGAAATATGCTCAGATGATGAGGAGATTCAAAACCCCTGCTCAATGCCAGACTATGTGGATATGTCTTTAGGCTGCCACCATCTAACAAACCTTTGAGATGTTCTAAAGCGGCCGCTGCACACAAAAGGTGACCTGATATGACGCCCCAAAAACTTCCCGATTATCCAAGTAATCAAGCAGACCATTACCAACATACATGTACATGTTGGTTGGTTTGTTGTTTTACGCCGCACTCACCAATATTCCAGCTATATGAGGGCGGTCTGTAAATAATCAAGTCTGAGCCACACAATCCAGTGATTAATTTCATGAGCATCGATCCCCGCAATTGGGATACGATGACATGCATCAACCAAGTCAGCGAGCCTGACCACCCGATCCCATCAGTCGCATCTTACGATAAGCATAGTCACCTTTTACGTCATTCTACAATGACCGGTTTGAGTTGGAACGTTTGCTTGACTGAGCAGGACACTCCATATATGAAAAGATGGGTTTACTTTTCTATACTTTTCCATATAATGCCAACATAAAATATATAACAGAAAACAAACATGTATAACAATGTTTCTAATTATTCAAGTGAGTATCTTATGTTTAATTGTTAAATACAATCTCACTGAGATATGTCACTGAGAACTTCAATTTGAATATTCCTATGCCCCCTTGAGTCATAATGCACTCGACCAAGAGCTACTTCCGACGAAGCCAAACAAATGTCGTCTGCGTGTTTATTCGACTGAAAATTTTAAAACATATCTGAAGACTATCTGAAGGGAAAGCACTAAGTGCAGATGCATATCAGTGCGCGGTAAAGTGTCCGCCAAACAAGCTGTTTCAGAGGGGATTTATCCTGGTTTGAAACCTCTGAGTGACCAATCAAAATCGAGTATTTTTCAAATTTATGTTAAAATATCTTACCATCAAGTAAAAACCGATTACTTTAACAACTCTTTCGTCACATTAAGGGATCAGCTACAATTCCCACTAATGGAATTTGATATTCAGATTACGTCTCCCTCATTATATTTTTTCAACATATGTCACTTGTTTAGTCACAATACTTAAGCAGCTGCCGATGTGACTATAAGTGACATACCCATTAATTTAGCGCTTGCTGAACTGAACTTCCGGTTTGGTCATTTTAGTCTCTTTTCGCGCATCGCCGTGCAGCGCATTGAAGCAATCAGGTTCATTTGTAAATTTTGTGGAATGGTTGGCATCGTCATTGTTTCTTATACAAATAAGCAATACACAGTTACTTTGATTTGTCCTAATGAAAATAAAGAAATCCAGACAATCGTTTTGAACACTTATTATTACCCATCTGGATTCAGGGTTTTAAAAACCTCATCCTCAACCGCTACGGTCGGAAGAAGCTACCATTTGGATCCCGTCGACAAGCTAGTTGCCTTGGTGTCATCGTGTCAACAGCTCACATACATGAAGCTTGAATATTGTGGAGCAAACAAACAAAACGTTTGAAATAAGACACACTCGCGGTTTATGATGAATATTTATGTGACATCCGAGGAGTTGAGGCGTTTCAGGTGCGTTCGCTTCTAATTACTTTTCCAACAGAAAAGTCAAATAGATGCACTCGAAGGGCATCGAAGAGTTACACTTGGGGCCAAGGATCATTCTATTCAAGCGTACATGTTATTAGAACATGTTCATCTCGGAATTATTTGCTACCAGCTTTTAAGATATTTGTTAAAATATTGTCCCCCGCCACAAAGTGGATTGGGTGCTTTCGGTCCGTCACGTTTCGTTTCCGGAGCAGAACTAAAACAACCATGACACTATCTTTACCAAACATGGCGCACAGATACATGTAGCTCTAGTTGGACTGGTGCTTTTGATAGTTTTGAATGTTTGAAAAAAATATTTTTCGTGTTTCAAATGCAACGACTTTGACTTAGACTGAAAGTGGCGGTAGTACTCGTTTCCGGCGCAGGTCTTAAAAACCGTACTATATTTCTTGCCTTGCAGACAACCGGGCATGTAATATTGGCGGGTGATATGAGTATTTTATGCTTGTTACTTTTGCACCTTGTTAAGGAAGAACAACAGAATACAATCATAAAAAGTGAATATTCTCACGCGTTGACG
Organism: Haliotis rufescens; assembly: GCF_023055435.1. NCBI lineage: Eukaryota > Metazoa > Mollusca > Gastropoda > Lepetellida > Haliotidae > Haliotis > Haliotis rufescens. The sequence continues at coordinate 31,140,573 of NW_025964372.1, forward strand.
TTTTGAATTTACTCGTCACAACAAAAGCCTTGGATCGATCGTTTCCCTTCGTGCGCAATAGGGAAGCTCTTTTGTGTGTTCTCTCTTTAATGAGCACAAAAACCTTCTAACCTATTGTGTAAACTTCAGAGACATCCAAGATCAGTGACAGTTCAAACGTTCAAAGACGGAGTCTGCGTCATATTACAAATTAGGAATAACACATTTGTAAACAACGATTGATATCGTACACGTAAAAGACAACGCTCGCATTTAATAATGAATATTAATGTGATCGTACTCCCTTGCCGCCGTCGTCAATCCAGATGATAAACATTCAAGTAATTCCAGGTGTGTTGTCCCGTCCTTAGATGTTTTATTTTGTTTGTTGCTAAACGCCGCACACAGCAATATTCGAGCTATATGGCGGCAATCTGTAAACAATGGAGCCTGGATGAGACAATAATCCAGTGATTGAAATCATGAACATCGATATACGCAATTGGGAGGAGCGATTTTTAAGTTCAGTCTCATATAGTTGCATAATATTTCACAGGTTTTGATATGGACTTGATGTAATCTCATAGAGATATACCCACAAAACATTCACTCAACTGAGTAAATGTGTAAAATAAACAGGGGTCTGTGACCTGAAAAATAGACAAACATGGGGAAGGTGCAGCGAAAACACACAATAGCCATGATCCATCATGACATGAGTATATCAGCAGTGAAGGCATCTTCCCGAGGCAAGCGTGTCCACTAGCCCATTTCAAAGCCTAGTTTCTACCCTTGCCACATCAAGGCCATTCTTGGCCCGACCCTGGCGCCCACCCCGCGTAGATCACGAATTGTGCCCCTTGACATGCAAATGCGATATCCTGTCAGATCACTGTTCTTATCGCGTATAGCTTCACAAAATGGCGAAGACCTAGTCGATCGGGTAACGATAACATTCGCGATAACATCCCTGACACAAAAAACATAGGCAATCGTTGTGGTGTTTAAAAGATGAAATACATATACTGAACAACAAAAGTTTCTGTGAAATTGAATAAGATTTAATTCAAAGTTATGTTTTTTACCAATTCTGAAACAAATTTCAGTTTGCAACAGATAAAAGACTCCCGGGAGTGTTCAAATGATTGAATTTGCCATACTGACTTCAGAAAATGCGTGATTTCATAAAAAACCACAAACATGCCAAAATGTCAATTTACAAATCAATAGCGTCTGTGCCCACCCCTGGTTGCGATGCAAGCAACACATCTTCGTTTCCTGGAATGGACGAGGCGCCGCACAAAGTACTGTGGGATATCTGTCCATATCTGCTGGAGCATGTTTCGAAGTTCCTGGAGCGTCTGTGGAACACGTGGTTGACGTCGAAGGCGCCGGTCCATCTCATCCAAACATGTGCTCGATTGGTGAGAGATCAGGGGAGCGAGCCGGACAAGGGATGACATTCACGTTGTTTTGTTGAAGAGAATCCTGAACAAGTCGAGCAGTTTGAAGCCGGGCGTTGTCATGTTGAAAGGTAATGCCTTGGCCACGATGACGCAAAAACGGTAGAACAACAGGGCCGATGATCTTGTCGCGCTAGCGCTGTCCATTGAGATTTCCCTCTACCACTATCAAACGGGTCCTCTGTCTTGCTGTAATCCCACCTCATATCATAACGCCCCCAAACCGTCCTTCTTCCATGACACAATGATTGACGTAACGTTCACCTCGACGTCGGTACACTCGAATCCGTCCATAGCTGTGGAAACAGGTGAAAACGAGACTCGTCAGTGAATAGAGCTGCAAGGCCGTCCAGCGTAGACGCTGTCTGCACCACTGTACACGTACTTGATGGTGGTTTCCTGTCAAAATGGAACGTCTGGCGACAATCCCTGCACATCTGAGGCGACGACGTACGGTTTGTGAGGATATTCGTCGAAGGCAAGGGATGCTTCTTGCAGTCACTGTTGCTGGCTGGAATCGATTTTGTAGGTGTGTTGTTCGAATCCAGTTGTCTTGTTGGTTATTGGTTACGCGTGGCCTGCCACTCCAAAGATGGTCACTGACTGCATTCGTCTGTTGCCAACGTTGCCATAAACACCAAATGGTGTACTGTCAGATGTTTTCAAGATCTTTTCATGTTTGTAATCAAGCAGCTCAGGTGATTTCATTTACTTCGCGAGGTAAGACCTATTACATTACCATAGAGATCTTGATCAGATCGTCTTTTGTTTGAAGCAAATGCAAGTGATATGAGAGGTGGATTCTGATTGATCAGTAGGAGGGACATAGAAGGGACATAACACGTAATTACCATTGGTGGTGAACCACGAAATTCCAGCGTAGTTCGTAGTTCGGCAAGGGTGGAAAATGGGCTTGTGCAGTCAGTTAACTCCTTTGCCCCGGGAAGATGCATGGGTCACTCGGGTGATTTTCACCTCGGAATTCCATTTTTGTTATAGGCTTGAAATTAATTTGGTGAGCTGATGTAGCTATTCATGTCATATTTGCTGGAGTAAACCATAAGTTTTGTGTTTCCATCCATTGGATATCCAGTGCAATTAAACGCTGTTCTTGTTGGCACAGGATCGTGGGTGAGGAGCAGGGGCGATGACTAATTCCTTTCACCATGCCGAAAGTATTTGGTTCAAATCAGAATTAAAAAATAGTTTTGAAATAGACCGGTAAAATTTAATTGTTTTTCCAAACGATGATTCCTTGATGCGCTTCCTGGTGGTCAAAGCTTCTGATCATCTACGAAAAAAACCTCAATCAATTTGCCATATCAAAAGTTGTTTCTGGAATTTGTGGTGCAGTGAAAAATTCGCACTTTCTCCTTTCTTGTGGAGTGTTCACGGAAACGGCAATATCGTAATCTGTTAGCGATCACTCAGTTTGTCACTGTTGATCTTGCTGTATCCGTGCAGATGACACTTTACTCTTGTCGACGAATTGTCAGCGTGTTGTCTGTTCGACATGTCGGAATGACATCAAGGTGTAAGTACGTCTATTAAGCGTTACACATTTCTTTTGTTTTTCAATAGTTGGTTTACAAACTATATTGCCTAACATTCAATGAAAACCAAACACGTTGTAACAGAGCAAGACTTTGTTGCAAGAATTATTAAAATAAGACACATATCTTAAACAGACAGATAATCTTTGACTTCTGGAAGTACAATTGTCGCCATTCTTGTCCACCTCCAGATGATAAGGCTACTGGAGGTTCTGCAATATTGGACAAGCAGTGCGTCAACTATAAAACCCTACAAAGAGAGATATAGTGCTGGGTCCAGCAAATGTACCACAAAATCCATGTCTCAAAGACTGACCATGATCATTAATACAAGCAAGGAAGGGCTTTCTTTATATTCACAGAAAGTATTTGAGACAAGTGGAATTAATACCATGTGGATTCTCAAAAACTGGAACCAAGTTCCATTCTGGAGATTTTTTCAACTCTGTACACCACTATCCAAGATGACAAATTTAAGGGATACCATTCATTCCTTGATCAATGGGGCTTTTGTTACAAAACGTGGTGTACACATATACAGCTACGTATCTATATTCTGACGTTCAGAACAATTTGTGAAAAATGAAAGCAAATGCCATGTTACGTTTACTGAGAAAAGAATATGTAAAATCCTTGACTTCCACATTGATAACTAGACCGCCTCCGTGGTCTAATGGTAGAGCGTCCGCCCAGAGAGCGGAAGGTCCGGGGTTCGATCCCTGACCGCGTCATACCAAAAGACGTTAAACGTTATTACCCTGTCTGGCGCTCGGCATTAGGGGGCTACAACAAGGACTCGTCGGCTCGGAGTCAGTATACTGTGTCTGAGTCGGGTTTTTATGTTAAACTGCGGCATGGTATTTCAGTGAGCTAGCACTATTAATCGGCATCACTCCGAAATAGTACAAGCAGCCACACACATAAATACACGTGCATGCTATATAAGTGCAATAATCTTGGACGCGACGTTAAACTCCATTTCACCTCACCTCACATTGATAACATCTACGTACATTTTGGGGTCAAACGCCCCTCAGATGGTTATCTTGAAACCGATGTATATCACATGTCCAGTTCACGTTGATCACAGATCAGAGTCTGTGATTCGTCTATAAAATCTAAGACAAGAATGTTATGTCAAAGTCTAGTAGTTAGGATGTACTCTATGTTCCCGTGTATTTACCTGATAAACACTTGAGTTGCCTTTCCATGTGTTTGTGACGGGTGCCACCGGTGGGGAAGGATACGCTCACCTTTTCGCGAACACCTGGTCGTCGGCTGACATACATGTACATGTATATAACTCAAAGTTCGATCTCACAGTAACCAAGCTCAATCGCCAAAAGGAAACTGTACCTGAGATAATGTTCTATTGTTGGCGGTGCCCGTCGGCTTCTACGACCCGCGTCACATTAAGATTTCCTCCTACATCAAACTAACACACGGTGATATAAGCTGAAATATCGTTTGAGTGTTGTTAAAGCCATCTCACCGATACAGCGTACGACACGATACACTCACTCATCGCACTCTAATTACAGGAATACGCCTGCAAACATCTTTGTGTACTGTTACAGTATGTCATCGTCACGGAATGACGAACGATTGATTCTGTACCATAATCGCAAACTCAATATATGATTGATTTATTAGTAACATCAAACTTAAGTCATTGATCTGTTTTATTAAGCAATGAGCGATTAATCAACAGGTTTGCATATACTGTTTATAAAAGTGGTAATTTTATGAATTATATAATAAAACAAACTACCTCCTTAGTGCATGTAACATATTGACCACATTCTCGCTATGGTAACCATACGGGAGCGTCACGGGGAATCGGAGCATCAGTGCACACCAGTCTCCAGCACCGTTGACACGTTAAGCACAGGTGTTCAACAGATCTGAGCGAGTGCAGAATGGCTTTCTATTCTCAGTACAAAATGATGTGGGATAAAATCAAAATGAAGACCATCATGTTAATGTTGATGTTTTCATGTGTGTCATCAGATTGGCTGTCAGAGATAGGTGGAGAGCAAGACAGAGTTTTACCCGGACATGTTTTTCAGGTATTTCAGACAGCAACAGTTCGACAGTGTCACCGACTCTGTGGATATTCAGCAAGGTGCTTTTCGGCCAACTGGATCTTGTCAACTAGAGAGTGTCAACTTAGTACCAGTGCTTTAGGTGGCGGTAGTTTACAAGTGTCCGCGAACAACGTGTACCTTCCGGTTCATCAATTTCCTCCACAGGTAGGCAGTTTCCATATGAATGCGTGAATGTTGAATCATGACAGTTCAATAGGGTAACAGATACCCTAGTTGACTAATGATCATTAGGCTGTGAACTCATTTGCCCACCCTGAACCATGAATTCCGAATACTACTTAACACAACCCCAAAATCATATGTAAGAATTGAATGTACAAAGGCAGAATGTCAGCCACAGTCCAAAACCTATAGAACACGTTCCTTGGTCATAGAAGGAAGACATTTGAAATTAAAATTACTGAAAAATATCGACAACAATATATAAGGTATAGAATCATTTTTTTAAAATGTTGAATCTGCATAGTTACCAAATACGAATGTATTTGCCTTCCGTGTATCACACTGCAGAGTTACCTCTAAATGGACTCCCGAATCCGGCGTATAATTATTTGAAGGTGGGTGTGAATCCCACATTTGCCCTGATGTTGATTCATGGTGTGACAGTACTATACCTGTAAACTGCTCACATCAGGTTTTCCTCCATATTACACTGGACCCGTGAAGTTCCGGGGTAGAATAGGTTTTCAGCAACCCGTGCTTGCCGTAAAAGGCGACTAAGCTTGTTGTGGGAGGCGATTAACAGGATCGGTCGGTCAGGCTCGCTGACTTGGTTAAAGCATGTCATCGATCCCAATTGCTTGGATAGATGCTCAGGATGTCAATCACTGGATTGTCTGGTCTAGACTCGATTATTTACAGACCGCGGTCTTATAGCTGGACTTAATGCGGCGTTAAACAACCAACCAACCATATTACACTCGTGATGTAAGCGACATTTCGCTCAACTTATTCACTCACTCTTCCAATTTATCGCGATTCAAAATGGTCAACCCACAATATCTCAAATTCAATCGGGCCTCAGTCTGGCACACTATGTAGGAGATAGTAATCCCTACGTAGGACATAGTACGTCCTACGTAGGAGATACTAAGTACTAAGTAGGAGATATTAAGTCCTACGTAGGAGATAGTGATTCTAGGCCATACTAAGTCCTACGTAGGAGATAGTGATCCCTATGTAGGAGATAGTAAGTCCTACGTAGGACATAGTAAGTCCTACGTAGGAGATACTTAGTCCTACGTAGGAGATAGTTTGTCCTACGTAGGAGATACTCAGTCCTACAAAGAAGATAATAAGTCCTACGTATGAGATACTTAGACCCATAAAAATGTCACCGTGGTCCTACTACGCTTCCGTACTAACCTGAGTTGGAAGGTTTTTGTATCTATACTGTTGCATCACACTAAAAATGTTATTATCATGACCGACTATTTAGTATTCTTAGGAGAATTGTAGGAGACAAAAACACAACTGGGAAAGGAGGAGCGGCGTTTGTTAAACATTACTTTTGAAGGAAATCCAGCATGTTGGTGTTTCACGCCAGAAACCTACGATTGTGGGTTCCAATCCCGCCTTGTGGGTTTCACCAACCAGGTAAGCATATGAGATCTGCATCACTTCGGGCTTTCCTCCTAACAAATAGTGATGGTACCATGTGCCCGCGAAAACATATTATGCCAAATGATTTTTAAACTAGAAAAGAAAACTACTTAAATATAGTTCACAAATATGTCACCACGGCCAAAAGACATAAAATGTGCATGAAGCATAACGGTTGTACTTTTCAACAATAGTGCTCCTAACCTTGTTATAGATTAATAATATACCAACAGTGGATGTTTGCTATTTTATAGATTTATTCTTCAAAACATACGAAGTTAAACGTATAATGAAGTAGTCCCTATCAGCCAATCAAACATCTAGAATGACCGAAAGAAAAGTTGATAGTATGTGCGCACTGCAAAGGTGTGGTAAAACATACACGCATGAACCTCATTAACACCAGGCGTTGTGTAGGATTAAGCAGTGACTGGTTAAGCTTTTTCTTATATGTCATGCCTTCTACACACGTAGGAATATAATCGATATTTGATGTGGCATACAAACGCTGTAACCATTGTTCAACCACACCAGACGCCATTACCCGAACTTGTCAAATAATCCAAAATCAACTTTTGGTATTAGTCTGCTTATTTTTTACTCATCTTGGAGCTGGGGCTGGGCTAGGATTTTATCGCAAAATATATATTGTGCTTCAGACATTTAAAACAAACCCTATATTGTCGCAAAGTGGTTTTCCTAAAACAAACCATGTCAAGCCATATATTTTATCGAAATGGAGAAGCGATATTTTAGCTTGTTCGATAGGTAATCGCTAAAACTGTGTTAAAAAACTTTATTCTCTCAGCAAACATCTCTGTCCCCAAGAGCGATTTCTTTAAGATACATACATGTAACTACATATTAAAATCATCCTGTTCAAACAAGCCGTTTGCATTGTATCCCCTGAGAACAAAGAACTTGTACATTAGGTGAATCCCCACCTTTTGCCGACAATTCCAGCATATTTCGCTGCGAGGTATTCAAAGAAGACAGCAATTTGCACATATCTAAGAAGTACTTATGTTCCCTTTCCAACGCATATTTTGTATCCAATTTGAAATAAGGGACAAAACCCCTTCCATATTCAATAGAAATCACGAGAACATATGGTACAAGTCAAAATAAGGAATTACATTGAACATAATTTTTGTCACTGATGCGTCAAATTTGGAAATGTCTACCATAAAAGGTTTTGAAAGCTTCACTGAGGCCTTAAATGTTGTAACCTTGATGAAACAACTTCTGAGCAAGAGTCGTATGGTGCTCTTTGAAATCTTGTTGGAAAGAGCATGCTCGATTGAATCTCAAAAGCTGTGAAATTTGAACTTCAAAGGCTGGAGCTGCTCGACATGAATGGTAAGTTGACTATAGGAAAGTTGAAGACGTCCCTCTTGTCATACAGTCTTGTGGAGAGTGTTTTGTCACTCTGAATCTTTATGCATAGATCTGAATGTGAAACAGATGTTTGTTTGTTTGTTGTTTAACGCCTCACTCAGCAAAATTAGACGGTCTCACTGGTCTCCTTTATTTCTAGTTCAGGTGGGTGAATCAGTGGAAGGGAATTGGCTATTTGATTGTTATTGAACGATATCACATCATCTTAATTTACACTTCTTGGCCAAATTACTTTGTTTTGACTTTGGCAATCCGAACAGAAATTAAGATTCATATGTATAAAGAACCAGATCCGCAGGAAGGGGGCCACAATTGGTGCCAATGGCACGTAGTTATCAATATTGTTTTCTCAGTAAACTTCAGACGACATTTGCTTTCATTTTTCACAAATTGTCCTGAACATCTGAATATGGGCACGCAACTGTATCTGTGTTCACCACAATTTGTAACAAAAGCCCCATTGATCAAGGAATGAATTGTATCCCTTAAATTTGTCATCTGAGATAGTTGTGTACAAAGTTGAAAAATCAAATGTTTTGACAGAATGGGACTTGGTTCTTTTCTGAGATTGCAAAAAGTTGAGTTTTTGAGAATCCACATGGTATTAATTCCACTTGTCTCAAATACTTTCTGTGAATATAAAGAAAGTCCTTCCTTGGTTGTATTAATGATTATTGTCAGTCTTTGACATATGGATTTGGTGGTACATTTACTGGACCCAGCAATATACATGTATCTATCTCTTTATGGCTTTATAGCTGACGCCCTGCTTGTCCATGAATCAAGGAATAAATTATTTTCTTAAGTTTGTTATGGGGGATAGGGGTGTACAGAGTTGAAAATTCAAATGTTTTGACAGAATGGAACTTGTCTCTTTCTGAGATTGCAAAAAGTCAAACAAATCCTTTGAGTTTTTTGAGAATCCACATAATATTTATTCCACTCTCTGTTCATATAAAGAAAGTCCTGCCTTGACTGTATTAAGGATTATGGTTACTCTTTGAGACTGGGATTTGGTGGTACATTTGCTAGACCCAGCAACATATCTCTCTTTGTACGGATTTTTTTAGAGCTTTGGAATCCAGTACAAAAGAGGAATGGACAAATAAAATCTTTATGTTAGTTAATATGAATTATAAACTCGAAAATACGATCTACGAAGTGTTGCCATCTTGTTATCACTATTATATATGAAATATGTACTATTCTCTTATACCACAAGCGGTGTTTTATGGAGAAGTAGCAAGTTGTGAAGTCATCTAAAGTTTAATAAACGAATAAATAGGTAATAACAAAAAAGAATTACCTGGAATGTCTTCTCAGCATTACTTTCAACAGGTATTGATTCATTTAGCGAAAGAATGCAAGACAATGTCAATAACCAGTGAGCATTCAGATCAATAGCCACACTAAATGACTTCATTAAGATCAGGTTATTCCAAACAAATAATGATCGATCTGTGCCAAATCTAACTGTTTACATGTTAGGTATAAACACTTTTCGGTGAACAGTTTAACAGGTCCATAGTTACAAGTAACTTGCTCCAAGACATTAAGTCAATAGAGGACAGTTGGTACTTCATAATTATAATTAGAGTGTAGACACACATTGTTGGTGTTAGGAGTATAGCTAAATTGAACCTATGCTTTTTCCAGAAGTTGATCTAAATAGGTACTGGTTAATAGTCATGGTTAAATGTAACGAGAAGGTCACAGTTGAACCCTTTTGTACTTTACTCTTCAACAGACATATTTCCAGATCATAATTGGGAAAAATAAAAAGGTTTAGAGAAGTAGAATGTCCATCACACTGTGATGGTGGCACAACTTACGCTGGGTCAGAAATGCAGTAGTGGTCTCGTTGTGAAATTTTAACTGCAGATTCAATTTTTTCTGAAAGTTTACAATTGCAAATAAAAGTTGTATACATTTGTGTTTTGTTTTGTTTGTTTGTTGTTTAACGCCGCACTCAAACATGCGGCCTTGCAGTTTGTAAAAAACGCATATTGTGTTTTCAAGAATTTGACTGCTCTCGTTCCTCGGGTCCGCACTCCGTTTTTTCTGGAACATCACGAAGTGTTTGGACACCTAGACTTCTCACAAATATTGTCTTAATAGTCTTCGTGCACGTTTCAGCACTTCGGTCCATAAATTGTTTTTTATCGGATTACTCGAGATGATTTACTGCAAGTAATTGGGGAATTTGAGGAAATGGCAGTATGGGGACAATTTCTGCTTTTCTAAGTTTTTCCAAACATCTAAATATTTATTTCAGTTGCTCTATGAACTTTATTCTTAGTCAGTTGTTTTAGTTCACGATAGAAAAGAAACATTTTAAATTTTATTTTTAAAAAAATCTTCCCAGACTCACCCATGCGCAGATGAACCCTGTGGAAATGACCATGTGTGTGTCCCTGTCACCAAATCTACCAACTATGTATGTGTACACGTCGACACAAATACAAACCAAGCACCTGCGACTGGAATAACGACCGGTACTGCACCTACTGCTGCAACAACTTCTGTACAGGATACAACACCGGCGTTGACAACAACACTGGCACCGACAACAACACCCTTACCAACTACAACGGCAGCTCCATCTACTACAACATCTGCACCAACTACAACAGCATCATCAACTACCACAACACCTGCATCAACTACAACACCCGTCCCAGCTACAATTCCAGCTCCGACTACAACACCTACACCAACGACAGCACCAACACCGACTACCACTATATCTGTACCAACTACAACAGCAGCACCAACTACTACAACACCTACACCAACTACAACAGCAGCACCAACTACTACAACATCCGCTCCAACTACAACACAAGCTCCGACTACAACACCTACATCAACGACAACACCAGCACCGACTACCACGATATCTGTACCAACTACAACAGCATCACCAACTACTGCAACAACTGCTCCAACCACAACAGCAGCACCAACTACAACATCCGCCCCAACTACAACACCAGCTCCGACTACAACACCTACACCAACGACGACACCAGTACCCACTACCACAACAGCTGTGCAAACAACAACTACACCAACAGCTACTACCCGTAAGTACACAAGAGTAATACCTTGAAATAGGTTCCATAGGCACTAGGTTATTAGGTGCTCTGGGCTGTTGCCGGTCATGTCGGGAAGACAAATGACTTCCGTGGGCATTCCGGAGCAGACGAAATCCCAGCAGCTTGAACTAGCCTAGGATTCAAGACATTGACATCGTAGAGTGTTTTAAGACAATTACTAGTGTCCCCCGCAGTGATATGTCTCGAATGGTCTTGAGCATGGCAGAAACCTCTACACTCTTACTCGTTATCACTTGTGACTTTGTTCATTCTATGTCATTATGCCATCACACAATGGTTTGCCTTGACTTGATGTTTCCAAGGCAATCATAATTTAGCTGAATAGGGAAGACTACAGCAAAAGAAAAAAATGTTTGACTCTACTCTGATCTGCGTCCATGGCGGAAAACATGATGTGATTATATATTGAAGCCCGACTACCCATTCAGTTTGTCACTTGCCAACTTTGTTTCAGGTTTCCCAGCCGTTGAATTGATCCTACCTGCCGAATAAAACTGCAACTTTATTACCTCATGTTCCTAAACCTTTGTCTCATCTGGAATGTACAGCAATTATGTCGTAAAGAAACTTCTTTCTTTTATCTGATATTTTCATTTAAATTGTTCGAGGCAATGAAGTGCGGCTGTTAAGCAGGACGTACGAAACCCTTGGCTTAATAACTGTTCTTTTCACCCAGATGATGGCACGTGCGTTGATAACAGTGACTGCAGTTCCCTTCCCTTCACAGAGTGTTCAAACAGCCTCTGCGTATGCACCGTGGGAAGTGACATGGATGATGCCACTGGCATGTGCAGATCATTAGCAGGTATATTGACACATCTTTTGATAGTAAGAGAGCATCATCAGTGTTACTATCGCTTCAGTAGAATATTGAAATGATTAGGTAAATATTGAACACTTTGACATTCTAAAGATAATATGACACTGATTGCTGTCGAAACTATACTGAACGGCAAAAGAAACGTCACCATGGATAGATATATGAGAAACCTTATTTGTCCAAACACTGTAAACATACTTTGAGACATATTAAAAAGAGGAAACTTGGCAAAACTGATCATCAAGGTTGAAATTAAAGTGTCAAATGTTCTTAAAGTGAAACACAACACTAGTCTCTGAGAAATGGCATCACAAGTCAGTGTCCCGTGTGTCCGCGATGTGCATTGATGACAGCCGTGCAACGTTGATACATGGAATGGAGGAGGCGGTTGGTGAAGGCCATGGACACTTGAGCCCACACTCTGAGGAACGTCATTCAGCTGTCTTTGAATCTCGTCCCACAGGTGCTCAATGGGATTTAAAACAGGACTGAGGGCAGTCCATGGCGTGGTTCTAATGCCATTCTGCTGGAGGAAGTCTCTTGTTGCTCTCGCAGTGTGGGCACGAGCGTTATCATGCTGAAACGACGTGCCAATTGAGCTATGGCGTGTTGTCTCAAGACTTGATCAATGTACCGAGCTGCTGTGACACCACTGTCCCTCTCTGGACCGATGTACTGGAGACCACAGGGCCGACCTTGTGTGCAAGACCAATTCCACCCTACACCATGATGCTCGGACCACCCTACGAGTCTCTCTCAACAACACACGCATCTGAATAACGTTCCCCACTGCGTCGCCAGAGAACGCTTCTTCACTGCTGGTGGTACCAATGTGGGTGCTGTGTTGCCCGCTGAAGACGCTCCCGGCGATGAGGTGGTGTCAGAATTGATCCTCGGTGTGGCCTGTGACAGTGGAGGTGTCTGCTCGTCAATCGTCGACGTACGGTGTCCCCAATAATGTGTCGCTGGTGCGTCCCCGTGGTCTGTCAAGCAGTTTCCGCAGCAATAACAAGGCGATCTTGAAGGTGCTGAAGAGCCTGTATATGGTCCTAACGTGGACTTGAAATCCATTGGCTAATTGCCGGGCAGTTTGTCCAGTTCGCAATCGTCCAAGGGCTTGGTGTCGCTCATTTCATCACTCTTGGCATGTGGTAGCAATTCAATAACGAATGAATGTCCGATCTGGGTGGATTTTTATAGGGCAAGAAATGAAGGAACGCATGTGCATTTCAATTTGCACGGAACTCACGTACATCGGGTTACCGTGGCCGTTGCCGTGATGCGTTTGGGCGATCCGTGTTGTTGTCATCATAATTTTAATCATCAAATTTCATTTTACCGGACAAGGTAATGTTAAATTTTAGAAACTTTGACAAAACTTGCCCAGATATTTAAAAAGGAAAACATTTCATTCAATGTTACTTTGGGTTACGTTTCTTTTCGGGTTCAGTATATTTGACTATTTCATAAGATTTCTCTCATCAAACTAAAATGGGTCCTAACATGAAACAAACTTAAAAATATCGGTACAGAGAGCATTTGAACCTAATTGAGGTCCTCCTTAAAGCGTTTCTGCCTGTGAAGATCCAGGTTAAAATTTGTTTCCAGCAGCTCATGCCAATAAACAAGATCGATTCTCATGATGTCAACACTGGAACGATTAAATTGATTAGTTACAGACTCACGTCACATATCTAGAATACATATGTATTTCTAATTGCGGCGTGAAAGAACAAACAAACAAGTTAAGCGTTTCACAATAGATATGGCAATGTATCATCTATATCCTGTCCAGGCTTGATAATATATATCTTCAAATAACTTGAAACAGGTTATGTTGAGCCTAGTTCAGCTGTTCAGTGGCGCCTGGAAAGCAGTTGAAAAGAAATACACGAACGCTTCTTGTTTGCATGTCAGGTAGCTTGGTCCTCTCTCGAACTGTCCCATACGTGAAGACTAGAGGTTTACACTTTACCCCTTGTGGAATTAGTAGCCATTGCAGTTTCTTAAGTAACGGTGAAATGTAATTTTGTAATTTGGTCCTTATAATTCTTGCTGCTCTGTTTTGTATTCTTTTGACATGGTTGATTGAGCAGGAACCATTTAGCAATGAATTACAATAATTCAGGCTTGATGAAACATACGAGTGGATCAATAGCTTAGTGGTTTCTGGGACAAGACACTTTGGAATATTCCCTATATTCCGCATGTGAAAGTAAGCTGCTCATGAGATGATTTGAGTTTGTTGCTTTGATGCATAACTGGCAACAAGTTTTCTCATTGGTGTAAAGTGTGAAAAAGGGAACATTGGATTTGATAGGGACTGAAGATGAACATGTTTAATTTATCAGCTGGTACTCACAGCACCAGTCACCTCCACCGCTTACCACCTTATACCCCGATCCGCCGGTGACACTGGACCTAAGCTAATAACAACGGATGCGCACGTACAATCTCACACAGCAACCACACGTCAAAGTGCACGTCGATTAAAAACATGTAAAAACACAGAGAACATTAATAATCAATTGACTTTCAAAGACAGAATCGATGCATTTATCTTTGTATGTATCTTGAGAATGACGCCAAATACTGTAAAGCAAAAAGGAGATATCTTATAACATATACTTTTTGGTCAGAAACGAAAGTGTTGCATTCTGGAAACATGCAGAAATGTTACCCAAAGAAGTCATAGAATACTCGATTCCGCACCCTCCACATGCAATGAACAGATTGTACTGTGGTTACGTGTTTTCATGTGTAATTCATTTTGCACGATGGATTAATACAACTGTGTTGTAATCATTTCACACAATTGCAGAGTGCTCGTCCTTTGGATCTACCTTCACCACCTTCACGGATACTGTCATCACCGATCATAATCTTCAGACCCATACATCGAAGACGTCAGCACAATGTGAACAATTGTGTCTAGAAGCCTCATTCGTATGTAAATCGTTTGAAATGTATTACAAACTATGTTTATTGCAGGAAGTCTCCTGGTATGATGTTACAGGAAGTGAACGTGGATATAAGAAAAATCTCAATCATAGCCAACGCAGATGTAATTGGTGAGCTACGGTATGAACTTGAGTGCCATTCTATGCTACAGGAGTAACAATCCCAAAGCGCAACAGCTTGTCTATATATCGGTGCTTCTCCAGCACACAGAAGCTGTGCAAGACCTTATGATTTCAATGTATTGTGTCCAGGTTTTGGTGCTGGTATTATAATAATGATTAACCATTTTACTTGGATTTTTTCCGAAGAAAAAAAATTGGTCCAGATATAACAGGGAAAAAATTAATGCATCCTCAATTTTAGCCACAAGCCCGAAAAATCTATTTGCAGGCCATATTGGATGTCCTGTGAAATTAATGTAACTGTGAATACAAATCTTTGAAAAAATTGCTTAGTTCGTGTGTTTTGACGGAAAACTATTACATCCTGAGTCCATTGGGCAGCATAAACAATTTCACTTACACATCACATACATAAAGAAGCGAGATTATGTCAGTCAGTAGAGGTCTGCTTCTCTTCTTGTAACAGCAGGTAACATTTAGGAGATAAACATACTGTGTGTTCAATGTAGAGCTAGGTTACCTGTAGATTTTACCCCGCTAAATTGAATTTGGAACCGAACGCGCAGCGTGAGGTTTCAAATGTTTAATTTAGCGCGGTTAAATCTACAAGTAACCTACATGTAGCTCTACAATGAAAACACAATGGGTTTATCTCCATTCTACCATGACTAAAAAACGCGGGCTCTTTGGTGTTAGCAAATATATTGAGTGAAGCGGCATGGGTTGACTCCAGTGTTTTGAGTGGGTTATCGATCTGAATTACCGAATCACCGAACAAAATATGGTGCTGTATATACTGAAGCAGTTTGTTTATACCGTTATACTTGACTCGAACATATGACAGGCATTGAACGCATATAAGCACGGCAACTTGGAAAGCTAACATGAGGTGGGCATCCTTAAAGAAAACAAAGCAAGCTTTGCAAGGCTTTCGCTCTACATCGCGCATCACCACTATGACGTCATATCGCTCATTGTGACGCATAAAATATGACGTCACAGTCGTATATAGAAAAGCGCCAAAAGCCCTCTGTTGTCTCCAAAACGTAAATAGATTCCCCTTGTAGATTTCTATCATGTTTTCTGCACGAAATGTATTGCCACGCATCCTTTGAATAGTCTAGTAACCGCTTCTGTGCATTTTGTAACTTGTAATTGTAGATTACTTGTAATCCGTAAGCCGTCAAACCGGCTGTTTCAATTAGCTGTGATTTAACAGCTTCTGCTTGGCCAATCAGAATCGAGTAAATTCCAAATTCATGGCAGAATGAAACGTTGAACTAAAGGAGTTTGATAAGCATCAGCCTCGGAATCCTTTCATAGACATTTTGGTCAAACCCTTGTTTAGCTTTACTGTGTCGACACGCTGACTGTCAGTTCGAATCACTTATTAACATAATACTGTGTGGCCACTTCAATGATTTAGTTTGCAATGTATAACACGTTTGAATTTTGTACCACATGTAAGTATGTACCAGAAATATTTTTTTCACTGTGGTTAATTGATGTATGTCATTACTCTTGTTTTGATTTCCTAATGTCCTGCGTACTGTCGGTGTTGTTTCAAATATCAGACTGTTGTCGGGGGCGCTGCACTTCACTGTACAGAGTTGCGTCCCTTAGACATGCCTGAAACATATGGCCAGCTTCGCCCTGATTATGTTTCTAGGTTTGGCAGCAATATGCCGATGCTTGGTGTTTCAGCATTGCGGTAAACATCTTAGACCCGAATCACTTCGGGCGTTTCTACACACCAAGCTGTGATGCCGTGATGTAAGTGATTATGTAAATCTGTTCACAGCTGTGCCTAACCAACTAACTCACTTACTTCTAATATATTCTTTGTGAATATTGATATCATCTTGGACAGTACTTTGATCTAATGGTCTAATGGTAGAGCGTCCGCCCGGAGAGTGGAAGGTCCGGGGTTCGATCCCCGACCGCGTCATACCAAAAGACGTTAAAAGATGGTACTTGTTGTTACCCTGTCTGGCGCTCACAATTAAAGAGCTAACACAAGGACTGATCGGGTCGGGGTCAGTATACTGTGTCTGAGTGGGGTATTCATGTTAAACTGTGGCATGGTATCTCAGTGAGCTAGCAGTATAAATCGGCATCAGTCCGGACTAGTACAAGCAGCCACACATACACGTACATGCACGTTGCTATATAAGTACAATAATCTTTTACGCGACGTTAAACCTCATTTCACCTCACCTTGACAGTACTTATTTGTACCTACATTTTGTTCACCTTACTTTGTTACTATTACATGTGAAATATGTGTCACGCTGCTAATATTTTCTATGGATGAACACACACTGTTAATATTTACATTTCAATATATGTCAAATTGCTTATACATTTTTTCAGTAGTTGAACACGCCGTTATACTTCATTACTAACACAAAGTGATGTCAATAAAACTCATACAAACTTGCAAACTGTTGTTTTGTTTCGTTATGATACAACTACTAAATGTAAAATGCCGGGGAAAAGAAAGTATACACACATATTTCATCGTGGCTAAAAATTATTATTCGATGGTGATATATTTGAGTAACATGGTTTTCGACCATAAGTTTGCAGTGTTTCGGCAACTTTTTGGTAATATTTCTAATGTGTAAGTCAAATCTCAATTTGAAGTGTATACTTTATTTTGCCTGGCAGTTTGGCAACTGTTCTTATACTGAACTCGGACATTTTCGTTGTTTCCTATACCAATCGAACATAAGAGAATAAAAGCGACAAAACCCTTCCCAAAGTCGAGAGCAAACCTCTTAGGTTTATATTAAAGCAGTGAAATTGGCCTTTAAGCAAGTTGACTGATATTTCGAGGGTAACGTAGGTAACCCAAGGATATACGGATTATGTGTCCCGTGGGAATTAATGTTGAGAGTTCCTTGTGAAATTGATAAATTACAAGAAGCCATAAACATAAAAGACTCCAGCCGTCAATCAACTGTGAACAAGGCTATTACATATCCCCGGCGTACCATGGCCATCAACTCATCAAAGACCCTAATTAGCCATTATCCCGTTGTTTACATTACTGGCTTCATCCTGTGTTTATGTCACTGACTTCACTGATGATTGTCATCACTACCCTTGTGTGTACATAACAGGCTTCTCTACTCCAGTATAACAATATCTACTCTACTGTGTAAACATTGCCTCCTAGTTGTATATATACTTGCCAACCACACTCTGTATATCCGTCAACGGACTCACCTCCCACGGCCATGAACTAAAAACTAAATTTAAACTAAATAAAGGCCCTCACATTGCTTGTATCCAACGATCTATTCGAGGGCCTATCCCCTAAAGTAAACACATCAAAATTCGCGGATGATGGAGCCATCTGGATCCGCACTAAAAGCATGAAAATGGTCCAAAATTTACTCAAAAATATCTTAATAAAATACAACAATGGGCTGACAAATGGGGCTTCTCCCTTAACTCAGAAAAAACAACACATGAAACCCGCCTCCCCAATCCTCCAGCTAAACAACCAAACAATCAAATTTCAAAAACAAACCAAATTCTTAGGACTTATTTTCGATGAACATCTCACCTGGGATGCTCACATCCAAAACCTAACAACTAAATGCAGTAAAGACCTAAACACGCTAAGATGCCTAACTGGCTCTAACTGGGGAGCCTCCAAAGATACCCTCCTCTCTATCTACATATCACTAATTAGATCAAGACTAGACTACGGCTGCGCCATATACAACACCCTAAACAACTCTCTATCTAAAAAACTTGACTCAATACAATATCAGGCTCTCAAACTAATTACACGCACCCAACATGGCACCTCCTTCACCTCACTTCAGGCCTTAACAGGAGAAATGCCACTAAGTCTACGCAGGGAACAGCTAAGCTTAAATTTCTGGGCCGCGTCCCAATCAAACCCTCTCATCCAAAACTTAATAAACCAAAACATCAGCCCCAAAAACCAAGCTCTAGCTCGTAAACACCCCTTACTTACCCCAATATCCCAAAGAATAACAAACTACCTAAATGAACACCAAATTAAAAATCTTAAACAAAACTGCAAACAATCAAATATCTTCACCCCTAAACTTAAAATACCCAAAATAGACACAACACTAGCTAGCCAAATAAATAAACTAACCGACCCAAACATAGCTAAAACTACCACACTAGCATACATACACGAAAATTGGCCAAATTGGTGTCACATTTACACGGACGGATCCTGAGATCCGACCTCCAAACACACAGGTTTCGGAGTCCATACCACACAACCAACTAAAACCACACAATCCTTCCGACTCCCAAACAACCAATCAATATTCACGGCAGAACTAATGGGCATGGCCTCAGCCCTCCATAATCAAGAATCCAAAAACCACAAAAAAAATCCTAATACTTACCGACTCCTTAAGTGGACTGCAAGCCCTCCAAAACAAAAATACCAAAAACCGACCTAAATTAATAAATCAAATACTTAAAAGCTCCAACGACCTAACTAAGGCAGGCAAACAAATAACCTTCTTGTGGATACCCGCCCACGTAGGAATATACGGTAATGAAAACGCCGATAAGGCAGCTAAACTATCCCTCAAAATCCCAGAAATAAGCTTAAACTTACCCATCTCAAAATCAGAAATTAAAAGCGTAAACAAGCAAAATATCACCAAAAATGGCATAACCTATATCTAAACTCAAATAGCCAAATCAAAAAAGTACTCAACAAACCACTAACCAAACCAAAAATTCTCCATTCATAAAAAAAATCGACAGAGTAATCACTAAACTCCAAACAGGACACACCAACCTAAATAACCACCTAAAAAATATAAAAAACCACAGTACAGGTAACTGCCCACACTGCAAACAACCAGAAACCCGAGATCACGCACTCATCCACTGCACACACTACCTAACACATCGAACCGCATTACAAACCACCCTCAATCTAAACAAGGCTCTCACTCTAGAAGCATTGCTAAACCCACAAAATAAACTAGAAAACTTCAAGGCCTTAGGGGTATTCTTTATCAAAACGGAACTAATAAAACGCATCTAAAAACACTATAATCTACCAAATCAAAATCACATAAACAAACAAACATCCACCATACCCAGCTCCCTTAGTTCTCCTCCCCAACCCCATCGGCATCTATTCCAAATCTTAAAATTCCCAAATTCTATATAAGAAACCCCTAAAGCCCCCTCCTGGGTTGCACAGACCACTTTCGCCCCTTTCGGAAACACATAAAATGGCCTGGCCGGGCCCGTGTGCGAAATACGCATCAGTCGGAAAGCGCACGTTAAATCTCCAAAGTAAGTAAGTAAGTAAGTACTCTGTATATCACTTGCTTGATAACGGTGTTAGAACCTACAACGAAACGTCGCTCTTAATTGTAATAAAGAAGTTGTTCATCCATAAATTATTATCTTAACTTATAAATTAATAGATTTGGAGCAGATAATCACCCATAAACTTTATATAACCAACAGTATTTTCTGTGAGAAAATGTAGAAAGATGTCCTCATATAAGGACACTGTTAACCTATTGTTAGAAACGACGTCAACAAAATCGTCATCTTCAATTATTTGCGACAATGCGCTCATATCTCCAAACGTTCCTGTGGTCAACAATGGTTGGTTTGTTGTTTAACGCCGCACTCAGCAATAGTGCAGCTGTATGGAAAAATCGAGTCTGGACCAGACAATCCAGTGATTAACATCATGAATATTGATCCAAACATTTGGGATCGATGAATGCATCAACCAAGTCAGCGAGCCTGACCACCCGATCCCGTTAGTAGCCTTTTACCACAAGCATTGTCGCCTTTTACGGCAAGCATGGGTTGCTGAAGACCTATTCTACCCCGGATCTTCACGGGTCTCATGTACATGTAACTGGTGAGAAGTGTTTATCTATACGTCGGCAATATGTCACTTACTCACGGTCACATACCACAATGAAACCACGTTAACCAGACGACGATGTCTTCTCTGGCGACTGTTAGCAAGTGTAATAGGGGCAGGGGTGGCCCAGTCGATTCGCTGTGCAGAGTTGCGGCCCTTTGGGCACGCCAGAAACCTATGAATATTGGTTCGAATCCCGGTTCGCCCCGATTATGTTTCTAGGTTTGTCAGCACCATACCAGTGCTCGTGGGTTTCACCGAAGTGGTAAACGTCTGAGATCTTCATCACTTCGGGCTTTCCTCCCACATTAAGCAGACACGCCGTGATATAACTGGAATGCTGTTTAAAGCAGCCTTGAACCCAACTCACTCACTCACTATCAAGTGAAAGACAAACATAGAATTAACAACTACATGTATTCTGCTATTAAAACCGTGGTAGGAATATAACTACTTTAACTGTTTTCACTGGTCAAAACTGACCTCACCGGGGCACACCTACTCAATGTCAATAGAAATGAACATTGCTCCATGCCTATAAAACATGACGCCGGACATTCCGTAATGGTTGCAGGTTTATACAATTTTAAGAAATTATATAATATGGAAGGTTGGCTGGTTGGTTTGTTGTTTAACGCCGCACTCAGCAATATGCCAGCTGTATGACGGCGGTCTGTAAATAATCGAGTCTGGACCAGACAATCCAGTGATTAATATCATGAGCATCGATCCACGCAATTGGGATCGATGACATGCATCAATCAAGTCAGCGAGCCTGACCACCCGATCCCATTAGTCGCCTTTTACGACAAGCATAGTCGCCTTTTACGGCAAGCATAGGCTGCTGAATACCTATTTTACCCCGGAATCTTCACGGTGATAATATGGAAGGAACAATTCTTGAAAATAGTAAACTCCTACATGTACGTCAGGCGGAGACGTAGTTAATAACAACAGAACTTCAGTTCCTACTGTTGACTGGAATACATTCTTACATGACACAGATTACATTACATGTATTATACGGATCTAGACTATGACAATAACATGAAGTAAGAAAGTGCAACTTAAGTGTGTAAAAAATGGGAAAATATACTTTACAAAAAAATGCACAAAGAATGCAAAGTTACAAGATGTTCAATACATATTTACAAACAGTATTATTCACACAATGAAGATACAACTCTTTGTTATTGTTGTGTGCTGGAGATTAATGCAGGACTATATTATTAATGTGACCAGGTCTGCAGGTTTTGGCCTCAACTAGACCATTTTATGAATGAAATTTATTCTTACACTGCCAGTTACACCCTTTTCGTCAAATAATTATTGTCACCATGAAATATATCATACAATGTATCTGATATTAAGAACAATTTCGTTTACTTGAATATTACTTAGTATTAGAATATTACGCTAGTCAGTGAGTATGGTCTTACGCAGTATCACGGTGGGTTACACCCGATACGGGCTTCACACATTGTATCCATGTGGGGAATCGAACTCAGCGTGACAAGCAGATATTTTACCCCTAGAGCTATCCCACTGCCTCTTAAAGTTGAGAAATTTGCTGTATTATCGAACGAAAGGGTTAAATAAGAAAAAGAAAGCAATAAGGAACATGCTGTCATAGTTAAGGATTCCCCTCAAATACCAATCCTGGACTACTGATTTACGTCGGTGGTTGTTAAAGCTATGTACTGAAAACTAATTAGTGAGCTAAACAAAATGTCATAATGTATCGAAGCGCTCTTAAAATATTATACCTGAAGTGTCACTGTCCAACGCCCGAGAATATCAGTCTCAATTATGAGTGTGAGTGAGTGAGTTAGGTTTTACGCCGCTTTTAGCAATATTCCAGCACGGCGGGGGACACCAGAAATGGGCTTCACACATTGTACCCATGTCGGGAATCGAACCCGGGTCTTCGGCGTGACGAGCCAACGCTTTAACCACTAGGCTACCCGACCGCCCCCTCAATTATGAACCGAAACAGATTCCATTATACCCAAAAGGCAAAATAGTGGTGAAAATAATTTGAAATGGTGGAAACGCCAGTTTTGGTTGTCCTTATCAGGCTTTTATCTAAAATCATTTGACTCTTTGACATAGAAGAAACTTTTTTAAGTGAGTCAGCGAGAATGTCTTTTGCATGCTGATAAGTTTCAAGGTTATGGCATAGAGAGCGACCATATACCATAACATCTTGGCATCCTAAAATATGTTTAAAGTTATATGTTGTCTAAAAGAATATCTGAGAACCAATGAAATATTTCTTAATCAGGACTCCCACACAATATAACACCATGAACACAGACTCCTGTCACAAACACTGACCAATTAAAAGAACAAGAGTCATCAGAAGATTTAAAATCCGCTCGGCCCCCACAAATTCGGAGGAACCAATCATCTGACTGTTAAGTCCAACTTAATGAGAGAATTTCTCTCTAATCCGTATAGAAGAGTAGTTATTGATACCATGGCATTGGGATTTGGAACTCTATATTTCTATGTCCACACCACTACGAACAGACTCAAAATCAAAGTTGTTGCCATGGAAACAGAACAAAATATAGAATCTAAACATCCCCAAAAAGCAAAGACACCAGCTGACAACCTCGTCTTTGTGTTTGCACATATTCAAAAAAGAGTATCTTTTAGTTTTAGTGATATGGTCCGGACAAACATACCACTTTGAATAGAGTCAAAGTCAAACTTATTGCCATGGGAACAGGATAATCTCTTTTTTTTAAAATTCCTAAATAGCATACTTGTTTGATATATCTTCCAAATTTTGCTGAAAGATATTGATCAGCCATAGATCCGGAAACGACACCTGCCCTCTCTCCCATTTGAGACTTTGTGTCAGAAAATAGGCTGCTCGCTTATAAATGCGTACTTATCGTCATCAACCGTTTCGAGCAGAGATGATGTATTCAGTTATTTGATACGCATAAATCACTAATAACACATCACATTAGGGTGATTAAAACTTATATTTATAACATCTATAATGTTTTATTCACAACCTGACTGTAAATTAAACGGAGGTCAACATTACCGCCTTCTGACATAAGATTCCGGAGAATTTATCGCATCAATAATTTTTAGTTTATACCAGGAGTGAGTGAGTGAGTATGGTTTTACGCCGCTTTTAGCCATATTTCAGCAATATCACGGGGGACACCAGAAATGGGCTTCACACATTGTACCCACGTCGGGAATCGAACCCGGGTCTTCGGCGTGACGAGCGAACGCTTTAACCACTAGGCTATCCGACCGCCCAAAAAGTCGCTAAGAAGGAAAAGGTTAAATATAATTCAGGCCACAATATGATGTCTCCGTAGGCAACGCCCGAAAGCAGCACAGTAGCATTTCCCTAATCCATTGACTGTGTCCTTGTATTGCTACATTGCAGTCGCCTGATATCTTTTCGAGCCCATTCTAAGTCATCTATCTCAGTTGGGTTTCGTGCCATCACCCTCTGAAGATGTATATGTGGTAAAACGTTACACAAAGTCAGCTGAAAGATGTACGGAAATATATCATGCCTTGGACAAACCTATTCTAAGGTAATATGTACAGATCCACAACACACTTCTATAGATTGGATTATGCAAGTTGTCTTGTATGGACGCCCTTCGGTAATAGGAAAAGAGGACTTAAACAAACTGCTTCATGGAATTAGCGGTCTTAGCATTGATGCACTACTTCATGTACGTCTGGTCTTTGAAGGTTACTTCTGGTTTGACAAAGCAAGTACATTATGCAGAAGCTCTAGCTCAGATTGTATTACAATTATATGATAGGGCCTGTGACTTACATATTCGGAAAACAACATTTTACTATATGTCAAGGCAATTCTTTCAATCCTTTGCTTTTCTGTTTATCACTAAACCCTTTATGCTTTTTGCTCAGCACAAAGGGAGGTCATCATCCTGGACCTCCTTAACACAATTCCAAACACCCCTTACTCACCTCCTTTACATGGATGGCCTTGAACTTATTGCCAATGAAGGATTCACACTAAAAAATCAAAGTCTCATTGTCGAATCCTTTTCTAATGATATCGGCATGTGCTTTGGACTCAAGAAATGCAACATTCTTCATCTGAAACGTGGCAAGGTAGACGAGGGAGGATCTCGTGTAAGGCCAGTCCCATACCTACGTAGGGATGCAAGTTAGGGACAAACTCCAGAATGCACATATCAAGGAAAGACTTCGGGCACAGTACAAATGTAGACTCAAGAAAACCTGGAGGTTAGAGCTGAACGCTCGCAACAAAGTAAAAGCCACAAATACTCATGCTGTACCCGTCCTTTTATATTCTTTTGGTGTTGTTGAATGGACAAAACAAACATTTCTGGTTATTGACACCCTCACACGAAGAATTATGTCAGACAATAGATCCCGCCACCCTCGCTATTCCCTTCATCGCTCATTTTTACCAATCATAATGGAAGGGCATGGTTTCATTAACGTGAAGGTCTTCATGATAGAATTGAATTGTGTACTTTTGCACACATTTATTTGTCTGATGATCCTTTCGCGAAGCATGTCAAGACACAAGATGAAAACAAAGCATTCCACAGTTTTCTAAAAGGAGCAAGCATTTGGGACATAATCTCAATGTCAGTGTTGATTTTCAGTCATTTTTTGTCAAGCAAGCGAAGTGCCATATCAAATCGGCCCAGACACAGTTTTTCAAGGAGAGGCTATCTGAACGAACACTGCATCGAGTTCAGTATGTGCAGTATATTGAGAAGATCAGCAACCCTACAGAGTCCTTCGCTCGGATGAAGTCGGCTTGCCTGAAAAGTGAAACAGAAGGCTTTCTGTTTGCTGCTAAAACCAGTCACTTAAAACTCAAAACCGCCAATGCGATATTTTGCATCGAAATATAAATATGAATTGTAGATTATGGAAGGTTTTGACACAGAGGTCCTCCCATGGTACGACTCGGAAAATGAAGAGGGCGTCAGGGAAAATGATCAATGCAAAATTCTTTGGATTAGGCCCGTTTAGAGCCTCAGGCGTATGCAGTCCACCAAGCCTGATCGTGTCCTTTTTGATAAATCCAATGAAATGACTTACATAATTGAATTGTCTGTCCCTTTTTACACTAATGTGATTGACAAGATTGAGGAAAAACATGGCAAATATGCGGACCTCGCTTTCGAAATGTCACGCATGCATCCCAAGTACCAAGTTGTCCGATTCCCCATTGTTCTCGGTGCCTTAGGTTTGGTACCTCCCAATCTATTGACTTATATCGGGAGAATACCCGGGTTTGCTACCAGGAAAACAGTCCTTCTGACAATCTGGGTTCTGCAGAAGGCTGCAGTGTTGGGGAGTCTTCACATTCTCCGAAAAGTTCTTGGTGGGTTTGACTAGGCAGCGCTTCCTGGGAGAATTCCCATTCACTGTCTGGGCTGCGTGTAGAGGGGCCTAAGCTAATGAAGAGCCTAACCAGCCTGTCTGTGCCAGGATCACCCAAACTTTCTTTGCTGCATTCTTTTTTTTTTAATCTGTAGATAATAATAATAATAACAACAACAACAACAATAATAATACCTTAATGGAGAAGTCCCATATGAACATTTGGTGCATTTATGTGTAAACCAAACAAAAAACTCAGCAAATATATACTGAATATCAACAGGAAACATAAATATGACTTGATAACCTGAAATAGGAACAATAAATTTTCATCGCGGCTCAGGGCCAATAAATGTATATATATATATATATATATATATATATATATATATCCGAAGTCAACATTCAACATCCAATTTGAGGTTTAAGGATAGAAGTGTCAGACTGATGATGAATCTATTCCTGGAATATGGACCTCTGGTCTGCATCTTTATGAAGACAGTGATCTTGGTTAACACCCAGTCTGTGACGTTTGACTTCACGATAACTGGAAAATGGATTGCAAACACCTCTTTGGTTGGGTGCTACGTCCTGTCTACCTTGACGGAACAAGACGAACAGTGCTACATCTATGAACAGACGTCTTGGACCTGTGACATATCTAACGTATCATCACTAAAGACTAACCAGCAACATAAGCTTTCTAAAAAGGTATTGTTCATTTACCAATACTATTATTCTGTCTTCATTGTTAATTGCCAGGAAACGATTGCTTAACCGTACACATCACTAATAATCAATTAATGTAGGTATGGTGAAAAGAGCTATTTCCTGAAACACTGGACATTGTATTTTGATTCCAGAGAATCATCAAATGTTACAATGTGTCTATTGAGGAGACCGTCATTTTTTAACACTTTTATAGGACGCTTGAATATTTCCGAAAGTCATTATTTGTTTTAACATCTTAGATAATGACAATGCAAACAGGATAAGCGTTATTCAGAGCATCACAATATAATCGCAAACTTTGCATCAGTGCTATTATGATCCTATTTTAAATTTAGTTGTAAATATGTTCCGAGCACAGTCACAAATCGATACATTCCCCTTTTGCCAACACTCCTTAGCAGGTAATTACCAATTCAATTAAAAAGGCAGTCTGTGTCGCCCGAAAGTGGAAGTTAGGTTTCTCGGTTAGACCCGCGCTCTGAAATGTACAAACAATGAACGAGTAGCGTTGACATCTTCGGCAAATGTTGCTAATTTCAGAATGTAGCGGCAGGGCAAGATTTTACTCGTGCATGTAAACATGCCACAATCAGTTTGTTTAGTTGCAATATTTGGATGTATGTATTGGCAATAAAAAAAAAGATCCGACGCTAATCAGAAGTCTCGGTAAGTGGTGGACGGACGCGATTCACTGCAGAAGTGGGCAAGCCAGAAACCTATGTTCGATGGTTCGAATCCCGGTTCGCCCCGATTATGTTTCTAGATTTGTCAGCACCATACCCGTGCTCGTGGGTTTCGCCGAAGTGGTAAACGTCTTGGATCTGCATCGCTTCGGGCTTTCCACCTACATTCAGCTGACACGCCGTGATATAACTGAAATACTGTTAAAAGAGGCGTATATATTTAATGTCATCGTAACCTGATGCATATTTTGCACTGCTTGGACATAACCAAGCCCTTTCTTGGAAATTATCATAACATCTCCTATTTGTTAGAGTGACATGTTGTGGCAATACTGAAAAGCAATTTATCTCTCCAACAAACTTTATTACATAACGCGGTGGTGGGGTAGCCTAGTGGTTAAAGCGTCCGCTCCATTCCCCACATGGGTACAATGCGTGAAGCCAATCTATGTTGTCCCCCGCCGTGATATTGCTGGAATATTGCTAAAAGCGATGTAAAACAATACTCATGGATCACTCACTCTAAAGCTAATAGGTATTCTTTCGTGACACTTTGCACACACAAAGACCAGGTTATCAAATGGTGCCTTTTGCTACTTAGGGTGTTTGGAATATATAACTTTTCCCTTTCCAGAGAAACTACTTGACTTTGACTCTGTTCATAGTGACGTGATTGTCAGGACCATATCTAGAAAAGTAATAGGTATTCATACATGAAACTGTGTACACGCAAAGATCAGGTTGTCAGCTGGTGCCTTGTGATGTTTAGGGGTATTTGGGTTTTACATTATTTACATTTCAATGGCAACAAGTGTAACTTAGCATCTGTTCATATTGGTGAGTGCCCAATTCCCATGGTGCTATTTTAATAGCTCACAATCTCATTAAAATCAGATCTTAGTTCTCGCTACCGCCAAATAAAGATCTGAGGACATCGCATGAGGGGTCACGTCAGAACGACCTTTCATCCGACCAATCAGAGCGTCGCTTACCAGATCATGAAAGTGACATTCGGAATGTGAATTCTGATAATGCAACCTCGAAAACTTTAACACGGAGTATTCCGAACGATACCTATACGGGTTTAACGACTGAATCCATACAATGTAGACCATTTATTAGCCATTCCAGAATGTTCTTTTATTCAGGTTTCAAATTTGTAATCGATAACTTGTCAAAATATGTTTCGAAGCGAAGTGGCCGATTGGAAATTAGTGCCGTAAAGCACGAGAAAGCTGCCTCCTTATAGGCAAATGTCGACTTCTTGTTAGTCCTCCTATCGGTTGGTCAAAGTTCGCGCAAGGTCGGTCTAACGTGACCCGTAATGGGAAGTCCTCAGATCTTTGTTTAGCGGTACACAAATACAAATATCACCTTGGTAGAGAAGTATCGTGTTCACCAAAATGCCCTCGAGGTTCACTACCATCAAGCATCCAACACCATCTACTAGATCACCAGACAAAAAGGCTAAAGTAATCTGTTCGATGTTTGCAGTAACGGGAGCGACAACATCTCTGTGGAATCTTAGATGTGAGTCTTATTCATAAACACATCTTTAGAGAAATTATATTACATTTGTGCAGCTGTTTTTAAAAAGAGTCCATGTTAATAAGTGCATTCCGATGTTTTCTGCGACAATATTAAATCCACTATGCTTTGGTTTTCATTTTTTAGGGTAGTTATAATAATAGATAAGCTTTGAAATAGCGCGCATACAAATTCAATACATGGCAGAATCAAATGTTGTGACGTGTTTGTGTGAATTGTTTCCATTGCGTATTTGATACACAAGGCTGGGAACGCAAGATGGCATATCATTTTACTGTGTCTAAAACTAAGTGTTCGCTTATTCATTTACATAAGTATATTATTGTATAGCGGTATTTTAATGTACAGCTGTATTTTCTTGTGATCAGAGTTATGACGCACACAAGGCAGATAGATCCCCCTGCTGCAGCATAGACCTGTTCAAGTATTCGAGTATTGGTCTAAGTACTAGTGTTGGCACAGTACTCAGTACGGAAGCACGTTACGGCCATGTGATTTTGCCTTGAAAATTCAAGATAAAATTAAAGTGAAAATACCATTTTGAAATTTCAAGATACCATGTTGAAAATTCAAGCTACCTATTTGAAATTCCATGATACTTTCAACATTCAATATACTTTGGTGAAAACTAATGATAACATGTTGAAGGTTAGATGCTTTTACACTGTCATGGCACTTGAACTGTCAACATACTGTCTTCACATTTCAACATGGTAAATCAAAGTTCATGAAAAGCAAAAGAGCCTCCGTGGTCTAGTGGTAGAGTGTTCTCCCGGAGAGCGGAAGACACTGAAAGAGAATGTTTACTTACTAACTGACTATAAATACTGCCACCAGGCAATAAGGTGTACCTCTGCCATCAACGTTCGTGGGATGTTTACAACATCAACACCTCAAAGACAACACCACTGAAGACAGGGAGGGGGGTAGTATGTGACAGTACGGCAACAAATGGACGTGAATTGTACTTGTCTGGTCGAGGAAGGTGAGAAATAGTTAGGGTATTGTGTTTATTAAAATTGTTAAAATTCTTAAAATACTTTTTAATAATAATAATAGACCCTTTATAAAGCTGCACACAATCACATTGTTAGGAGCTGCATTCAAATTAAGTAAGGATAAGATATAGGATAAAAAACTTATTTATTACTATTGAGAGCGACGTTTCGGTGTAGATTCTAACACCGAAATACTAAAACTTCTAAATGCATATCAAAGAAATGCATTCAAATTGTTCTGCGTATACCCATTCCATGCACCACGAAGATTGAAATTATTACTTTGTAAACACATAAAGCATCCATGACATGAATATTACACCAGGTCACATTATGTACAGTTCTATGATTATTCCCTTGTTGTGTGTTTGTTGTTTACCGCCAGCAATAGTAAAGCGACGATTGCAGCTTGTAAAGATTCGTTTGGCTTTTGCATATAATCATTTTTACCGTCGTATCGTCCTTTGTGCGATGTAATTTGTGGTCTTATGTACAGCCATTTGTTCATTGTTACGAAGCGTCTGAAACAGTTTCATTTATTTTGTTTAGAATACTGGCAATATCAATGGATTCTGATGAAAAAATATCGACCCTAATTCTACTCACCAAACATCGACGTCCTTCAGTCTACCTGCCAGGAATCTTCTCGTATCCCAACTGATACTGCCTGCATCTTCCCTTATCCCAACTGGCACCTACCTGTATCTTCCCTTATCCCAGCTGACGCTACCTGTATCTCCTCTTATACCATCTGACACTGCCTGCATCTCCTCTTCTCCCAACTGACACTACCTGCATCTCTTCCTCTTATACCATCTGACACTGCCTGCATCTCCTCTTCTCCCAAATGACAATACCTGCATCTTCCCCTATCCCAACAAGCACTACTTGTATCTCCTCTTCTCCCAACTGACACTACCTGCATCTCTTTCTCTTATACCAACTAACACCTACCTGCATCTTCCTCTTATTCCAACTGACACAACCTTCCTCTTCCTCTTATCCCAACTGACACTACCTGCATCTCCTCTTATCCCAAATGACACTACCTGCGTCTCTTCCTCTAATACCAACTAACACCTTCCTGCATCTTCCTCTTATCCCAACTAACACTACCTGCATCTTCCTCGTATCCCAACTAACACTACCTACATCTTCCTCTCATCCAAACTTACACTACCTGCATCTTTCTCTTATCCCTACTGACACTACCTGCATCTCCTCTTATCCCAAATGACACAATCTGCATCTTCCCCTATCCCAACAAGCACTACCTGTATCTCCTCTTCTCCCAACTAACACCACCTGCATCTTCCTCTTCTCCCAAATGACACTACCTGCATCTACTCTTTTCCCAACTGACACAACCTACATCTTCCTCTTATCCAAACTGACACTACCTGCATCTCCTCTTATCCGAACTGACACCACCTACATCTTCCTATTATCCCAACTGACACTACCTGCATCTCCTCTTTTCCCAACTGACACCACCTACATCTTCCTATTATCCCAACTGACACTACCTGCATCTCCTCTTATCCCAACTGACACCACCTACATCTTCCTATTATCCCAAATGACACTACCTGCATCTCCTCTTATCCCAACTGACACCACCTACATCTTCCTCTTATCCAAACTGACACTACCTGCATCTCCTCTTATCCCAACTGACACCACCTGCATCTTCCTCTTATCCCAACTGACACTACCTGCATCTCCTCTTATCCCAACTGACACCACCTACATCTTCCTCTTCTCCCAAATGACACAACCTACACCTTCCTCTTATCCAAACTGACACTACCTGCATCTCCTCTTATCCCAACTGACACCACCTACATCTTCCTATTATCCCAACTGACACTACCTGCATCTCCTCTTATCCCAACTGACACTACCTGCATCTCCTCTTATCCCAACTGACACCACCTGCATCTTCCTCTTATCCAAACTGACACAAAATGCATCTTCTTCTTATCCAAACTGACACTACCTGCATCTTCCTCTTATCCAAACTGACACTATCTTCATCTTCTTCTTATCCAAACTGACACTACATGCATCTCCCCTATCCCCACTGACACCTACCTGTATACTTTCTTCTACCTACATCTTCTCTTATCCCAGCTGACACTATCTGCATCTTCTCTTATCCCAGCTGACACTACCTGCATCCGCCTCTTATCCCCACGGACACTACCTGCATCTTCGTCTTATCCAAACTGACACTACCTGCATCTTCGTCTTATCCAAACTGACACTACCTGCATCTTCGTCTTATCCAAACTAACACTACCTGCATCTTCCTCTTATCCCAGCTGACACTACCTGCATCTTCGTCTTATCCAAACTGACACTACCTGCATCTTCGTCTTATCCAAACTGACACTACCTGCATCTTCGTCTTATCCAAACTGACACTACCTGCATCTTCGTCTTATCCAAACTAACACTACCTGCATCTTCCTCTTATCCCAGCTGACACTACCTGCATCTTCGTCTTATCCCAACTGACACTACCTGCATCTTCGTCTTATCCAAACTGACACTACCTGCATCTTCGTCTTATCCAAACTGACACTACCTACATCTTCCTCTTATTCCAACGGACACCACCTACATCTTTCTCTTATCCCAACGGACACTATCTGCATCTTCTTCTTATCCAAACTGACACTACCTGAATCTCCCCTATCCCCACTGACACCTACCTGTATACTTTCTTCTACCTACATCTTCTCTTATCCCAGCTGATACTATCTGCATCTTCTTCTTATCCCAACTGACCCTATCTGCATCTGCCTCTTATCCCCACGGGCACTATCTGCATCTGCCTCTTATCCAAACTGACACTACCTGCATCTGCCTCCTATCCCAACTGACACCTACCTGCATCTTCCCCTATCCCAACTGACACCTACCTGCATCTTCCCCTATCCTAACTGACACCTACCTGCATCTTCCCCTATCCCAACTGACGCCTACCTGCATCTTCCCCTATCCCAATTGACACTACCCGAATCTCATCTTATCCCAAGTAACACTTCCTACATCTTCTCTTATCCCAGCTGACACTGCATGCATCTTCCTCTTATTCCAACTCACATCACATGTACCTTCATCCTCTCTTATCCCAACTGACATAACCTAAATCTCCCCTTATCCAAACATGATACATGATCTCTGTTTCTGTAACGTCGAAGGCCTGAATCACTTCCTGAATTACTCAAACATTAACCTGGCATGCCCTGTAACAGTCAACTAGTTCAGTGCGGAGTTGAACAAGGCAGGCATGCTTTGATGCGGACATGACAGAGTTTAAACTACTGTCACCTCGTAATGATGGGTAAATATGTGGCCCCTTTTGTCCCTTTTGGATACCCGGGTAGTAAATTTGGACTCGTCCCAGCCCTAATTAATGCATGCAGCTGTAAAGGTTGAGAGAGTGGATATGGTTTTACGCTGTTTTGAGCAATATTATAGCAATATCACGGCGGGGGACACCAGAAATGGGCTTCACACATTGTACCCATGTCGGGAATCGGACCCGGGTCTTCGGCGTGACGAGCGAAAGCTTTAACCACTAGGCTACCCGACCTCCCCTGTAAAGGTTGATAACATGATTAAATATTGTGATGATACATTTGCGAGAATTCTTGAAATAAAAGACAAGTAAGATTAAATGTTTTGTGTACGTTTTGTTGTTCTTTATTTCCTTGACGAGAGACCAAGTTTGTAAATAGCTTAACTCTCAGAGCTTCTGTTTGGTTTCTAAACAGTGTCACAGAGAATATGAACATACCACATAACTTGTATTTGAATCATATAAGTGAACACTTCCTGTTTTATTCAACGTGTTCAAGTGATTGGATGCACTTCGCGAGCTAAGTCCCGTTTTATTACAATGGAGATCTTGATTATGGATCAAATCGTCTCGACTGAGCACCGCCGGTTTGGATGAAGAAAATGCAAGAGAGGAAGAATCTTATTGGTCAGTTGGGAAACTAAGAAGAGACATGACTCCCTAGCCACTGTGCTGTGAAATTGCCTTGTTTGACATATATGGAAACTGGACTTTTATAGTCAGTTAGTTCACATGCCTCGTGAAGATGACATCAGATCACGGGTCTTAAAATTCACTTCCAATAAAAAAGATACACAATTAACACAAATTGAATTGCACCCTACTGCAAGTATTAGATAAGGAAGCTTTAAAATTAGCCTTTTTTCGTAATTTGCTTTTGTTTTCATTATTTACTATTAGTTAAGAAGTTCAATATGCATGCAGTTCTAAAAACAATTGAGGTGCATAACACTTACAATTTGAAGTGAGAACAGAGCTCGAGTATATTCATTAATTCTTTGTTATCCGCACGTCGCTATATAAGTGCAATAATCTTGGACGTGACGTTAAGCTCAATTTCACCTCACCTCACCTTTGTTATCCGACATTTAAGTCCATTTAGTTGGCAGTTATACTGCGACACGACACCCAGTTAGTGAAATACACACACGCACATTGTATGTGCAGGTATATCTCTGCACCCTACTCTTGCTGATGCATCGAGATATGTACCACAGAAGAAGTGTCTTCCTACTTCTTCAGAAAGGTCATACCTATGTTTGAAAGGATGTAAAAAGATATCTCTGGTGTTATCATTTTTTATGTATTGGTCCCTATTATACCAAAGGTTGCCATCTTTTACAAAATGAATATCTTTCCACATTTGACGTCCATAAGCAACGTTGGCAAATCCTGACATCATGTTTCAACAACAAGTAAGCAACAAGTGTAAGTTATCTTCAACGGAAGCCCCGACATGGGTACAATGTGTGAAGCCCATGTCCGGTGTCCCCCGCCGTGATATTGCTGGAATTTTGCTTAAAGCGGCGTAAAACCATACTCACTCACTCACTCACTCACTCAAAGGAAACCGCTACGTACATAAAATCACAGCCTTGAATGGTCAAAGAATGAAGCAAAATTGGGCGGTCGGGGTTGGATGTTTTGTCCCTCGATGGGTTGCGTACGGTTCTCGACCCAGGAGTTGTACGAGCTGTTATTGTGACAATTTGGTATGGCCGTGGCAATCCATGAGTGATGCTCTGCTGTAGATGACGCTTTAGAAGAGATGATATTGTGATTTGATTAACATTAACATGTCTGGGGACTTCATTTTGCGCCTACATATACAATAAACTAAATATATGTCGCCGTAACGTCGCAAATATATATATATATAATATGCCATGTACATATTACGGACGAATCAAAGTTTGCCTCCGATTCACAAATTATTAGTGGCAAGTCGGTTGCCAGGGCAACAATTCTTGACCACGAACGGTATTGGGGCGGTAGTGTCATAGCGGTATCACACATGACAGGCGAACTGATTTGCTTATTGCACACATTCACAGCGGACAGCGGTATGTTTTTCGTCCTTCCCTTGTTCCATTTACGAGTATTACCGGCAGAAATTTTGAACTTCAAGACGACAATGCCAGACCAAATCTTGCCCAGGTTCCACGACAAGGCAGACGGACATTGGAGCTTCCCTCCAAGTTCCCTGATGTGTCCCCAATAGAGCATCGGGCGGAGAGTGTACGCCAGAGACCCCCCAGCATAGATACAAATGTGAAATTTTGCTCGATGGTCACATGTTGACGTTGTACAAAGGCATTGAAAACTGTTCACTGTCATGTTGCATAAGGCCACAAGGTTGCGCTGAGCTCAGTATCTCGTCTAACCGCCCCGGGCAGAAATCACGGCTCTGCATCTCCTCGACACTGACTGGATATGTGTACGAATACTGTCCTGCGGAATTCTGTGCAATTCTGCTTGTAACGCGTTGGCCAGTTGTGGGAGTGTCTGCGGCGTGTTCTGATGTTGGGGTACACGTCGATCGAGTTCATCCCAGAGGTGTTTGAGATTGGGTTGAAATCTTGAAATCTCGACGGCCAGGGCAAGTTATTGATGTTGGCATTATGAAGGTAGTATACCGTGACACGAGCCGTGTGCGTCGGAGCGTTGTCCTGTTGAAACAGCTCCCTCTGGCGGTCAATGATTGGAAGAGGGTTAGGTTGAAGAATTTGATTTATGTATCGATTTGCTGTCAAATTTCCCTGAACCACAACCAAGTCAGACGTCGTGGTGTAGGATATGCCCCCCCCCCCCCCCCCCCCCCCCACACACACACACACACACACACACACACCATGACACTACCGCCACCAAATTTGTCGAATTTACGTACACAATGTGGGGCAAAATGCTCATTTCGATAAACATGTTGTCTTCCATCTCGCCGGTGAAGAAGAAATCGTGATTCATCGCTGAACCACACTCGACTCCAGTTTCTCAAATTCCAAATTCAAATTCCAAGTAAGGTATTGCACCAACGCAAGCGTCGCTGTCGATGCATCTGTTGCAAAATAGGGACTATAACTGGTCTTCTGGGTCGGATTCCAGACTCGCGAAGATGGTTCCTGACAGTCTGGTCCGATATCCTCCTCAAACCAGGGATGCGTCCTGTAGTCTCCGTAGCTGTGGCATTGCGATGACGTAGGTGGAACAATCGATTGTAGCGATCCTGTGCAGAGGTGGTAACTCTTGGTCGGCCGGTTCTCGGACGGTCTGCAGTGGAATTAACTCGATTATTTACAGACCGCCGTCATTAAGCTGGACCATTGCTGAGTGCGGCGTTAAACAACAAATAAAAACACGTGCATAACAGTCCGGAATTATCTGTGACAATGCCATTATCAGCGCTAGCGCCAGAGTCATTGGGAATCCCTATCATGATGACTGACTTGGGCCAGCTGGTGACTCGTTTTTTTAAAGTCTTTTTGCATGACGCGACCGGGGATCAAATCTCCAATTTTTCACTCTCCGGGCGGACGCTCTGCCACCAGACCACGGAGGCGGTCCCACCTCTTGTGACCTGACTCTTTTGCATATGGCACGAGCGCTTTTTACACAGAATGTTGCTCGTCACCGTACCTTCAGACAATGTTTTCTTCCATATGATATTATTCAATCCACTACCAAAAGTTTGTTTTTTTTACGGATTCTGTTTGTTTTGTGTATGTCAAACAGCTTTTGTCTCTGCGTATACAAACAAATGGAAAATATTTATCCTGATGTTCGATACAAGGAAACATACAAGGCCACTGTTATACTAATAAATACATCTCTTTTCCCTTTGTGTATTTCAATAAAATGTGGTGGACCTGTGAAGATAACCCCGGACCTGTGAAGATAACCTCCGGACCTGTGAAGATAACCCCCGGACCTGTGAAGATAACCCCCGGACCTGTGAAGATAACCCCCGGACCTGTGAAAATAACCCCCGGACCTGTGAAGATAACCCCGGACCTGTGAAGATAACCCCCGGACCTGTGAAGATAACCCCCCGGACCAGTGAAGATAACCCCCGGACCCGTGAAGATAACCCCCGGACCTGTGAAGATAACCCCCGGACCCGTGAAGATAACCCCCGGACCTGTGAAGATAACCCCCGGACCCGTGAAGAAAACCCCCGGACCAGTGAAGATAACCCCCGGATCTGTGAAGATAACCCCCGGACCTGTGAAGATAACCCCCGGACCCGTGAAGATAACCCCCGTACCCGTAAAGATCCGGGGTAGAATAGGTCTTCAGCAACCCATGCTTGCCGTAAAAGGCGACTATGCTTGTCGTAAGAGGCGACTAACGGGATCGGGTGGTCAGGTTCACTGACTTGGTTGATGCAGGTCATCGATCCCAATTGCATGGATCGAGGCTCATGATATCAATCACTGGATTGTCTGGTCAAGACTCGATTATTTACAGACCGCCGTCATATAGCTGGAATATTGCTGAGTGCGGCGTTAAACAACAAACCAAACCAAACCAAAGCCTGACCTCCCAATCCCGTTATATACATTGCATGCATTGTGGGACGTTCTTCCCCTCTTTACCGATGTGTTTCCTCGTTTTCAAAAGAGTGGATCCGATATGATGAGGGAAAGGAAATAGAGGGGATCAAACCATAGCTGAAGCTCAAACCAGACTCGGGTGAAAACTTTAGAACCTTAAAAAAACTGTACACTGAGGGTAGCAAATTTGATGAGATTCAGCTGCAAGGCATGTGTATACCTGTAGATTTTACCGAAGATGTATTTTTCAGTTCCCTTGTACATGGAAATATCAACAATGTGGACAAGCGATTCGAAAGATTGCATGCAATCATACATAGCTTGATTGACCTCTATCCACTAACCTTTCTCGCAGGTTCACAAATATGATCCAACAAAATATGACAAGTCATGCGTATTCCATAAGCACTAATAAAGGAATATGATGTATAAGGAACATGTGTTCATACACGTACACGTACCTGAGTATTGTAGGTATATGTAGTGTACTTTATATATATTTCTTATTGGAATATATTTGAGTTGTTCATAAGATTAAGTACTGAAAATGTTTGTGTTTACTTGCATTTACCCCGGTGGGACTTGAGGTAGAATGCTATTTTGGATTTTCTGCAAAATGATCAACCTGAGTTGTCTGAGAACCGTTACCATAATTACCAAAGAAGGTGAGTGAATGAGTATGGTTTTACGCCGCTTTTAGCAATATTCCAGCAATGTCACATTGTACCCTTGTCGGGAATCGAACCCGGGTCTTCGGCGTGACGAGCGAACGCTTTAACCACAAGGCTACCCGACCGCCCACCAAATAGAGACGTATAGTACTTGACAAAGGAATTTATACAAGGTATGAGGTGAATGGTAAAAAAACAGCAACACAATTTACAATTGGCACAAGAAAAATTAGTGCTTGGAATTAATTAGGCCATTCACAAAATGTTCCAGTGAACTTGTCGAGACTGATACCGTTATGTGTTCTGTCTGGATTTACCCTTCCTTTCTCCGTGTATATTCACTACCATATGAACAAACTAAATTCTGATGTGTCCCATGGCTGGGGGGACAGGCAGGCTATTGACATCAGCTGAGGTGACTTGCAGCTGTTATCTGATAAATACCGACATCAACTCAAGACATACGAAACACAAACACAGACACTTCAAGCACACATTTCACAAATGACTTTGCTATAAAATGCATGCCAACAAGATAAACATCCGCCATCCTACCCACACACACATACACTACCTGGAGGAGCCCGGAAATTATGTCCTTCAACAAAGTAAGTAAGAAAGATCATTGAAGTAATAGTCAGTGGAGCTATAAATATACAATGGCGAACCATTGTAGTGCTTTACATTCACTTACATTCCCTTGAGAAAAATAACAATGCTATTAAGGGCAATATTTCAATACATCGATTTCTCTAAACGGTTAGAACTATTAACAGACAATTGAATGATGACACAAATTCACCAGCATCCGAACATCTCCAGCAGCTCTTACAACCACTCAACAAACTCCACTCCACTGAAAACATCCATTAACACCTTACTTAAATACACCTAGACCATCATTACACTTCCTTACCCTACAACACAACGCTCCAGATACCGAGCGAGAAGAGTCCCTGGAAAATTCCGGGTTAGAATTGATCTTCAGCAACCTATGCTTGTCGTAAGAGGCGACTAACGGGATCGGGTGATCAGGCTTGGCTGATGCATGACATCGTATCCGAATTGCGTAGATCGATGCTAATGATGTCAATCACTGGATTGTCGGGTCCAGACTCGATTATTTACAGGCCGCCGTCATAGAGCTGGACCATTGCTGAGTGCGGCGTTAAACAACAAACAAACAAACACACAAAGAAGCAGCAATAAACAGCAATGGTAAAGCCCCTGCCAACAAATGATGTAATAAATAGCGCGGTAAAGCTACAGGTAATATTGATCTAAATTGAAAACACAGTTGGTTGGTTGGTTGTTTAACGCCGCACTCAGCAATATTCAAGGTATATGACGGCGGTCTGCAAATAATCGAATCTGGAACAGACAATCCAGTGATTGATATCATGAGCATCGATCCACGCAATTGGGATCGATGACAAACATCAACCAAGTCAGCGAGCCTGACCACCCGATCCCATCAGTCGCATCTTACGACAAGCATAGTCACCTTTTATGGCAAGTATGGGTCGCTGAAGAGCTATTCTATCCCGGCTCTTCACGGGTGGAAAACACAGAAGGTTTAGCTCCATTCTAAAATGACCGGTTTGATCATGAGTTGGAACTCTATGTAACGTTTGGTTGACCGAGCAGGACACTCCATATATGAAAAGATTGGTTTACTTTTCTATACTTTTCCATATAATGCAAACATAAAATATATAACAGAAAACAAATATGTATAACAATGTTTCTAATTATTCAAGTGACTATCTTATGTTTAATTGTTAAATATTATCTCATTGAGATATGTCACTGAGAACTTCAATTTGAATATAGCCATGACCCCTCGAGTCATAATGCACTCGACCAAGAGCTACTTCCGGCGAAGTCAAGCAAATGTCGTCTATGTGTTAACTTTATTCGAGTGAAATTTATTAAAACATATCTGAAGACTATCTGAAAGGAGCACCAAGTGCAGATGCATATCAGTGCGCGGTAAAGTGTCCGCCAAACCAGCTGTTTCAGAGGGGATTTATCCTGGTTTGAAACCTCTGACTGACCAATCAAAATCGAGTATTTTTCAAATTCATGTTAAAATATGTTACCATCAAGTAAAAGCCGATTACTTTAACAACTCTTTCGTCAAATTAAGGTATCAGCTACAATTCCCACTAATGGAATTTGATATCAAGATTACGTCTCCCTCATTATTTTATTTAAACATATGTAACTTGTTTAGTCACAATACTTTAACAACTGCCGATGTGACTATAAATGACATACCCATTCATTTAGCGCGTGCCGAACTGAACTTCCTGTTTGGTCATTTTGGTCTCTTTTCGCGCATCGCCATGCAGCGCATTGAAGCAATCAGGTTCGTATGTAAATTTTGTGGAATGGTTGGCATCGTCATGGTTTCTTATACGAGTAAGCAATACACAATTACTTTGATTTGTCCTAATGAAAATAAAGATATCCAGACAATCGTTTTGAACACTTATTACCCATCTGGATTCAGGGTTTTAAAAACCTCATCCTCAACCGCTGCTGGTCTGAAGAAGCGACCATTTGGATCCCGTCGACAGGCTAGTTGCCTTGGTGTCATCGTGTCAACAGCTCACATACATGAAGCTGGAATATTGTGGAGTGTGGCCTTAAACAGCAAACAAACGAAACGTTTGAAATAAGACACATGGAAGACCACACTCGCGGTTTATGATGAATATTTATGTGACATCCGAGGAGTTGAGGCGTTTCAGGTGAGTTCGCTTCTAATTACTTTTCCAGCAGAAAATTCAAATAGATGCACTGAGGGCATCGAAGAGTTACACTTGGGCCAAGGATCATTCTATTCAAGCGTACATGTTCTTAGAACAGGTTTATCTCGGTATTATTTGCTACCAGCTTTTAAGATATTTGTAAAAATATTGTCCCCCGCCACGAAGTGAAAGAGGGATATAGGATTGGGTGCTGTCGGTCCGTCACGTTTGGTGTCCGGAGCAGAACTAAAAAAACATTAACTATCTTTACCAAACTTGGCGCACAGATAGGTCTAGTTGGACTGGTGCTTTTGATAGTTTTAAATGTTTGAAAAAAATATTTTTCGTGTTTCAAATGCAACGACTTTAACTTAGACTGAAAGTGGCGGTAGTACTCGTTTCCGGTGCAGGTCTTAAAAACCGTTCTATATTTCTTGCCTTGCAGACAACCGGGCATGTCATATTGGCGGGTGATATGATTATTTTTTGCTTGTTAATTTTTTACCTTGTTAAGAAAGAACAACAGAATGCAATCATAAAAGGTGAATATTCTCACGCGTTGACGTTTTGAATTTACTCGTCACGACAAAGGCCATGGATCGATCGATTCCCCACGCGCGAATTTGTGAAGCCCTTTTGTGTGTCCTCTCTTTAATGAGCACAAAACCCTCCTTACTTAAGATGTGACAGCTCAAACGTTCAAAGACTGAGTCACATTACAAATTAGGAATAACACACTTGTAAACAACGATTGATATCGTACACGTTAAAGACAACGCTCGCGTTTAATAATGAATGTTAATGTGATTGTACTCCCTTGCCGCCGTCGTCAATCGAGATGATAAATATTCAAGTAGTTCCAGGTGTGTTGTCCTGTCCTTAGATGTTTCATTTTGCTCGTTGTTAAACAGCAATATTCGAGCTATGTGGGGGCAATCTGTAAACAATGGAGCCTGGATGAGACAATAATCCAGTGATTGAAATCATGAACATCGATATACGCAATTGGGAGGAGCGATTTATAAGTTCAGTCCCATATAGTTGCATAATATTAAAAGGTTTTGTTGTGGTCTGTTACCTGAAAAACGTACAAACATTGGGAACGTGCAGCGAAAAAACACAAAAGCCATGATCCATCATGATATGAGTATATCAGCAGTGAAGGCATCTTCCCGAGGCACGCGTGTCCACTAGCCTATATCAAAGCCTAGTTTCTACCCTTGCCACATCAAGGCATTTTTTTGGCCCGACCCTTGCGCCCACCCCGCGTAGATCACGAATTGTGCCCCTTGACATGAAAATGCGATATCGTCGTCTAACGCGCCGCGATTCACTGTGCAGACACGCCGTTATATAACTGGAATACTGTTAAAAGCGGCGTTAAACACAACTCACTCACTCACTCAATGTGGAATTTAAAAAAAACAAACTATTCAAGTTTGAGCAATGCAATTTTACACAATGTTTTACTGGTCAGGATCTCAAATGTGTTCTAAAATTGGTGTCAGTTTACATGTTTATGTCCCTTGCTTCATGTTTTTCAACTTATTGGGGACCAGTTTTCTGAGCAACTACTGAAATTACATCAATGAAATTACGTCATCAATTTGTCCTGTCAATTATATTTTACAGAGTTATGGCCCTTGCTCCGTGCTTTTCAACTTAGTGTATTGTGTGTTCAAAGTGGATACGTTTTCTCACTACTGAAGTTTTATGAATGAAAGTTTGCATGGTTATCTGAGAGTTACGTTCGAAAATTTGGGTCCGTGGTTGGTTCCGTTTATTGAGTTTCTTGATTCATGTTATGTTACTTAATGCTTACATCTTGTCTACAATGGTGACAAACTTTCTCAGAAACTACTGAAAGTAGCTTATCTAAGAGACACTTATGGTATCTAAGGTTTTCTTTCCAGAGAAGAGGCCTCTTGTATTAATTTCACATTTAATCATTTTTTCAGATACCATGAAGCAGCCAGTGTGCCTATCTTACCATAAAGCTTAACAGGACTCTTTTCATAGTTTATACAAGA
Source organism: Haliotis rufescens (assembly GCF_023055435.1). Classification (NCBI taxonomy): domain Eukaryota; kingdom Metazoa; phylum Mollusca; class Gastropoda; order Lepetellida; family Haliotidae; genus Haliotis; species Haliotis rufescens. The sequence goes on from NW_025964372.1 coordinate 31,184,326, forward strand.
TGAACAAACAAAATTCTAATGTGCACCAAGGCGGGGATAATGATAACCCTGGTTTCTTGTTCCAAACTACAACGAAGCTGGTTCCACCTCTGGGGATCGAAATGAAACCTCATATAACAGCAGGAAATATAGATCTTGATATTTTTACGCCATGCAAAAAGCTGTCTTCACCTTCTTGGCAACTCGTCTAACCGGAAGGACTTACAAAGTTATGAAAATCTGATAAAAAGCAGTTAATACTTCGGCATTCATATGTCCAACTGAGATCCAAATACGACTCTTATCTTCTTTGTTGGATCCAACAATGGTGGAACAGTTGCTAGTGAGATAAAAAGATAAAAAGTTCTATTTACTGATGAAACCAAGTCTTTTAAAATAGCCTTGGGATTTATTCAGAAACATATAAAATACATCTTAACACTTTGTCATCTTCTCTAAATCCTTCTTCTCTAATTCCTTGTAGTGCCCAAGGGATCTTAAAACAGGCATCTTGAAACATCCAAAACATCCAACAAAATCTTCATATTTTAAAATGAAATCTTACTATTGTCCATTGTTGCTTAACTAGCCATGGTGATAATGCTTGTAGCACAAGAGCTATTCAAATATAATGATTTCAACAATGCCGCAATGCATGTGCCCATAGTTTGATGCAGAAAAGGTCGAACACCCAAGTAAGGTCTAGTCATGAATTTAAACTAGCTAACACCTCCTTTTCGTATGACGTCAATTACAGACACATTTGTCACGTTATGAATATATACTGAAGGCCGAAGATGCTAAAATCTCTCTCTCCACCCAACAAAACAAATCTGAAGCATGATATACTCTAAGTTATTTCACAAACTGCATATACTTGACGGGCAAAAACGGCATTAGCTTACTGGACCTCCCAAATGCACTTTCGTTGATAATGATCGAAACGGCTTGCATAGTAGTATTTGTCCTGACTAACATCAAGCCAGGTCACAACCTGAGTGTAGCAACCGTTTACTTTGGTGTCTATTTCAAAAGATTTGCAAACATAGGTTGAAGCTTCATTGCACAATTGAACACACTGCGCAACTGAAAATGAGGAGGTTCTTTTCTCTTTATCTTCTTGCCAAATAACCTGTCCCGGGAAATGGTTGTAGCCTGTCCCAAAGGTGGTACACTCTGAAAGAACGATGAATTTTTATTTATACACTGAATATTAGTTGGTGTATTCATCTGTCATACACAAACTGAAGAATTGGTTTTCAACAACCCATGCTCGTCGTAAGAGACGACTGGCGCGATCGGACTGTCAGACTCGCTGTCTTGGTTGATGCATGTCATCGTATCCCAACTGCATAGACTGGTGCTGATGATTTTAATCTTAATTTTAATCTGATTGATTTATTAGACCGCCGTCATATAGCTGGAATATCGGTCGTTGTTAAACAACAAACAAGCATACACGATAATTCCAGAACAGTATCATACTCATGACCATACCCGTTAAAACAATTCAAAGTGAAACTGATGACGGCGACGCTAAATGACATTCTTTAACAGACGAACATCTCAAAGATCGCAAGGTTGTGACACCCCTTTGCTAAAAAATAACATTTTGGCATGTGCAATATTACACGTTAAAGTAATGTTAATGTACCTCTTAAGTCCCTGCAAACTGCTCTGGCCACATCCAAATCGTACCCTATATTACATGTACAGAAACCATCACGGCAACTTGACGTCGGAAATACAGCACAGTCAGCACTCTCTGAGCATGAACCATCGGCTGAAAAAAAGAACCCAAAAGTCATAACACTTGATATTCATATACGTATTTCCTTCCTGATAACTACCTTATGGGGATCCGTGACACACAAGGTCACCAATACCATAGTGAAAATAGGAATCGGGTTGTCAGGCTCTCTGACGTCGCTGATTGTGTATGACTGGTTAATCTAATTTAAATCAGATTTTTTAACTCCGATACGATACCTCTCTTTGAGGACACGTCGCGTCTTTCTTATCAGCTAATCAGCTCCGAGGCTCCTAAATACACAAGAGTGATCGAAGCATTGAGTCCTGCTTTGATGATTTCTGTATCTCGAAAACGAATATAATAGAGAAGTCCCGAATGCAAACCCATAAAGCCACGCGCTCTAAACATATTTCTCCAACTTTCCTGCAGTCTACATTTTTTCACAATATTTGAGGTATACTCGAGCAAGCTCTCTCTACCCAGATTTCATAGAGCGTCATATGACTCTTGCTCAGAAGCTGTTTGATGAAGGTTAGAACATTCAAGGCCGCGGTAAAGCTTTTAAGGACTTTTCCAAATCGGACGCATCAATCACAAGAATCAGTTCGATGTAATTCCCTATTTTGACTTGTGCTCTATGTTCCTGTGTTTTTCAGGTGCCTTTAAATGTGTGAGAGGTGCACCGGTGGGGCAGGATATGCTCACCTTTTCGCGAACGCCTATGAAAACATTATTTATAAAAACATGCCCATTATGTAGTCGGAATAGTACAATGAGACTATGGGCAGAGATTTCCTATGAATATGGAAATGGTAACGTCACTTACATTTTCAAACATACTGTCGTTTCGTAGCGCCGTGCACGTGGCTTCTACATCCAAAAGGGTGTATGATTGGGGGAAGATTGGGGGAATATTTGTGTTCTTCTGCTACGATGGAAGTTTTCGAAGCCGAATCGTTTCAGAAAGCTGATATCTGATTTGCTTAATGGCCCACGCATCGTCCGTTTAGAATTGGCTATCAATGTTTACTTAGGGTTCACCTGACGCGACCTTTATTGGGGTATATTATCGGTTTAGAAGATGTGATCTTAATGAGATTGTATGACTTGATTGCCTGGTCAGCATCAGACGACATTCACTCAGGGCCCGGGAAGATCAGGGGAAAAATAGGTTTTCAGCAACCAATGCTTACCGGTAAAAGGCGACTATGCTTGTAAGAGGCTACTAACGGGGTCGGGTTCAGGTTCGCTGACTTATTGATGCATGTCATCGTATCCCAATTGGGTGAATCGATGCTCATGGTCAAGACTCGATTATTTTCAGATCGCCGTCATACAGCTGGAGGAACATTCACTCAGAAGATGTTAATGCTCCATCAAATGAATCTGCTCACAAAGCGCAGAAAGTGTCTGAATCTCATTATTAAATTACAATTTTCAACTTTTGAGTTTTATTTGAGCGCGCTCTTTCAACACAGATTTCAAAGAGCGTCCTGGGTCTATTCCTCAAATCTTATTTAATCAGGGTTACATCCCTCAAGGCATCACTCACTCAGTCACTCAAAGCCTTTGTAAAGCTTTCAAACAGTTTTAGAGTTGACATGCGGCGAACATTGCAGGAACCAAAATTATTTCCGATACAATCCCCAATTTCGACCGTTTGTTCAGATGAAACCTTGACTTGCCTGTGCATGTATTTTTTCTGCATAATATACTTCAAGCATGGTTCACCGACCCAGTTTGCTGTCAATATGTTTAAATGAAAAAAATTACGTATGTACAATAATGTTACTTACGAGCTGCTGTGGAAGTGGTTGTAGTGTCACCAGGGTTACTGTTAGCTGTGGTGGAAGTGTCGCTCACTTCAGCAGGGTTACTGTTAGCTGTGGTGGAAGTGTCGCTCACTTCAGCAGGGTTACTGTTACCTGTGGTGGAAGTGTCGCTCACTTCAACAGGGTTACTGTTAGCTGTGGTGGAAGTGTCGCTCACTTCAGCAGGGTTACTGTTAGCTGTGGTGGAAGTGTCGCTCACTTCAACAGGGATACTGTTAGCCGTGGTGGAAGTGTCGCTCACTTCCACAGGGTTACTGTTACCTGTGGTGGAAGTGTCGCTCACTTCCACAGGGTTACTGTTACCTGTGGTGGAAGTGTCGCTCACTTCAACAGTGTTACTGTTAGCTGTGGTGGAAGTGTCGCTCACTACAACAGGGTTACTGTTAGCTGTGGTGGAAGTGTCGCTCACTTCAACAGGGTTACTGTTAGCTGTGGTGGAAGTGTCGCTCACTGCAGCAGGGATACTGTTAGCTGTTGTGGAAGTGTCGCTCACTATAGCAGGGTTACCGTTAGCTGTGGTGGAAGTGTCGCTTACTTCAGGAGGAATTATGTTAGCTGTGGTGGAAGTGTCGCTTACTTCAAAAGGGTTACTGTTACCTGTGGTGGAAGTGTCGCTCACTTCAACAGGGTCACTGTTAGCTGTGGTGAAAGTGTCGCTAACTTCAACAAGGTTATTGTTAGCTGTGGTGGAAGTGTCGCTCACTTCAACAGGGTTACTGTTAGCTGTGGTGGAAGTGTCGCTCACTGCAGCAGGGTTACTGTTACCTGTGGTGGAAGTGTCGCTCACTTCAAAAGTGTTACTGTTAGCTGTGATGGAAGTGTTGCTTGCAGATACATCATTATTAATATAAGTGGTCGGAGCTGCGCTGCTGACCCCAGGGTTACCGGCAGTAGTAGTTGAAGAGACACTTGCCACACTTGATACCATCTGTCCGTATGTATCGATACGCAAGCAGACATGTGATGAAGATCCTGTCACTGGGACACAGATGTGCTCGTTCCTGCAAGGGCGATCTGAACACGGATGGTCCTAAGAAAGAAGCGTAATGAGTGAGTGAGTGAGTGAGTTGGGTTTCACGCCGCTTTTAACAGTATTCCAGTTATACCACGGCGTGTCAGCTTAATGTTGGAGGAAAGCCCGAAGTGATGAAGGTCTAAGACGTGAAACCCACGAGCACGGGTATGGTGCTGACAAACCTAGAAACATAATCGGGGCGAACCGGGATTCGAACCCACAATCATAGGTTTCTGGCGTGCCCAAGGGACGCAACTCTGCACAGCGAATCGCGGCGCCTTAGACGACTGGGCCACCCGTGCCCCCAGAAGCGTAATGAAGCATAATTAGCGCTCAGTGTAGCTGCAGCTCAACTTTTATATTAGTCTGTCATACAGACCCTGATACAAATATATCAAATACAGCCCATGCAAGTCTATAATTTTTGGCAAGTCTAGATTACTACAGTATCTGAAAATGAAGAGAGACTCTGGGCTCTCATTTATTATATTTTTATTAAGATAATTGAACAACTGTTTTTTTCTGTACGATATGTTCATTTCAGAGACTAGATTTTTGTCTACTTTTATATGTCAGCAACACTTTCTTACATTTGCATGTATGTACATGAACCCTATTCCTGCCATACATACATGCGGCATTATATATTATCAATCGATAATTCAAATTACATTCAGATAGACCAAATCATTATTATTATACCAAAACCTTTCGAAATGATAGATCACTAATTTATCTTGGATTACAATGAACTACGGAACCTATGAGACCGATCTCTGGTCGATTATTACCAATATGCTGTCTTACCTGTGAAGAAATTACTTGAACAGGCAGGAAAATATTCGTGTGAGAATCCTGTAAACTTTGATCCTCAACACTTCGTGAATTTAACTGACATTCTTTAGCCGTTCTGATCCAGTTTGACGAAACGCACCTTGTTGAGTAGACGCACAGCCTGTAGCACTGCAATAGGGAAGTCTTGGAAAATATTTTAAACACGGCACCAGGGAGGATTCTGTCCTGAATCGCATTTTCTAAGTACAGTCCCAGTTTATCACTCTGGCAAGACACGAAACAGGATGAAATAATTACCAATGTTACGACGCTGACTGTACCCATTTTTTCAGAGCCTTTACTAATGTTTCTTATGGCTGATGCTACTGAGCGAAGAGTAAAGGCAATGAGGAGATACTAGAATCAATTTGATGCTTCTGAATTAATCAATAATGCATATAAAACTTACGCGAAGTAAGTGGACCTTGTCTTACATCTGCAACATAGACTTACGATCGTTGACGCTTCGATCTGAACTGAGGGGGAAAAAACTATACGGGGTTTGTTTTTAGTGAATTGGAAATTGAAAGAACTGGTGTTGAATTGTATTATGTCTAGCTAACAGTTTGTGAAAAGTAATATATTAGTTTCATGAAAACTGTGGTAAGAAATACATTTGCAGCTACATGTCTCTAATCATGTTGTGAATGTTTGTGCCGAAAAAAGTAAATTTATTGAGTTTCAAAGATAAGGTGTCTAAGATACCATTCTGCACTTGTGTATCTTGCGATTTGTTTTGAATTATTCAAAAATCTAATTATATTTTCAAAAATGCAACCATATACAGGTATTCTTTGCGTCCTGACAAAGTGTCAGTACAGATGCTTTTCTGACATAATATTGTTCTCTTTATGTATTTTCAATTGAAAATGAAACATATGATAAAATCAACTAAGGGGTATGGTTTACGTTGCTCCTCAGTCTACTTGAGCGGAAGGTCCCTGGTTTAAGGCCTGGCCCCATTATATCAAAATATTTTTAAATGTGGTACTTGTTGTTGCCTGGCTTTCAACATTAAGGGGATAACACAAGGGCGCAGAAGTCAGTATAATGTGTCTGAGTCCGGTATCTTGTTATTGTTGAGAGCAAAATGTCAAGATTTGTCAGTCATTAACGTTATGCGATGGCATTAGAGGCACAGACACCTGTACACTGGTTCATCACTATTCGCAGGTACAGTTCAAAGCTCTGTACATTCTACGGTGTGATTTATATCAGTGTATTGTTTGGCCTTTTTATAACTAGGGGCGGTCGGGTAGCCTAGTGGTTAAAGCGTTCGCTCGTCACGCCGAAGACCTGGGTTCGATTCCCGACATTGGTACAATGTGTGGAACCTATTTCTGGTGTCCCTCGCCGTGATATTGCTGGAATATTGCTAAAAGTGGCGTAAAACCATACTCACTCACTCCTGGTATAAACTATAAATTATTGAAGCGATAAATTCTCCGAAATCTTATGCCAGAAGGCGGTTATGTTGACCTCCGTTTAATGTATGTCTGCATTTTTGTCATGGGCCTAACCAGTCGGACATCGGAGTTGGTAGACAAATATAGCTCTTTGTGTCATATTTGGTGGAGTATAGCATCTGTGTTTACATCTTGGAGATTCAGTGTAATTTACACATCCCTTGTTGGCGCTCCATGGTTGATGGGGAGCAGGGGTGCTGAATTATTGTTTCTTCATCATGTCACTTCAACAACCTGGTTTAAATGAAAATGAAAAGACAATTCAACGGAAAATAGATTTCAAAATGTAGATTTCTGTGATAGATTTCTGGTGATTGAGGCTAAGGATCAAATACCCATTTAACTAAACCTTTTTTCCATTTCAAAAGTAATTTCTAGTATTTCTTGCGAGTTTACAAATGTCACTCGTCTTCGTGGTGGCTCCCCTTTGCGGGAATATTTACAGAGAAACCATCTCCAATAATCGATTATCCTTTATCGATGTTCGCATATGTTGTGGTTGCTGTGTCTGCACGAAGAACATTAAACTCTTGCAGAGGCATTATTAGTCGGAAGAAGAAATTACTGTATTGTTGGAAGACTAGGCTGTCACAGCTGTTAAACGCCTCACCGTCAGGAAAGGGCCGCGTTGACAACACACAAACATTAATGCTGACCTTTGCACACTTATCTATTCCACATTCTATTAAAGCTGGTAATACCAACATCGGAATGGAGGCGAATGTCACTAATCCACTCCGATGCTTCACATCAAAATCATACCCAACTCTCTGGTTTCTTATCGCCATGGTGACGACAATGATGGTACTCGTGTCAAAGACATCAAGTGTGCTGACAGAGGCAATTACCGTGCTGCTGCATCAATGTACTGCCCTTTCTGGTAGACAACATCAACATTCAATGCGAACAAAACATTTCCTACACTGACGCATAAAAGCTGATTTAATAGCCAGTCAACAACACTCTCAACCCTGAATTCTTCCGCAGCTGTCTTCCGACCTGTTTGCTCACATCTCCTTCTGTCCAACAGTCTGAACTTCAAGCTCTCTGTGATTTACTCTTCAATCACTGTGGGACACCATCGACTTTGGTTTAGTGCTCAGCAAGTAGCAAGGGGAAGCTTTTAGAACAACAACGACTTGTGTATATCGTCGGATCGTATGTTTTCGGACGGCAATGATGTTTATTGGTATTTCTCGCCCTGTAACGAGCCGTGTGACGCCATCGAGGTAAGAGCGCTACCTGGAAGCGCTTCCACAGTCGTCTGAACAAAATGCTTCGTCTAAAACTGCCAAAGGTAAGTACTATAATACAAAAAACAAAGAAACGTCTCAGAATGTATCACATACCTCAGATTTAAATGTGGTTGAAAAAAGGTACGACTGATTTCAATCGGCTAGCGATGCGTCGTCTGGTAACTCGAAGTGGTCACATGGCATGAGGGGTTTCTTTCACCGAATTGTGAATATATGGAAACGTATTTTGGCCATATTTTTAACGGTTTTTTTTGCATTTTCTAAATTATGGTGTTTTTCTTATTTCAGTTTCCTTCTCAACATGGAGGGGCGGTCGGGTAGCCTAGTGGTTTAAGCGTTCGCTCTTTACGCCGAAGACCCGGGTTCGATTCCAAACATGGGTACAATGTGTGACGCCGATTTCTGGTGTCCTAAGCCGTGATATTGCTGGAATATTGCTAAAAGCGACGTAAAACCATACTCATACACTCACTCTCAACATGGCAAGGATTCCTACAGAAATTTCTCTTCTGGTACACTAACTAAAGCATAAGATGTTGTCACTGAAGATGTTGTGCCAGTCCGTAAAACTGCGTATGTATTTGGTGTCCCAAGATCAACTTTATTTGTCACAATCAAGGGGGGTGTTGACAAGCCATGCACTAAGTCCGGACCAGAACCGTTTCTAACTTGTGTGGAGGAAAGCAGCTTGGTTAATCACATACAAAGTATGGCAGCTTTCGGCTATGGCTATACAAGATTAGTTGTGTTCATTACAACAGATCCTGCTGTTTACCTTTGAAAGAAAAATAAGGCTTGTTTTTTATAGTTTCTTAAAGAGGTGGCCACAACCTAAGGTTCAGAAGCCAAGATCTCTTGAGATTCAAAGAGCAAAAGCGACATCCAAGAATTATGTATGTCATTATCGTAACTACTTGGAGGACATATTGGACAGTTATGATCTGAAGGACAAACCAGAGCGAATCTACAAAGTAGATGACAATGGACCGATTGAACACCATATGCCTACGCTCAAGCACAACCACAGTTATTGGATGCGGAGATGCCATCGGAAATGTCATACCTCCTTTTTCATCTTCAAAGGGAGACGTAGCATGAACAAGCATTTTGCAAGCCTGCCCACATGGAATGGCTGGCACTGTTAGCGATTGAGGATAGTCCAACAGTGAAAGTTTGATCTGAAAGTAAAAGAGACATCTAGCTGTTCACTTACTCAAGGATGCCATATCAGCAACACCTGAAAGACCACTACTTATTCTGTATGACCAACATAGATCTCATATCAATGTTGCTTTGTTTAGATGGACCAAAGAAAGAAATATCATCTTGTTTGTATTGCCAGCCCACTCATCACATGTTCTCCAGCCGAAGGATGTTGGGAGCTTCGGTCCTTTTCTGAAAGTTTATAATAAAATGCGTCACAGATATATGCCAGAGAATACAACCACAGGTGTCAACAGGTGTTCAAGTATGTTCTTTGGGCTTGAAGGCATACCTTACTGCCCTGTCATCTTTTCGGAAATGTGGCATTCATTCCTTCAACCGAGATGCTCAATGTACGACCCAGCCAAGATATTTGTGGAAACTGCAGAGACAACCGTTGATGACCAAGCAGAACATGTAGAAAAGGATTATATTTCTACTGAAGTGTTCTTTGAAGAAATTAACAGGTCAACTTTCCAGAAAAAAAGACAACAAAAAAGGAGAGTAATCGTACTGCTATTGGTGATGCCAGAAGATTCTGCTTTCGCTGAAATTCTGAATATTCAGAAACTCAATCCACCACAATCACAGAAAAAAATCAAAGGATTCCAGGAAAGCATCACCGACAAGCACTGTTGAAAGCTTCCGCATGCCGACTACAGATACGACGCGACAGTTTCTTGGCGTTTACAACCCAAACCAACCGTCAACATTGGGAGTAAGCCACGCCCCACGTTCGATTGACCCTGGGCTCTGAACTTTTCCGCGTGTCAGCAGTGGACTCATCTAAAGTAATGCGCTCCAGTTAGAGTTGTGTGGATGTCACAATGACTGCATCACACTGTTAATGTGTTAAAATCCTATTCACGCTGAGAAAGTTATTTAAACTTTTCTTGGGGCTAACTTTGTATTTCATTGATATGATGACCAAACGTGGCCACCGTACATTGACTGGATTACCCCATCTTCCGCCAACCAATCAGGCCTCCAAAAACGTATGACGTCACAGATATGGAGGGTTTTGCGCCTGCCGGATTCCATCGAGTGATGTGCCAAACACAAACATTGTAAATGCTCGGATGTTGGCTTGTTTTTAAGACAAAAGTTGGCATTTACAGGTGAGTGAGATGTTTTACAGTTGTTACGTTATTAGCGACACAACTAAGAATGTTTCCTTAGCGTCCGAAAACCAATAACACAGGGATACATAATGATGACTCAAAAACATATCTGCATCGCGGCACAGGTACTTACTCTGCTATCGATTTATCAATATAGATTCAGACCCACAAAACGAATTTGACTGGTCAGTCCACGAAAACGTCTGTTGGAGTGGCTGTGTTCCTGACATCTAGAAACCCATGACTTCAGATCTTCCTCGTTCAGCAAATTGGAACTTTACTTTGGCCAACTGCCATTGTTTGAAATACATGCATCACTGAGCTTCATACTTCTCTTGGACAAGCTCATGATACTGCTGCAGGGGCTGATCAGATCAACTCTTGACGCACATACCTCAACCATGTTAAAACCCTTCTGAAAATCTGTTGAAATATGGACATCGGGTAATTTTCATTCATTAGTTGTACCCATACCAAAACCTATACCAAAACCTGGACGTGATCATACCGATCCCAAAAATTATCGACCCATTTTATTGACTAGCTGCGTTTGTAGACCATTCTGTATCCCTTATGATGGCAGAATCGCGATCAAGCATGACAAGGGATAAATATTTTCATCTTTAGAGGATCAAGTTTCATCTTTAGAGGATCTGTTTGATCAAATAAGTCAGTGCTTATTTAATATGTGTTTTGTTTTTCAAGTGATAGAATTAGATATTTGTTTGATAAATTGATACAATACGATTATTAAATGAGATTGTTTCTGGACGTGCCCTTGACGGGGGTTGACTTAGCGTAAAATTGTATTCCCCCTTGAGAGGGTATGTATACACAAGTCACCCAAAGTATGTTAATGTATATCAGTGTTTAAATCGTAGAACATTGTTTGTTTTTAACCTCCTACTAATCCTTGTCAATAATCTCCTGTGATGAAGGGATGATGTTAACCCTACTTGGGTCCACGCGAGTGGCAAAGGTTCCTGGTATGGTGGCCTAATCTTGCTGATGATATATTGCCCAAGTTTATAATGTATCGTTATTAATATTTAAATGTTATGGTTATATGACAGTTTTAAAAATATATATGACACTAAGACCAGAACAACGTGTGATTAGGGTTTTTGTTAGATTCATCCATGTATTCAGAAAGCATTCCCGTTTAGAGATGAACGGTTTCTCACAAAACATACAAATACTTTATTTTCAGAGAGGCTCGACGCTTCTCATTGTGTCAACCACTGGTTTGTCTGGCCCACACTCGAAAGTTTTTCACGCCAGAGCGCTACGCCTGGAATATTTCTGAAAACGGCATCAATCAAGGTTTACCTGAAAATATATATTGATGGAGACTATTGATTGATAGCGGTTAGCAGTTCTTCAATTTTTGTCGCGTGAACAACTGATTCACCGTCATGTGGAAATAATGAAATAGTATTGAAAATAAAAGCGACAAAACCCTTTCCTTATTCTCTGCCAAAATTGTCGATTGAACGATTCCGACCAAATCATGAGGATATGTACGTATATGAATCACTATCATTGTGATAAATAGTGATAATACCCGTCACAAACATGCACTCACTTAACTCACTTAAGTCATCATGGTACATATATGGAGAGTCAGAAAATAATAAAACGAATGGAGAAGGCCAGCGACCATGTTATTTTAGGAGTGAGGGAGTGAGCGAGTGAATTTGGTTTAACGCCGGTTTTAACAGTATTCCATTTATATCACGGCGTGTCAGCTGAATGAGGGAGGAAAGCCCGAAGTGATGCAGGTCTCAGACGTTTACCACTTCGGTGAGACCCACGAGCACGGGTATAGTGCTGACAAACCTAGACACATAATCGGAGCGAACCGGGATTCGAACCCACAATCATAGGTTTCTGGCGTGCCCAAGGGACGCAACTCTGCACAGCGAATCGCGGCGCCTAAGACGACTGGGTCACCCGTGCCCCCTGTTATTTTAGGATTGACATTCAAAGGAAGATGTTGTGATAAATTATTTTTTTTAAATTACCCTTTGGTAGCCAATCGTTCCAGGCTAAAAGTATATAAACGGTTAAATAAGCAAGATCTATTCACGAATGTTTTATTGTGCAAACTTGTTGCCTCTGAGACAAAGAGTTGATAAACACACCAAACTTAAAACCCAGCTGTTGAGAGAGAGAGAGAGAGAGAGAGAGAGAGAGAGAGAGAGAGAGAGAGAGAGAGAGAGAGAGAGAGATATGTGAGAAACCTCTGATTGACAAATGAGTATTTGTCTTAAGATTGAAAGAATTCATTTTAATTATGATTCCGCAAGAAGATTTCGATAGAAGCGACTGAATCGATCAGGTGGTCAACGCGTCAGACGGCGAAGATCGTATATGGCATTAATCACGGGATTGCCTGATCCAGACTGGATCATTCTCAGGCCTTCGTCATACAGCTGGCATATTGCACGGAGTGGCGTTGAACAACAAACACGAACACATTCTTAAGACATAATGCAGGACTTATATCATAATAATCAAGACCTACATATGGTTTGGGGATCATCTGTCTCACCAATTACATCTACGTTGGTAATGGTCGCTATCCCCATAGGATGTTGATGATTTGCGTTTATAATATGCGACTTCAAACCAGGTGACCTCTTGTGTGTAGCAACCACCATTGATCATGTCAAAGGTCTTGCAGGTGTAGCTTGCTGCCAGGCACACCTGTGAACACTCCGACAGCGTGGATGGCTTTATCTCTTCCGTGTTGTGTTGGTAGATGTACTTCGACCGATATTTGGTAAAGTCTGATCCCAAACTGGAACATTCTGGGAAAATATGAAATAGCTTATTAAAATACATGGTCATGTCCGAAACTTACATTTACCCACTGAGTCATTTTAAATGAATGAATCGTGCTATGTATCTCTGGAAAATCACTGTCCAAAAAGCGACAAAACCCACAGTTGACCACCGATCACAAGTAGACCAATGTTAACCTTAAATCCCTGTCGGACAATCTGGACAGAATAGGTCCCCAGTATCCCTTGCTTGTGGTAGGAGGACTAATGAGGAACCTGTGATAACAACGTGTCACCTGGCTGGCAGTGTGTCTCCTGACCCTTTCGCTGGTTTACCATTGTGGGAGATAGGTGAGGTGAGGTGAAATTGGGTTTAACGTCGCGTCCAAGATTATTGCACTTATATAGCGACGTGCATACACGTGTATGTGTTTGTGTGTGGCTGCTTGTACTAGTCCGGACTGATGCCGATTTATAGTGGTAGCTCACTGAGATACCATGCCGCAGTTTAACATGAATACCCCACTCAGACACAGTATACTGACTCCAAGCCGACCAGTCCTTGTTTTAGCCCCTTAATGCCGAGCGCCAGACAGGTACAAGTACCATCTTCCAACGTCTTTTTGTATGACGCGGCCGGGGATCGAACCCCGGACCTTCCGCTCTCCGGGCGGACGCTCGACCACAAGACCACGGAGGCGGTCCATATGGGAGATAGAGCACTGTTGGTACTAGGCTATTGTACGTTTCAATTAACGTCACCGCTATGTCAAAACATAAACAATCAATTGAAAGCACAAATGCACCAAACATAATTAGTTTTGCCAGTTGGCACTGTTATTGTCGGGAACAAATACATCATGACTGAAACTCACACCAACCTATATTTCAGATGAACGAATCATAACGGCAATACTAAACTAGGTGCATACCCTGTATACTCCTGCACACGTCTCTGGCCAAGTCTAGGTCGTATCCAATGCTGCAGGTGCATAGGCCATCAGAGCAGGTCGTATCGGGGAAGGAATTGCAGTCGCTGTCTCTGTCACATGTTGCGGACGCTGGAAAACATCACAGTGGTGGTAATGATGGCCTCATACATGTACACCATTTGTTAGAATGATATTGCCTTTATATTTAACACTTTCTTGCTGAATCTATTAGCTTTTTATGTCAGCAAAAGTATGTGAGTGACTTGGATTAAACAGTACTGCTTTGAACAGTACTCCAGTTATATCACGGCGTGTCAGCTTAATGTAGGAGAAAAGCCCGAAGTGATGCAGCTCTCAGACATTTACCACCTTTACCCACGAGCACGGGTATTATACTGACAAATCCAAAAACATAATCGGGGCAATCGGGCAAGTGAATTGCACAGCGATTTGCGGCACCTTAGAAGACTGGTCCACCCGTGCCCAAGACAGCAAAAGAAACTATGTTGATGTCATATAGCTTTCAAATTCATTGCAGATCACTTATCGTGACTGCTGGTTAATGAGGAGAAGAGGTTGGCGTGAAAGCTGTATTTAGCACTAAAATAGAAAAAAAATAGCAATTTGAATTGTTGTTGTATCCAAGCACTATACTAGATAATAACATTGACGTCTTTAGGTTCTGAAGATTGAAAGTTGGATAACTATTACGTGACGACTGGACTGCCGACGAACAAAGACCCATGGCGTTCACGCTCACAAAAATGCCAAATGACATTGCAAATACAGCCGCTTTAGAAAGGATGTTGAAAATAGTATCGTAATTATGTAGACAGGTTTCACTGACACTATTGGGATCATCTATGAAACATTTCAGCGTCATGTGGCTTGTCAAGAGGGGTTTAAGATGAGAGATGTTGAACATGCAATGAAAGGTGAGGTAAAATGTGGGTTTCATGTCACATTAAGATCGATGATTTGGTCGCTTACATAAAGGCGTCAGTGCAATCGAACGTGTGGGTAACAAGAAGTGCTCCCAATAACGTCTTTTGATATCACAGTGCCAGAGGATCGAACTACCGAGCTTCCGCTCAAGACAACGTAGCACGTCATAAGATGACATTGTATATGAAACTAGGGTATATTAAACGCGATTTTTGGCCCCTTTAAAATTATTTTGGCAAATACAGAAAGTGACATTTTGTTGCAGGGTTGACACAGTTTGAACTGAAAGTAGTTTAGTTTCAGGTTTAAATTCAAGTTTACATACGTGTTTGGGTTGCTGTTTCGGTAGCAGCTGTGGTTAGATCTGGGGTGGTTGTTTGTTCCTCTGGAGTAGTTGTAGGTTGTTCTGGGCTAATCGTGGTTTGATTTGGGGTAGCCGTATGTTCCTCCGTGATAGTTGATTGTTCTTGGGTAGCCGTGACTTGATCTGGGGCCGTTTGTTCTTCTGTAGTAGTTGTGGTTTGATTTGGGGTAGCTCTTTGTTCCTCGGTGATAGTTGTGGGTTGTTCTTGGGTAGCTGTGGTTTGATTTGGGGTAGCCGTTTGTTCCTCTGTGGTAGGAGTAGGTAGATCTTGGGTAGCCGTGATTTGATTTGGGGTAGCTGTTTGTTCCTCGGTGATAGTTGTGGGTTGTTCTTGGGTAGCTGTGGTTTGATTTGCCGTAGCCGTTTGTTCCTCTGTGGTAGGAGTAGGTGATGCTTGGGTAGCCGTGGTTTGATTTGGGGTATCTGTTTGTTCCTCGGTGATAGTTGTGGGTTGTTCTTGGGTAGCTGTGGTTTGATTTGCCGTAGCCGTTTGTTCCTCTGTGGTAGGAGTAGGTGATGCTTGGGTAGCCGTGGTTTGATTTGGGGTATCTGTTTGTTCCTCTGTGATAGTTGTGGGTTGTTCTTGGGTAGCTGTGGTTTGATTTGGGGTAGCCGTTCGTTCCCCTGTGGTAGGAGTAGGTTGTTCTTGGGTAGCTGTGGTTTGATTTTGGGTAGCTGTTTGTTCCTCGGTGATAGTTGTGGGTTGTTCTTGGGTAGCTGTGGTTTGATTTGGGGTAGCCGTTTGTTCCTCTGTGGTAGCAGTAGGTTGTTCTTGTGTAGCCGTGGCTTGATCTGGGGTAGCGGTTACTTCATCCATGGTAGTTGTCTGTTGCTCTTCGGTAGTTGTTCCTGATTCCGGAGTTGGTCTTTCTGATGTGGATGGTAGGTATGTGTAGTCACCGAGATTAACACATATGTGGGATGTGGACTTGATGACAGGGACGCACATGTGTTTGGTAGAACAAGGGCGTTCGTTGCATGGACTCATCTACAAGTAAAAACAACATCAGATCACCAGGTGCACTCAAGACATCAACGTGCGAATATTTTCATCTTAGGTTAAAACATCAAAGGAACAACAGTGGAAATATATATGAAATCGATTTGACATCTGTGAAATATAGGCATAGGTCAACGCAAGAGAATAGCCACTTTTGAGCATCTGCCGAAACGGGTTTCCTTGGGCCTAAAAGGCAAGATAGTGGTGATAATTATGTAAATGGATCACCGAAATGTGATGACACCAATTGTTCACCAAAAGGGTAAGCATATCCTGCCCTACCAGCTACTCAAGCATAACAAGTTAATGGTCTCTTGTAGTTTGATAATATACACAAAGAAAAAAGTTAAGCACACCCCTATTTCTGAACCATGACAAATGGCAAAAATATTGGCATGGGATGACTGAGCACAGGAGCTGGGCTATACCAATGTCATCTGATAGAACAAACATTTGACAACAAGGAAGAAGATATTGATGAGTTGCGATTGAAATCTACTGACAAAAACATCATGGTAACACAGGTACAGTTTTTGACCTTAGACAATTCCTAAAAATGTATGGAGCTGCAGGATTAAGTAAACGAGTTACGTATGATGTTTCATGTGAAACTGTACCTTAAAGTCTCTACTTGACATGACACGCGAAACAGATCAGTAGCGGGTATATCCGCCACGTGTCCGGATGGTTGTCAAAATGAGGAACCACGACTGGCTCAAAACGTACTTAGCCCCTGTTAGGTTGACCCTTATAGTGACCAAATCCAACCTGCAATCATGAGAAATACATCCCCAAACTATTACCGAGCCCCTGGCCTATGCAACAGTCGGTTTAATGTTCCTGTGGGTGTTGGCCGTGTTCCGGTGCCTCCAAACTCTCGTTCTTCCATCAGAGACGTGGAGTAGGAAGCGACTTTCGTCTGACCAGTGGATCCCTCTCCAAGTTCTCAGATTCCAGTTCTGTCGCGCAATACACCATGCTAAACGAGCAGCTTTGTGCTGATCTCTCAACAGGGGACGCTTCAGGACTCGTCCAGCCCTTAGTCCTGCTGCTTTCAGTCGGTATCTGACGGTTCTGGCGCTGAAACGACGATTGGGCAACCACAGCTGTTTCAAACGAGTACTTGTTTAAAAGGTTTCTCGGCGTATGAGACGAAGAAGGTCCCTGTCTTCGCGATGTGTCGTCACTGGAGGTCATTTGGATCCGGGACGGTCTTATACATCACCGGTCTGAGCATGTTTCTCGACAGTGTGAAGATAACCCAAATTCCGACCGATGGCAATACAAGACATTCCTGTGGTATGCATGCCGATTATTTGTTATTGTGGCGTTTAATAATCGCCTTCGTGCCATGGTCACAAAATGTCATTGAATAATTATTTAAAACCGAGCTTGAGAAAGCTATGTTAACGTTTAGATACACTGCTTTTCGAGATACTCGAGGGTAGCATGCTGCACGGGCATACCATGCATGGCACGTGAGTTTTCTTCACGCATGACTGATTAAATCATCTCGAGAAAACATAATTCTTCCCGTAAGTATATCTTTCACGACTGTTACAAATAATGGAACCAAGCATGGGTTTGACGCCGTGATATCATTTCTTGTACCAGCAGGCATAGCTATGTCACAACTTCATAGCCTGTTATGCACCCTTTCCAACGGTATTCTGATGCTACACATAGTCCGGAAAAATGCCAATCCGGATAGATTTATTGGGAACATAGTCAACATACTGCATATGTACGGTCATGATGGGCGCAGCTGTATTGAATTACACTGTGAAAATCGAAAAATGTAAATCTAACTGACAATAGGTACCACTATATCATTAGAAAAATTTGTATAGAAGTATGTGTACGCAGCTTAAGTGCATTTACCCCAAAACATTAGATTAAACGATCGTGTTAATGGTTTGAATCGATTATACAGCCTAGCGTCGAAGGCTAGAACAAAGACACCAATAATAAATATTTTAAGTGGTTTGAATAGCTCAGACAACAGAAGTAAAAAAAGATTAACCCGTTTTGAAAATACAATGTTCTCGTCCATTAATCAAAAATAAAACCGAAAGATTTTTTCAAAAAAGAACTGAGAATCCAAACGACTGTGGAAGCTTCTAATATAGAGAAAACGATACTCACGAATCAATGTATACTGAACATCAAATGTTCCTGTGACATTGAAAAAGATTTAATGCAAGGTTAAGTTTTTTACCAAATCCTAAACAATTTTGGTTTGCAACAGATAAAAGACTCCTGTAACTGTTCAAATGGTTTAATTTGCCACACCTCTGGTTGCGATGCAAAGAACATATCTTCGTCTCAAGGAAAGGACCAAGCGTCGCAAGTCCTGTGGGATACCTGTCTATATCTACTGGAGCATTTTCCTGGAGTGTCTGTGGAAGGTCTGTGTCGAAGGCGCCGATCCATCTCATCACACATGTGCTCGATTGGTGGCAGATCAGGGGAGCGGGCCGGCCAGGGGATGACATTCGCGTTGTTTTGTTGAAAAGAATCTTGAACACGTCGAGCAATATGAGGCCGGGCGTGGTCATATTGAAAGGTAATGCCTGGGCCATGACGACGCAAAAACGGTAGAACAACAGGGCCGATGATCTCGTCGCGGTAGTGCTGTCCACTATCAAACGAGTCCTCTGTATTGCTGTAATCCCACCCAATACCATAATGCTGCCGCCCCCGAACCGATCTTCTTCCATGACACATTGATTGACGTAACGTTCACCTCGACGTCGGTACACTCGAATCAGTTCATCGCTGTGTCTGAGGTGAAAACGAGACACGTCAGTGAATAGAACACTGACCACTGTCTGGCCGTCCAGCGTAGACGCTGTCTGCACCACTGTAGACGTGCTTGGCGGTGGCTTCCTGTCAAAATGGGATGTCTGGCGGGTCTTCTGGCGACAATCCCTGCACATGTGAGGCGACGACGTACGGTTTGTGAAGATTTTAGTTGAAGGCCAGGGATGCCTCTTGCAGTCACTGTTGCTGGCTGGAATCGATTTCGTAGGTGTGTTGTTTGAATCCAGTTGTCTTGTCGATTATTGGTACGCGTGGCCTGCCACTCCGGGGATGGTCTCTGACTGCATTCGTCTGTTGCCAACGTTGCCATAAACACCAAATGGTGTTTCTGTGGACGTGAAATTGTCTTGCAACATCACTTTGACTCGATCCTGCTTCAAGCATACCAATGGCTCGCAGACGCTCATTTTCGGACAGGCGTGGCATTTCGTAATGTTGAATAATTGCGTAATTTTGTTGTTTTTCTGAGTGGCTGTTGTCAGCACGATGTTAAACACTGCATATGGAATCCCGTTAATGCACGTGTTTTTATACCTATTCTTGGTGGAGAAATGCACGAGGCTTGCATAATAGTCAACTTGGAATGCATGTTTTTGTGACTTCATTCAATACATGTGCTACAATATTGAAATCCAAACTTTACTTGTTTGAAAAATACACTAAAATATTGGTGTCACAGGAACTTTTGTTGTTGAGTATATAACGACAATGAGAAACTTACTATGAGATAGATTGAGTTAGAGAATGCTTTACATCGCAGTCGGTAGCTATCCAGCTAAAGCAAACGTTTACATTGTACAGACAAATTCGTAGTTGATAGTGTGAGCACCATCCAACGCTAACGGGATAAGATTACACATTGTAACTATCCGTTCCGTTAAGCGGATTCGCCATGATATAACTGTAACTGTTCAAAGCGGCTTTAGGCGGCACGGGTGACCCAGTCGTCTGAGGCGCCGCGATTCGCTGTGCAGAGTTGCGTCCCTTGGGCACGCCAGAAACCTATGGTTTGTCAGCACCATACCTGTGCTCGTGTTTCACCGAAGTGGTAAACGTCTGAGACATGCATCACTTCGGGCTCTCCTCCCACATTAAGCTGACACGCCGTATAACCGGAATACTGTTAAAACCGACGTTAAACCCAACTCTCTCACTCACTCAAAGCGGCGATATATCCAACCAACTCACACACTCCTAGAAAAATATTTATGTCATGAGGCGCTGACTGAAAAATACTAATCTGTCTCAAACAAAAATTCATTTTAGGCCCTTTTAGACAAGCGTAGGTTACTGTTCATTATTTCTACTGTTGGACTTGACCGGACAAGGAGAAGACTGCATTGTGAAAACATACCTGTCGCAGCATCCGTCCAACTGGTACATAGATGTTGAATTTGGAATCTACCAAACCGCCAGCCTCGTTATCCTGTGAGTTGATCTGACATTCTCTAGTAGTTGACCTCCAGTTGACCGATGCGCAGTCTGACGAGTAGACACACAGTCGGTAACACTGCTGGAAGGACGAGGTACGAAAAATACGGAACACAGATCCAGCAATAATTTTGTTCAGCGACCCCCCTGTGAGTCCCGGTAATGTCATGCAGGGGCAAAACTGAAACAATAAACCGAAAATAAGCATACCAACCAGCTCCACCACGGTGACAGACATAACATGAGCCTGTAACACTGACAGTCGTTAGTAGTACACTGTATAACTAATGTGAACTAGCACATGTCTTGTATGTAGATGTGAGAACCTATTTAACCCTGAAGGAAAATAATTTGTGGACACATGAGGGTCGTTTGCCATGAATTAATAATTATCAATAAATAATGTTAACGATTTTATGATAATCGAACCATTTCTAGATTGCATATTTGATAAAACTACTCTATTGTTATTTAATTGTCTGACACTGTCTAATTATCCGATATTTTGTTATAAAATACTTAACTACCCGTTGAGCCACTTTTTGCTGATTCAGAGATAAGATTCAGAGCGAGTCTTGATCCATATCATCAACCAATCGATGGTTCCCCGCACCATGCTATTCTTCTGCGTAGACCATAAACAAAGAAACACGAATACAATATTAATCTGTTTGAACGGTTTAAAAGAGAATATCGACATTGGCGATGCTAACCAAAGTACGGAAATACTAATGTTATGTTGTGCAACGACGACATAGGGTGGGGCCGTTTCGTTAGAAATTGTGGACCTAGCGATAAAAGCCATTCCAAATATTTTCAGATATGGGGCCACATAAAAAAAACATCCGATATGGCCACTAAGTCCAATTGAGGAATGAAATTCTAGTATACCTCGTTTGAGCATGACCCACAGCCTGAATATATTATGAAAAATGACCATTTTGGAAATCATCGTATTTACCCAATACTGCACCTTTAACGTAAATAACTGAATCTTAGTAGACTATTTGTTTTAGGTAATCTAAAGTGTGGACAAATGAAAAGAGTATTCTTTCTTTGTCGGCATATCTTAAAGGCACATTTTTAACATTATTCCAGTTATATCACGGCGTGTCAGCTTAATGTGGGAGGAAAGCCCGAAGTGATGCAGGTCTCAGACGTTTACCACTTCGGTGAAACCCACGAGCACGGGTATGGTGCTGACAAACCTAGAAACATAAACGGGGCGAACCGGGATTCGAACCCACAATCATAGGTTTCTGGCGTGCCCAAGGGACGCAATTCTGCACAGGAATCGCGGCGCCTTAGACGACTGGGCCAACCGTGCCCCCCTCACATATTGTAAATAACAGAATATTTAAAGAACAAATTTGTATCCATTGAAAAATGCTTCTACATGGTTAATGTGTTTGTTGGCTAGTGACAATTAAATGTTATCACATTTGCAAAGTGATGAACTAACCTAATGTGACACAACACAATCACACCCTGCTCTGCACCCTCTCTTGTACTTACAAATACATCTCAGAAGCTCTTGGCACGACTTAGAAGCTTGTGATGGTATAGCCAACAAAGGCTCATAGCCACGTGCTACTGATATTACCCACTTTCTCTCAGTTGGTGTGGGAAGTTCTGTTTCGACCTCCAGACTTCGTCCAGCCAGCTGGACAGCTTGACTTTTGACATGATGGTACAAATCAGCTGATGTAGAGGAACAGAAATCAATTTCTCTAACTTCCTTAGTGAATAAGTCTTTGCGTGCCTCGTGAAATCGTGTACAGATACTCGACCGATCATACATTAAGACCACAAAACGCTTAATATAATGTCCCCATTTGTTTAATAGCCATTGTTGTTCACCATACAGATTCCATGTTTCCTACGGTTTCGTCTTTTTTGTTTACCCCTGGTCACAGCGAGTTATTGCAAGAAAAGCTCGAAGTGAAAGGCTTTCTCTGGTCCATGGAATCCGACAAGGACACGAACAGCCGCATGTCTGAATTGCTTGCCGATTCCAAAAGCTATACAGAGGTGTGGCACGTCTATTCTTTTAAACAATGCAAAGGTCAGGACTGTTACATCAGTATTAACTGTTCGAATCAAAATCCTATCATGACCCTGTCTGGCAGTAGTAGACATGTGCAAAGAGACTCTTGTGACAGTTTCTTCATCTCAATATGGATGCAGATCATTGACAACATCTGAACTTTGTGATATAGAACCTGTTTGTCGTAAGTGCTCATATGTTTTTTATCGCAACATGCTTTTCAAAATTGGCGATATGTGGCAGTAGTTTGCTGCGTTGTCAATCTAACAAGTTTCATGTGGGATAAACCTTTTTCAGATAACCATTTGGAATGTTATTCTTAATATGTTTCAGTGTCTGTTAACATGAATTTGACTGGAAGCAAATATACTAGGAAAATAACTGGCAAATTACTAAAATTGTATGCTTATATTGATAAAACTGTATAGTAGTATAAACTTAATGCAAGATAACTCGTTGCGCCCTCCTCACTCATCAAACTTTTTGGGGGCACGGGTGGCCCAGTCGTCTAGGCGCCGCGATTCGCTGTGCAGAGTTGCGTCCCTTGGGCACGCCAGAAACCTATGATTGTGGGTTCGAATCCCGGTTCGCCCCGATTATGTTTCTAGGTTTGTCAGCACCATACCCGTGCTCGTGGGTTTCACCGAAGTGGTAAACGTCCGAGACCTGCATCACTTCGGGCTTTCCTCCCATATTAAGCTGCCATATAAAGCTGACACACCGTGATATAACTGGAATAAAGTTATAAGCGGCGTTCAACCTAACTCACCCACTCTCTCAAACTTTATGTCAGTGAAAGAAGGCTGGGATATCTGTTTGCTGGTCGTCAAACACACGAGTCCATCCTCGGGTCCACAAAACTTATATACGTGATTACATATACAAGAGCCTGGTACAATAGCAATGGCTAGGCATCATCGTGGAGGCGCTAGTCGGCCAGCCTGCCTAGCCGCTGTCCGAGGGTCATGTCCCGACTCACCAAAAGCACACTATATGTTACCTTTAGGCGAATCACTGTAAGATTGTAACGCGGGATGGAGGCGGGAAGAACAACGCTCGCACAGTGGGGATTATTAATGAGGCACTCTTGATTCGGAGTAGGAGTGACAGACTGTTGAAGAGTAGGTGGGGAATCGGAGTGAGTGGGGTTGGTTTTCTTGAACGTTCAGGATCCTCCACGGGGTGTAGATAACGTACAGATCTAACACGGTGGCCTCCAAGGAACAGGAACTTCTGACTTTCATTTCTAATATTTCTTGAACTTGTTTATATACAAATGTGCAAAGTGTCTTTGATGACAGCTGAACTACCGAAACGAACGTTTAACCCATCTCCGTATGGTGAGTGAGTGAGTGAGTATGGTTTTATGCCGCTTTTAGCAATATTCCAGCAATATCACGGCGGGGGACACCAGAAATGGGCTTCACACATTGTACCCATTCCGGGTCTTCGGCGACGAGCGAACGCTTTAACCACTAGGCTATCCGACCACCCCTCTCCGTATGGGATTTTAAAACACATACATACCGCCACCTATGTGTACACATTTTCAAAAAGTAGACGCATAATCTTTGTCTGGTTAAAATATTTTTTCTATTCTGAGAGTTTCAACCTATACAATTTACTACGAATGATCGAAATTGTGTAAATAGGATATAATGCTCCCTCACTAAGAGGAATAAGGTCAATAATATCTGAACTTTATCTTTACAATCACAGTTAGGAATACTTAATATCTTTGATCCCTATAATGGGTTTGGGAGTATCTTGCTTTCAACATATTTTAACGTAAACACCATAAGAGGTATTCCAATATCCGACAAAATCATCTTTTTATTTGATTACTTTTAAGTACGGATACACATCTTCTTTGTTAAGCCTTTAACTACAGACATTGACAGCATTGACAATTACATATATATTGCTGTTGTTGTCCAACTGAGCGTTCTACTAAACGTTATGCCCAAACACTTATAAAGCGGCACATTTGTAGATCGAACGTTTTAAATTCGGAGAATTCCCACCATTTGTGAAAACAGTAACCTTGGTAATTGTACAAATAACCTTTAGAGACCTTTTGTGACAGTGGCGTTACAAAAAATTAATGTGCAGTTGTAAGCAAACTACCGAGTCTGAAAAGAGGACAACGTAATCTGCAAACACCTGCAGCAATATCTAAACTTCATCGGGAATTATTTGTGTACAATTTGTACACGTGGTTGTGATTTCACCATCAATTCATTATTAAAGAACGGAATAAAGAAGCCGAAACACAGAAAATTCAGCCTTCATGTAATCCGACTGTACAATCAAATAGGTATACGTTTTAGTACATACGCATGGTGTTACATTGTCGTCAACATATTTCAATACCAGTACGGTAAATAACCCTCTTTGATTATCAAGAATGTGTACAGAGAAACGAATGTTTTAGTAAAACCTACAAGCCAAGCGGGGGCACGGGTGGCGCAGTCGTCTAAGGCGTCGCAATTCGCTGTGAAGAGTTGCGTCCCTTGGCTATGACAGAAACCAATGATTGTTGGTTCGAAGCCTGGTTCGCCCCGATTATGTTTCTTAGTTTGTCAGAACCATATCCGTGCTCATGAGTTTAACCAAAGTGATAAACGTCTGAGACCTGCACCACTTCGGGCTTTCCTACCACAATAAGCTGACACGCCGTTATATAACTGGTATACTGTTCAAGGCGGCGCTAAACCCACCTCACTCACTCACTCACTCACTCACTCACTCACTACAAGCAAGGTGCAGAAGCACTGCCATTTTAGCTGAAAAATAGATTGAAATATAGAAATGACAATTTATTTGCATAATAAGCTCTAAAACCAGCTTGTTCTTCACACATCTTCCTCAAACTAGATGGCAAAAATATCAGTTGTATAAATTTGTACTACACACCCACTAAAGAAAAACACGAAAGTTCTCTGGACCATTTCTATCGGTTTTTAAGGAAAGGTACAATTATAAATTTAGACCATGCTGCGGGACAGTGACGGCACGTCTGCCTCACCAGTTACATCTACGCTGGTAATGACGCGAACCACTCCCGGACCTACGTTTGTTGCTGACGACACTGAACCACGTGACGTCCTGCAAGTGGCAGTTATTATAACCATATTCAAACGATCTGCACACTGTGTCTGCTTCCAAGCACAACTGGGCACATTCTTCAGACGTTGTATACTCAATGGTCTTAAAGTTCGTTTGCTTTATATACTTGTCCACATGGAGGGTGAACTCAGATCCAAGTGATGAGCATTCTGTAACAAAATGAAAGATGTGTGCCTGAGCCGGTAGAATAACTATTTGGACATTCGAACTAAACCGCAATGATCAGGTGATAATCATCATTGTTGTGTAAAGATGCTGTTTGTTGTTTAATGCCTCACCAACAAACCAGTGATTAACATTAAGAGCAACGTCCCATCGCATTGTAATATGAAGACACGATCAACACCAAAGACGCCTAGAGTGACGATCCATTATATATATTCATAAACTTGGAAAAATGCAGTTTTCAATTTAATAAAAGCGACAAAACTATTTGCATAATCATGGTAACCCACATGTTAATTTTCAAATTCAAAACTTAATGACTGGGTGATGCCAGTGTTACTGCGTGTTACCTGTCAGCTTTCTGCACACAACGCTGGTCTCGTCCATGTCGTATCCGATGGAACATATGCAGACACCACCAGAGCAAGCTCTGCCAGGAGGTGTAGTACAGTCGACGTCCGTTACACATGTGTCGTTATCTGCAAAACACACGTGTACATTACACACATAATGTACACCACGTATACCCTGTGTGTGTAAGAAGTTAAAGTTACCGCCCTTGTGTTGTTTTGGAGATGGGTTTAAAATCAAATCTTTAATAAGCGGCGTCGTAAATTGAAAATCCTCGATAAGTGATTACTGACGGGCTGTTACACCTAATAAATAAATAAACATATTATCCTTTCAGTGTGTTATTATCCATTATTCCCTGCAGCATTGTGTGGTATTTGAATTTAAGTTTATAATAATTTGCTTTTGTGTAATCAAATTACTCGAAACATTGCAGAAGTGTATTGTGGGGGCCGAGCTGACACATGTACACATAGCCGAGATTCAGTGTCACTGTATTTGAAGTTGATGCAAAAGTGAGTGAGTGAGTGAGTGAGTGAGTTTGGTTTAACACCGGTTTTAACAGCATTCCCCTTATATCACGGCGTGTCAGCTTAATGTGGGAGGAAAGCCCGAAGGGATGCATGTCTCAGACGTTTACCACTTCGGTGAAACCCACGAGCACTGGTATCCTGCTGACAAACCTAGAAACATAATCGGGGCGAACCGGGATTCGAACCCACAATCATAGGTTTCTGGAGGACCCAAGGGACGCAACTCTGCACAGCCAATCGCCACCGTGCCCCCTTGAGGCAAAAGTAGCAACGTCGGTTCCACTACTTATGATAGCAGACTGCAACAACCGCAAGCCATAAAATGAAGTGGGTACAGAGTTGATTGCACTGGATAATACCGCCTTGAATCGACGGCGTGAAATGACGCCGCCGTTGGACGAACATGGCGAAGGAAGAGCAACAGCGGTTGTAGTTTTTCACAGCAGTATGTTTGCTAAATGCCCCATGCTGATGTACAGGTGGAAATGTGGTTATGGGCCTGTTCATGGAATGACCATTCTTTAGTCCAGATACAGACATTATAGTCCCAGGGCACCAACATCCGTCTCGGGCAATTTTATGGCTGCTGTGGCATGACCCAGTGGTTTAAATATGTTTCGGATAACCCCGCCAGATTGGAGATGGTTGACATCATCTTGGCATATCTCTTCCCAGGAAACAATATCAATTATTCTAAAAGTTGAAAGAAACTATTACACCTATGGATTATTCATGAGGATGCCATGTTGCTTGGCAGTAATGACAGAGCAGTGTTACCAAGACTGGCAGTACAGTAGTTTAAGCGTTCGCTCCACACGAAGGGCCAGGTTCGAGTCCCCACATGGGTACAAATATATTTTGAAAATTTCTGGTGTCCCATTGCGAAAAACGACAATATGTTGCTGCTCTAAACATTCTGTTATCGGCTCTCTGTTAGTTCTGGAGTCATGGAATCAGCCAGACGGACGTGTTTTGTAATTAGTTTTAATTATTCGTACCTGTCATCTCACGTAGTATAATTTTTCAAATGTTCATGTTCTTATATTGGTAATTCAGAATGCCAATGTCCAAAAAGGGTTTAAACGAACAGAAATATATTGAGGTGTGCTCTTTGTGAAATACATATAGTCACTGAAATAAAACCATTACTTCTCGATGTTTCATATATTCATTTTTTTTTTATCTCGTCAACGGCACAGAAACCCAAGTATGGCTTTTAACTATAATAGTTAACAGTACCGCTGACGCATACATACATGGATCAGACGTGCTCGCCAGTTCGGCAGTTGACGTTGATGCTGGAGCTGATGTTGTCGGTGCAGGAGTTGTGGTCGTTTCAAGACTTGTCATTTCAAATTCGGTTGTATCTGGAATCGTTATTGCATGAGTTGAAGCAGGCTTTGGGGTGATGGCAGTAGGAGTGGTAGTGGTAGTGGTAGTGGTAGTGGTAGTAGTAAACGTTGATACAGGGGTGGTGGTTGGGGTGGTAGTAGTAGTTGATGCATGGGTAGTAGTTGGAGTAGTAGTAACAGTAGTAGTGGTTGATGCAGGGGTGGTGGTTGGAGTAGTAGTAGTAGTGGTTGATGCAGGCTTAGGGGTGGTGGCAGTAGGAGTGGTAGTGGTAGTGGTAGTGGTAGTAGTAAACGTTGATACAGGGGTGGTGGTTTGGGTAGTAGTAGTAGTTGATGCAGGGGTGGTGGTTGGAGTAGTAGTAATAGTAGTAGTGGTTGATGCAGGGGTGGTGGTTGGGGCAGTAGTTGTAGCAGTTATAGTCACTTCAAGTGAAGGAGGAGGTACAGTAGATGTAGTTGAAGAGGCTGCTTGAGAAGATACTGTTGCCGTAGCTGTTGTGGTTGTTGCAGACGCTGTTGCCATTCCTGCTTCAGTAGTTTGTGGTATGAACACACCAACACGTACACATATATGGTCTTTAGCAGTGTTGACGGGGATGCACATGTGGTTGGTACTGCATGGCTGATTTGCACATGGATGAGCCTACAAATAACCATAAGTACGCATGATAAGGTGCTTGTATGATTGTTCCAAAGTTTGATAACATACGAGGGGCGTTCAATAAGTTTTGCAACTTGGGCATTTGTGTTAACACAATAATGTCAACTTGTGGCAGGTGTGCCACTGGTCATAACATCAGGTTGACACGTGTCATAACAAGTTCCAGACACAACAATAAGTAAGATGTGATGGCTTCGTTCACCTAAGGTTGGTCACAATCATGGATTCTCTCAAACATGAACAACGCGCTGTAATAAAGTTCCTTACCAAGGAGGGATGTAAAGTAAAAAAAAATCCATTGTCGCATGTGTAAAGTGATGGGTAAAGATGCTCCTCACTATTCCACAGTTTGACGTTGGTCTCTACAGTTTAAAAGGGGTAGGGAGTCCATAGACGATGACCCAAAGTCAGGCAGGCCTTCAGATGCCACCAAACCGGAAACCATAGCTGCTATAGAAAGAAGAATGTTGTCTGACCGACGAGTGAAAGTATCTGAACTTTCTAGGGAATTCCAAATATCAGTTGGAACTGTTGGAACCATAATTCATGAGCATCTTGGTATGTCCAAGGTATCTGCAAGATGGGTACCTAATTTTTTAGAAACCTCAGAGCTCAAGATCGCCATCAGAGAACTGAAAGTTGTCGAGACTTCCTGGATCTCTATGAAGCCGCATTTCTTTCTCGTCTAGTGCCAGGTGATGAAACATGGATCCACCACTGGGACCCAGAAACTAACTTGGAATCCATGTAATGGAAGCACTCCAATCCTCCACCTCCGAGGAAGTTTCGCACTGAACCATAGGCTGGCAAGGTAATGGCCACCATATTCGGGGATGCAAGAGGCATATTACTGATTGATTACATGCCACCAAAAACTACAATAAATGGACAGTATTATGCTAAAATTGCGAAAATCTATTCGCCAGAAACGCCGTTGGATGTTACCACGGGGTATCCTAATTTTGCATGACAACGCTCCGGTTCACAAGTCGAGAATTGCACAGGCCGCCATATGTGAATGTGGATTCGAACAGTTAAATCACCCGCCCTACAGCCCAGACTTAGCCCCCAGTGACTATTTCCTGTTCCGGCAAATGAAATCTGCCCTACGTGGAAGACGCTTCCAGGGTGACGAGGACATAAGGGCTGTCGCAGAGACGTGGTTAGAGGGCCAATCTGCGGATTTTATGAAAGTGGTATTGAAAGCTTGAAGGACAAATGGAATAAGTGTATTGAGGTGAATGGAGATTATACTCAAAAATAAAAGGGCAAAATATATTCTGCGACTTGGTCTTATATTGAAATTGCAAAATTATTGAACGTCCCTCGTACTATGGGCGACCTTAAAGGTGTAAATTCTTAAATCATGAACACTTCTGTATTTGTTAACAAATACAAATCAAACCTAAAGGACTGAACACGAGAGTGTGACTTTGTTTTCGCAATTCGCTGTCTTTGATTGTATTAATGAATAATTGAAAACCGTCACGATCACATTCGGTAGGTGTTACGACCCACCTACGATTTACAGGTATGCTTTGCAAGAGGGAATGGGTCTGGTCAAATTGGGTATTCTACATCTTTCAAAGCTATTTCATTTGAAGTAGACCTTTCACTCCGAAGCAATACATCTGCACGAAGATCTGAGAAACTCTCCGTGGGGTATCGCGGCAGGTTATTCCTGAGCAATCTTTAACCGCCCAAACTAAATAAAGGATGTGTTGGTTCTTGAATCAGTCAGATGGCAGTTTTCTAATATGATACACTATCTTGATAAGTACATTTCGATCTTAATTGAACAGTAAATCCACACTGAACACGCATTTTGCCTCGATAGTACACAAGTTATGATGTAGATGCCATGTTCCTCGGAAACGGCAGGTATAATTTCAGAGTAAAAGATCTGAAATGTGTTTGCAAGTACATGAACAAACAGAGGCAGACATATACCCATTTGCATGCCTCTAACTACATTAAAAGGAAATGTTTATATAATTATATAATACAAGGAAGCGAGGGCAGTATCCTATGGCACATTCTTTCTGGCGAGTGTATAACAGTTAATAGGAAAGGAAACTGAATATCGTAAGCCTAATTATAAATCATTTCTATTATATGGTCATAGAGGTTTATGCCATCCGAAGTGTGCTGAGAAAATGTTGGACTTCCTCATTGATAATATCCATGTCAAATTTTGGGGCTCAGCTATTTAGGCAAGAAGTACATGTAGTCATCCCCATGGGCAACAATTGTGCTCTTTCTCGCTGATCAGTCTCTTTATGCATATGGGGCGGTCGGGTAGCCTAGTGGTTGAAGCGTTCGCTCGTCACGCCGAAGACTCGGGTTCGATTTCCGACATAGGTACAATGTGTGAAGCCCATTTCTGGTGTCCCCCGCCGTGATATTGCTGGAATATTGCTAAAAGCGGCGTAAAACCATACTCACTCACTCACTTTATGCATATGAATCGGAATTTGTGCTCTGATTGCAGTGCTTGCTTATTATTGTTGTTGGAGAGGTGGGGTAGCCTAGTGGTTAAAGCGTTCGCTCGTCACGCTGAAGAAGTTGGTTCGATTCCGCATATGATAACGTGTGAAGCCCATTTCTAGTGTCCCCCGCCGTGATATTGCTGCAATATTGCTAAACGCGGCGTAAAACCATACACACTCACTAACTGTTATTGTTGTAAAAGTACTTAACCTCTCTGAAAGAAAAATAGATTATTTAGTTTTGAATATATGTATTTATTTGGCTAGCAATAATACTCATTCATTCTTGGCTGTCATGACTGAATAAGTCTTATAGACAACGTTAGCAAATATTACACACATTTTATGTGTTCATTACCATACTTTTAGGCAGGAATGTCACATACATCCACTATGTCTAGAGATAATAAAAATATTTTAAAATACATACAAACAACATAGTAAGACTATTTTATTATTCAAACCCTATGGTTATTCCCAAATAGCCTTTGCTCATCATTATGGGTGGGGTTGTACAATTCAGTAAATAGGTTGATTGCGTGCCAATTTATCAAGACGGCGTGGATCGTTGCCTACAGTATGAAATACTGATTGGCCTGGCCAGTGTCGATTGTATGTACTCAAGTTAAGGACACATCTGTCTGAATACACACTTTATGTTTGATATAAAAGAAAACAGCTTTGGTATAGTTTGTTTTTAACTGAAGAAGTTGGGAAGAAAATAAATGTCCGCAAAGCTACAGGTCCTGATAATCTATGCGGTATGGTGTTGAAGGAATGTCGTGATTAACTCATTTTCAAATACATATTCCAAACTTCTATCGTCACTAGTAATGTTATTCCTTTACTTTTGGGGACATCTAGTGTTATCGTTCTTCCAGCATTTACATATCATTATGTTAAGAATGATTACTGACCCGTTGCTTTGACACCGATAACTATGAAATGCCTGGAACGTATTGTTCAATATTTACTTTTTAGACAGATAGAACATTTACTTGACCCACGTCAGTATGCCTACAGAACCGGGAGAGGAGTAGAGGATGCCACTCTTACACTGTTAAACAATATATACAAACTTCCAAATTATTTGTACGAATCTTGTTTCTTGACTTCTCTGCTTTGATACAAACATATTTATTTCCATAAAGTGGAGGGATTGGCAAACGAGCAAATCTGAATGCCTCTCCCAAACATGATACATATACAAATAGCAAAGTATTGAAAGTGACATGAAAAATAGCATACATTGTATAATTGGCATTAAATATAAGTATTGTTCTGTAAGTGTGTAATTACTGGATTATCTTCCATAACTACAGTTACATTATTATTTACATTCAGCACAACAACATCGCAGTATCATATAGCAAAGCCAACATCTCAGACAAAAACTCTAAATCGACAAGAAGATAGAATTAAACTGTGCACCGATTTCAAAATTTTAAGATTTGTTACTGTCGTTAAATTTGAATTACCATTTAGAATTGAATTTAAATCGTAGCCTTTTACGAAATAATACATGTTTTGCCTTACTGTACTGTTTAAGGGACACGTAAGAAAGAAATGAAGTGCATCTTCCGCCACAACAACATCTCGGGCTGTCGGATATAAATCTGGCAAATTTGTCGGCGTTAAGATCACTGCAGCCAAGCCTGAGACGGGAGTGTATAACCTGACAGAATCTTGTTCCATAATTTGTATCAAAGTATAAACCATTCCTATCATTGCCTTTTATAAAACTTTTAAAACTTCCTTAGCTACTGGCATTGGTGTATTCAATAGGTAGTGAGCTCCAAATATTAACTGTATCTGGAATAAATGATTTTGGCATAATTATTTGATTTACACTTTGTGGTTTGCAGCTGTGAGCAGTTTCTCAAATTATAATCACTTGCATCCGACACTCTATTTGGAACTACGGATGTGAGATAGTCCGGTACTCGATTGTTAACCATTTTATAAAAAAAATATTTAACTTTTGAAAATGCATTCTTTCTTCTTATGACGTAAGATTTGTTTCTTTATAAAGTTTACTGTGACTTGTGCCACGAACAGCCCCCCAAATAGTTCAGAGTGCATCTAGATTTAGTTTTTCAAGTAGTAAAGCTTGTTCTTTTGTGCAGTTGTCCCATATGTGCCAACAATAATCAAATATCGGTAGTATGAAAGATTTATACATAGTTTCCAGTGTTTTTCTATTTAAACGATACTTGAAACTCCTGAGACAAAATCGTTGGACTGACTTTCTTGACTAGGCTATCAATGTGATCGTTCCACATACAATCTTTTTGGAGAGTAAGTCCTTGATGTTTATGAGAATGAACTTCCTGAACAGTAGTGTTACTCATTTTCAAAACTGGTTTTACATTTGGAAGAATCTTCCGGGAACATTGGATAGATACTGTTTTATTAGGGTTGAAATCGACCTGCCAGTTTTCTGCCCAAGAGGATATTCTACTTAGATCGTTATTCAGATAAGGTGCTGCTGTAATCGGGTCATTTACCACGAAATATAGGGATGTGTCATCGGCAAACAATCTTATATTACTATCAATATCGTCTATAATGTCGTTTATGAAAATAAGAAACAGTAGCGGTCCTAAAACTTACCCTTGTGGAACTCATGGTCGTAAGTCTGAACTATTCCCATTGATAACAACCCGTTGGCATCTATGTTTTAGGTAGCTTTCAAAAGCTTCTTTGCTTTTAATACCAGCCTCGTCTGCTTATACAAAAATTATCTGACATGTCTGTTAATTCAACAATGATAAAATGGATAGAATATTTTCTTGTTAACAGACCACAGTTTGTGACTGTAAATGGTATCAAATCAACTGTGACTTTAACATCTACGGGTGGCCTCAAGGTTGTGTCCCCTCTCCTGTTTTATTTAGATAATACACAAATGACTATATCATTAATTTTCACATTTGTTTAACCGTTTAGTTTGCACTGGTCGGATTCATAAAGCAGTCCGAAAATGATTTATCGCTCTCAAATTTCAAAATTTGTCCAATTGTGCATGGTTAACTTTCTTACCCTAATGGTCAATAAGACAAAGGAGATGATTATAGATTTCAGAAAAAAAGAAGACCGAAGTTCTGCTTGCTGTTGTTGATAACGAAAATATTGATTTGGTTGACCAATATAAGTGACTTGGGACCATTATTGATTCGAAACTCGCTTGGATGCATCACGACTGCTTTACTGAACAAGCTGGAAACTGACTGCACACCCTCGTGTACTCGTTAGCGATACTTAAGACACTGTTCTTTCCATGTAAAATAGTTCGATCCACGACACTAACATTTTTAAACGAATCCCTTTGTTTTTGGTATGTCTCAATAACTTTGCCTTTGAGCTTATAATAGTATTTCCTTCATGACAGACTTTTTATGAATTCAAATCCGTGGCGACAGTGCCTGAAAAGTAGCGATTTTACGAGCGCATCCTAGAATTGGAGAGAAAAAAGAGGATGTTCCATTAACGATGATTAACTTTGCTTTTGTTCTGGAAAGTTGTGTACTTTTGATGAATCTACCCTCGTGATTCAAGAGCTAGGCCACTTTTATTTATGAGTCATTTAAAACCCAATTTCTTACCGGCCGTCATAGCTGCTGCTGCGTAGAGGGTGTCATTATGATGGCATTTATAATAAAGAAGACGTCTCAATATACACTGTGGATGAAAGGTTGTGTTATGTCACATATTGTAATTCAAGTGATGATCCATGGAGTACAACATTTCAATTTTAGCAGAATACATACGTCAATCTTAAAACGTCTCAAATATAGTATGTTTCTTGACGAGGCAAAGAAATTATATTGGGTGCTCAAATTCATTTAGAAACTTACACACACAAGGTGTTCTAAATATGACAAAAAAAGGTTTGTATCCAGATCAGTAATGACTTCATTAATGGCATGTCAATTCTCCGATACTTGAATCCTTGTCGTATGAATAATAGAATGCTCTTCTTGAATGACATGTGCCATACCTACTTGATTCTCTGCAAGCATACATACATTTTTCTTAATAGCGCTTAGGTCAGCGTCAGAAACAGTGCCAAATAAGAAACTCAAGGCACTTCCAACAAATGGCAATAGTGAAAGCTTGGGTCGTGTGTGCAACCTACCATTTTCTAAGAAATTGTCTGCTCGGCTATTTAAGGTTGAATTCAGTCTTGTAATTTCTTCGGCTATTTTGATATACATGCTTAAGATGCCTGTAGATTTATCAGAGTGGTAGCGGCTCAAGAACCGTCTAAACAATCCTTGCGACTTGATCAATAAAATACCTGCACTTCCCAATAAACTGATTATATGGTTCTAAATCAATAACGAAGGTTACGAGCCATTTCGACCTGGTCGTGGTAATATCATTCAGTTTTGGAAATACGATGTTTTCATACATTACCGAACCCTGTGTTAACCACACAAGGAAGAGTAAACCCAGAGGAAACATATTCTCTCAGAAACATAAGAGTAAATAATCATATACACTGGTTCTTCTCCCAAACCATACAAAACTATAATAAACAAGCAATTGCCTGGAGCAACTGTTTAACCTTTTTATTTTTATTGGGATGTGCGTTTTCAGTAGAGGCCCTAGTTCGTTTTAGTTCAGTGAACTCTATCCACATGTCTTCTTCGTCGCAATCTGCAACGGAGCTTTGGGACTCTGCTTGTTTGTCGGCCTTTCCATAAATTTCGGCTGACTTTTGATCATTTTCCTGATGCGTCTCAGAGGACCTGTTCCTTGCATTTAGTCTCTTTTGTAACTCCGCTGGTGGGGAATGTCTGCTCGATGACTCAGTAGTATGGCTTCTATTTGTCTTGCTGGTCCTGTCAGCATACATGTACTTGGATTGCCTTGTCTTTGCCATCTTCACATGCCAGTGTACTAACACAAATGACTTCTGTTGTTGTTGTAAGGCATCCTTATGCTCCCTTTCCCCATGGTACTTCTTCCTTGGTTTGAGAAGAGTTTCCAATGGCAGTACTACATCTCTGTTGTACAAGAGGAAGAATGACTCACAGATATTGAACCGAATCGCTGCTAATGTCTGGTTCAGGTGTAAATCCCATGTCATTAGGTTGTCATCAAGTTTCTTTGCAAGGATATCGTGTAATGTCCCGTGGAAGCATTCTACTCTACCATTGGCCTGTGGGTAGTAAAAGGAAGTTGTCACATGATGAGTGCCTAATGATGCGAGGGTTTCTCTTATTACACGATTCACATTCTCTGTTCCGTTGTCGGTGACAATCTAGCAGGGAGCCGTATCGAATGAAGATCTCCTCTATTAACAGGTGGGCGATGGTTTCGGCAGTCTTGCCTGGTACTGCAAAAGCCTCAGGCCAACCACTGTAGAGATCCACAAAACCGACAATATACTTGTTACCTGACAGAGTAGTTGGTCCTGATAGATCCATGCTTATCTTCGCAAAGGTTTCACATCAGTTCTTTGTTTGTGTAGAGACCAGGCTTGACAGGTTACGCAACTGGAAATATACTCGTATAAGTCTTTGTACATATTTGGCCAGTAGTACTTTGACTTCAAACGTCTTGTCAATACCCATATGCCCATTCTCATCATGGTATTGATTGATTAGTTGTCCTTTCAATGATACAGGTACGTACAATCTGGTGACTGGCTCATCATCAACATGTGTAATGTAGTATAGGAGACCGACCATTTCAAGAAATCTCTTGAGGCTATTGCGACCTTCCTGTCCATTCTCCAGTGAGGTTTTAATCTTCTGTATCTCTTCATCCTTTGACTGTTCTTTATTCATATCTAGATATGAGTCCTGCAGCATTGCCTCAGCAGGATCTTCTGGTTCTGGACGAGCATACGTCTTAGGATCAAACTTCGATGAGTCTAGCACATTGATTTCCAGATCGTTGTCATTCGCGAAATGTTCACTTTCTTCATTGTCTGCTCGAGGTGTATTCCCATCAGACGGAACTCTGGATAGTAGATCTACACAGGTATTTACTATATACCTGACAGTTATATCCTGCTATTCCCGGGGCCAAAAGTTGTACCTTCTTGTTTTGCATTGGGGACTCAAATAGGTACTTTAATGGTTTATGATAATTTTTGATCACAAACAACGCATTATACAAGTAATGGTCAAGCTTCTGTAGGCCAAAGTGTATTGCATATGCTTTCTCAATGGTTGCCCAGCGTGTCTGTGTGTCACTCAGTTTGTGTGACAGAAAGAGAATAGGCTTCTCAGTCCTGTCAGACTTATTTGGGATAAACAAGCACCAATGCAGCTATCACTCGCATCCGTATATAGGATGTAGGGTTTCTTTGGGTCAGGATACGTCAGCAGTAGTATCACCATAAGACTTGGTTTCAGGAAATTAAAACCTTGTTGGCATTCTTCTGCCCAGGAAAATCTGACATATTTCTTTGTTAACTGGACAATCGGTTCGGCAATCTTTGAGAAATTAGGATTGAAGCGACGATAATATTTGCACATACCAATTAAACTCCTGACCACTTTGACAGATGTTGGGGCTCCCATCGACCATATGGCTTCCACTTTTTGCCCCTCAGCCTTGATTCCATTCTGGTTGTTCACGAATCCTAAGTAGTTTGTCTCAGATTGGACAAAGCAACACTTAGAAAGTTTCAGTGAGTGTTGTCTTATTCGACCAAAAACACTTTGGATATGAGACCTAAGATCATTTAGAGTTTTTGAAAAGATCAAGATGTCATCTAGATATGCTATGGCAAGCACTTCTAGTTCTTGTAGTACTTTATTCATGAAGAATTTGTTAAGTGCCCTGAATACGACACAGAGACGTTTGCTGCCATCTTTCTTCTCAACTTCAACAATGGGGAAACTCCATGGTGACCTTGATATGTTTATGGTCTTCGCATCCAGCATGTCCTTAATGGCTTTGTCAACCACTTTTCTTTTGTTAAGTGATGTCTGGTATGGCTTCAACTTGATAGGTTGTGGTCACCTGTGTCAATTTTCATTTGGACTGTGTTTGTATGGCCTAGGTCCAAATCGCTTGTTGCAAAGAGATATCTATGTCTATCCACTAAATCTTGTATTTCTCTCTATGCCCTTTGTGGGCTGTTGACATCCTGTGCTGTGTCACCGAGAGGTGATGTGGATGAGTGCCCTAATAGGTCTGCTAGTGTCACTAGGTTTGTCTCAGGCACATTCTCTAGCCGCACCCTCTCCTAACCTTAAAGTTTTGTTTGTAGTGTTCACAATCATGATTGGTACGCTCCTATCCTTATTCATTCGCGCTAATGAGTTAGAGAATATTAGTCCAGGTTCACTTGACAAGTAGCCAGTACCTATAGCTGAAACTTGGTAAAGAATAGTGTAAGGAAAATATGGCCCTCGCTTAGACTCCTACTTTGAGGCTTCACTATGGTGTCCCCTGCCAGGCGAATAATGGAGGCAATGTGCAGGTCTTCTTCTGAAGGTACATTGGTTTTTCCTTTCCTTAGGCTACCAAGGTCCTAGTAGAACCTGACACCATTTTGATTCAGCCAATCTCTCCCCAAAATGATGTTCCTGTTCATGCTGATTACAACATAAAATTGATGAGTTAATGTCACTCCTCTCATCCTAAATGCTATGTATACAAAACTATCTACTTCTAAGTCATTCAAGTTGACAGATTGTAGTGAAACCTTCTTTATACCTAATTCATGGAGCCCTTTTAACTTATGAAAAACTATTCTATGGATAATAGAATCAATTATCACATTCCAGTTTGCGTGCCTTTTCAGCCATATTGTCATACCTATTTGGCACATGATATACAATGAGTTATCTGTGTGTGTTGAGATGGTGTATATTTGTACATGTGGATATTTTACGATATTATGACAATTGAGTGTATATAGCAATGCCTCATTGTCTTATCATTGCTCCATTTCATTAACCTCATGAATTTTGTGTTTGTGTTCACAGTAAGTGAATCATTATCACTGCACAGAAATGCACACCAAATCTGTGGGTGCTGTTGCTTTGGCTCACAACTCAGAAACATCTTTGTGAGTAATTTATCAGGCAGTGAGTATGTCTTGTGTGTCTTGTGGTCGATTCTACAAAGCCTTGTTTCACTTTTTGTCCCCACGGCATGTAATGCGGGGGGATGTAGTTGATGCCTTTACGCCTTGTTGTCTTTTGCTTCTGGAGCCTTACTTGAAAACCGTTCAATATTTTTTTTTTTGAAATTGGTAGATATATCAAACAGATATTGAAGTTGTGCCTTTTGCTATTTGCCGATTTTTGGCATTTTTATTTTTCTCGATTTCCATGGAAACAATTTGTACTTGATAAGGGGGTGGATTTCTTTTTGAGAGCACAACTAAAAAAACGTTCAATATCTTTCAACAAAGCTTGGCAGATATATCAAACACACCCTGAAGTGGTGCCTTTTGCTTCTTTCATATTTTTGGCATTTTTCATTTTCTCGATATCCATGGAGACATTTTCTACTTAGACTCAAATAGGTGTGGTAAGTGTCATTTCCGGAGCACAACTTGAAATCTGTGAAAGACTTTCCATCCAAACCTGGTGCATATATTAACCAAGGACTGAATTTTCAAAATTTGATTTTCTTCTGTTTCCATGGAAACAAGTTAGACTTAGCTGTCATGAAGGGTGGTATCGTTTCCGGCATAGAACTAAAATACTATTCAACATTTTTTTCAAGGGCTGAAGCCTTTTGCTTTTAAGAATTCGTTTTCATGTTTCCATGGCAACAAGTTTGACTTTAACTGTTTATGAGAGAGTGTCTATTACGGTAAAGGGGCCATCGGCCCATTATACATGAAACTTGACATGATAAGCGGTGAAGCGCCATATAATATGATTACAGTTTCTGTTTATGCAAATATTAAATGATGGACATCCATATTATGGAAAATATTTACTACGTTTCTTTAAAGCTAAAAAGATAAATTTAGCCAAATTATTTATGACCGTGATTTTCCGTGATGTGAATAATAAAATAAGCTCATTGTTAGATGGGAATTTCTCTTAGTATATAGTGGTGTGTTTGTCTTGACCATATATCTAAAACGATAGGTACTCTTTCTTGAAACTATGCTTGCAGAAAGATGAGGATGGAACTGGTGGCTTTTGCTATTTAGGAATATTTTTTTCTGTTTTCATATCAAAAGTTTGATTTTGACTCTGTTCATAGTGATGTATACCTGAAATAGAATCCCATTTCCATGGTATTGTTTTGATAGTTCAATAACGTGTATACAGAGATACAGATTAGATAGTTCTCTCATCAAGTTGGACTTAGAGTAACAGCCGGATGATTTGTTCTTTTTCATTTGTGTGGGCCTGGTGGATTTGTCATCTTCTGATGACTCTTGCTCAATGTGTTCTACCAAAATCAGTGCAAGTTTTAGTTGCCCAAGCAAACCTTTATCCAACCCCAGATGTTGGCATGTATGTAACCTTTGATACACTTATCAAATTTTTTCAAAGTATATTTTCTCTACGCCGTTTTTTCTAAAACAACAATGTTTACTGTCAGTCTCATTTACCTAACAGACATGGATGTTAATACACATGGTCTATGTGGTCTTAATTGTATGATAGTTACAGCTGTTCACAGAGGTATTTTGTCTTTTAGTTTATATTGGTTTACTTTCCAGAATAATTATGAATGATTGGTATTATGTAGATTATCATGTTATGTTATCATTCAGTGTTTGGTAGCCAAGGACTAGTTAGCCAAGTTAGTTGGCATTACATTGGGATTTAAGATTGTAAGATTTTTTAACTGACTATTTGTTTCCTACTGAAATAAATGGATTGTGATTACTAAACGTATGGCACTAATACTGAATATTGTGGGTTGTTACCTGGTTTAGAATAGGTTCCCAGGAACCAAAGCATGGTGTTAGAGATGATTAAATTGATCCAGTGGATTAGACTCAGTGACTTGATTCATTGATCTGTAGGACCATAACATTTCATCATATATAATTGTTTTGTCTGGTCGAGACTTGATTATTTACAGCCTGTATGATAATTTCTTGTACAAAATGTGTAAAAGGTTTCATTGTGTTTAAGGAATAAAATGTTCTAACTGAAAACAATTTCTTAAAGTCATTTTAAACTCAAATATCTGCAAAAG
This sequence comes from Haliotis rufescens, assembly GCF_023055435.1. NCBI lineage: Eukaryota > Metazoa > Mollusca > Gastropoda > Lepetellida > Haliotidae > Haliotis > Haliotis rufescens. The sequence continues at coordinate 31,225,939 of NW_025964372.1, forward strand.
TTTCCCTGTGTTGTATGGTGGCATTTGCCACTCTTCAACTTATTCTGAATACAGGAACAACTTACACCTTAAGTCAATGGATGTCTACAATCTGGCAAAAACAGACAGTTTTCATCTTGACATGATAACCATGATCATGTGTATATATGGGCAGACGCATAAACACTGCATGAATGTCCAATAGATCATCTTTGGTCTTTGAAATTCCAAGTGAGTGTTAAGTTTTGCATCATCAATAATTTCATGAAAGTATTTAGTTCTCCATCCCAATAAAACATTTCAGTTATTTACAATGCCTGTGGGGGCAATGTTCATCCCAATAAAACATTACTATTTACAATGCCTGTGGGGTCAATCTTCATCCCAATAAAACATTACTATTTACGATGCCTGTGGGGTCAATCTTCATACCAATAAAACATTTCTATTATTTACAATGCCTGTGGGGTCAATCTTAATCCCAATACAACATTACTACTTACAATGCCTGGCGGGTCAATCTTCATCCCAATAAAACATTTCTATTATTTACAATGCCTGTGGGGTCAATCTTAATCCCAATACAACATTACTATTTACAATGCCTGGCGGGTCAATCTTCATCCCAATACAACATTACTATTTACAATGCCTGGCGGGTCAATCTTAATCCCAATACAACATTTTTATTATTTACAATGCCTGGCGGGTCAATCTTAATCCCAATACAACATTACTATTTACAATGCCTGGCGGGTCAATCTTCATCCCAATACAACATTACTATTATTTACAATGCCTGTGGGGTCAATCTTAATCCCAATACAACATTACTATTTACAATGCCTGGCGGGTCAATCTTCATCCCAATAAAACATTTCTATGATTTACAATGCCTATGGGGTCAATCTTAATCCCAATAAAACATTTCTATTATTTACAATGCCTGTGGGGTCAATCTTAATCCCAATACAACATTACTATTTACAATGCCTGTGGGGTCAATCTTCATCCCAATAAAACATTTCTATTATTTACAATGCCTGTGGGGTCAATCTTCATCCCAGTACAAGATTACAATTATTTACAATGCCTGTGGGGTCAATCTTAATCCCAATACAACATTACTATTTACAATGCCTGTGGGGTCAATCTTCATCCCAATAAACATTTCTATTATTTACAATGCCTGTGGGGTCAATCTTAATCCCAATACAACATTACTATTTACAATGCCTGTGGGGTCAATCTTCATCCCAATAAACATTTCTATTATTTACAATGCCTGTGGGGTCAATCTTAATCCCAATACAACATTACTATTTACAATGCCTGTGGGGTCAATCTTCATCCCTATAAAACATTTCTATTATTTACAATGCCTGTGGGGTCAATCTTCATACCAATAAAACATTTCTATTATTTACAATGCCTGTGGGGTCAATCTTATCCCAATACAACATTACTATTTACAATGCCTGAGGGGTCAATCTTCATCCCAATAAAACATTACTATACTACGCTTATATGATCTATCGTCAGCCAATTAAAACAACTATTTATATTGCCTGTGGGATCTACATTCATCAAATAAAAACCATCACTACTATTTATAATGCCCAGTGGGTCAATCTTCATCCCCCAAAAAACATTACGATTATATATAAGCCTGTGGGGTCTATCTTCATCCCAACTAAAACATAAGAGCTATTTATAATGCCTATGGGATCTATCTTCATCACCAATGAAACATCAGGACTATTTTATATGCCTATGAGGGTCTATCTCCATCCCGAATAAAACATCAGTGCTACTTATAATGCCTATGGGATCTCTCTTTATCCCTAACATCACTAGTAGATACATTGCGTGTGGGGTTCAGTGCTTTTTCTAATTCCCATGGGGTCTATCTAACAAAACACCACTACTATTTATATTGCCAATATGGTCTCCCTTCATCCCAATTAACAATCACTATGCCTGTGTGGTCTACCTTCATCCAAAAATATAACATCAATACTATTTATCATGCCTATGGGGTCCATCTTCATCCCTAATATAACATCAATACTAGTTATCATGCCTATGGGGGGTCTCCCTTCATCCCAATATAACATCACTACTATCTATATTGACTGTGGGGTAAATCTTCATCCCCCCAAATCAGAAGTACTATACTGAACCGCAAAAGAAACGTCACCCCAAGTAACATTGCATGAAAAGTTGTCACTTAAATATCTTGGTAATTTTTGTCAAAGTTTCTAAAATTTAACATTACCTTGTCCGCAAAAAATGAAATTTCATGATAAATAAACAAAGCAGATGACAAAACCGATCGCCCAAGCGCATCACGGCAACGGCCATGGTAACCCGATTCATGTGAGTTCCGTGCAAATGGAAATGCACATGCGTTCCCCCATTTCTTGCCCTATAAAAATCCACCCAGATCGGATAACATTCATGCGTAATTGAAATGCTACCACATGCCAAGATTGACACCAAGCCCTTGGACGGTTGCAAGCTGGACAAACCGCCCGGCAAGTAGCCAATGCATTTCAAGTCCACGAAAGGACCATATACAGGCTCCAGCAACGGCACCATGCCACCAACACTACAGATGACCGACCACGAAGTGGAAGACCAAGGGTCATCACCCGACGTCAGGATCGTCAGATTGTGCGACAGCATCTTCAAGATCGCTTTGTTACTGCTGCGGAAACTGCTCGACAGACCATGGGGAGACACCAGCGACACATTAGTGCGGACAGCGTGCGTCGACGATTGACGAGTAGACACCTCCACTGTCACAGGCCACACTGAGGACCCATTCTGACACCAGGTCATCGCCGGGACCGTCTTCAGTGGACAACACAGCACCAGCATTGGCGCCACCAGCAGTGGAGAAGAGTCCTCTTCTCAGACGACAACCGTGACTGTATCTCAACAGCAAATGGCAGACAGTTTGGCGACGCCGTGGGGAACGTTATTCGGATGCTTGTGTTGTTGAGAGAGATTCGTGGGGTGGTCCGACCATCATGGTGTGGGGTGGAATTGGACTTGCACAGTTGGGTCGGCCCTGTGGTCTTCCAGAACATCGGTCCAGGGAGAGACAATGGTGTCACAGCAGCTCGATACATTGAGTCTTGAGACCACACGCCATACCTAATTTGGCACGTCGCCGCAACCACGAGTTTCAGCATGATAACGCCCGTACCCACACCGCGAGAGCAACAAGAGACTTCCTCCAGCAGAATGGCATCAGAACCATGCAGTGGCCTGCCCTTAGTCCCGATTTAAAACCCACTGAGCACCTGTGGGACGAGATTCAAAGACGGCTGAATGACGTCCGACCAAGGCCGACAACTGCATCTGAACTGAGGCGTTCCACAGGGTGTGGGCTCAAGTGCCTATGGCCTTCATCAACTGCCTCATCCATTCCATGTATCGACGTTGCACGGCAGTCATAAATGCACATGCGGACACACCAGATATTAACTTGTGATGTCATTTTCTCAGATATTAGAGTTGTGTTTCACTTTAAGAACATTTATTTGACACTTTAATTTCAACCTTGATGATCAGTTTTGCCAAGTTTCATATTTGTAATATGTCTCAAAGTATGTTTACAGTGTTTGGACAAATAAGGTTTTTCATATATCTATCTATGGTGACGTTTCTTCTGCGGTTCAGTATATTTATAACGCCTGTGGAGTCTATCGTCATCTCCAATGAAACGACATTGCTATCTATAATGCCTATGGGGTCAACCGTCATCATCAATGAAACATCAGGACTATTTATAATGCCTATGGTGTATAGTTGTATCCCAATAAAACATCGTTACTATTTATAATGCCTATTGGGTCTATATTCATGTCCAATAAAACATCACTATCATATAAAATGAGTGTGGGGTCTATCTTCATCCCGAATAATACATCAGTGCTTTTTCTCATGCCAACATGTATGTGGTCTATCTTCATCCCAACAAAACTAATTTGTATAATGCCTACGAGCCCATTAAACCATTACTACTAACCTTTGATAATGCCTACTGGGCCTATCTTCATGCCCAATAAAACATCACTACAAATTATTATGCCTATGGGGTCTAACTTCATTTCCAATAAAACATCACCGCTATATATGCCTGTGGGGGTCCCTCTTCATCCTCAATAAAACGTTGCTACTGTTTATAATGCCAATGAGGGTCTATCTTCGGCCTAATAAAACACTACTGCTATTTATGATGCCTATGGTGTCTATTTTCATCCCTAATAAAACATTAGTAATATTTATACTGCTTATGGACTCCATTTTCATTCCTAATAAAACATCACTACTCTATATTAAGTCTAGATGGGGTCTATATTCACTACTATTTATATTGCCTTTAGGATTTGTATTCAGCCCAAGTAAACATTTCTGGTGAGAATATTCAGCATCCCAAGCTTATCGTAGGAGGCAGCTATATCTACTTTTGGTAAGAGACGACCAGAAGGATCGGGTTGTCAAGACTCGCTGTTTTGGCTGATAGTTGACATCGTATCCCAATGGGTCAGATACATGTTCCTGATGGTGATCACTGGATTGTCTGGCCCATAGTCTATTATTTACAGGCCGCCGTTACGCAGCTTGAATATTGCTGAGTGCGCCGTAAAACAAGTAAACAAACAAAAAAATCATTACTAATTATATTAGGATGCCTAAATAAAACGCTACTTTCATATATCTTCGATCAGATTGAGATTTGTGTTCGTTTTCGCAAGATGCTTTAACATACAGCACCTCAACAACTGTACGTGTTGTTATGACGTACTGGTGTGAGAAAATAAAGAAAAAAATACTTTCATATACCTTTTAGATTTGATTTTTAATATATTTGGCACATGTTTCAAGCATTTAATTTCCAGGACCACATGACAAAAAGAAAAGTGACAATCTAAGAGATTACATGTCCTACCGTAACATTCTTGCCTAATAAAATACACAATCTTTCAACACCACTTTGTAATATAGAGTTCGCGTTGTTCATTTCACATGGATTCATTGATATGATCGTTTTCTTATGTAACAAAGAAGTTACAGGTTGATTAGGTTATAGTGATCGTACCGCAAACAATGGAGTGACGGCATAGACGCAGTATGGTGTCACAAATCGACAGAGGTACGATGCACTACCGTGTTCAGGTGAGATGCAGTGCGTACCAAACAAGCGTGACGTGCTCACATAAGCTCCGCCCACTGATGAATATTGTAAACTTAAGACCATTTCAGGTTTAAGAGCACAACAGACGTCAGCAGTTACAAGAAATCGATGTAAAGGAGAATACTTCACAAACTGCACCAGTGATCAACAAAAAAGGACAGCGATGCGCGAGAAATTATTCCATTTGTTTCTAGCTGCTTCTGTAGTTGAGCAACTGCCTGATTCTTTTTTTTCCGACACGTAGACAGCAGTGGAAGAAAATTTGTCAATGCATTCTGTCGCGTTGTCGTCTGTCATGTGCGTGTATGTCTGTAGTTCATTTCTCGAGAAGGGGCACGGGTGGCCTAGTCGTCTAAGGCGCCGCGATTCGCTGTGCAGAGTTGTATCCCTTCGATACGCCAGAAACCTATGATTGTGGGTTCGAATCCCGGTTCGCCCCGATTATGTTTCTTATGTTTGTCATCACCAAACCGGTGCTCGTGGGTTTCACCGAAGTGGTAAACGTCTGAGACCTGCATCGCTTGGGGATTTCCTCTCACATTAAGCTGACACGCCGTGATATAACTGAGAAGCGGCGTTAAACCCAACTCACTCACTCATCTCTCGAGAGCTCATGAATCGTGTTTTCTCAATATGTAAATGTATGTCTGCGTATGGGAAGAGAGACCAGATAAAACACCGAGATACATTCAGACATATCTTGTCAAGGCACTTTAAGCAGTGTGTTTCACCATCTAAATCAAACGACATGGACACACATTGTATACTGCATTTGCTGGCTTACACTCAATCATATCAGGTGACACCGTGACGACAAAGAACATAGCATATAACATTTTATATAGCTATTATGATATAAAGTAGGGACTAACAATTTGATAGGGGGATGGGTTATCGAAAGAACTAAATCTTTCCAGAAATAGCTTCAAAAAATAAGTGTGGTTCTGTCTGTTGAAGAAAAGAATTGTCAGCTACAGAAAATACATTTTTGCATGTCGTTTGTTTTGTAAAAATATCTATGCTCTTATGATGAGAACATCTATATTCATGTTCCGTTATAAAGCCCTTGGAAAATCGGTTCTGGCAATATGCGTATTGTCTTCGTCCGAATATAACGTTCGAAGATCGAAGACAGAGTGTATATACCGCCGGAACTAAGAACGGCGACGATCTTGCGACGATAGTTTCACAGTTATAGTATATGATGAGAATACCTATACCTATAACTCGTAGATTCCGGGGTCTTCAGCAACCCATGCTTGCCATAAAAGGCGACTATGCTTGTCGTAAGTGGCGACTAACGGGATCGGGTGGTCAGACTTGGTTGATGCATGTCATCGATCCCTATTGCATGGATCGATGCTCATGATATTAATCACTGGATTGTCTGGTCCAGACTCGATTATTTACAGACCGCCGTCATATAGCTGGAATATTGCTGAGTGCGGCGTCAAACAACAAACCAACCAACCACCCAAACCAACCGACCTATATCTAAAGTCCGTAAGAAATTCGGTGACGATATGTTTCAGGCACTGTAAACAACGGCAGTGCGGCGCGTCAGATAGTCGAGGAATACGGGAATGGGGGGGGGGGGGGGGGGGACTATTTTGAAATGGGACTTATAACGGAGGCAATTATTCACTTCCTTTATCTGAAGCCACATCTATTTTTCATTATTAGAAACCCCTATGGATGCGGTTACGGGGTTGATTCATCAGATTTAACTTGTACCTATATATTCTTCCCCGGCACGGCGATGCGTGCGATCGACTACGCCTGCTTACTGAGTTCCAGAGACCCGTGAAGAACCGGGGTAGAATTGGTCTTCAGGAACCCATGCTTGCCGTAAATGGCGACATTGCATGTGGTAAGAGTCGACTAACGGGATCGGTTGGTCAGAGTCGCTGACTTGGTTGATACATGTCATCGATCCCAATTGCGTAGAGCGATGCTCATGATGTCAATCACTAGATTGTCTGGTCCAGACTCGATTATTTTCAGACCGCCGTCATGTAGCTGGAATATTGCTGAATGCGGCAATAAACACACACAAACAAACAAAATTGAGGTCGAGAACACGGACGTTGAACGTGTTGCATACTTGGAGCGTCCCGCCCTCGAGCAGGGTCGAGTAGTTGGTGGCCGTGTTGACTGCGTGTGTAATTGCGTGAGTAACCCGCTGGTTTCTCAAATAATAACAGGCGGTCATGAGCAGAACTCAAACAAACAAAAATTAAAGTGCAACATATAATCGGCCTGGGCACAGCGATATGTCTGGCCTCGCGAAACGAGATCGATTCTTGGCAGGTTGCACAAATGAGAGATTGCTGAAAGCAAGTATAAATTTTCGAGTTGCAGCTGGAATATTGCTGAGTGCGGCATTGAACAACAAAGCAACCAACCAACCAACAACCCCTGGAAGAGTGGTGACGGCAGTGTAATGATGTTCTGGCCTGACGAAACTAGATCGAGTCTAAACAGGTGTATCAAGGCGAAATTGTTAAACAAAAGAATAAATGCCCATACGGAAGTGTGGTGATGGCAGTGTAATGAGGGTCTGGCCTGACGACACCATGGCGGATGGATCCAAAACTGAGTTGACATGAAACATGAGGCGATGTGCATACGGGACGACCCCAGAAAGAATATTTTAGACGTTCATTTGCTCTTCTGTTTATCAATCTTGACGGGTTCTTGTATATTATTTGCTACATATAATCACCATCAACAGCATTTTGTAAGCATTTTTTTTTTCTTTTTCTTTTTACTCGATTTCTTTGGAAACAATCTTGACTTGTCTCTAAAGATGGGGTGGATTTATTTTCGCAGCACAACTAAAAAAACCGTTTAATATATTTTAACAAAACTTGGCAGATATGTCAAACAGACCTTGAAGTGGTGTCTTTTGCTATTTTCGAGATATTTGGTATTATTATTATTCCTGATTTCCATAAAAAATTGGACTTAGTCTCAAAAGGGTGGGGTAGGTGTCGTTTCCGTAGCACAACTTGAAAACTGTGAAAGACGTTTCTTCCAAACCTGGTACATGTATGCACCAAGTGCTGAAGTAGGGCCTTTTGCAATTTAGGATATTTTTCAAAATTTGATTTTTCCATCTTTCCATCGAAACAAGTTAGACTTAGCTGAAATGGAGGTAGGTGACGTTTCTGGAGAAGTACTAAAATCTATTCAACACTATTTATCCAAACTTGGTACTTGTTACTCAAGGGCTGAAGTGGTGCTTTTTGCTATTTAGGCATTTTTAAAAAAATCCTCTTTCCATGGGAACAAGTTTGATTTTGACTCTGTTCATAGTGGTGTGTACTTGATATATAAATACAAAGATCCGAACCCCAATTCCATAAACAGAAAAGATAGATTAAATACGAATTCTCTCATCATGTTGGACTTAAAGTGACAGTCAAACGATTTGTTCTTTCGAATTTGTGGGGGTTCGTCAACTTATGATGACTCTTGTTGTTCCTAGTGGCAGCTATACCAAAACAAAAAACCCAGAAGTCACGCATACATCAATGTGCCAATGTTCTGTTGTGGAACCTAATATATACTAGGCACCAAATGAAACTGCATGCGATAAAACCACATGCACTTGCACATAAGTAGCAGGGTTCTAGATATATTTATGTAATTGCAAGGTGGGTGACTTACATTATCACTCGATATCAGCCTAAATGGACTTGTATCTTTCTATTGCACATTTGGGCCTTCACTGCAAATTCAGTAAATATAGTATTATTTCAACATGAAGACTGCCATGACATACCATAATATAATGCTGTCATATGTTGATAATATAGGTGAACAATATTCGATTCAAAGTAAAATACAATGTTCTTGTTGTGTCTCCGGCCGTGCCTTACAACACTACCGAAAGAGACGTAACACCATGAAATCATTCTGTGATTCCTTCCAGCCTGGCCAGTGAAACTTGTCGTTTGTATATCCTGAGTAGTAAAATTATATTTTACAAGGATTTTCTGGAACTATTTTTTTCCTAACAAATCCCGCCCTCTTACCTGCGGTGTCATCTGTTGGACTGGTAGGTAGATGTTCTTGTCAGATAATTGCAAACTTTCCCTGTTCCCGGTCTTTGAATTCAGCTGACATTCCTTGGCCAACGACGACCAGTTGACCGAGAGACATCTGGATGAATAGCCACACAGTCGGCGACACTGCTGTAACGTTGTTCTTCGAAATATCTGGAACACAGACCCGGACAAAATCATGTCCTGTATTCCATCAAATTGTCCCTTTGATGCCACACAAAAAGAAAAGTGTAGAATGAGAACAGCTACAAATATGGTATTTGTATCCATTTGCTCCCGATTACTTCACGCAAATACAGTTAAAGCAGTGAAGACAGACCGAGCTCGTCTCCTGAACCAGAAGATAATGATGCAAAATTGACAAGTCATTTCCAAAATCGATACCACAGTGGCTTTTTGTTTGTTTGTTTGGTAACCCGGCAGTCAACTATAATAATCCAGCTGTATGGTGGTGGTCTGTCAGTGATCAAGTCTGGAGCAGTGAAGCCATTGATGTCATGCCTATGTCATGGCTTATACTTGTATTGGTAACAGTTCTCTGGACAGAGACAACGATATAATAACGTTTCAATATAACACGGACGGTTACCTTGACCTTTTTTGTGTTTTAGAAACTATACGTTATAAGAAACAATACGTTAGTTTCATCGGGTTTTAACGGTTAACAACACACCGAATGATCAATTTATACATGTTTTACATCTATTTTGCCTTTTCCGCCCACTGGAATATGTCGCGGAAGATGACTGAGATTGATTATTCTTGGCGTTGACTTTTTTATTTTCGAAAAATGGTTGCGTTGTAGTCACACGTCAGCAAAGTAATTATTTGTGATACTATGACCATTTGACGTCCCATTTGAAGCACATACTGCGGATTTAAGACCAATGTTTTGTGAACGTTTCGTGAATGAACGCATACATACATTATCTTCACGGGTCTCCTTCACTGTCCGCGCCTTTGTCACTCATCGGGTATATGAGCATAATGCTACTTACCCTCTATGAGATACTAACAAACTTATTGGTTCGTAACGAAGCGTCGGTGTACCCGACGAAACTTTACACAGCCGAGTCGCTGTCCATCTGTGCTCACAGCCAATTGAGGGGCGGTCGGGTAGCCTGGTGGTTAAAGCGTTCGCTCGTCACGCCGAAGACCCGGGTTCGATTCCCGACATGGGTACAATGTGTGAAGCCCATTTCTGGTGTCCCCCGCCGTGATATTGCTGGAATATTGCTAAAAGCGGCGTAAAACCATACTCACTCACTCACTCACAGCCAATTGGTAATGCAACAGGTTGTGTGTTCCAGTGTCACCTAGAAGTATTTAAACTGAGGTCGTAGGTGTTTATAACAACGTGAATTGCTTGTGAATTAAGTGATATCCACTCTTCTGGTTACAATGTTCATACTAAAAGTGTACAAGAAAATGATCGCATGACTGATAATGTTGATGTTTTCATTGAATGTATAGATGATAACAGTGAAATTGTTGATGATGATGATGATGATGATGATGATGACAATGATAATGTTTATGATGCAAGTAACCACAATCATCTAAGACTACTTTTATTAAATGTATGTGGCCTTAGAACGTGGTTAGAATATCAAGAATTCACCAATTTGATTAAAAACAAGGATTTCAAATGATTTCAGGAAACCACAACTGTGACACCAAACAAAATTTGTTTTTAGGAACAGTATATATATATCAAGAACATTCAGTTTACTTTACAGGTGAGACTGAATGAAAATGAAAAGAATTTACGTCATTTTCTCTTTTTGAGTGAGACTATGTTATCTTGACTTCAATGCAAGACCTGAACAGCTTTGTGATTATACCATATTCAATATCAAGTACTCAAATAATTTGACCATATTCAATATTAAGTACTCAAAGAATTTGATATTGATATAAATGATATGGGTAATGAACTTGAGCCTGATAAGTTATTAGATAAACGTAATATACCACAGGTCAGGGTTAATCAAGATAATACAAGGGTTAATAATTCAGGTAATAAAATAATAGAGATATGTAAAAATCCTAACTTATTTATCTGTAATGGTAGACTGGGACAGGATAAACATGTAGGTAAAACAACATGTAATGATGTTAGTGTAGTTGACTATGTTATAGCCTCTCCCATGTGTTTACCTCTGTGTACTGACTTAGCCATTTTAGACCCTCACCCCTGTATTAAGATGTGCACTGTCCAGTATCTTTTTCTTTAGCCACTACTGTACTCCAAGAACAAACGGTAGGTATCCAGTGTTAAGTAAATATAGTAACAATACTCACCCTTGACCAAAACGTTATAATGTCGATAAAACTGACAGGTTTCTACAAATTTAATAGCTGAAAAGGTAAACATTCTCACTCGGAAAGCACATGTGGCTAGACAAGTCCTAGCTGACCCACATTTGATCAATGACATTATTGAAGAGGCCGGGCACGTGCTGATAAACGCTGCACGTGCTGCCTTCGGAACCCGGTGGCAGGGTGTCGGTAAGAAATATAAGATGAGTGAGTGAGTATGGTTTTACGACACTTTTAGCAATATTCAAGCAATATCACGGCGGAGGACACCAGAAATGGAAATATAAGATGAACAAACAATGGTTTGGAAAGGAATATATAAATGCTAGAAAAGGTTTTTAGAAAGCAAAACGCCGCTTGAAAAGATTTAATTCTATTTATAATAAACGCCTGTTAAAATATGAATCTAAGGCGTATAAGAAATGTATGGATAAATATATAAAACAATATGAAGATAACTTAGGTAAAATGTTAAGACAAAAACACAAGCACTCTCGAAAAGAGTTTTGGAAAATGTTAAATGGAGATAAAAAGGATGATAATATTTGTCCGGAAATTGAAGTATTTTACCAGTTTTTTTAAATCACTGAATGAGACAACTTCAGAAGACGAAGAAATGGAGGAATGTACTATGGATACTCAATTTGACTGTGAAACTTTAAATAGAGATATCACATCTGATGAAGTTATGATAGCAGTAAGAAAACTAATGAGAAAAAAAGCATATGGTACTGATTTTATAGAAAATGATTACTTAATTGATAGTATTGGTTTATTAACCCCTTTGTTAGTTGAACTATTTAACCTGATATTTGAAAAGGATATACTTCCAGAATCCATTGGTTAGTGGGAATAATTAAACCGATTTACAAGAAAAAAGGTTACCCACTTGATCCTAACATGTATAGGCCTATAACTATCCTTAGTTGTTTTGGAAAACTATTCACCAGAATTTTACACAACCGTTTGACTAAATTCTTAGATAAATATAATATTCCAACCCCTGCTCAAGCAAGATTCAGAAAATCTTTCTCAACTGCTGACAATATATTTGTAATGTATATGCTTATGCAAATATTAAGAAATAGTAAACAAAAATTATACTGCGCTTTCATAAACTTTACTATAGCTTATGACACTGCTTGGCGTGTGGGATTGTGGAGGAAAATGCAGACTATTGGCATCAAAGGTAGATTTCTTACGTTAGTTCAAAATATGTATAAAAATATTAAATCGTTGATACAGTGTGATGATAACATGTCTGGTTACTTTCCTTGTAATACAGGTGTTAGACAGGGAGAAAACTTATCCCCTCTATTATTCTCAATTTTCATAAACGACGTGGAAACCTTTTTGCTTTCATCTGGGTGTGGGGGAGATTTAATCTCAACTATGATGAATACAAAGACTTACTTGTATGGATCCAATTTATAATTTTATTGTATGCAGATGATGCTGTATTATTTGATGAATCACAAGAAGGTTTACAGAAAGCATTAGACTCTTTTAATGAATAGTGTGAAGAGTGGAAATTACATGTAAATGTAAATAAAACAAAACTTGTGATTTTCGGTGGTGGCACTTCGAAAAATTCGAAACTTAAATTTACCTATTCTGATAAAATCCTGGATATTGTCGACACTTAAACGTATTTAGGAATTGTACTTCACAGGAATAGAAAAGCAGCATCAAGTCTTAAGTCCTTTAGTGACAGTGCATCGAAAGCAATGTACCGTCTGATAAAAATATCAAGAAATTTAAATTTACCTTTGGACTGTGTATTATCAGCTTTTGATACGATGGTATTACCAATATTAACTTATGGTTCAGAAATCTGGGGCTATGAAAATTTAGAAATTATAATTATATTATATTATTACACACCTCAAATTCCTCAGACTTATCAAAGGATTGAGAAATTCAACTCCTCTTCATATGATATATGGCGAATTAGGTAGGCTACCATTAAGAATAAGAATTTGTAAACGAATGATATCTTTCTGGCACAAATTAACAAATTGGTGTGTGTAAACTTTCACAGCAGTTATACCAATATTTGTCACTTAATAGGAACAAGGCTATTGAATCAACAAATCCCTAGGTTAGATGTGTTATGAATATATTAGACAGTATTGGATTATCTTATGTATTTAACAATCCGTCAATTTGCACAACAAAGTGGCTAGTGTCAGGAGAAGATCAAATACTTAAAGATCATGTTTTCTGAAATGGAGAAGTGACGCTAATTGTAGTTCTAAAAGGATTATATTATAAACAGTTAAAGGACGCTCCGGTTCTCGATAAATATCTTCTATTGCCAAAACGAATATCATTTCCAATACTACGATTTCGAACCTGTAATCATGATTTACCTAATGAGACTGGCCGATGGAAAAATATTCCAAAGGAATATAGACCTGTAAATAATGTAATTCTCCATCTATTTCTGATGAATTTCAATACTTATTCAGATGTATTTTTTTACAAGAGAGAGGCAAACATTTCTATCACCATATTGTACTGAATTGCCAAATATTATAAAATTTGTAAAACTCTTATCAACAACGAACACACAGGATCTAAAGAATTTATCGAGATTTATTGTAAAAATGTCCATCAGTATTCAAAATACTAGGAAATCACTTGTTATTATTAACTGCCTTTTTGTCTGCTGTTTGTACATAAACCTAATTATCCCCCGCCCAACGAAGTTGGCGGGGGATATAGAAACGGGCTCCGTCTGTCCGTCACGTTTCATTTCCGGAGCATAACTCAGAAACCGTTCAATATTTTTTCATGAAACTTTTCATGTCTGTCAGGTACATGCTCAACTTAATTTTACCATGGCAACAAGTTGAACTTTTGGAAATTAATGAATTCTCCTTTTAAATGCCAAAAAATACAACTTGATACCCATTTAACCTGACTAAGGAATCTTATAAGTCATAATAAAGTTTTTTGTGTGACTACATTTTGTTTTTGTCATCATTTTGAGGTATCTCCATAGTAGGGGAAACTGTGCATGCCTTCTACCAAGTTGTCAGTATGTGCTTCAATAATGGTTGAGTGTAACTTTTGTTTAATGACTTCATTATCAATTCCATCATCCCTACTTTTGCATTGATAATGACAGATGAGTGTGCGATAAGATGGCATACTTCTCTTTGAAACTTTTTACAGTTTTCAGAACATGTTGATCTGAAGACTTTTGTGCTGTAGAGTTTCAACATTCACATTTATAATATTGTCTTGTTTTTGTTTTTTACTTTATCATATCACATGATATGACCATATTGTTAAAAAGCCACAACATAAAATGTGTGTGGCACTCGTGGCAGCCTACTTCCTCGCAGTGAGTGTAGTGTAGTGAGTGAATATCCTCTGTGTATTTAGATCTGGCCATCTGTGTACTAGAACTGGCAAGTTGCCATTATTACTGCTAGCATGTATCCATTGAGCTGCTAATTGCTTACGTTAATATTTTATCTTTGTTGTAGCTTGGGTCTCCGGTCAATTTAGTGATCTGATTGTTCATAAATGAGTATCGTTCAAGTACCTTGTGAAAAAGGTTATCAGTTTATTGTTGTGCTTTGTGTTTGTAAATCTTTAAACTATCGGTTGGTTTATTTTTGTCACTGAACCTTAATGCAACCGTTCTGTGTATTTAATTGTTTTTCGTATTCATGTGTGTATTCATACCAGCTCTAAATCGTCTTTTCTTTACGATTCAGGGCTAAGCTTCACTCTAGCTTTGGCAGTCGAACGGTTGACTGATCATCGTGACAATGAGGTAGCTACATGTCTGGATCAATACAGTTGTCAAGGCTATACTTGTTTACTTTTGACATATTTCTTAGAGTCCGTTGAACTTGAATGGTAGAGATCCTGATTAAGAAGGGTACTTAAACACAAATACAGGGACGTATTACATTGGACTTAGAATTAGCAAAACATGTTTAGTTATAACACCTGGGAATATGGAACTGTCGGACTCTGGGAAGGTCGTTTGATTTCCTTGGCACGGTGATCTGCACTGTCGACTGTTCCGCGACAACCTGGAACTATGCATTTTCTTGAAAATCAATTATCTGTGCTTAGATCTTAACGTTCTACATTTAAGAATGCTGTAAAGACAACGATGCGCAAATGACAATTCATACATTTGTTTGAAGTTCAGTCATAATACATTACATGGACATGTTCATTGAATCCCAGAGGAGTACATCTTTGAGCATGCAATTTTAACACATACATAATTCAAATCACTAACACCGCCAGAATCTAGTCTTTTGTAACTAATGAGTCTTTAGACATAGTGTGGCAGATACACATTATTGTATGATAGTCATGTACATTTTAGTTTGTATTATTGTATTGTACAGTCATGTTCATATTAGCTTGTATTATTGTATCATACAACCATGTACATATTAGTTTGTATCATTGTTATACTGTCATGTACATATTAGTTTGTATTATTGTATCATACAGTCATGTACATATTAGTTTGTATAATTGTTATACAGTCATGTACATATTAGTTTGTATTATTGTGTAATACAGTCATGTACATATAAGTTTGTATCATTGTTATACAGTCATGTACATATTAGTTTGTATAATTGTTATACAGTCATGTACATATTAGTTTGTATCATTGTTATACAGTCATGTACATATTAGTTTGTATTATTGTATCATACAGTCATGTACATATTAGTTTGTATCATTGTTATACAGTCATGTACATATTAGTTTGTATTATTGTATCATACAGTCATGTACATATTAGTTTGTATCATTGTTATACAGTCATGTACATATTAGTTTGTATTATTGTGTAATACAGTCATGTACATATAAGTTTGTATCATTGTTATACAGTCATGTACATATTAGTTTGTATTATTGTGTAATACAGTCATGTACATATTAGTTTGTATTATTGTGTAATACAGTCATGTACATATAAGTTTGTATCATTGTTATACAGTCATGTACATATTAGTTTGTATCATTGTTATACAGTCATGTACATATTAGTTTGTATTATTGTGTAATACAGTCATGTACATATTTGTTTGTATCATTGTTATACAGTCATGTACATATTAGTTTGTATTATTGTATCATACAGTCATGTACATATTAGTTTGTATCATTGTTATACAGTCATGTACATATTAGTTTGTATTATTGTGTAATACAGTCATGTACATATAAGTTTGTATCATTGTTATACAGTCATGTACATATTAGTTTGTATTATTGTATTATACAGTCATGTACATATTAGTTTGTATCATTGTTATACAGTCATGTACATATTAGTTTGTATAATTGTGTTATACAGTCATGTACATATTAGCTTGTATTATTGTATTTGTAACACAAGGAACAATGGTCATTATGCTCCTTCTCTTTGCTGATGATGTTGTCATTTTTTCCTATTCTGTAAATGGCTTTCAAAAAGAGTAGTCACTTACTATAAATATTTAGGTCTTATGTTCTCCTCTAGATTGTCATTGTCTATGGCAAGTAAGCAATTAGCTGTTCAGGCTTCGAAAACCATAATGCCTTTTTATAATTTATTCAGGAAAAATAGTTGTGTGAACCATTTTTTAAGGCAAAGTTATCCGTATACTTTTGCATGGTTCTGACATAAGGGGTGCTTAGTATTACGCTGCTCATATTTCAAATGTTTTCTAGGTGTTGGTAAGTTTGCCTGAAACAAGGCAATCCTTGGTGAAACAGGCCGTGGTAATATTTTGGTAGCCAGCCAATTAAGAGTAACTAAGTATTTGATTAAATTACTTAGAATGATGCCTGATAGATACCCACATCAGTGTTGCAAAGTGTTAAAGGTACTTGGTGATAATGGTAAAAATAATTGGATTTCAGATGTGAGAAATCTGTTATTTGCTAGTGGCTTTTCATATGTTGGAGTTATTTTTACATTCATTTAAGCAAAGACTAAAGCATATATTTTGTCAACAGTGGCACCAAAGTATTTCTGAATCACTATATCCTAGCAATTACAGCAAAGTAAAATCATTGTTACAAACTGAAAGATATTAAACTTGTTTAAATGATAAAATTTTAATCAGAGCTTATTGTTGAAAACTTCGAGTGTCATTGCACAATTTTAATGTAAATGTATGTCGCAGGTCCAAAGACGGTGAAATTGTGAACTCTATTCGTACAAACTGTTCATCCGGAGGAGTAGAGGATGAATACCATGTCTTACTTATCTGTGAAACGTATTCCCATTTAAGGTATAAATTTCTCACCATGTTGCAAGGTATTTAAGACCGACAGTTAATGATAAAACTGCTAAACTCTGAAAATTCTGATATGATCCATACTTTTTCTGTTTTCTTAAAACATGTCTTTATAATGAGGAATGTGTAACTTGATTTAAAATCTAATCATGTACATCACGTGACAAATGTTAATATCCAATCTGCATTGTACTATGGACCTTGACGCCTACATTACTGAATTAACCGTGGAAGGAGTGGAACACCCAAGCAGGTATAAACAAACGTCAGGAGAATAAACCAACCATCATTGCTAGATTTTTCCCTCGCAAGGGATAATTATTATCACTCAACGGCTTTAAAGGATTTTTTTATATAATATCAATGCTCGCTTATATCTCGGTTAATTAAAAGAAAAAAAATTATATGATGATTTTAGATTTTTCAATTGTGTTTTAAATAAGTGTGATGTCATCACCAACTTAGATTATTCAAGGCGGTGCCACTCAGGATAAAAGTAGTGTATAATTGTTGTCCCCCTAACAGTGGCACGGGAGTCCATTTAAATTGAAGTATATAACATCAACGAGTGTTTGCGTTCCTTGGCTGTAGTTTGTGCATACATCCACTTGCTTCCATCCTGCGTTAAATAGGTTGGGATATATGTTTGTTGGTCTTCCAAAACACGATTCCATCTTGGGGTCAACAAAACTTTTATTCGTGCTTTTTTTTTAAACACCACTGTAAAACAACAAAGACAAGGCTGCATCTTGAAGGCGTTAGTTTGCCAACCTGCCAAGCCGCTAGCAAACGGCGAAGTCCTGCCTAACCCAAAACAAACAAAAATATATATATGCTTAGTAATCATACTCATGTTAACAGCTAAAGAGTGAGACTGCATGAAAGAGCTAAAAAAACTTGATTCGCAACAGAAACCTTTTTATTGCTAAATTTTGATACAACATTCAGACAATTAACATAGGTCTGTTGGTCAGAATAAAAAGTGTCCTCCCAGCAGAATTAAAAATAACCACTGCTCTGTTTGGCCGTAACATATTCATACATGTTTTTATATATTAGCCTTAACGTGAGTTGTGTGTTGCTCTAGGTTCTGTGCATGAGAACCAAAGAAATAACTAGCAGGTAGCTGTTTCATAACAGGGTTACATTTTAATCTTTGTAAATGTGGTCAGCGAAATGATGAAGTGACTCGAATTTAGTGTGTTTTAGTAAAACGAGAAAAATGACACATTGATGCACTAGACATAAGTGATGGGTGAGACTAAGTTTCTCTAAACATGTGATGTGAACACTTCGGTTTCTGCGACCATGCTTGTCACAAGAGGAGACAAAGATTAGCATTCAGACACTTTTTTGTCACAGTAGCATTTCAAAACAAAAGTGATGCGATTACATGAGTACAACGTCGTCTGCAAGCAAATGCGTAAATACTTTATGTTTTTCAGGAATCAATTGTCTTACATCTGCACTTGAAGATGTGGTTTCACACACCAGTTCATTAATGTTGAAGGTAACATAGAGGGCAACAAACAGAAAACACAGCCTTGAAGTAATCTAAGTGGACTATCAAAGGTTTTAGATGTGTTGTTTCACCTTTATGTGAAAACAATAATTTATAACAATTCAGAAACAAATCCTTATGATATAGTCGGAATCGTACAATGGACTCTGCTTTTGGCAGAGATTTCTTATGATCATGGAAAGGGTTTCGTCGGTATCATAAAACCATACAAGGAACCCTATTAGTAATAAAACGTTTCATATAATCTGCCGACTAACCTAGGATGTAAACAGGTTGATATTTGTTAAGTATCTGACTCAACAACGATCTCAAGTTCATCTTTTGATTGCAGTCCTGTTGACAAAAATAGACATCTTCTCTGTCACAGTCCCAAGCGTAATTGATAAAGCAGTTATAGTCTGTAGCTTCTGCTGGACCACGATGACCAGGAGCATTTGACGGTGTGGACCGACCATTTATATTCGGGTTTGCTTGGGCGGATTTTTGTATGGACACCAGTTATTTTTTCAGCTACATCTGCAGAACCAGATATATTTTTACATTAGTACTGTGAGCCAAAAGATTCTATTGGAACAATCTCTTTCAAAACAATGTATGACAAAAAAATTAGATAGTATACAGAAAATGTCAGACTATAGAATCAAAGTAATTAGATAACAACCCAAATGAATTCTAAGGAATCCTTATTTGGAAATATTCTTGAATATTCATTGGAATTTTTGGAACAAGAATTGGATTTGTGTTTGGAATGAATGAGAGCCTTTTTTCTGATGACGGTGAGTCTGTGTGTATCACCAGTTACATCAACGCTGGTAATGAGCTTCAGTATTATCGGAAATACGCTCATTCTGCCGACATTAAACCACAAGACGGTCTGCAATAAGCATTTATTTCGACACATGTCAAAAGTTCTGAGCAAACAAAGTATGAAGACTGTATCTGCTTTCCCCACTATTCCCGCCAACGCATGTATAATACACATTGTAAGTCTACACTTATTGGCAAATTGGCAAATTTCTCTCTTTGAAACTGAAACAAGCACTTTTTTTGCTGAGACATCAAATTTTACAAAACATATTAGAATATTGTAACTATGAATGGCAATCCCAATCTCTTGCTTTGGCTAATGTTAGGCTATGACTCTAACATATGATTACTTAATCATATAACATTTATTAACACAGTAACTGTTGGCTAGGATCCTGAAGGCCAATGACGAATAAAGAGACCACACAATTAAATAATCAAATGCCAATACATTTTTGTCACAGAGACACACGACCAAATTCACAATCACACATCCACGAGCAGAACCGCAAAGTACAAAGGTAAAGCTTGAACTTCTAAAAGCGGCAAACAACAGAACACAGACACAATATGCCAGATACCAATCTGGACTACTCCAAATGTCCTGACCAATGAAAACAAATGGATTGAATTAACTCACTTATTTATAAAGAAGCTTAAATTCCAGTGACCTACATCATCACAGGAGGGGGTGATTTTAATTAAATAAAAACGCAAAAACACATTTGCATAATCATGGTTAACCACATCTTAAATTCAAAAGTTAGTCATTTCATACTTGGAAGATTACACTGTTTCTTTCATGCTGATTGGCTGAAGGGGTAGTCACCTGATCTGATAGTTTGAGTTCACACACCTGTGAAAGGACAAAAATAGTTCACACGAAGTGAACAATTTTTTGTGAAATTGATCGTGTGACCTTTTGTCGGAACTACTTTCCGGGGTTTCCCTGAATTCTCGATCGGAGTTTACGATCAACTCATTTTTCTATTTTCTTTTTAATACCTGCATTTGTCAGCAGTATAATTGATTTAGTATTCTTGCCTGGTCTTGTAACATTTCATCTGACTTATAAATATATAAATGCTTTGGTTCTGGTGATTGATGTCGAAATGTGGGTACCTTAGGTTTGGTAACTGACAATCTGGGTAATGCAGAAGGCTGCAGTGTTGGGGAGTCTTCACATTCTCCGAAAAGCTCTGGGTGGGTTTGACTTGGCAGCGCTTCCTGAAACAAGTCCTATTCGCTGTCTGGGCTGCGTGTAGAGGGGACAAGGGCCTTCGGCTGATGATGTGCCTAACCAGCCTGACTGTGCCAGGATCACCCAAACCCTCTTTGCTGCATTTTCTATTCTAATCTGTACATAATATTAATGTTATTTATAAAGCGCAAAATCCACATCACTGAGGGAAATGCTCAATGCGCAAATTCAGCATATGTACATATATACTACAGAGAGAGGACAGAGTAAACATATACACATTCAGTTGTAGTGTTCAAAAAGGAATGTTTTGAGTCCAGACTTAAACACAGAGATACTAGTTGCAGCTCTATTCCTCCGATCCCCTGATATTCCCACAAGTAGGCTATTTCAATAGTCCAAACCAGACAGGGCTGCTGTAGCATCAGTTGTGAGGCGTTACCATTCGGTGTCCCATTTGAAACATATACTGTGAACGTAACACTTCTGTTTTGTAACGATTCGGTAATGAATACCTCCGTATTCTGTTTTATACTTTTTCGCTCTGAGTAAATAAATACGTTGATTCATATATGTGTAAGCAACGGGTCAAAACTGTGCGTAAACGCACATTTACCAAGTGGAATACAAGTGACGAATTGATTACCAGTATTTAAAACATGTATCCTTTGTCTTTAAACCACGCATAATTAAATGAATTGTGAAGCAGCACTTGGCACTGACGGAACTTCTTTTTTACCCGCACCATTTTCCTTACTGATATGACTATGTCACGAAAGATATGTGTCGCCACGTTATTCGATAGATGCGATTTTAGGGTGTGTAAGAATCAGATTACTGCAATCGTGCCTGTCGTGTATCAATTATGTTACCATGCGTCGTATTCGCTCGTAAAATACGTGACACGCACTCGTAATCTCTATATCACTGTTGCAAATGAAGACATGTGGAGGTCACTACATGCCTGGAACAATGCAGGGTTCAAAGATAGTGTTACAACTTATGTATTTCTTTGTGTCGGTTTACGTAAATTTGAATGGTCTAAATATTATTGACAAAGAGTCATTGAAACATAGATACAGGAACATTTGACTGTATAGCTAACTACACCGTGTTGTGATCCAACACACACCGACCTCCATGAATAATAATGTGGATAGAAGAATAAAGCTTTTAGTAGCTAACTCTTTCACAATGCAGACAGCTTTGGAGCTAAAATGAGTGAGTGAGTTAATCTAAAGTCACATCAGCAATATTTCAGCCATATCGTGACTGGAACAAGTTATGCATTTATTTCTTTGCTGCTCATGTGTATTGTAACAGTTTGTACATTATATCGAATCCTATATGTAGGAGCATGCAATTTAAACACGTATTTAATTTAAATGACTAAGCAGCGTCAGAATCTAGTCTATTGTAACCAATGAGTCGCTGGACGTACTTCCCACCATACAAAGAGATATGTGAAATGTGAATCGATGACAGCTCTCCTCAACAAGCATGTGTGTTGGACGTACCACATTCAGCAGTATTCCAGCTATATGACGGCAATTTGTAAAATAATCGAGTTTTGTCCAGACAATCCAGTGATTGACATAATGAGCATATATGTACGCAGTTGGAATACGATGGCATGCAATAAACCTCGTCAACGATTCTGACAAAATGACCCATGCATTAGCCTGTTCCGGCAGACATAGATTCTTGGGGACATGTAATCTTTTCCTCAAATATATTTGCTGGAGAAGATATTCTTTTGTGAAGTATATCTTCTCAACAAAATGCGCATTATACACATAATATTATTATTATTATTATTGTAACGTTTCTGAATGCAAACGTGTGGTAATTTTGTCACTTGACTTGCAGCTAGAATTACATGAATACATGAAGGTCTTTGTGATCAAGTTAAGTATATAAAACAAACTTACATTGTGTTTATGGATTCTAACATAACATAAGTTAGTGTTTCCATTGATTATTTCCAGCTCCAACATTGCAATTTTGGAAGTGAAACATTTGTGGATTTTAGAAAGAAAGCCTTAAAGTTTCCTCAAACAAATACACGCTGTATGGAAAGTCGTGGTACCGACCTAATTTCAATAAAAGAAATATCACCAGTTAAGAGTAAATTTAGAGTAACCGCAAATATAACGGGTTAAATTGTTTATAGAGACTATCAAACCAATTTATTTACCCCGAAAAAAACGATTCGGAACAGTATATATTTTTTATCTAAATAAGGAATGCAATGTGTACATTTATAAACTGGATTTTAATAAATTTGTGCTTTGTTCGTTTAATTATCTGTACCAGGCATTGAAGTATATCCAGGTTAATGCAATCTTAACAATGCAACACTGCATGTTCCCGTAAAAGCTTGTTAAAAGATAGAATTGTTCTGTAACATTAACATCTGGGAAATATGAAGCACATTGATATGTTCGTGTCACCATTCTGGATCTGTACTGTTGACCTCAACACCTACATTCAATGAATATTGTATTATTATACATTTGACTCAGATGTGCAACTGCAACAAAGTGTTTATATGCTTTGTATATGATGAACAAATCATTTAGTATTTTCTACCTCCTTACAACACAATGTCATCGTATATTCCTTGCAGAAATTCAACAGCTTTGTGCCTTTAACAAGCCGATGGAATCAAACAGTATTTATCCCCTCACTTCACCACCACAATGCCTGTTATCTGCCATTTTTGCATACAACTTTAAAATATTTTGATATTTCAGTTGGCGAGTGTATTTATTACAGCATCCACAAGCATCAGTAAAGAAAGTATCGTTTCCGATTTTGACGAATTATTATTTTGGCAAAATGTGCCTTTGCTCTTTTTCAGGTGAACGATTTCCTTGCCTTTGCATGTGTTTGTGCCATGTGCCACGGCTGGGGCAGGATACTCGAACCGTTTCACTTTAAATCAAAACAGCAAAATACAGAGTGCGGTATCATCCCGCTGTCATACTGCTTGAGTACTGTTGGGTGCGTCATTAAACAAATAAAAACAGAAGCTATGCAGAAAGCTAGTCGAGGTTTGTTTCTGTTTATTTTTTGTTGTTGTTGTTGTTTTTATTTGTTTAACGCCGCACTCAACAATATTTCAGCTATATGACGGCGGTCTGGTAATAATCGGGTCTGGACCAGACAATCCAGTGATTGACGTCATGAGCATCGATCCACGCAATTGGGATACGATGACGTGCATCAACCAAGTCAACGAGCCTGACCACCCGATTCCCTTAGTCGCCTCTTACGACAAGCATAGTCGCCTTTTACGGTAAGCATGGGTTGCTGAGGACCTATTCTACTCCGGATCTCCACGGGTCAGTTGAGGTTTGTGCTAAATCTGAAGGTTGATGCCAGCCCATTCCATCACTGGACCACCTCCACATCGGCCATTCTGTTAAATAGTAAACTGATGGTGGTGCTCCAGATACGGCTAAACGTGCCTATTAATTGTTCCTCTGTCTCTTAATGCCCCTCCATAATGACTACTACGGGGATGCAAATGTTGCAAACAAAAACATGTCTGCGAATACATTGATTTTATTTGGGTAACCGGCAATAATTTCTTGCAGGTATAAAGACAAACATATATAAATCGCAAAGAACAAAGTATGAAGCGTGGTTTATTTCATGATAGATAGACATACAAAAGCATGATCATGTATGCGCATTTCATATCATGTTACAATTAAGTGTTTCTTTTTATAACAACATGATATAGCAATAAAAATACATTTCTGATAACATCAGTGTTCTTACTCTGCACGATAGAAATAAAGGTTTTCATTGTAGCATATTTTCAAAAAATATTTTACAATCAACTTGTTTCTCAGTTCAGAGTAGGAGTGACCTACATTAAAAAAAGTGCAATTCGTCTTCAACAGCAAAATAAGCTTGCATGCATACAGTATGTTACATTATACATTATAGCTTTATGTCTGCCAGTCTCAACAGCAAGCTAAATTGCAACACATAAATATTGAATAAGATTTCTCAAATGTTGACGAAGATCACATATGCATATATACTTTTCAATATTTAAAAGTGATTTAAATTAGTTTGTAGTAAAAACACTTAAGATTTGCATGTAAGGATGCTTGCTATAACTGAAAGAGATGATCATGTAATCTTTGATTAAAAAGTGCAGTGAAGGCTGCTTGGTTTCCTATTTCCTGACTAATCCAGGCAAATAGAAATTTAAACAAAATATGTTTTTTTGTGTTGCCAATGTATTACGACCGACACGATCCAATAACATAACATAACATAATGTTTTCGTAGCCTATTGTTTGCTTAATGTAATATTCTGCACTAATACTTACTTGCCTTTGTGATATCTACAAACTGCAAAGGTACTCTTCCACATTTCCCTAGAACCATATTACAAGTTGATTTACAAATCTTTAAACTAGATTTGCAAAATGTAATATGTACAGATTCAAAAGTAAAGTGCCCCATATTTCAGAACCATAACATAGATTAGGTGTGATCATACAATCAAATATATTAAATAGATCTTGACAGCTGATGTTACCAAATTTCCGTTGGTAATTATCAACTGAAAATATTGCCTTATTTGCTTGAGATACAAGACAGGTCTCAGCTTTGCTCCAGATTAACTTAGGTTGAATAAAACGTTCTTGTACATTAGTCTTTCTCTGCAATGGGAACAAGTCTCGGACATTGCTATAAGACATCATCAGCAAACATGAAGGATCACGACTCCTTAATAGAAGAGGTAACGATAATACATTGACCACCCTCACTTTCCATAAGGCTACATAGCTTGCTTATGAATATGATAAATATTTGTGGACTTAAACATCTTTGGCGGATGCAAAATGTTACAGGTCAAAAACTTGCAGGTTCTAACACAAGCATAAACATTATTATACAAAGATTTGATTATATCCAAACATTCGCCCTTAATACCATCTTCACACAAAGAGTGCAGAAGAACATCTTATCTGAGAGTGTCTAATGCCTTCGAAAAATCAATGAAAGGAATTAAGCTCTGCCTGTTTTCTTACCAATGTATTTTTAGACTCTAGCCTGTAATGAAGAAACATATTGTCAATGGTGGAGTTATGAACTCTAACATTAACTCGTTGTTCATTTATGATATTATGACTCTCACACCAATTCCGTAGACGGCTGTTCAAACTAGTCGTAAATACTTTACAGGTTGAATGAGAGAAATACCTCTATATAGTTGTTGGGGTCATTGTCACAGCCAGACTTGAAGAGACGACATATTGATACCCTTACCCCAGCAACTGGTGAATCTACTACCATCACAAATGTGATCAAAATTGTAAGATACGGTACAGTATGATGACGAGAAACTTTTAATAATTTTGCAGCAACACCATCTTGTCCTGGTGATTTGTTATTTGCAGCATTTATTATAATAAATAAAACTTGTTGATCAATGGATCTTTCTGTAAAAGGAAGCAAATTAGCATCAACATCAGGTGGAAATACAATAACTGGTTCAACAGACAGGCAGGTATGAAGTGATCCATTCACTGCTGATTACATGTGGACTGTGCAATGCCACTAGACATAAACACATAAACTATTATTAAGTCTTTGATTGGCATTTAGAGTGATACACATAAGAATGAGAGTTAATGTATGTCAACTTCTTCATTATGAGGAACAAAACTTTTCGGTGTATATGCTTACTCCTTCATCAGGTGATTGGATGCAAGGAACTAGTTAGCATATATATGTACCTGTAAGAACAACAAAAGTAATAAGATCACTTAGTGGGAACTTAACAACGGAAGCCAACAGTTTATAGATGCTCATAGATGATTTGCAATGGAGAAATGGAAGCCAACAGTCAACAGTCAATTAGCTCTTATAGGTGATTAGCAATTATTCGGTAATAGTAATGACTTATAAATATACTGCAAGACACTGTCCTCTCCTTTAGATACTTTCTGAGATGATTCTTTTCCGAAAATGTTGCCAACATACAAATCGGTGTATCTGCAAATGGCAGCGTTTTCCGAGAACAAATATTGCCGCAAGGTCCCTATATGCTGAAAGAATTGATTACAGTACATGAAGAAAATGGTTTCCTTAATTTCCGTACAAATTTTTAATCAGTAAAGAAAAGAAGGAAATTCATATTTTAAATACATTTTCACAATATTGCCGCAAGGTCCCTATAAGCGGAAATAATTAATTACAGTACATGAAGAAACTGGTTTCCTTAGTTTCCGTACAAATTTATAATCAGTAAAGAAAAGAAGGAAATTCATATTTTTAATACATTTCCACACGTTCATGCTGTTTTCTAAAACGTTAGGTGGACATACTCTGAGGAACTCATATAAGTAAATAAAACCTGCAAAACACTTGTGATCATCATGTCATCTGCGCTAGCTGGTTACAATGTGTGAAGTCCATTTCTAAAATAGTCCTAAAAGCGGCGTGTGAAGCCCGTTTTCTGGAATATTGCTGCAAGCTACATAAAACTACCATCATTTACTCACTCTGCACTAAAAGCAGAGAGTATGTTGTACTATTCCGACTTCATCATATTTTTTGTGTATGAATCACGATCAAACAATGAAGAAGAACGCAAATGATTTTTTAAAAAATACATTGTGGAATCATTACAAGGAAAATGTATGCAAATTTGCAGTTTTATCATGAAATGTGTATAAATATCCCAGAATACATTTTAAGAGAGCAAATGACCATTGTCGCAACGCAAAGGTGAAATTATTATGTTTTATATGGTCGCATGCATCGATGGTGACCTAACTAACTTTTTGTTTCATTTCAATGTATTTCGCACTTTTTTCATAATATGGTTTATAATAAATAAGATGATAAGTGCAATTCATATGAAACATTCAAAAAAGCAATTGCACGAAAGAATAGATGTATGTATATCAATCCTAAATGATGATATCCCAAGTTACAATTAGTAATTACTTATTTGTAATTCATTGGAACCGCCAAAACCATCAAACATTCTGCATTACATTTTTACAACTTTGCTCATCTAACAAACGTTCTTTTAAACTGAATAAATAAAACGTACATATTTTAAAACAGCATTTGTTAAATCTACCATAAACTATTCGTATGCCATGGCTAATCGAGAACATTCTTTGGAATCAACTCTTATTTAACGAGGTTGTCTAACCGGTCAGATTCACTTTCTCCCTATTTCTTTCTTGTTCTGTGCGTGTGCGTGTGCGTGTGCGTGTGCGTGTGTGTTATGCTTTCACGTTACGCTGACATAAGTGAATACTGTTGAAAGCGGCGGTAACGACCTCACTTACTGAAAGTAACGAGAGTACAGGACCCATGTTTGGTGGAGTATCAATTTTGGTATAAATACTTGTGGTATATACTTTATTTCGATCCCGGACGGATGGCACAGTCATCAATACGATCCTTTTGAGCTTTTAAACTATTATTCTCTTTGGCAATTCTCTTTGCAAAGAAGTGTCCCAAGGCAATATCGGGATTTGTTAGTCATGGGTTCAAAAGCGTAAATTGTCTAGATTACGATCCTAGCTCTGTCAGTTTCTTTCGTGTCTATTTAGCCGCACAATATTTAACAACAATATACCCTGTACAAAAAAGACGACAATGTTCCAATTATTTGAAAGCACTTGTTTATGAACTGAACAAAATTAAACCGCTGATATTGTTTTGCCGAATTTGCATTCACATTGTACAAATTATCATACAAATGAACATACAAAAAAATAGAAGGCACCAAAAGTAAATGTAACTCGATTATTATTTACAAAAATTAATGGATCGTTAATTGTACAGCTAGTCTTACGTATATATGCAAATATAAAACAGGCAGATGCACTTAAAATATCATTAATCCAAATAGTACCATTCAAATCAGGCAAATAATTGTCATCGAGAAATGGCCTTTGTAAATATTTGTTTTAAATACAACTGCATGGCATGCAATGCTTTTTCTTGAGTAACAGGGTCCACACTTTGTATTGTATGGGTCGTATAAGCATTGCTCAAATCATGAGTTCATTAGTGTATAACACTCATCGGTCCCGATCATTTAGAATGTAAGGATCAGACCTTTCAAACGTCTCTTGACAATGAAAATTCATCATAACCCAAAAACATACCTTGGCTTAAGAGAAAACCTCTGGTTTTGACATTAATTGTCACTCACGCTTATGTGATACCACTCCGTACTGAACGTCAGTTCCCTTATGTACATATTTAACTGACATAAATTGCTTTGTCTTCTTTCAGTTTTACAACAGTATATGTACGTGTGAGCAATTTAAATCATAAGAAAGGATAAGTAAGGGGTCACCGTGCACTACACAGATAACAAAATGAAAACTCACAACGACATTGTCTTGTTTTTAAAGACAGGGCTCTAACGAGATAAACAATGTTTTATGTTTACTGGTTAATCCAAAGGAATCTTCAAACAATCAATCAATTCATGCATTGCATTTATTAGTTTCACAATAATACTTGCGTCAGAAGGGTGATAATTTATTTTGGACATTATAGTGCCAGAAAACAAACTTTGAGATGAGAATTTTACAAAAATATTTCTCGGGCATCGGGGCGTCACTAAAATTCTTTGAAGTTTTAATAATTTCCTGTTTCACATAAAGCATACTCTGTTATCTGTTATGTATGCTTATCAACTGTCATTGGATCAAAGAGCCAATGTTTGTCCAGTTGTGTATGTTAGTATTCTTGGTGGGGAAAATATAAGTGAAAAGCTCACTCATCACATCAATAGAAAACAGGCTTGAGGCTGACATGACATCAGTCTAGAATGCTGTAACGTAATCAAACAATAGTTAATGTGATATATCTGCTTCCATGACAACTGAACATACTGATAAGTGGAGCTAATGGGGTAAAAAATTAACTGACACAACATTTTTCTTACCCATAATTATCTAACTAATCAAATAATATGTACAGTTTTCGAAATTTAGATATGTAAGATATGTCACTCTCCTGTTCTATGTTTTCTTTCAAGGGTGATCAGTTGTTATGTTTTGTCATTGATCCAAATTGTGGGTTATAGCGAAACATGTAATATCGTTCACTGATGTTTGTACGTCTAAGACTATTAAGATTTCCCCTGGTATATGGAAACAAGCACGAAAAACGCTTTTGCTAGCATTTCTTGTTTAAAAAGTAGTTGAAATCCCAAGGGACTTGTATTTTCAGACCAAGTAAAGGTATATTGCATACAAATCAAAATCCACCTGCTACCGACTCATTTGGTCCTAAATGTTGTCATCAACAGGCGAGATTGACGTCAGAAACCCGATTAACTAACCTATCTGATTGATTGAATATGTTCTCATTATATCACAACTGATTCCTAACTCTTCGCCTATGATGACCATAACAATAATACCTACATCCCAAGTTCAGATATACAATTATGATATAAAACGTCAACGCCAGAACAAAAACAGGTTCGATCATCTGACGAAACAGATTCGATTAGGCATAATAGAGATTAAAAATATGTGAATGGAAATCACTGAAAATCAGCGAAAAGTGTGAGAATGTAGCACCCGCTTCTCACACAATTTGCACAAAAAGGTATGTGTTCGTTGCCTGACGCCACACAGAAGTACGCCCTCCATTCGACAACGGTAAGAAAACAAACCCAACAATCACGTGATGGGCCACAAATCCAGACTAAGATAACATCTTGCAGCTGTTGGATTTAACTCTAACACATGTTGATAGGATAACATAAAGCTTAGTGAATTAGACTATTGTCCTCACATTTTGTGTCTAATGAGATGAACCAGATTGAAGAAGACAGTTAAAACTTGTTAACTTGATAATACTTCACATTGGGTGTAATATGTAATTCGAGACAAGCGGTATGCTAATGTTATACTTTAGTGTCGAGGTTTTTTCTGTCGCCATCTCAATGTGACATCATTTAATCATATACAGTTCATGATGTTAGGGTTTACGAGATCCCAGTGTATTCTCTAGCTCGGGGGTATTCTAAAATACAGCATTCAAACAATACGACCTTCTTGCATTCGTGTCTGTCAATTGCTGATAAAGGGTGACAATTTAAAATTGTACAGTGAAACCCATTAACACGGATGGTATCAGTCCCAGGTAAATCGCCCGCATTATCGAATTTCCGAAATTTGTTTTATCCAGACTCTATTATTTCGTTTCAGTGGTACATTCAGGGCAACGTTATGATGTACATGGACTGTGATACTTCAGTTAAGGTGTAAATTATTTTATAACCGCTTCCTCACATTAGGATATTTTGAGCAGGTCAGTTATCAGTTCCCAGCAGATAGCTGTAATAACCACCAACATAAATGTCAAGTAAGTAGTCTTACTTTGTCAGCATGTTTCTTATTTTTTTCTATTTCTTTTTTTACTAATTCATTTGATTGTGTGATACATTTTATCAATTAGAAAGGGGCGATTGGGTAGCTGAATGGTTTCAGCGTTCAGTCGTCACGCCGGGCTCGATTCCCCACATGTGTACAATGTGTGAAACCCATATCGGGTGTCCCCCGCCGTGATACTGCGTGAGACCATACTCTCTGACTCACACTGTTTCTAAGCTATCTGGTAATATTCTCCTAAAATATTCAAGTAAACGTTTGTTGTCCTTGATATTATTAGTTACATGTCTATTTTTCTTGGTGGCAGTAATTATTTGACGAAAAAAATGTTACTAGCAGTAAATCCATCTTATCAGTATCATTTTCATTCACAATATGTTCAAATTGGGACCAAAAACTGCAGACCTGATCACATAAAAATATACATGCATTAAATCTCAAGCAAACACATAGTTTTATCCATCAATTCCCTCAAAGTGTAAATAATTCTGTGTATAAATATGCATTGAAAATCTAGTAATTTGCACTCTGATATCGGGAAGATAGCATTTCAGTTGAAGTTTTGCTTTAGTATATATTCCCATTTCCACACACTTATGTTGGAATTTCCTTGTTCAACAAGTCATCGTCATAGTCTAGGTGCGTATGATAGTATACTGTTAAATATGTCACACACAGACAATGCGACCGCGATGCAACCTTTTGGCGACTGAATTCCTTTGCGACCGACTGGCGATCGCTGAGACCGGTGCAACTACTTCTGCCCATATTTGGAATTAGCGTATGATCGCCGATCAATCAGCGATAGGTTTTGCAACCAGTCAGTGATTGATCGGCAACTGTTCACCGCAGATACGGCGAAATGTTTTCAACTGGTTGAGACCGATCGGTGACTAGTTAGCGAATCTTCAGTGGCTTGGTGCAACTGAAAGGAACTGGTTGGTGATTAGTTGTCGATCAATCACCGATCAAAACATAATGCATATAAAAAGGGTGCTTTTCTGAATCAAATCTTATTTTTGCAAGTTGTTAAGATGTTAACAGCAGAACAGTTGTAGTTGCTCCGTCTGCAAAGAATAAATCAAAATGCTGCAGTTGCTGCCAGGATGATGTACAGAAGAATGAGAAGGACCAGGCGAAATCAGTATTGGCCACAACTTGGAGACTATATGAGAATTTGATGGCAGAGTTGGAGAGAGAAAGTCGTGGTGATTTCGTGGGTCCGTCAACACCTAACATCTCTTACTCTCCCTCCTCATCAAGTATTCGCCTCTTCTTTTGTTGAGATGTTGTTGGCTCTGGCTCAATTGGAGCAGACCTGTGCACCACAGCAGTTGTCTCTATTGTCTCTTCTACAATTTCTGGTTCTTATGTTTTCCTGCCTTTACGGACCATAGTGATGAATGGAAGTTATTGATGTGAACTCTCTGATTATAATGACAAAATGATGCTGTAATGCACAGACAGGTCTTTTTATAGACGGTGACATGTTGCAAACCCAACAGCCAATGATTGACGCACGCTTGGAAACCACTTTGCAACTGATCGACAACCAGTCACTGATGAAGCGCCTGTC
Source organism: Haliotis rufescens (assembly GCF_023055435.1). Lineage (NCBI taxonomy): Eukaryota > Metazoa > Mollusca > Gastropoda > Lepetellida > Haliotidae > Haliotis > Haliotis rufescens. The sequence continues at coordinate 31,259,321 of NW_025964372.1, forward strand.
GATCACCGCCTCATCACTGATCAATCACCGATAGGTCGCCACAGTGATGTAAAGAGTCAACACCTTTGTGTAGAAGAAACCGATGGCCGCACAGTGAAAACCAAATTGCGATTAAAATAACACCACTTGGGGACCTCTAGGAGACCAATAAAACCTCCGTGCGACCAAATCAGTCACTGCTAGTCTTTTGTGCATGTTCAAAAGACTGGTTGCGATCGAATGGATTTTGCGACCGCTCTGAAACCTTGTGGCGACCTCAGTGAAACCTTTCAGAGACCCCTGAAACCTCATTGCGACTGTCATATATTTTGGTCGCCAGGAGGTTGCATCGCGGTCGCATTGTCTGTGTGACTGAGGCTTAAGTCAACATTACTGAAAAAATATTGTTATTAACAGTGGATCCGTATGACGTAAATCAAGAAGAAATCGAAATCAGAATATTGATTATCATACTGTCCATTGTTGACAAGTGTTTAATTAATATGTATGATTTACTTATTCTATTCAGTATATGGCTGAGATATTACACGATCTGACTTTAAATATAACTCACAAACTCATTCTATTGACACTGACTCTTAAAACAGCGTCTCCAGATTAACATGATTTCATTGTAGTATGTGACCGTGAATAGGTGACATATTGCTGACCCCTAGATAGACACTCCTCACCAGTTACACCTGCGTTGGTAATGGTCTGCTGGAAAACTGGATGATCGGGAAGTTTGGGGGGCGTCATACCAGGTCATCGATTGTGTGTAGCAGCCGCCCTGATACATCTCAAAGGTTTTGCATGTGTAAATGGAAGCCTGAAGACACATCTCCACACATTCTGGCACTGAGAAAGGGGTTTGATTCTCCTCATCATAAAAGATTATTGCGTGATTTGCGTACAAAGTGAAGTTGTCTCTGAAAGACGTACATTCTGCAATGAAGGGAAACAGCTTATAGTTGCCATGGGAAAATGTAGTATGCATGTACAAGAAGCATTGGATCGGAAGGGACGTATGCATGTCCGTTAGATGCATGCATTCGTCTAAAAATAGTTTCGGGGGCATGATGGCCAAATTAATTAATTTATAATTAATTAATAATTAAATAAGGCGCCTCAATTCGCCATTCGTCTCGTAGGCGTGCCGGAACATCAAGGTTGTGAGCTCGATTCACCTCGATTGGTCTATCACCATCATACCCGTGCTCGTGGGTTTCAACAGAGTCGTAAGCTTCTAAGACATGCATCCTTTTGGACTCACCGCCAACAGTAAACTGACGTGCCTTGATAAAACTGTTCAAGACGCTCTTTTTACTAACTCGACTCCTCCATTAGTAAATTAGGTGTATTTAACTTAGAGCACTTTTGAATGTTTTAAGGATACATACACCAACTACATGCCCTTCGATCTCAAATAATTCGGGATATAATTTTCAGTATACCAATTTGTGAAGAGATCTGTTAAGGTTGCTAAAATCTCAGTAGATATTTCTTTACATTTTGATAGCACCAATTGTACGCAGTAGTCCCAAGATATGTCAAACTTAAATCACTATCTATATAACAGTGCCTATTAACTTGTTTATTTTACTAAGACAACGTACAAGAACAAAGGTGTAAATATTGAGTATGCCCATACCACTTAGATCTCTACAAAGACTTCCTGCCACGTCTAGGCCGTATCCAATGCTGCATGTGCACAGACCGCCAAAACATGTTGTTCCGGGAAATATACCACAGTCAGCCTCGATCTCACAGCTGACGTCATCTGAAAAAACACACAGGTACCGTATCGAAATAAATGCTTGTTTCATTGCTGACGATTTTAGATATCCCTTGTCTGTCTATGTTAAACCGCCTCCTTGGTGAAGTATGTAGAACGCCTCCCTCGTTCCAAAAGACTTTAAAGATATTACTTAAGTCAGTATGATGTGTCCAAGTATCCATGTTTAACTGGGACATGGTATCTCAGTGGGTTAGCACTATAAAACCAGCAACACCCGGATGACGAGGGAGGGGCGGGGAGGGGTGTGTATGTGTGTGTTTGTGTGTGTGTTGTGTGTGTGTGTGTGTGTGTGGGGGGGGGGGGGGGCGGTAACGTCGAGTCCAAGATTATTGCACTTATATAGCGACGTGCATGCGCGCGCGCGCGTGTGTGTGTGTGTGGGGGGGGGGGGGGGGGGGGGGGCTGTTTGTACTAGTCCGGACTGATGCCGATCTATAGTGCTAGCCCACTGGGATACCATGCCGTAGTTTAACAGGAATACCCCACTCAGACACAGTATAATGACTCCGAGCCGACCAGTCCTTGTTTTAGCCCCTTAATGCCGAGGGGCGGTCGGGTAGCCTAGTGGTTAAAGCGTTCGCTCGTCACGCCGAAGACCCGGGTTCGATTCCCGACATGGGTACAATGTGTGAAGCCCATTTCTGGTGTCCCCCGCCGTGATATTGCTGGAATATTGCTAAAAGCGGCGTAAAACCAAATTCACTCACTCACTTAATGCCGAGCGCCAGGCAGCGTAACAATAAATACCATCTTTTAACGTCTTTTTGGTTTGACGCGCCCGGGGATCGAACCCCGGACCTTCCGCTACCCTATATTCTGATATCATTGCAAAGCTGTAATGAAGAGAGCTATATGAGGAAGCCCTATTTCGCCTTGTGGCATATCATCCCGTGTTCTTTTCAAGTGAAAACATTACTTGACTTTGCATGAGTTGGTGACAGGTGCTAACTGCTATCATCACTATTTGACTGTGATTATTAAACACTTCCTTATGATATAGTCGGAATCGTACGATCGACTCTGCTTTAGCGGATATTTCTTATGATTATGGAAATGCTTTCGTTGCTTTTATTAACATAAATGCCTGACATAATGGTATAAATTTGATCCCCTTTTTACATGAAAATATGAGTGAAAAAAAGTTCCTTTAACAGATTGGGTTTGGTGCCTCAAACATATAGGAAAAAGTAAATAGTTACATATCCTCTGAATTTTTTATTAAAACAAGTGATTAGACCATTTAAAAAAAGGAGTATTTCGTAAAAAAAATAATTTGTGATTAAATGTGCACCTGGTCCATCGTTAGGCACCAATTATCTGTCAAACGACCAAAAGCAATAGTAATACAAACAAACATTTCCTCCAAAATTGTGATCATATTCTCAATAAGACTATGGATGTTGTGCTGCCAGCTGTGCTGTGAGCATTGACGATTCGTAAACGTTGGTCCTGAAAGACAAAACGTCGACCAATACGCCTTGCAGACGTGCCAACAAAGGGTGTCAGTTGTCCCATATTATGTCCAGTGACTCTTCGGTGCACTTTATAGTGTGGGGTTCGGTCAGTCATAGTGATGCCATCCCACACCATAACCGATCCACCGTCAAATCTGTCATTAGGTCCCAGGTTGACATTGGCTTGACGTTCATTTCGACGTCGACCGACTCCGTGGTCTAGTGGTCAGGGTTTAATGTGATGTACATGTCATTATCTGCTCAGTTTTCAAAAGCAGTTTGAGTGGAAATGGAAAATATCGATGCATTCATTATTCTTTAATTTTGTTAGCTCTGACACACGACAATCAAAACATCTTCAGGGTTTAATGTGATGTACATGTCTGCTCTGTTTTCAAAAGCAGATTGAGTGGAAATGGAAAATATCGATAAACATGTCGATATGTAATGCTAAATCTGAAACGAACATACTTGCTGGTGTAGTGGTTGCTTCTGGTGTGGTTGTAGTTATTTCTGGTGTAGTTGCAGTTGTTTCTTGGGTAGTTGCTTCTGGTGTTGTAGTTGTTTCTGAGGTAGTTGCTTCTGGTGTAGTTATAGTTGTTTCTGGGGTGGTTGTAGTTGGTTCTGAGGTAGTTGTTTCTTGTGTAGTTGTAGTTGTTTCTGGGGTAGTTGATTCTGGTGTTGTAGCTGTTTCTGGTGTGGTTGTAGTTGGTTCTGAGGAAGTTGTTTCTGGTGTAGTTGTAGTTGTTTCTGGTGTAGTTGTTGTTGGTTCCAGAGTAGTTGGTTCTGGTGTTGTAGTTGTTTCTGGTGTGGTTGTAGTTGGTTCTGGGGTAGTTGTTTCTGGTGTAGTTGTAGTTGGTTCTAGAGTAGTTGCCTCTGGTGTGGTTGTACTTTGATCATGGTTAGTTGCTTCTGGTGTTGTTGAGGGTGCTGGATTTCGGGAAGTAATGAGACTTCGAGTTGTCAGCATTGTAGTTGATCCTGATGAGGCAGTAGTCGCGGCCGATGCAGGTACAGCTTGAACACAAATGTGCGATGTTGACTTAACTACAGGGATACATAGCTGGTCACTTCTACAGGGACGACTTCCACATGTGTGAGTCTGAAAGTAAATTTGAAGACTACATACATTAAATCAAAATATATATTTATAGCACTGAATATGAGATAGTAATGCACCCGATTCTTTCATTTCTCTAGAGGTTATCTATATTGAAACTATGAAAGAATCGGGCGTATCTTTAAATTTTTTGGAGTAGAATATTCACAATAAGTTTAGTCTATCCGATGATCTTGTGAATCAACGCAATGAAGATCTGAACGTTCAGATGTATACTTGGTGTTTGATTTACTTTCTAGTGTTGGTGAATAAATATGAAATTGCTTATTTGCAATGCATTGGAGCCGCCAAAAACATCAATCATTCTGCATATTTTAAAAACAGCATTTGTTTAATCTACCATAAACGTTTCATATGCCATGCCAAATCGAAAACATTCTTGGGAATCAACCCAAATCAAACCTTATTTAACGATGTTGTCCAACCGATCAGATTCACTTTCTCCCTATTTATTTCTTGCTCTGTGCGCGCGCGTGCGTGCGTGAGAGAGAGAAACTGTTTAGTCGAATCTTGCGACCTCGGGGTGACAGATCAAAAACTTCATAAAGCGTTTGTATTTGTGCAACGGCAGACTGTTTTTGACGTCATTTTTCAGTGTTAATTAAAATGCCAGCAACACCATTCATGCATACCATTGGATTAACCAGGGCCCTTCCTACTACGGCCCGTAAAGGTCGGGGTAAGAATAGGCCTTCAGTAACCCCTGCTTGCCTCCCATGCAGTCGACTATGCTTGTCATAAGTAGCGACTAACGGTATCAGGTGCTCAGACTCGCTGACTTGGTTAATGCATGTCATCATATTCCAACTGCTTGGGTCGATGCTGATGATATCGATCACTGGAATATCCGGTCCAGACTATTTTCTGATCGCCGTCATAAAGCTGCAATACTGCCGAGTGCGGCGTTAAAGAACAAACAAACAAACCTATTTACTACCTAAGTACATGTATCCATTGATTTCGCAATCTCCATCAGACCATGTTTGTATTTAAGGAAATGTTAATCAAGCAAACATCTTAACTGCGACGCTGACACAACCTTATTGATTATTGACACCAGTGTCTATCGTTCGTTTATTATTTAACAATTTATTGACCAGTCATAAAAGTAATGTCTCAGTAAAAAAATCAATTAAACAACTACCAAGTCAGATTGAGTCACTGAGTATCACTTTCTTTTCGTCTTTATCAACCAGCCACAGTGCGGAGGCGGACACCAAGAAGGTGGTGCACATTGTGTATCCAAATAGGGGATCGAACACAGATGAGTCAATCTTTCCTTTTTAGTACGATATTGATATAAACCGTGGGCTAGATACATCAGTCTAACTAAAGTCACTTAAAAAACACGTTTTCATCAGTGATCGAAGATGTTTCAGAGCCATACACTGGAACGAATGTTTTTTTCTGCTTTCCGATTTCAAAGTATTTGTTTTAGGTATCGGGTCACATTATTTGAGAGTTTGATTGAAAAATAGGATCAATATCGTAAGGCTATATGCACTAAAATTCGAATGCTGTCCATGTCCATTAAAGGTGTATTTCTCAGGTAAATACAATCCTTATGGTTCCTAGCAAAGTTTTGGTAATAATCATTGACGTAATATTTGTTTAAGATGTAATTGAATGGAATACATCAATAAATAATTTCGTTCTATTAAGAGTATTGCTATATCAAAAGGTTGGAGGATAAATCTGTATTTTCTACGAATTATTTTTCTTAATCACTTAATTTAATTGAAGTTTGAATCTTCTGGATATTTCACATTTAGACATTTTCAGGCAGCTTCATAGCACAGGAAAATAATAGTCTAGTATCTGACTGAAACTCTTTCGGCGAAGTGGCGATGTCGTTCTTGTTTTCTTCACAAGGAAAACAATTATGTCTATTGGAATATTGCCATGTTATAGCAACGCATGCATGTAATATTTGGATCGTTCTCATAATTACAGAATTCGGTATTTCGATGTTCCTTTCGTCAAAAACATGTTAATAATAATATAAAAAAATAATGAGTAAATAAGTCAGGTTTGGCTTTTAATTCGCCCAAGAAAATTGAATACAACTAAAGTGAGATTAAAATCATTGAATAATACATACTCTGTTGTCATGAAAGCACTGATATAGTTCTTTAATTATTCAAATACAAGTATGAACATGAAAACGCATCTAAACCAACGAAAGTACTTTGATGTCAATCGACAATTTAAGTAATTATTGATCCGATTAAACCGCCTTTCATGTGTGCTCACGTTGATGATAAATCGAACTCGTACTAACACAATTGAACTTATTCTGTTGTGCGGACAAGGGTTAAAGGTTAAGATGGAAAGTTTTATGTAGTAGTCACACGATAAGAACGCTGATGTGAAACTGACATTGTCTGACAACTACTGCAGGCATTACATTCAAGTTATTGACAGTAACGATATATTGACAGTGACGATATATCATGATGTTCAGCTTAATGCAGTAGGTGTTAGTGCAGTTTTTCAGCTCATGTGCAAATAATCCAGCAATGACAAGACGCCAGGCAAATGGAACACCAGACATGGGTTTCCTTTATTGGGAATCGAACTCGGTTCTGCGGCGAGACGAGCTAAGACTTAGCGGCAGTGGGTTATTCATGTGAAACTAAATATCAAATTGAATAAGACGTAAAAAGCCATGTCATCAGCCACACTGTCACAAATGTGTTCTCATTCTTATTCTAAAAACAAATCAATCCAATATTTAAAGGCCTTACCAGTCCTTATCATGTTAAGAAATGTTTTAAGTTCTAAAACTGTTCATGATTTTAACCTATACGGAACCAAAACAAAGAATATTTAGATTCACGCTTGGCATCTGTGGCAGTTTTATCAACACTTTTACCTTGGGGAACCTCACCACTTCAATGTCCTACCCTAAGGGAATGAAATGCACCACATTTCAGACCACCACAGAAGTACTTCTTGAGTTTTCATGAATATTATATACATGTATGTTTGTGTGTATGATCTGGAGAGGGAATATGATACCATTCCCAAGGGCGATCCAGCATTAAAACAAATATGATGTGTCTAGGTAAAATTCGATGTAGCAACGAAAGTTTAGCCTTTCTACTCATTGATAGTCGGTCCTCAGGACTTAGATAAGGATGTACGATTGCCATCCCTTGTCATATAAGACAAGTATTTAAGAACAAACATACATATGCTGAAAAATATATTGATTAAAATGACAAACATACTTTGCGAATGACCATCGTGAGCATGACCTTGACCATATATGTAGGTGAGAGCCCCGCCCCAAAACCGACATGAACAAAGTTTCATTGACCTACAGTTAATGCTTCTTGAGTTATTGTTCTGGTGTTCTCCTTTTCTTGCTATGACCTTCAGGATGACTTTGACCCTTGACATGATTGCATAATGTTTCAAAAGAATTGACTATGGTTGTAAAGGCGATATATGTGAGATAATATCTATTAGACATGCATGTACCAAAGGGCGGCGACAAGACTTTAGAACTCCGTGAGCTTGCCTTATTACTGGAACGTAGTTATGTCTCCATTACATGGATTTAAATATGAACAGCGTATGTAAATTAGTCCACGAAGAAAGCACTTCTTACTTCGGAGAATATCGATAATACAACCGGTATACCACAGCCTTTGGTCTAATTTGTACATGTATGTTCATATATTTACATTTGTGTTATAATTCGTGTTCTATGGAAAACCTTAAAGCAAGAAATGAGTGTCTTTTTAGGGATTACAACACTCAAGTGAATGGGTAATGTTGTTTACGCCGCAGTCTGCAAATATTTCTGCAAATAGTTGAACCTCGACCAGGCGAATCTAAAAGTAAAGTACGGTGACACGCGAAAAGCCAAGTCAGCCTGGCCTGCCGAGGCCACATGTGAACTGCTTGAACTTGAGCAAAACATAAGTAATGGAATCAACAATACAAAGTGGTTATCTCTAAAATTCTACAAAGTTGTTTACATAATGCAGGACCCGTGAAGATCCGGGGTAGAATAGGTCTTCAGCAACCCGTGATTGCCGTAAAAGACGACTACGTATACGTTTGTCGTAAGAGGCGACAAACGAGATCGGGTGGTCAGGCTCTCTGACGTGGTTGTGCATGTCATCGTATCCCAATTGCGAAGATCGATGCTCATGATATCAATCACAGGATTGTCTGCTCCGGACTCGATTATTTATAGACCGCCGTTATACAACAAACAAACAAACATAGTGCAGACAATAATGACAATAACAACCATCCTCTGCCGATGTGTAAAACACTTTTGGATTGTCAGCTTTGTCAGTTATGCATTATGCATGGTCATAATGCAAATAGCAAATTGAGGTTGAATTGAATAATAAGGGTGTTCGTATGCCTATGAAACAAAACACTATCATGTATAAATGTTTGGATATTTTTATTCCAAAATCGTCCAGAAGGTGGGTGTCTATATTTATAACCTGACAGCATCAATTTAGTCTTCCTGGATGGTTTCCTCAACTAGGCGCTTATGCCAAATATTGAAGACTTCATATACCACCATTATACCCCTGGGAATGTTTTATGACATATGATTGGGTGACATTGAAGGGCAAGGCCATAAGAGTTAACTATATCTAAACGCCCAAAAGGCTTTATATAGAAAAATGTGTTAGCGGCTTGGTGGTGTAAAACGGCTTTAAAACAAAACAAAATATTATTTTTATAGATCTATTCTGTACGTTTGTGTAGCTATATTTATTATGGCTTTAGAATCAGGAGTAACAGTGCCGTGTCTTACCTGTAGTTGAATCGGTTCAACTGGCATGTACACGTTGTTTGGTGAAACTTGCAAATTACCAACACCGACATGCTGCATGTTGAGTTGACATTCTCTGACAGAGGATAACCAGTTGATCGATGAACAGATCGAGGAATAGAGGCACAATTGGTGACACTGTTGGAATGTTGTTTTACTGAATACGTGAAACACGGATCCTTGTAAAATCATGTTTTGTTCACCATAGTTTGAAAGTCCACTTAATTGCGCACATGAGTACAACTTGGCAGACAAGCCTATCAAAATGGGTAAAAATGTCGAACTCATTTTCCTAAATTCTTGCTTCAATACTGACTTCAGGTGACTGTGTGACTTTACTGTAGGACGTCTGTATTGCCTTTAATGAAATCGTATTGGTTTGATGCTCGTAGAGTATATGATTAACAATTCACGTAGCTTGGATACAGTACAAACTTTTGAAGTAAGCTGATGCATAAACATGATTCATAGATTCGTAGAAAAGGAAATGACTAATCAATATAACCTATGGCAACCTTGTTTTCTTGTGACAGTGAAATGTAAAGTTCAACTTTCTATTATTGATATAATTGCTTTTTAGGAATCATTGCTCACTGAAGCTGCACGGAAATCAATGTCTTGCAAGATATGTACTCTGTCAGAAGTACATAACATTACTTAAGTTCGCTGAAACCTTTCTGTGTGCCAATAAACTCGATAAAGCAATTTTAAAAATCATAAGAATTAACTGCTAAAAGCAGAGTCGATTGTAAGATACCGAATTTATTATGAGTGTGTGTTTATAAATCACTTTCAAATAGTGAATGATATCAAAGAGCCTGCTGATCATCGGTCTGAATCCCATATACGTCCTTATTATGATCCTAGGTCTTCCAGCACATACTCGTCCTCAATAATTTCACAAACATTGTAAACGTCCTGTGCAACTTAAGGATTTCCTTAGATAAGACAATGAAGTGAAAGGTGATCTATCAATTTTTGATGTCGAGTCTGTCCTTTATGAACATTTGAGGAATCAGTATTTTAGCGTTGTGAAAGGACATTTTTACGTTATCAATATCAAGAAAAACCAACCTGCATAGAAACTGGAGGCATACATATGGTTTTAATGTGAGAAAACAATGGACGAAGACCCGGGTTCGATTCCCGACGAGGGTACAGTGCGTGAAGCCCATTTCTGGTGTCCCCCGCCGTGATATTGCTGGAATATTCCTAGACCATATTCACTCACTCACTCAAAACAAAGTATACATAACAAAGGAAAATCACTGAGTGTACCATTTTCTGAAAAGAATGTCGTTATCAGGTGATATAAAAAGTGTGATAATGACAAGTGATACAACAATAATGAACAATTAAAGGTTTCTACTAGAAACTCCAAATCCTATGTTGCCATAATGCATATCTTTAATTATACTATTTGTTGTTGTTTTAAGAACTGATTATTGTCCAAATTATGTACTCTCCCGAAAGTATTGATTTCCTTCATAATACTTTCCATGCAAGACTGACAAATAAACTGTGTAATATTGTTAATCAACTCATCTGCATCCAAAATGCGTTCACACCCTCCATGCAGGAGGAAGTTCAGATTAATTTATTCACTCAAAACCAATTTAAACAATATAACAATACATATACTCTTCAACGCAATATGGATATTTTTGGCCATAAAAGTAAAATAAGCGGACAAAGAGGTGCAAAATAAATAGGTTTAAAGTGTTATTGTGTCTGTGACAAATTTCCCGGATCAAAATGGTCACAATAAGGACATGCAAACCATTAGTCGGGAAACACGTACGATTCGGAAAAACGCACCCAGTGCATTAACAAAAGGGACATGGAGCTGCACGTACTGCATGTGCAGCAGCACTATGAGGTGAGGTGAAATTGGGTTTAACGTCGCGTCCAAGATTATTGCACTTATATAGCGACGTGCATGCACGTGTATGTGTGTGTGTGGCTGCTTGTACTAGTCCGGACTGATGCCGATTTATAGTGCTAGCTCACTGAGATACCATGCCGCAGTTTAACATGAATACCTCACTCAGACACAGTATACTGACTCCGAGCCGACCAGTCCTTGTTTTAGCCCCTTAATGCCGAGCGCCAGACAGGGTAACAACAAGTACAATCTTTTAACGTCTTTTTGTATGACGCGGCCCGGGATCGAACCCCGGACCTTCCGCTCTCCGGGCGGACGCTCTACCACAAGACCACGGAGGCGGTCAGCAGCACTATGAACGGTATTAAAGTGCAGGGTGTTTGATTGCCTGGCATCTGTGTCAATCGATCAGTGACAGTTCAACAACAAGCCAAGATTAACAGAAGTGCAAAGAAACAACGTCACATGCCGCTTGCAGGGCGGGGAATCCCGATCAGCTGTAGCCAGGGTTTTCAATGTACCGCCCAGCACCATCACAAGGCTATGGGATTGGTTTCAACAACATGGGTCAGTACGTGATCGGCCAAGGTCGGGACGACCAAGAGTAACCAACCCCGCCCAAGATCGCTACATCCGACAGCGCCACCTACGTGAAAGGACGACCACAGCCACCTCAACCGCATCCCAAACACCCGCACTGCGCGGAATTTCCGATCAGACCGTACGAAACCGTTTAAGAGCAGCAGGTCTACGAGGAGGACGTCTTGTTCGACGAGTCATACTGAGTCGACAACGTCGTCAACAACGAGTGCATTGGTGTGCGATGGAGAGATGTCTGGTTCTTGACGAATCAAGATTTCTCCTCCGTCGAGGAGATGGAAGAGAACGGGTTAACAGACGTCGGGGAGAATGGTACGCCGGAAACTGCGTACAGGAAGTGGACAGGTTTGGTGGGGGTAGCGTTATGATGTGGGCGGCTGTCTCACATCATGTCAGGACAGGTTTAGTCCTTATCCAGGGCAACCTTACGGCTCAACGATACATCAACGAAATTCTCCTACCACACGTCCTCCCAATTGCAGCCAACGGCAACGGTGTATTCCAGCAAGACAATGCTCGACCGCATACAGCACTGATCACAAGAGCCTATCTACATAACAACAACGTTGATGTTCTCCCCTGACCCTCCAGATCCCCGGATCTGAACACGATAGAGCACCTGTGGGATGAGTTGGATAGACGGCCACGCCAACGTCAACCACAACCCCAGACGTTGCAGCAGTTGTCTTTTACGTTGCAGGCCGAGTGGGCCACCATTCAACAGGATGTGATTCACATACTCGTCTCTTCCATGGGTAGGAGATGTCAGGCCGCTATCGATTCCAACAGGGGACATACGCGTTATTGAGGTTAGCTGACCTTCACCTTGGGCTTTTCCTATGTACCGGTAACTGAGATGACTACAATCACCACGTGTTCTCTCCACAACATTTTGGGCTCAATACCTTGTACGGTTCCTAGTATAAATGTATTGTCCTACCTCACACAAATCTGGCTTTGCGTTTCCTTTTTTGAAGAGTATATTTAACATTAGACACACAGAAAAAAATACGGTGTACAAACTGTGCATATTGAAATTAACATCTCGACGAAGAGTTTTAGAACACATTCATTAGTTCAGTGGTACATCTACATACGTTTTTAGTGCTGAATTTTATATGGCCATTTTTTTTAAATTGACGGGTAATAAGGTACACACACATTTCAGTATAGATCTTTATACCGTTGTCAAGCACAACTTTGTCTTGCATGACAACCATATATAGATCTATTCCGAATGGTCGCTGTTACCGTATAATACATATGTTGTTATCCATTATAACGTGTGTCTACTTGGTTATCTGTGCTGTTGTTGGAGAATAGTCTTGCCAATTTATTGTGATTGGAAAACTTGAGGTAATAATCAGAGATGTACAGAGATCACATTTAAATACAATTTTGTATTCATTAGCTACGACTGAGTTAATACATATGTTCGATCTTCTTCGATGTGCTCACTGAACTAACTGACTCCAATTACCACCGATAATGTGTCAATATTTTGTGCAAACAAAACACATTTTGAGCTATCGAACGTTTTAGGTTTGGTGTTCATAACATTTGACAGAGGAATATCAACATATTCAGATTTGACAGTGAGTTCTTCTACACTACGTTGTTTTGGTGTGAGAGTGAGTGAGTTTGGTTTGACGCCGCTTTAAGCAATTTTCCAGCAATATCGCGGCGGGGAACACCAGAAATGGGCTTTACACATTGTACCTAATGTCTTCGAATCGAACCCGGGTCTTCGGCGTGACGAACGAACGCTTTAACCACTAGGCTACCCGAACGCCCCGAACAAGGAGAAGGTGACAGGTGAAGGTGTACATCTGAAAACAAATAAGAGATATCTAAAACTTCAAATGATTTAAACAGGCGTAGGCAGGACAGAATAAATTCATTTAAACTTACATCTTTTCAGGTGTATCTACCAATATGTGTCTACTAATATCCTAGGCGGCCGTTACAAAGCAATACGCTATAATGTTTACGCATATCAATCAAATTATTTCCGAAATTATTAATACTTTGGTTATCTTGGTTGGTTAACGACAATGGTAACTTGAGTTGCGTTAGTACAGTGTCTGGGTTAAACAGGACAGTTCATCAATGTCTAAGTTTATTTCATCCGCAATACGCTTATCCAGATACAGTAATCAAGTAGACTACTTTTTCGGATATTAAAATAACCCATTAAAATAACGTTTTCTGAGATATAAACAGCAGTGAAATGCAGCAGTATATGAATTGATCACTGAAAATCATGACACCAGGGTAAGCATGTCCTGTCCTTCCGGTAAACATCATAGAGTCAAGGCCTTTACAACACCAAAGGCTTACAAGATCGCACAGTAACATCGTAAATAAAAATAATGATCCATTGATGATATGATGCAGTTTTTCAGGATTCAATAAAGCCTGTGTAGCAAATTGATTCTACACGTGAATGGCACCTCAACATTTCATAATGAATTATTCCCATTCCACGGCGACAATATGGCTAATGGGCCTCTGTTTAACATTGACATAAACTTAGGTTTATAAGTTGTATACGTGACAAAACACGAAACAAAACCATCCTTAACAGTTTCATACACAGGGTCTCCTAGTTAAAACACAAAAATGCAACCTTGAGAAAACGCAGAGTGCCTCAAAGGGTTTCTTTGTTCAATGATTTAAGCAGTATAAAAGGAATATCTTATGAAGAAGTTGTGAGTGTGTGTGAGTTTTACGCCTCTTTTTGGCAATATTCCAGCAATATCACGGCGGGGAACACCAGAAATTGGCTTCAACCATTGTACCCATGTCGGGATTCGAACCCGGGTCTTCGGCGTGACGAGCGAACGCTTTAACCACGAGGCTACACGGACGCCCCTTGAAAAGAAGTAGGTGTCCATGGAGAGAATATAATCCATACCTTGTCACGGCAGAGGCAAGCGTTGTTTTATTATTAATATTTGATCTACCTGCACAAATAGTCATATACATCACAGTGGGGTATGTTATCGATGGATCCTTCATGCATGTGAATCGATATACGTGGAAATAAAATCGAAAGCTTTCGTGTGGATGCAAACAATATGATTGTGTTTGTTTGTTGTTTAAGGCGTCACTAGACAGTATTCCGACGCTCTGTAAATAATCAAGCCTGGACGGGACAATCCAGTGACTGACACCATGAGCATCGGTGTACGCAATTTCATACGATGACATGCAGCAACTAAGTCAGCGAGCTTGACATAGCGACCCCGAGTTAGCGAGCCAGATGCCGTTAGTCGCCTCTTTCGACATGTCGCCTCTGACGACAACCATGGGTGCTGAAGACCAATTCTAACCCGGATATTCATGGGTTGCATGTGTTTGTGAATGGTACAACCGAAGGGACAGGATGCGCTTACCTTTTCGCGAACACCTGGTATCATCACTATTTCATATCGATTCATATTAACACAAGCTAATGATATAGTCGGAACCGTACACTGATTTCTCAGATTGGGTAAATGGTTCTTGTTGCTGTTACTTATTGACAAAGATGATATTGGCTGAAGAGAACCGTCTCTTGAAAACAAAGCGAGGTCGATACTGTCTTAAATATAAATCTCCTGTACTATGTATTATGTCAGTATCAAGGACCTGGGGAAGATGTTTTGTAATTTAAAAAATAGGAAACAATAAAAAATTTCCTCTTTACTGACTGGATGATACGGAAAGAATGCACGTGGAAGTTGCCGAAGCAGTGTTTTACAACATGTGGCTGCCAAACTCCCTTTTCGTACGCGGGATTCGGGGGTCTGTTTGGAGGGTATTCGGGACTCAGCAGGGTGGTAAGCCTGACGAAATAGAATCGTATGCAAAACATAAAAAATTCTTTATGTATTGCATTTTCCGCCCAGTAATTTAACCTCAATTCGCACCCTTTTCTCATTGCTTTTTTTATTTGTGTTAAGTGGCATTCGTGATTAAGGGGAGGAGGGGTTTGGCACCCTAAAAAAAAAGACCGGACTAAAACTGAATAGACTTAGGCCTTGTAATTTTGAAAAAAGACTATCTGCTCAATTTCATAACAACTTTCTTTCTTGCATAAGGTTTTCATGGATCCTGAATGTGGGTTCGAGTCCAGGTTCGCTCCGATTTTGTTTCTACTTTTGTCAGCACCATACACGTGCTTCGCGGATTTCGCCAAAGTGGTAAACGTGTGGGACCATAAGGCTTCCCCACATTAAGCTGAAACGTTGTGATATAACTAGTGTACTGTTAAAAGCGGCGATAAACCAAACTCACTCACTCACTCACATGGATCCCTTGCATTCCATGCGTTCTCAATGAAATGTCACCCAACAGTACGTGCTGATGTTGACAAAGAAATGGCCACTTTAGTGGTCGTCATAAATTATAAAGAAACGTTGCCACACATATCGCGGATCAAGTAGACAACAAGTTCAACTGATCTTGACAATGCCTGCTTCACTCTGCTCATTACCGTGTACTGTATCTAAATATCTAAAAAACACAACACTTACCCTCTCTGTAGTTGTAGTTAACAGGCAAAGTTTAACAGACACTTGTGGCAAATAAGGTTTTCACACTGATGATAAGAGAGATGGTTGAGATAATGTAGGACAATTTCTACATGCTGGTATCTCGGTTGAGCTGGATGTGATTCGAACACCCCTTTCATGAATCTCGCGATTAAATGACCCTAACCCAGAGGAAGTGTTCGTGGAGAGAACACAAGGTATGGCGCTCCTGGTCGTATAAATTGTACTGAAGGTGAGGTGAGGTGAGGTGAGGTGAGGTGAGGTGAGGTGAGGTGAGGTGAGGTGAGGTGAGGTGAGGTGAGGTGAGGTGAGGTGAGGTGAGGTGAGGTGAGGTGAGGTGAGGTGAGGTGAGGTGAGGTGAGGTGAGGTGCGGTGAGGTGAGGTTAAATGGGGTTTAACGTCGCGTCCAAGATTATTGCACTGTGGGCTGATGCCGATTTATAGTGCTAGCACACTGAGATACCATGCCGAAGTTTAACATGAATACACCACTCAGACACAGTATAATAATAATAATAATAATAATAATAATAATAATAATAATAATTGATTTGTAAAGCGCCTAATATCCATCGACCGTTGCTCACTGGCGCTGTGACAAAGTTAAAAAGTAATGTCTATGTACATATGCCAATCAGGAGATCTATTGAAAAGCTGAAGTGAAGAAGTGGGTTTTGAGGAGAGACTTAAACGTTTCCTTAGAAGCAGAGTTTCTCAGACTCAAAGGCAAAGAGTTCCATAACTGTATACTGACACCAAGCCGACAAGTCCTTGTGTTAGCCCCTTATGCCGAGCGCCAGGCAGGGTAACAACAAGCACGACCTTTTACCGTCTTTTGGTATCGTCTTCCGAATAAGACCCATAAACATAGTTCATATCCTCATAATTTGGATCAGTTTGTGAATGTAATTGTGAGAAATTGTACATCACTGACTGAGTCACTGTGGTTTTACCATAATTATTTCTCGCAACTCTGCGAGTATGTCTTCATGTCTTCCGATCGCGAAGGGCTATCGTCAGAAACTGGATTTATATGGGAAAACCGTATCCGGCTTCTTACATGTAGAAGGTATTCCGTCTCCCAGATTTATGTTGTGTCCTACTTTATCTTGTCTTTATTTCTCTCGTCCCTTGGGCACGCCAGAAACCTATGATAGTGGGTTCGAATGCCGGTTCGCCCCGATTATGTTTCTAGGTTTGTCAGCACCACACCCGTGCTCGTGGGTTTCACCGAAGTGGTAAACGTCTGAGACCTGCATCACTTCGGGCTTTCCTCCCACATCAAGCTGACACGCCGTGATATAACTGGAATACTGTTAAAAGCGGCGTTCCTAATCCTATACATTCGTGGGAGGTGGGAACTGTATGCACAGTGGGAGCAATTCGTTCAGAGAAATGATGTTCAATGTTAGTGATAAATCAATTGACTACCAAAACGAAATGAAGTTTGCAAATGAATCCAGGGTACTTATTCTAATAGAATGGATCTATGACAATACAATATGATATGGAGGATGCGCAACGTTGGCATTGCAACATTGTACACATTATTTGTTTACTTTAATTAATTTTTAACAGAACAACATCTCTTCAATAGATCGTTGCTGTGTGTCATCAACGCCACTATAATAAGCGCGCAGTTTTACAAAAACAGAAGCACAACAGACACAAGCATAGGCACGCAGTTTCATTCAGACACATGACATACAGACAGTATCTGAGGCACTTACATTCAGTACATACAAACAAACCACAGACGTAGTTTTAATCAGACACCTTAGAAGAAAAGGAGAGATGGGAGCTGCCTTAGTTTTTGCAAGTACCTGCAAGCATTTTCTAGTTAACTTTGAAAGGTCAGGTTTTTTTAATAACCGTTTGTACAATTAAAGTCATCACTATCAAAGCGTTCTTTCCACATTTCACTTGATACCTTTTACAAAAATGACAGGCGAATACTATTGTTGCTGGTGTTTCATGTCTTCGTAAAGTCATTACAAGAACACGGAATGTTCCTGGTTCCTAATCCTATACATTCGTGGGAGGCGGGAACTGTACACAGTGTGAGCAATTCGTTCAGTAGAGTGATCAGATTTGACGAAAGAGCGGCCTTTGTCATTGTAGGGCGATGTTTGTGTGTGTGTGTGTGTGTGTGTGTGTGGGGGGGGGGGGGGGGGGGTGGGGGTGGGGGGGAAGTGGGATTTAATGTTGAAGAAAGGGTACAAAAACAGCCATGTTCATCATGTGCTGGCACTAACTGTCCGTATGTAAAATCTCGTTATACCTCCATTACCCTCCCAAAACTATTTTGATCTAATACGTAGGGATCCGGGAATAATAAGTAATTATTGTTTGAGTGTATAACATACATGTACGCCCGGTTATCATTAGTACCTGACCTTTGCAGGTTCTGTTTAAACCATTTCATCAAAGTGGCGGTTCGGACTGGTTCCCACTATGCTGCTTATTCTGTGATCAAACCTCACCAAGATTATTATCTTAATACTGCGTTCATTTTATATATGGAGACATCGTTGTATTTAATGGAACTGAAGTTATGGTATTTGCATACAAGCTAGGAATGTATACGGAGTCGGGAAAAAATAGTTGAGGGTGGGGTGAGATGAAATGGGGCTTTGTGTCCAAGATTATTGCACTTATATAGTGACGTGCATGCACTGTGTGTGTGGCTGTTTGTACTAGCCCGGAGTAATGTTGAATTTATAGTGCTAGCCCTCAGATACCATGCCGCAGTTTACCATGAATACCGCACTCAGACACAGCATACTGACTCCGAGCCGATTTGTGTTTAGAATAAGAGTGAGAACACATTTGTTAACGTGCGGCTAATGTCATGGCGTTCTTGTTCTTTTTTCGGTCCATACTGTTTCAATTTAAGTTAAACATAAAACTTAACGAAAGTGCCTTGCAATTGATGACTTCATTCGTTGCTTTTACGGGAGAACCTTTATGACTCGTGTCCCTTGTTGTGATAATGTTGGAATATTGCTAAAACGGCACTCACTCACTCTTTGTTGTCATCCCCAAGAGACTGTTTGTAGAGATATCCAATAGTTGAGGGGACATGCGAAACATTACAGTGAGGTATGAGTGAGTGAGTAATTATTGCCATAAGCCGCATCAGCAATATTCCAAATATTTCCGGCAAGACGACGAGGTAAGAAGTGGAACACCAACCTTTCGTGCTGTGGAAGGTCGGAACTTCTGTCAGCCGTTAGTGTGGACGCAAAATTGTGTTTGCTTACGGCCTGTAACTAATCGAGTCAGACAAGCCAGTGATTGATATCATGAGCAAGGTCATGAACCCGGTCACTGAACCTGATGAAACCACACCATTTCTTACCCTGTACAAGAATACGACACTGAGGACCGAAACAAACCCGGAATTCCAACAATGGAAAAGTATTTGTACAGTCAATATCTAAAATGATATGAATAGTACAGAAAGGTTTTAACTGGCGGTGACATGAAACTCCTTGTCATCGTATTTTAAAACGATTTAATTAACTTTAACAATTTATCCAAGCAAAATTCATATCAGAACTAGTCGCTACTCTGCTTCTCTCCTACGACGGACCATAGAAGAAATTCGAGTTTCGATTTAACTGTATGTTAAACAGAGAATCTAAAAGGCTTGTCCTTTAAAGTCAAATAAATCCAGAAAAGTCAACTTTGATATCAAAGCCCCGAGACTTGCCGAGGAGGTCTTCTACTTCAACGACAGTTGACCTTAAAAAATGCCAGTGCAGTACGACTTTAAAAGAGAAAAGTCCATATCGGACGTTTCATTAATAGTAGTCCCATACACCCTTTCGATTTAAGAAAAATATGTACGATTTGGGGAAACACAAGCCTATTGCATTGAAACACAAAGTCACACACCTGTGTCACATGCCACACTCATATGCACTTCCGTCTTAATTACCTTAAATCTCAATGTCAGCTAATTACATTCTAGTATATTTCTAATTGAAAACATGGATATTAGCTCTCACATGCAAATGAAGAGGTGGCATCAGTTTACAATGACCATTTCAGTTATGTTGAACTTCAATAAATATCGCTCAAAACCTCACCACTTCAATACCCAAAGCTAGGCATCATATGTACCAAATGTCATCGCGCTGCAGTGAAAACGTCCTGTGTTATTGTGAACATAATACCTTTTGTGACCTTAAATGTCAGTTGCAAGTATTTCGGGAATATTGCACAGGCTATAACAAAACATGCGTTTGAGAATGACTTGACCCTTGACATTATATGCGTCAAAATCATTTCGCAGGGCTATAAAAGAGGTATACAAATATGATAATAAGTTCCGCGCAAAATGGTATGGTAATCTGCTTAGGCAACATGAGAATATCAATGCCAAACGTCATGGGAAACTCACTAAAGTTGTGTTGTTCCACAAGGACAACGCACCCTTGCAAAAATCGTGCAAGGCGCTGCTAAAAAAACATGTTTGCTGTGTATTTATGAAGACCCGAGTTAGATCCAACTCACTATCTCAATCGCTTGTCTTCAGAGGATATTTAATATGTAAAGTACAGGTGACATGATAAAAGTAAAATGTATTGAAAGATTCGTAAATCTATGTTATATGAAGCAAATATATTTTAAAGGGATATAACATTTTTTAGAGGGACACTCACGTTGATATGGAATTATATCCAATGATAATGTTAATGTAAAACAGCTAAGAATAACCAAATTGCAATGAAACCCCATCCAGACTAGCTGGGTTTGATTGTATTGAACAATTTTCAGGATATTTTCAGGATATCTTAAGGGTTTCGTGTCCGGGTGAATTAATTACTTAATGCTGCCGACGGCTACCTCCCTTCGCCAGGGAACTGGTTGGACCTTTTTACCATAACTGAAATCCGTTGGATTCGACGGGAAGAAATATTACAAAATATATTTTGGCTGTGTGAGGAGTCGTGACATCCCTTTGATTCTGTATGTACCTTAATTTATTATTCCTCAAAGTGAGATTGACTCAGAGAGCAGATCTACTGACCCTACATGAGCCGGTATACCGTCAGTAGAAATCCAAGATGGTTGATACTGACCTAATATGAGACCGTGTACCGTCAGTAACAGCCATCTTGGATTTTCAAACACGCACCTCACATATTTCACATGGAAATTCTGGTACCGAAATTCGTTATTTGACACTGTTTTGTGTTTTACTATCATTAATTGTGATGTGCAAGGACATTAAGTGTCAAGTTTTCATTTTGACATGCCACATGCGATATGGATACCAGAGAGTGTACACTTTTTGGCATCTTAAATTTAAAAGTTAGTAGTTTCATACTTTGAAGTTTATACTGTTTCTTTCACGCAGATTTGCTGAAGGGGTAGTCACGTGATCTGATAGTTGGAGTTCACACACCTGTGAAAGGACAAAAATAGTTCACACGATATGAACAATTATTTCAACTCGTTTTTCTATTTTCTTTTTAATACCTGCATTTATCAGCAATATAATTAATTTAGTATTTTTGCCTGGTCTTGTAACATTTCAATCTGACTTATAAATACATAAATGCTTAGGTTCTGGTGATTGATGTCGAAATGTCACGCGTGCATCCCAAGAACCAAGTTGTCCGACTCCCCATTGTTCTCGGTGCCTTAGGTTTGGTACCTCACATTCATGGTAATGCAGAAGGCTGCAGTGTTGGGGAGTCTTCACATTCTCCGAAAAGCTCTGGGTGGGTTTGACTTGGCAGCACATCCTGAAACAAGTCCCATTGGCTGTCTGGGCTGCGTGTAGAGGGGGCAAGGGCCCTGAGCTGATGATGTGCCTAACCAGCCTGACTGTGCCAGGATCACCCAAAACCTCTTTGCTGCATTTTTTATTTTAAGCTGTACATAATAATATAAATGCTATTTATAAAGCAAAAATCCACTTCACTGAGGTAAATGCTCAGTGCGCAAATTCAGCATATGTACATATATACAACAGAGAGGGGACAGTAAGATAGTAAAAATATACACATTCAGTTGTAGCGTTCAAAAAGGTATAAGTCCAGACTTAAACACAGTGATACTAGTTGCACTAGGAAGTTCCATAGAGAGGCACCAGCATGAGAGGAGGATCGAGGACCAAAGGACTTTATTCTGTATTTTGGTACAGACAGAAGAATTTGGTCTTTTGGTCGGATATTTCTGGTAGATTTGTATTGGAGAAACATTTCTTGAAGATAGGCAGTGTTATGAAGAGACTGGTAGACAAGACAGGAGTTTATAATCAATATATTATCAACCCTCTCGTGGATTCGCAGCCTGTGTATAGTGACTTCAAGATCGGGGAGATATGTAACCGAAGTTTTGTTCTTGTCACTTTTCGGGCAGCTCTACTCCCCAGATCCCCTGATATTCCCACAAGTAGGCTATTTCAATAGTCCAAACCAGACAGGATGATTGATCATGCCAGGGCTGCGTTACTATTCGGTGTCCCATAACCTAACACTTACGTTCTGTAAACGATTTGAGAATGAATACCTCCGTATTCTGTTTTATACTTTTTCGCTCTGAGTATATATATACGTTGATTCATATATGTGCAACAACGGGTCAAAACTGTGACTATCACGTAAACGCACATTTACCAAGTGGAATACAGGTGACGAATTGATTACTAGTATTTAAAACCATGTATCCTTTGTCTTTAGATTAAGTGAATTGTGAAGCAGCACTTGGCACTGACGGAACTTTTTTTTTACCCGCACCATTTTCCTTACTGATGTGATAATGTCACGAAAGATATGTGTCGCCAGGTGGATTCGATTGGTGCGATTGAGGTTACTGCAATCGTGCTTGTCATGTATCATTTATGTTACGATGCGTCGTTTCAAAACATATAGTACTCGCATTCGCTCTTATAAAACGTGACCACCACTCGTAATCTCTATATCACTGTGGCAAATGAAGACATATGGAGGTCGCTATATGCCTGGAACATTGCAGGTTTCAAAGATAGTGTTATTACTGATATATTTCTTTGTGTCCGTTTATGTAAATTTGAATGTTCTGAATATTGTTGATAAAGAGTCATTGAAATAAGATAGAGGAACATTTCACTGTACAGCTAAATGCACCGTGTTGTGATCCAACACACACCGACCTTCATGAATATTAATGTGGATTGAAGAATAAAGCTTTTAGTTACTAACAGTTTCACAATGCAGACAGCTTTGGAGCCAAAGAGTGAGTGAGTTAATATCTAAAGTCACATCGGCAATATTTCAGCCATATCGTGACTTGAACAAGTTATGCATTTATATATTATATATAAACAGTCGTCGAAGGACAGTACAACAACCAGCAATTTATCACAGATTATAATTGTAAAACTAGTTTTAGAACAATAAAATGATCAGATAATGACAGACACATTATAAAAACAGGCTAGAGATCACCACCAACTAAAGTTAGGCCACCATAACTGAGGGACCATGGGAACTTACAGTACCTTAGCTTCCTGCATCATTGGCGAGTGTTGACGAGATTAGCCATAAATTACAATATACAAATATTCTGCGGTTAAAACAGTGATAGATAAATTACTTTGAAAGTTTGGAGCCAAAAGGCGCAAAAGGCAAGACACACATTACTTTGAAGCTCACGTGTATTGTAACAGTTTGTGCATTATATCGAATCCTAAATGTGGGAACATGCACGTATTCAGTTCTAATGACTAAGCAGCGTCAGAATCTAGTCTATAGTAAATACTGAGTCGTTGGACGTACTTCCCACCATACAAAGAGACATGTGAAATGTGAATCGATGACAGCTCTTATGCTTATAACTCTCCTCAACAAGTATGGGTGTTGGACGTACTTCCCACCATACAAAGAGACATGTGAAATGTGAATCGATGACAGCTCTTATGCTTACAACTCTCATCAACAAGCTCGTGTGTTGGACGTACTTCCCACCATACAAAGAGACATGTGAAATGTGAATCGATGACAGCTCTTATTCTTACAACTCTCCTCAACATGCATGTGTGTTGGACGTACTTCCAACCATACAAAGAGACATGTGAAATGTGAAACGATGACAGCTCTTATGCTTACAACTATCCTCAACAAGTATGCGTGTTGGACGTACTTCCCACCATACAAAGAGACATGTGAAATGTGAATCGATGACAGCTCTTATGCTTACAACTCTCCTCAACAAGTATATGTGTTGGACGTACTTCCCACCATACAAAGAGACATGTGAAATGTGAATCGATGACAGCTCTTATGCTTACAACTATCCTCAACATGCATGTGTGTTGGACGTACTTCCCACCATACAAAGAGACATGTGAAATGTGAATCGATGACAGCTCTTATGCTTACAACTATCCTCAACATGCATGTGTGTTGGACGTACTTCCCACCATACAAAGAGACATGTGAAATGTGAATCGATGACAGCTCTTATGCTTACAACTATCCTCAACAAGTATATGTGTTGGACGTACTTCCCACCATACAAAGAGACATGTGAAATGTGAATCGATGACAGCTCTTATGCTTACAACTATCCTCAACATGCATGTGTGTTGGACGTACTTCCCACCATACAAAGAGACATGTGAAATGTGAATCGATGACAGCTCTTATGGTAACAACTCTCAACAAGTATATGTGTTGACGTACTTCCCACCATACAAAGAGACATGTGAAATGTGAATCGATGACAGCTCTTATGGTAATAACTCTTCTCAACAAACGTGTGTGTTGGACGTACCAAACCAAACACACTCACTCACACAGCTCTTTCTGCCAAGATTTCAGAGAGCGTCATATGACTATTGCTAAGTTTTGGTTTGGTTTGTTGTTTAACGCCGCACTCGACAATATTCCAGCTATATGACGGCGATCTGGAAAATAATCGAGTTTTGTCCAGACAATCCAGTGATTGACATAATGAGCATATATTTACGCAGTTGGAAAACGATGGCGTGCAATCAACCTCGTCAACGAGTCTGACCAAAT
Organism: Haliotis rufescens; assembly: GCF_023055435.1. NCBI lineage: Eukaryota > Metazoa > Mollusca > Gastropoda > Lepetellida > Haliotidae > Haliotis > Haliotis rufescens. The sequence goes on from NW_025964372.1 coordinate 31,284,525, forward strand.
GATCCATGCAGTCGCCTGTCCCGGCAGACATAGCTTCCTGGGGACATGTAATCTTTTCCTCAAATATATTTGCTGGAGAAGATATTTTTGGGTGAAGTATATCTTCTCAACAAAATGCGTATTATACACATCTTATTATTATTATTATTATTATTATTATTATTATTATTATTATTGTAACGTTTCTGCATGCAAACGTGTAGACATTGCAGCTAGAATAACTCAAATACATGAAGGTCTTTGTTTTGATGTTAAGTATATGAAACAAACTTACATTGTGTTTATGGATTCTAACATAAAGAAAGTCTTTCCTCAAACAACTACACGCTGTATGGAAAGTCGAGGCACCGACCAAATTTCAATGAAGAAAATATCACCAGTTAAGAGTTAAGTTTAGAGTAACCGCAACTATAACGGGTTAAAGTGTTTGAGAGACTATCTAACCAATTTATTTACCCCGAAAAAACCCGATTCGGAACAGTATATATTTTTATCTAAATAAGGAATGCAATGTGTACATTTATAAACTGGATTTTAATAAATTTGTGCTTTGTTCGTTTAATTATCTGTATCAGGCGCTGAAGTATATCCAGGGTAATGCAATCTTAACAATGCAACACTGTATGTTCCTGTAAAAGCTTGTTAAAATATCGAATTGTTTTGTAACATTAACATCTGGGAAATATGAAGCACATTGATATGTTCATGTCACCATTCTGGACCTTTACTGTTGACCTCAATACCTACATTCAATGAATATTGTATTAATATACATTTGACTCAGATGTGCAACTGTAAGTGTTTATATGCTTATATTTAGTATTTTCTACCTCCATACAACACAATATAATTGTATATTCCTTGCAGAAATTCAACAGCTTAGTGCCCTTGATAAGCCGATGGAATCAAACTGTATTTATCCCTTAACTTCACCTCCACAATGCCTGTTATCTGCCCTTTACATACAACTTTAAAATATTTTGATATTTCAGTTGGCGATACAGTGTATTTAGTACAGTATCCACAAGCATCAGTAAAGATAGTATCGATTCCGATTTTGACGAATCATTATTTTGGGAAAATGTGCCTTTGTTCTTTTTCAGGTGAACGATTTCCTTGCCTTTGCATCTGTTTGTGCCATGTGCCACCGGTGGGGCAGGATACTCGAACACGTACGCAAACACCTTTACGCATACAAACTCTGCACTGTTGGTGAGAAACACTATGTGTGTGATACCGTTTCACTTAAAATCAAAACAGCAAAATACAGAGTACGGTATCATCCCGCTGTCATACTGCTTGAGTACTGTTGGGTGCGCCATTAAACAAATCAAAACAGAAGCTATGCAGACAGGTAGTCGAGGTTTGTTTTGTTTTGTTTTTTTGTTTAGTTTTATTGTTGTTGTTGTTTTTATTTTTTTAACGCCGCACTCATCAGTATTTCAGCTATGTGACGGCGGTCTGTCGGGACTCGGCCAGACAATCCAGTGATTGACGTCATGAGCATCTATCATAATGTTGACACATGTCAATCAAATTGTGTCCGTAAATTATTACCACGTTTGTTATCTTGATAGGCTCTCGATAATAGTAACTTGAGTTGCTTAAGTTCAGTATCTAGATTTAATTCATTAGACCGTTCATCAATGTTAAAACTTAGTTTATCTGACACCCTTATCCCGAATACAGTAATCAAGTAGGTTACTTGTTCGGACATTAAAATTACCTATTAAAATAACGTTTTCAGAGATTGATAACACTTCAATTAATGAACTCTCTAATTAAAAACACAACATTTCCTTAGAGGCGTATTTTGAATCTTCTGGGGCCAAATAAACAACACCAAAGTAAATAAACAACTCTTTTGCAATCCTAAACCATACAATTTTGTCATTGTTATTTGAAAAGTAGAAACCATAAGTATAAGTAGTCTTTCACGGCCAACCCAATAGCACCTGTTCTTCGGTGAGGAATTTGAGTCCTTACTTATCTATCTCTGAATGAGTTTTCAACATAAAGCTTAACACAAGTAGTGAGGTGCCACAAGAGGTTGTCGCACCTGATGTGGCAAGGCAACAGACAGATATCCTCCCAAAACGCCAATTGACACATGACCATTAGCCTGCTAAATTCAAAGCGACGACTAATCCAACATGCACAGGTACCAAATCTGGCTTATACCTCTGTAAGCCTTGAGGTGTGTTATTTGTTTGTTTGTTGTTTAACGTCGCACTTAGCAGTATTGCAGCTATATGACGGCGGTCTGTAAGTAATCGAGTCTGGTCCAGACAATCCAGTGATTGACATCATGAGCATCGATCCACGCAATTGGGGTACGATGACGTGCATCTACCAAGTCAACGAGCCTGACCACCCGATTCCCTTAGTCGCCTCTTACGACAAGCATGGGTTGCTGAGGACCTATTCTATCCCGGATCTCCGAGGGTCAGTTGAGGTATGTGCTAAAGCTGAAGGTTGATGCCAGTCCATACCATCACTGGACCACCACCACATGGGCCATTCTGTTTCATAGTAAACTGATGGCGGTGCTCCAGATACGGCTATGTCTCAAGTCGGAAAACCAAACTAAACGTGCCTATTAATTGTTCTTACTGATCTTCTGTCTCTTAATCCCCCTCCATAATAACTACTACGGCGATGCAAATGTGGCAAATAAAAACATGTCTGCGAAGACATTAATTTTTGGGGGGTAACCGGGAATAATATCTTGCAGGTATAAAGACACACATATATAAATCGCAAAGAACAATGAAGTATGAAGCGTGGTTTATTTCATGATAAAACAGATAGACATACAAAAGCATGATCATGTATGCGCATTTCATATCATGTTACAATTAAGCATTTCTTTTTATATTAACATGATATAGCAATAAACATACATTTCTGATAACATCAGTGTTCTTACTCTGCACGATAGAAATAAAGTGTTCATTCTAGCATATTTTCAAAAATATTTTACAATGAACTTGTTTCTCAGTTCAGAGTAGGGGTGACATATATAAAAAAAAGTGCAATTCGTCTTCAACAGCAAAATAAGCTTGCATGCATACAGTATGTTACATTATACATTATAGCTTCATGTCTGCCAGACTCAACAGCAAGCTAAATTGCAACACCTAAATCTTGAATAAGATTTCTCAAATGTTGACGAAGGTCACATATGCATATATACTTTTCAATATTTAAAAGTGATTTAAATTAGTTTGTAGTAAAAACACTTATGATTTGCATGTAAGGATGCTTGCCATAACTGAAAGAGATGATCATGTAATCTTTGATTAAAAAGTGCAGTGAAGGTTGCTTGGTTTCCTATTTCCTGACTAATCCAGGCAAATCGAAATTTAAACCAAATATGTTTTTTGTGTGTTGCCAATGTACGGTCGTATTACGGCCGACATGATCCAATGATCTTAACATAACATAATGTTTTCGTAGCCTATTGTTTGCTAAATGTAATATTCTGCACTAATACTTACTTGCCTTTGTGATATATACAAACTGCAAAGGTACTCTTCCACATTCCCCTAGAACCATATCACAAGTTGATTTACCAATCTTTAAACTATATTTGCAAAATGTAATATGTACAGATTCAATAGTAAAGTGCCTTTATATTTCAGAACCATAACATAGAATAAGTGTGATCATACAATCAAATATATTAAATAGATCTTGACAGCTGATGTTACCAAATTTCCGTTGGTAATTATCAACTGAAAATATTGCCTTATTCGCTTGAGATACAAGACAGGTCTCAGCTTTGCTCCAGATTAACTTAGGTTGAATAAAACGTTCTTGTACATTAGTCTTTCTCTGCAATGGGAACAAGTCTCGGACATTGCTATAAGACATCATCAGCAAACATGAAGGATCACGACTCCTTAATAGAAGAGGTAACGATAATACATTGACCACCCTCACTTTCCATAAGGCTACATAGCTTGCTTATGAATATGATAAATATTTGTGGACTTAAACATCTTTGGCGGATGCAAAATGTTACAGGTCAAAAACTTAGATATATCTTTGCAGGTTCTAACACAAGCATAAACATTATTATACAAAGATTTGATTATATCCAAACATTCGCCCTTAATACCAACTTCATACAAAGAACGCAGAAGTACATCTTGTCCGAGAGTGTCTCATGCCTTTGAAAAATCAATGAAAGTAATTAAGCTCTGCCTGTTTTCTTACCAATGTATTTTTAGACTCTAGCCTGTAATGAAGAAACATATTGTCAATGGTGGAGTTTTGAACTTGGAGTTGTTCATTTATGATATTATGACTCTCACACCAGTTCCGTAGACGGCTGTTCAAACTAGACGTAAATACTTTACAGGTTGAGTCTATGAGAGAATTACCTCTATAGTTGTTGGGGTCATTGTCACAGCCAGACTTGAAGAGACGACATATTGATAGCCTTACCCCAGCAACTGGTGAATCTACTACCATCACAAATGTGATCAAAATTGTAAGATACGGACAGTATGATGACGAGAAACTTTTAATAATTTTGCAGCCACACCATCTTGTCCTGGTGATTTGTTATTTGCAGCATTTATTATAATAAATAAAACTTGTTGATCAATGGATCTTTCTGTAAAAGGAAGCAAATTAGCATCAACATCAGGTGGAAATACAATAACTGGTTCAACAGACAGGCAGGTATGAAGTGATCCATTCACTGCTGATTACATGTGGACTGTGCAATGCCACTAGACATAAACACATAAACTATTATTAAGTCTTTGATTGGCATTTAGAGTGATACACATAAGAATGAGAGTTAATGTATGTCAACTTCTTCATTATGAGGAACAAAACTTTTCGGTGTATATGCTTACTCCTTCATCAGGTGAATCACTTAGTGGGAACTTAACAACGGAAGCCAACAGTTTATAGATGCTCATAGATGATTTGCAATGGAGAAATGGAAGCCAACAGTCAACAGTCAATTAGCTCTTATAGGTGATTAGCAATTATTCGGTAATAGTAATGACTTATAAATATACTGCAAGACACTGTCCTCTCCTTTAGATACTTTCTGAGATGAATCTTTTCCGAAAATGTTGCCAACATACAAATCGATGTATCTGCAAATGGCAGCGTTTTCCGAGAACAAATATTGCCGCAAGGTCCCTATATGCTGAAAGAATTGATTACAGTACATGAAGAAAATGGTTTCCTTAATTTCCGTACAAATTCATATTCAGTAAAGAAAAGAAGGAAATTCATATTTTAAATACATTTTCACAATATTGCCGCAAGGTCCCTATATGCTGAAAGAATTGATTACAGTACATGAAGAAAATGGTTTCCTTAATTTCCGTACAAATTTATAATCAGTAAAGAAAAGAAGGAAATTCATATTTTTAATACATTTCCACACGTTCATGCTGTTTTCTAAAACGTTAGGTGGACATACTCTGAGGAACTCACATTAGTAAATAAAACCTGCAAAACACTTGTGATCATCATGTCATCTGCGCTAGCTGGGTACAATGTGTGAAGTCCATGTCTAATATAGTGCTAAAAGCGTCGTGTAAAGCCCGTTTTCTGAAATATTGCTACAAGCGACATAGAACCTTACTCATTTACTCATTCTGCACTAAAAGCAGAGAGTATGTTGTACTATTCCGACTTCATCATACATTTTTGTGTATGAATAACGATCAAACAGTGAAGAAGAACGCAAATGATTTTTTTTAAAAACCACATTGTGGAATCATTAGAAGGAAAATGTATGCAAATTTACAGCTTTGTCAGGGAATGTGTATAAAGATCCCAGAATACATTTTAAGATGGCGAATGACCATTGTCGGAGTGCAAAGGTGAAATATTATGTTTTATATGGTCGTAATTCATCGATGGTGACCTAATTTCATCTTATATTCCTAATTAGAAATTACGTTTGTCTTTTTGTTTCAATTCAATGTATTTCGCATTTGTTTCATAAAATGGTTTATAATAAATAAGATAATAAGTGCAATTAATATGAAACATTAAAACAAGCAATTGCACGAAAGAATATATATATGTATAACAATCCTAAATGATAATATCCCAAGTTACAATTAGTAATTACTTATTTGTAATTCATTGGAGCCGCCAAAAGCATCAAACATTCTGCATTACATTTTTACAACTTTGCTCATATAACAAACGTTATTTTAAACTGAATATATAAAATGTACATATTTTAAAAACAGCATTTGTTAAATCTACCATAAACGTTTCATATGCCATGCCTAATCGAGAACATTCTTGGGAATCAACTCGTATTTAACGAGGTTGTCTAACCGGTCAGATTCACTTTCTCCCTTTTTCTTTCTTGTTCTGTGCGTGTGCGTGTGCGTGTGCGTGCGCGTGCCTGCGTGTGCGTGTGCGTGCGTGTGTGTGTATGTCCAGTTGTGTATGTTAGTATTCTTGGTGGGGAAAATATAAGTGAAATGCTCACTCATCACATCAATAGAAAACAGGCTTGAGGCTGACATGGCATCAGTCTAGAATGCTGTAACGTAATCGAACAATAGTTAATGTGATATATCGGCTTCCATGACAACTGAACATACTGATAAGTGATATTGATAGGATGAAAAATTAACTGACACACATCTTTCTTACACATAATTATTAAACTAATGAAATAATATGTACAGTTTTCGAAATTTAGATATGTAAGATATATCGTTTCATTTGTCACTCTCCTGTTCTGTGCTTTTCCTTGAAGGGTGTCCAGTTGTTGTTTTTTGTCATTCATTCGAATTGTGGGATGGAGCAAAACATGTAATATCGTTCACTGATGTTTGTACCTCTAAGACTATTAAGATTTCCCCTGGTATATGAAAACAAGCACGAAATACGCTTTTGCTAGCATTTCTTTGTTTAAAAAGTAGTTCAAATCCCAAGGGACTTGTATTTTCAGACCAAGTAAAGGTATATTGCGTACTGTATAAAGGGGTATTTTAATCCATACAAATCAAAATCCACCTACCACCGACTCATTTGGTCCTAAACGTTGTCATCCACACGCGAGATTGACGACAGAAACCCGAATAACTAGCCTATCTGATTGATTGAATATGTTCTCATTATATCACAACAATTGATTCCTAACTCTTCGCCTATGATGACCATAACACTAATACCTACATCCCCAGTTCTGATATACACCACAATATATAACGTCAACGCCAGAACAAAAACAGGTTCGATTATCGATTGGGCGTAAAAGGCATAATAGAGATTAAAATTATGTGAATGGATCACTGAAAATCAGCGAAAAGTGTAAGAATGTAGCACCCGCTTCTCACACAATTTGCACAAAAAGGTATGTGTTTGTTGCCTGACGCCACACAGAAGTACGCCCTCCATTCAACAACGGTAAGAAAACAAACCCAACTATCACGTGATGGGCCACAAATCCAGTCTAAGATAACATCTTGCAGCTGTTGGATTTAACTCTGACACATTTTGATTGCAGGATAACATGTAGCATAGTGAATTAGACTATTCTCCTCACATTTCTGTATCTAGTGAGATGAAACAGATTGAAGAACTTGATAATACTTCACAATGGGTGTAACATGTAGTTCGAGACAAACGATATGCTCATGTTATAAGGGTAACGCTATTTTTCAGGGCATTATCATTTGCAGAAGCCCGAGGTCTTCCATTAACTGCCCGACGAAGGAGGGCTTCTGCAAATGATAATGCCCTGAAAAAAAGCGTTACCGTTATTATAGCTAAAATGGATAGAATTTTTTATCAAATAAAAAGAAACAACAATATCGGTTTTGAAACATTTACTGCAATCAACACGAATGTCACTGGCCCACTTTTACAAGTATGGAAACGTCATAGAACAAACCAGATGACGTCACTATTGAACGTGACGTCACCTATCCCTATCCTATGACGTCACCTAACAACGGGCTTCATAATGGCCCGTCGTCAAGCAATATGAGGGCATTATCAAGTTACAGTGGCCCGCTCATTTCTGATAACATGCGGGCAGTTTTATGATTATTCTATCCATTTTAGCTATAATATACTTTAGTGCCGAGGTTTTTTCTGTCACCGTCTCAATGTGACATCATTAAATCATATACAGTTCATGGTGTTAGGGTTTACGAGATCCCAGTGTCTACTCTAGCTCGGGGGTATTCTAAAATACAGCATTCAAACAAATACGTTCTTCTTGCATTCGTGTCTGTCAATTGCTGATAACGGGTATACAATTTAAAATTGTACAGTGAAACCCGTTAACACGGATGATATCAGTCCCAGGTAAATCGCCCGGATTATCGAATTTCCGAAATATGTTTTATCCAGACTCTATTATTTCGTTTCAGTGGTACATTCAGGGCAGCGTTATGATGTACATGGACTGTGATACTCCACTGAAGGTGTAAAATATTTTATAACCGCTTCCTCACATTAGGATATTTTGAGCAGGTCAGTTATCAGTTCCCAGCAGATAGCTGTAATAACCAACAACATAAATGTCAAGTAAGTAGTCTTACTTTGTCAGCATGTTTCTTATTTTTTTCTTTTTCTTTTTTAACTTATTCATTTGATTGTGTGATACATTTCTCAATTAGAAAGGGGCGATTGGGTAGCTGAATGGTTTCAGCGTTCAGTCGTCACGCCGGGCTCGATTCCCCACATGTGTACAATGTGTGAAGCCCATATCGGGTGTCCCCCGCCGTGATACTGCGTGAGACCATACTCTCTGACTCACACTGTTTCTAATCTATCTGGTAATATTCTCCTAAAATATTCAAGTAAACGTTTGTTGTCCTTGATATTATTAGTTACATGTCTATTTTTCTTGGTGGCAGTAATTATTTGACGAAAAAAATGTTACTAGCAGTAAATCCATCTTATCAGTATCATTTTCATTCACAACATGTTCAAATTGGGACCAAAAACTGCAGACCTGATCACATAAAAATATACATGCATTAAATCTCAAGAAAACATATAGTTTTATCCATTAATTCCCTCAAAGTGTAATCAATTCCCTCAAAGTGTAATCAATTCCCTCAAAGTGTACATAATTCTGTGTATAAATATGTATTTAAAATCTAGTAATTTGCATTCATTGTGCATTTTCTGATTCGAGGGAAGATATCGTTCCAATTGAAGTTGTGGTTAAGTACATATTCCCATTTTCCACACACTTATGTTGGAATTTTCTTGTTCAACAAGTCATCGTCATAGTCCAGGTGCGTATGATAATATACTGTTAAATATGTCACACACAGACAATGCGACCGCGATGCAACCGGTTGGCGACTGAATTCCTTTGCGACCGACTGGCGATCGCTGAGACCGGTGCAACTACTTCTGCCCATATTTGGAATTAGCGTATGATCGCCGATCAATCAGCGATAGGTTTTGCAACCAGTCAGTGATTGATCGGCAACTGTTCACCGTAGACACGGCGAAATGTTTGCAACTGGTTGAGACCGATCGGTGACTAGTTAGCGAATCTTCAGTGACTTGTTGCAACTGAAAGGGGACTTGTTGGTGATTAGCTGTCGATCGATCACCGATCACAACATTATGCATATAACAAGGGTGATTTTCTGAATCAAATCATTTCTTTGCAAGTTGTTAAGATGTAAAGAGCAGAACAGTTGCAGTTGCTCCGTCTGCAAAGAATATATCAAAATGCTGCAGTTGCTGCCATGATGATGTACAGAAGAATGCGAAGGACCAGGCGAAATCGGTATTGGCCACAGCTAGGAGAATTTGATGGCAGAGTTGGAGAGAAAAAGGCATGGTGACTTCGTGGGCTTCCTCAGAATGGAGCCCGTCAACACCTGACATCTCTGACTCTCCCTCCTCATCTGGTATCCGCCTCTTCTTTTGTTGAGATGTTGTTGGCACTGGCTCATTTGTAGCAGACCTGTGCACCACAGCAGTTGTCTCTATTGTATCTTCTACAATTTTTGGTTCTTATGTTTTCCTGCCTTTACGGACCATAGTGATGAATGGAAGATGTGAACTCTCTGATTATTATGACAAAATGATGCTGTAATGCACAGACAGGTCTTTTTATAGACGGTGACATGTTGCAAACCCAATAGCGAATGATTGACGCACGCTTGGGAACCATTTAGCAACTGATCGACAACCAGTCACCAATGAAGCGCCGGTCGATCACCGCCTCATCACTGATCAGTCACCGAGAGGTCGCCACAATGTTGCAAAGAGTCAACACCTATGTGTAGAAGAAACCGATGGCCGAACAGCGAAAACCAATCTGCGATTAAAATAGCACACCTTGGGGACCTCTAGGAGACCAATGAAGTCTCCGAGCGACCAAATCAGTCGCTGCCGGTCTTTTGTGCATGTTCAAAAGACTGGTTGCGACCGAATGGGTTTTGCGACCGCTCTGAAACCTTATGGCGACCTCAGTGAAACCTTTCAGAGACTCCTGAAACCTCATTGCGATTGTCAAATATTTTGGTCGCCAGGAGGTTGCATCGCGGTCGCATTGTCTGTGTGACTGAGGCAGTCAACATTATAAACTGAAAAACTATTGTTAATAACAGCGGATACTTATGACGTAAATCACGAAGAAATCGAAATCAGTATATTGATTATTATACTGTCCATTGTTGACAGGTGTTTAATTAATATGTATGTATTACTTATTCTATTCAGTATATGGCTGAGATACTACACGGTCTGATTTTAATGCTAACTCACAAACTCCTCCTATTGACCCTGACTTTTAAAACAGCGTCTCCAGATTAACGTGGTTTCATTGTAGCATGTGACCGTGAATAGGTGACATATTGCTGACCCGTAGATAGACACTCCTCACCAGTTACACCTGCGTTGGTAGTGGTCTACATAATTATAGGGTGATCGGTAGGTTTTGGGGACGTCATACCAGGTCACCGATTGTGTGTAGCAGCCGCCCTGATACATCTCAAAGGTTTTGCATGTGTAAGTGGAAGCCTGAAGACACATCGCCACACATTCTGGCACTGAGAAGGGGGTTTGATTCTCCTCATCATAATCGAATATTGCATGCTTTGCATACAAAGTGAAGTTGTCTCTGAATGACGCACATTCTGCAATGAATGGAAAGAGCTTATAGTTGTCATGGGGAAATGTAGTATGCATGTACAAGAAGCATTGGGTCGGAAGGGACGTATGCATGTAAAATAGTTTCGGGGGCATGAAGGCCCAGTTAAATAAGGCGCCTAAAAAAGCCATTCGTCTCGTAGGCGTGCCGGAACATCAAGGTTGTGAGCTCAATTCACCTCGATTGGTCTATCGCTATCATACCCGTTCTCGTGGGTTTCAACAGAGTCGTAAGCTTCTAAAACATGCATCCTTTTGAGGTCTCCGCCCACAGTAAACTGGCGCGCCTTGATAAAACTGTTCAAGGCGTCCTTTTTACTAACTCAATTCCTCCATTATTAAATTAGGTGTATTTAACTTAGAGCATTTTTGAATGTATAAAGGATAAATACACCAACTACATGCCCTTCGATCTCAAATAATTCGGGATATAATTTGTGAAGAGATATGTTAAGATTGCTAAAATCTCAATAGATATTTCTTTACATTTTGATAGCACTAATTGTACGCAGAAGTCACAATATATGTCAAACTTAAATCACTTTCTATATAACAGTGCCTATTAACTTGTTTATTTTACTAAGACAACGTACAAGAACGAAGGTGATCATACCACGTATATCTCTACAAAGATTTCCTGCCACGTCCAGGCCGTATCCAATGCTGCATGTGCACAGACCGCCAAAACATGTTGTTCCGGGAAATATACCACAGTCAGCCTCGATCTCACAGCTGACGTCATCTGAAAAAACACACAGGTACCGTATCGAAATAAATGCTGTTTTCATTGCTGACAATTCTAGACATCCCTTGTATTTCTATGTTAAACCGCCTCCTTGGTGAAGTATGTAGAACGTCTGCCCAGAGAGCGGAATGTCGGTGGTGGGTGGGGGGGGTGGGGGGGGGGGGGGGGAATGGGAATGGGGCTTAACGTCGCGTCCAAGATATATACACTTATTTAGCGACGTGCCCGCGCTTGTGTGTGTGTGTGGCTGCTTGTACTAGTCCGGACTGATGCCGATTTATAGTGCTAGCCCACTAGTACTGAGACACCATGCCGTAGTTTAATACCCCACCCAGACACAGTATACTGACTCCGAGCCGACCATCCCTTGTTTTAGCCCCTTAATGCCGAGAGCCAGTCAGCGTAACAATAAATACCATCTTTTAACGTCTTTTTGCAAAGCTGTAGTGAAGAGAGCTATGAGGAAGCCCTATTTCGCCTTGTGTCATATCATCCCGTGTTCTTTTCAAGTGAAAACATTACTTGACTTGGCATGAGTTGGTGACAGGTGCTAACTGCTATCATCACTATTTGACTGTGATTATTAAACACTTCCTTATGATATAGTCGGAATCGTACGATCGACTCTGCTTTAGCGGATATTTCTTATGATTATGGAAATGCTTTCGTCGCTTTTATTAACATAAACAGCTGACATAATAGTATAAATTTGTCCCCTTTTTATATGAAAATATTAGTGAAAAAAAGTTACCTTAACAGATTGGGTTTGGTGCCTCAAACATATAGGAAAACGTACATAGTTACTTATCCTCTGAATTTTCTATTAAAACAAGTAATTAGACCATTTAAAAAAGGAGTATTTCGTAAAAAAATAATTTGTGATTAAAGCGCACCTGGTCCATCGTTAGGCACCAATTATCTGTCAATCGAACGACCAAAAGCAATAGTAATACAAAGAAACATTTCTTCCAAAATTGTGATCATATTCTCAATAAGACTATGGATGTTGTGCTACCAGCTGTGCTGTGAGCATTGACGATTAGTAAACGTTGGTCCTGAAAGACAAAACGTCGACCCATACGCCTTGCAGACGTGCCAACAAAGGGTGTCGTCAGTTGTCCAATATTATGTCCAGTGACACTTCAGTGCACAATATAGTGTGGGGTTCGGTCAGTCATAGTGATGCCATCCCACACCATAACCGATCCACCGTCAAATCTGTCATTAGGTCTCAGGTTGGCATTGGCTTGACGTTTATTTCGACGTCGGCCGCCTCCGTGGTCTAGTGGTCAGGGTCTAATCTGATGTACATGCTTTTATCTGCTCAGTTTTCAAAAGCAGTTTGAGTTGAAATGGAAAATATCGATGCATTCATTATTCTTTAATTTTGTTAGCTGTGACACACGACAATCAAAATATTTTCAGGATTTAATGTGATGTACATGTCTGCTCTGTTTTCAAAAGCAGATTGAGTGGAAATGGAAAATATCGATAAACATGTCGAGATGTAATGCTAAATCTGAAGAGAACATACTTGCTGGTGTAGTGGTTGCTTCTGGTGTGCTTGTAGTTATTTCTGGTGTAGTTGCAGTTGTTTCTTGGGTAGTTGCTTCTGGTGTTGTAGTTGTTTCTTGAGTTGTAGTTGTTTCTGGGGTGGTTGTAGTTGGTTCTGAGGTAGTTGTTTCTGGTGTAGTTGTAGTCGTTTCTGGGGTAGTTGTTTCTGGTGTAGTTGTAGCTGTTTCTGGGGTAGTTGTAGTTGGTTCTTGGGTAGTTGTTTCTGGTGCAGTTGTAGTTGTTTCTGGGGTAGTTGTTTCTGGTGTAGTTGTAGCTGTTTCTGGGGTAGTTGTAGTTGGTTCTTGGGTAGTTGTTTCTGGTGTAGTGGTAGTTGGGTCTGGGGTAGTTGTTTCTGGTGTAGTTGTAGTTGGTTCTAGAGTAGTTGTTTCTGGTGTGGTTGTACTTTGATCATGGTTAGTTGCTTCTGGAGTTGTTGAGGGTGTTGGATTTCGGGAAGTAATGAGACTTGGAGTTGCCAGCATTGTAGTTGATCCCGATGAGGCAGTAGTCGCTGCCAATGCAGATACAGCTTGAACACAAATGTGCGATGTTGACTTCACTACAGGGATGCATAGCTGGTCACTTCTACAGGGACGACTTCCACATGTGTGAGTCTGAAAGTAAATTTGAAGACTACATTCATTAAATGAAAATATATATTTATAGCACTGAATATGAGATAGTAATGCACCCGATTCTTTCATATCTCTGGAGGTTATCTATATTGAAACTATGTAAGAATCGGGTGTGTCTTTAAATTCTTTGGAGTAGAATATTCACAATAAGTTTAGTCCATCCGATGATCTTGTGAATCAACGCAACGGCGATCTGACCCTTCAGATATATACTTGGTCTTTGATTGACTTTCTAGTGTTGGTGAATAAATATGAAAACGTACAAATTCTGATGTTTATCACAACATATATAATATTGGTATATGATATATTGTGATATGAATCAGATTGACGCTCACAACAATTGGTAATCGATAATAAATAGCACAGAGGTGATGGATAACAAATAGCACAAAATATGTGTATATACCTCTCATCATTTGATAAATATGTACGTTTGGCAAGATTCGACTAAACTGTTTCAAACAGTGAGAGAGAGAAACTGTTTAGTCGAATCATGCGACTTCGGGGTGACTGATCAAAAACTTCATAAAGCGTTTGTATTTGTGCAACGGCAGACTGTTTTTGACGTCAATTTTCAGTGTTTACTCAAATGCCAGCAACACCCTTCGTGCATACCATTGGATTAACCAGGGCCCTACCTACTACGTCCCGTAAAGGTCGGGGTTAGAATAGGCCTTCAGAAACCCATGCTTGCTTCCCATGCAGGCGACTATGTTTGTCATAAGTGGCGACTAACGGTATCAGGTGCTCAAGCTCGCTGACTTGGTTAATGCATGTCATCATATTCCCATTGCTTGGGTCGATACTCATGATATCGATCACTGGAATATCCCGTCCAGACTATTTTCTGATCGCCGTCATACAGCACGAATACTGCCGAGTGCTGTGTTAAAGAACAAACAAACAAACCTATTTACTACCTAAGTACATGTATCCATTGATTTCGCAATCTCCATCAGACCATGTTTGTATTTCAGGAAATGTAAATCAAGCAAACATCTTAACTGCGACGCTAAAAAAACCTTATTGATTATTCACACCGGTCGATCATTCGTTTATTTCTTAGCAATTTATTAACCAGTTATAAAAGTAATTTATCAGTAAAAAAAAGAATTAAACAACTACCAAGTCAGATTGAGTCACTGAGTGTGACTTTCTTTTCGTCTTTATCAACCAGCCACAGTGCGGAGGCGGACGCCAAGAAGGTTGTGCACAATGTGTATCCAAATAGGGGATCGAACACAGATGAGTCAATCTTTCCTTTTTAGTACGATATTGATATAAACCGTGGGCTAGATATACAGTCTAACTAAAGTCACTTAAAAAAGCCACAGTAGCTGTTTAAGAAAAACACGTTTTCATCAGTGAACGAAGATGTTTCAGAGCCACACACTGGAATGAATGTTTTTTTCTGCTTTCCCATTTCAAAGTATCTGTATTAGGTATCGGGTCACATTTTTCAGAGTTTGATTGAAAAATAGGATCAATATCGTAAGGCTATATGCGCTTAATTTTGAATGCTGTCCATGTCCATTAAAGGTGCATTTCTCAGGTAAATACGATCCTTATTGCTTCTAGCACAGTTTTGGTTATATTCATTGACGTAATATTTGTTTTAGATTTAATTGAATGGAATACATCAATAAATAATTTCGTTCTATTAAGAGTATTGCTATATCAAAAGGTTGGAGGATAAATCTTTATTTTCTACGAATTATTATTCTTAATCACTTAATTTAATTGAAGTTTGAATCTTCTGGATATTTCACATTTAGACATTTTTTTAGGGAGCTTCATAGCACAGGAAAATAATAGTCTTGTATCTGACTGAAACTCTTTCGGCGAAGTGGCGATGTCGTTCTTGTTTTCTTCACAAGGAAAACAATTATGTCTATTGGAATATTGCCATGTTATAGTAACGCATGCATGTAATATTTGGATCGTTCTCATAATTACAGAATTCGGTATTTCGATGTTCCTTTCGTCAAAAACATGTTAATAATAGTATAAAAAAATAATGAGTTAATAAGTCAGGTTCGGCTTTTAATTCGCCCAAGAAAATTGAATACAACTAAAGTGAGATTAAAATCATTGAATAATACATCCTCTGTTGTCATTAAAGCACTGATATAGTTCTTTAATTATTCAAATACAAGTATTAACATGAAAACGCATCTAAACCAACGAAAGTACTTTGATGTCAATCGACAATTTAAGTAATTATTGATCCTATTAAACCGCCTTTCATGTGTGCTCACGTTGATGATAAATCGAACTCGTACTAACACATTTGAACTTATTCTGTTGTGCAGACAAGGGTTAAAGTTTAAGTTGGAAAGTTTTATGTAGTAGTCACACAATAAGAACGCTGATGTGACACTTAAATTGTCTGACAACTACTGCAGGTATTAAATTCAAGCAATTGACAGTAACGATATATTGACAGTGACGATTTTTCATGATGTTCAGCTTAATGCAGTAGGTGTTAGTGAAGTTTTTCAGCTCATGTGCAAATATTCCAGCAATGACAAGACGCCTGGCAAATGGAACACCAGACATGGGTTTCCTTTATTGGGAATCGAACTCCGTTCTGCGGCGAGACGAGCTAAGACTTGAACTACCAAGACCGAATCCGTGGCCTAGGGGTGGAGGCTCCGCTCGTGGTCGGTGGCACTATCCCCGGCCGCGTCATACCAAGAAACGTAAAAAGATGGTAATTGTTGTTAACCAGCCTGGCGCTCGGCATTAAAGGGGTTAAAGCAAGGACTGGTTGGCTTAGAGTCAGTATACTGAGCGCCAGTGGGTTATTTATGTGAAACTAAATATCAAAATGAATAAGACGTAAAAAGCCATGTGATCAGCCACACTGTAACAAATGTGTTCTCATTCTTATTCTAAAAACAAATCAATCCAATATTTTAAACGCCTTACCAGTCCTTAACATGTTTAGAGATGTTTTAATTTAACTTTTCATGATCTTAACCTATATGGAACAAAAACAAAGAATATTTAGATTCACGATTGGCTTCTGTGGCAGTTTTATCAACACTTTTACCTTGTATGTACCATAAGTGTCGGAAGATGTTCAGATCTGACATTTTCGTTGAAGACAACATACCAAGATACACATCCACTACACGTTCTACTGGGAGCTGACCGCCGCCGCTGTCTAGTGTTTGAGCTTCCGCCCTGTGAGCGAAGGTCGGGGGGTTCGATCCCCGGCCGCGTCATACTAAAAGACGTTAAAAGATGGTACTTGTTGTTACCCTGCCTGGCGCTCGGCATTAAGGGGCTAACACAAGGACTGGTCGGCTCGGAGTATACTGAGCCTGAGTGGGGTATTCCTGTTAAACTGCGACATGTAATCTCAGTGTGCTTGCACTATATAATCGGCACTTGTTCGGACTAGTACAAGCACACACACACATACAGTGCATGCTCGTCGCTATATAAGTGCAATAATCTTGGACGCGACATTAAATCCCTTTTCATTTGACCTCACCCTCTACTGGGAACTAATTTTTACTGATCACGTATACATTCCTGGCTTGTATGCAAATACCATAACTTCAGTTCCATTAAATAAAACGATGTCTCCATATATAAATGGGCGCAGTATTAAGATAATAATTTTGGTGATGTTTCATCACAGAATAAGGAGCAACGCGGGAACCAGTCCTAACCGCCACTTTGATGAAATGGTTTAAACAGAACCTGCAAAGGATGATGCTGAAAAATATATTTTGATTAAAATGTCAAACATACTTTGCGAATGACCATCGTGAACATGACCTTGACCATATATGTAGGTGAGAGTCCCGCCCCAAAACCGACATTAACAAAGTTTCATTGACCTACAGTTAATGCTTCTTGAGTTATTGTTCTGGTGTTCTCCTTTTCTTGCTATGACCTTCAGGATGACTTTGACCCTTGACATGATTGCCTAATGTTTCAAAAGAATTGATTATGGTTGTAAAGGCGATATATGTGAGATAATATCTATTAGACATGCATGTACCAAAGGGCGGCGACAAGACTTTAGAACTCCGTGAGCTTGCCTTATTACTGGAACGTAGTTATGTCTCCATTACATGGATTTAAATATGAACAGCGTATGTAAATTAGTCCACGAAGAAAGCACTTCTTACTTCGGAGAATATCGATAATACAACCGGTATGCCACAGCCTTGGTCTAATTTGTACACGTATGTTCATATTTTTACATTCGTCTTATAATTCGTGTTCTATGGAAAACCTTAAAGCAAGAAACGAGTGTCTTTTTAGGGATTACAACACTCAAGTGAATGAGTGAATGTTGTTTACGCCACAGCCTGCAAATATTTCTGCAAATAATTGAACCTCGACCAGGCGAATCTAAAAGTAAAGTACGGTGACACGCGAAAAGCCAAGTCAGCCTGGCCTGCCTAGGCCACATGTGAACTGCTTGAACTTGAGCAAAACATAAGTAATGGAATCAACAATACAAAGTGGTTATCTCTAAAATTCTACAAAGTTGTTTACATAATGCAGGACCCGTGAAGATCCGGGGTAGAATAGGTCTTCAGCAACCCGTGATTGCCGTAAAAGACGACTACGTATACGTTTGTCGTAAGAGGCGACAAACGAGATCGGGTGGTCAGGCTCGCTGACTTGGTTGATGCATGTCATCGTATCCCAATTGCGTAGATCGATGCTCATATTTTCAATCACAGGATTGTCTGCTCCGGACTCGATTATTTATAGACCGCCGTTATACAACTCGAATATTGATGCGTACGTCGAAAAACAACAAACAAACAAACATAGTGCAGACAATAATGACAATAACAACCATCCTCTGCCGATGTGTAAAACACTTTTGGATTGTCAGCTTTGTCAGTTATGCACTATGCATGGTCATAATGCAAATAGCAAATTGAGGTTGAATTGAATAATAAGGCTGTTCGTATACCTATGAAACAGACCACTATCATGTATAAATGTGTTGATATTTTTATTCCAACATCGTCCAGAAGGTGAGTGTCTATGACAGCATCAAACAGATCATTTAGTCTTCATGAGTGGTTTCCTCAACTACGCGCTTATGCCGTATATTGAAGACTTCATATACCACCATTATACCCCTGGGAATGTTTTATGACATATGATTGGGTGACATTGAAGGTCAAGGTCATAAGAGTTAACTATATCTAAACGCCGAAAAGGCTTTATATAGAAAAATGTGTTAGCGGCTTGGTGGTGTAAAACGGCTTTAAAACAAACCAAAATATTATTTGTATAGATCTATTCTGTACGTTTGTGTAGCTATATCTAGTATGGCTTTAGAATCAGGAGTAACAGTGCAGTGTCTTACCTGTTGTTGAATCGGTTCAACTGGCATGTACACGTTGTTTGGTGAAACTTGCAAATTACCAACACCGACATGCTGCATGTTGAGTTGACATTCTCTGACAGAGGATAACCAGTTGATCGATGAACAGATCGAGGAATAGATGCACAATTGGTGACACTGCTGGAATGTCGTTTTACTGAATACGTGAAACACGGATCCTTGTAAAATCATGTTTTGTTCACCATAGTTTGAAAGTCCACTGAATTGCGCACATGAGTACAACTTCGCAAACAAGCCTATCAAAAAGGGTAAATATGTCGAACTCATTTTCCTAAATTCTTGCTTCAATACTGACTTCAGATGACTGTGTGACTTTACTGTAGGACGTCTGTATTGCTTTTACTGAAATCGTATTGGTTTGATGCTCGTAGAGTATATGATTAACAATTCACGTAGCTTGGATACAGTACAAACTTTTGAAGTAAGCTGATGCATAAACATGATTCATAGATTCGTAGAAAAGGAATGGTCAATCAATATAACCTATGGCAACCGTGTTTTCTTGTGACAGTGAAATGTAAAGTTCAACTTTCTATTATTGATATAATTGCTATTTGGGAATCATTGCTCACTGAAGCTGCACGGAAATCAATGTCTTGCAAGATATGTAATCTGTCAGAAGTACATAACATTACTTAAATTCGCTGAAATCTTTCTGTGTGCCAATAAACACGATAAAGCAATTTCAAAAATCATAAGAAATAACTGCTAAAAGCAGAGTCGATTGTAAGATACCGACTATATCATGAGCGTGTGTTTATAAATCACTATCAAATAGTGAATGATATCAAAGAGCCTGCTGCTCATTGGTCTGAATCCCATATACGTCCTTATTATGATCCTAGGTCTTCCAGCACATACTCGTCCTCAATGATTTCGCAAACATTGTAAACGTCCTGTGCAACATAAGGATTTCCTTAGATAAGACAATGAAGTGAAAGGTCATCTATCAATTCGTGATGTCGAGTCTGTCCTTTCTGTGAACATTTGAGGAATCAGTATTTTAGCGTTGTGAAAGGACATTTTTACGTTATAAGTATCAAGAAAAACCAACCTGCATGGAAACTGGAGGCATACATATCTTTTGGTTTCAATATGAGAAAACAATGAATTGAAAACAACTAAGAAGTGAATCAGTAGCATGTGTTGACAACTTCTATCGATGTCGTTCTTTCATGGGCCCATAATCTTAAACTTAGAGGCAATGCTCTGTGCCAAGTACGATGAAACGTGAATGTAAGTAAAATATATTTACATGTTCACATGTACATAACAAAGTTGGGGCGGCGGGAAACCTAGTGGTTAAAGCGTTCGCTCGTCTCGCCGAAAACCCGGGTTCGATTCCCGACAAGCGTACAATGTGTGAAGCCCATTTCTGGTGTCCCCCGCCGTGATATTGCTGGAATATTCCTAAAAGTGGCATAAAACCATACTCACTCACTCACTCAAAACAAAGTATACATAACACAAGAAAATCACTGAGTGTACCATTGTCTGATTATAATGTAATTACCAGGTGATATAAAAAGTGTGATAATGACAAGTGAAACCACAATATTAAAGGTTTTTACATGAAACTCCAAATCCTATGTTGCCATAATATATATCTTTAATTATACTATTTGTTGTTGTTTTTAGAACTGATTATTGTCCAAATTATATACTCTCCCGAAAGCATACCTTCATAATTCTTTCCATGCAAGACTGACAAATAAACTGTGTAATATTGCTAATCAACTCGTATGCATCCCAAATGCGTTCACACCCTCCATGCAGGAGGAAGTTCAGATAAATTTATTCACTCAAAACCAACATAAAAGTACATATGTACATATACTCTTCAAAACAGGAAACGCAATAAAGATATTTTGGGCCATAAAAGTAAATTTGGCGGACAAAGAGGTGCAAAATGAATAGGTGTAATGTGTTATGGTGTCTGTGACACATTTCCTGGATCAAAATGGTCACAATAAGGACATGCAAACCATTAGTCGAGAAACACGTACGATTCGGAAAAACGCAACCAGTGCATTAACAAAAGGGACATGGAGCTGCATGCACTGCATGTACAGTAGCACTATGAACGGTATTAAAGTGCAGGGTGTTTGATTGCCTGGCATCTGCGTCAATCGAACAGTGACAGTTCAACAACATCCCAAGATTAACAGAAGTGCAAAGAAACAACGTCACAGGCCGCTTGCAGGCAGGGGAATCCCGATCAGCTGTAGCCAGGGTTTTCAATATAGCGCCCAGCACCATCACAAGGCTATGGGAATGGTTTCAACAGCATGGGTCAACACGTGATCGGCCTAGGTCGGGACGACCAAGAGTAACCAACCCCGCCCAAGATCGCTACATCCGACTGCGCCACCTACGTGAAAAGACGACAACAGCCACTTCAACCGCATCCCAAACACCCGCACTGCGCAGAATCCTCGACCAGACCGTACGAAACCGTTTAAGAGCAGCAGGTCTACGAGGAGAACGTCCTGTTCGACGAGTCACACTGAGTCCACAACATCGTCAACAACGAGTGCATTGGTGTCGTCAACACAGGATATGGCCTCAACTGCGATGGAGAGATGTCTGGTTCTTGACGAATCAATATTTCTCCTCCGTCGAGGGGTTAGCCTAGTGGTTAAAGCGTTCGTCGTCACGCCGAAGACCAGGGTTCGATTCCCGACATGGGTACAATGTGTGAAGCCCATTTCTGGTATCCCCCCACCGTGATATATCCTGGAATATTGCTAAAAGCGGCGTAAAACCATACTCACTCACTCACTCACTCACTCTTCCATGGGTAGGAGATGTCAGGCCGCTATCGATTCCAACAGGGGACATACGCGTTATTGATGGTAGCTGACCTTCACCTTGGACTTTTCCTATGTACCGATAACTGAGATGACTACAATCACCACGTGTTCTCACAACAATATTTTGGCTCAATACCTTGGAATTGTACGGTTCCTAGTATAAATATGTTGTCCTACCTCACACAAATCTGGCTTTTTGTTTCTTTTTTTGAAGAGTATAATTAACATCGGACACACAGAATAATTACGGTGTACAAACAGTGCATATTGAAATTAGCATCTCTAGTTTTAGAACTCATTCATTGGTACAGTGGTACATTTACATAAGTTTTTAGTGCTGAAATTTATATGGCCATTTTTATTAAATTGACGGGTAATACAGTACACACACATTTCAGTATGCTTCTTTATACCGTTGTCAAGCACAACTGTGTCTTGCATGACAACATATATAGATCTATTCCGAATGGTCGCTGTTACAGTATAATACATATGTTGTTATCCATTATAACGTGTGTCTACTTGGTTACTTGTGCTGTTGTTGGAGAATAGTCTTGCCAATTTATTGTTATTGGAAAACTTGAGGTAATAATCAGGGATGTACAAACCCCTCCTCTCCTTAATCACGAATACCACTTAACGCAAATAAAAAAAGCAATGAGAAAAGGGTGCGAATTGAGGTTAAATTACTGGGGGGAAAATACAATACATAAAGATTTGTTTATGTTTTGAACACGATTCTATTTCGTCAGGCTTACCACACTGCTGAGTCCCGAAGACCCTCCAAATAGACCCCCCGAATCCCGCGTACGAAAAGGTGGTTGGCAGCCACATGTTGTGAAACACTGCTTCGGCAACCTCCACGTGCAGTCTTTCCGTATCATCCAGTCGGTAAGAGAGGAATTTTTTATTGTTTCCGACTTTTTAAATTACAAAACATCTTCCCCAGGTCCTTAATACTGGCAGAATACATAGTACAGGTTCTATATAAGATTTCTATTTAAGACAGGATCGACCTCGCTTTATTTTCAAGAGACGGTTCTCTTCAGCCAATATCATCTTTGTCAATAAGTAACAGCAACAAGAACCATTTACAAAATCATACGAAATCATTGTACGGTTCCGACTATATCATTAGCTTGTGTTAACATGAATCGATATGAAATAGTGATGATACCAGGTGTTCGCGAAAAGGTAAGCGCATCCTGTCCTTTCGGTTGTACCATTCACAAACACATGCAACCCGTGAATATCCGGGTTAGAATTGGTCTTCAGCACCCATGGTTGTCGTTAGAGGTACTTGTCGAAAGAGGCGACTAACGGCATCTGGCTCGCTAACTCGGGGTCGCTATGTCAAGCTCGCTGATTTAATTGCTGCATGTCATCGTATGAAATTGCGTACATCGATGTTCATGATGTCAGTCACTGGATTGTCCCGTCCAGGCTTGATTATTCACAGAGCGTCGGAATATGTTGAGTGCGGCTTTAAACAACAAACAAACACAATCATATTGTTTGCGTCCACACGAAAGCTTTCCATTTTATTTATACGTATATCGATTCACAAGCATGAAGGATCAGTCGATAACATACCCCATTGTGATGTATATGAGTATTTGTGCAGGTAGATCAATTATCAATAATAAACCAACGCTTGCCGTTGCCGTGACAAGGTATGGATTATATTCTTCCCATGGACACTTACTTCTTTTTAAGGGGCGGTCGTGTAGCCTCGTGGTTAAAGCGTTCGCTCGTCACGCCGAAGACATGGGTACAATGTGTGAAGCCCATTTCTGGTGGCCCCCGCCGTGATATTGCTGGAATATTGCTAAAAGCGGCGAAGAAAACATACTCACTCACTCACTCATAATTTGGATCAGTTTGTGAGAAATTGTACATCACTGACTGAGTCATTGTGGTTATACTATAATCATTTCGCGCAACTCTGCGAGCATGTCTTCATGTCTTCCGATGGCGAAGGGCTATCGTCAGAAACTGGATTTATATGGGAAAACCGTATCCGGCTTCTTACTTGTAGAAGGTATTCCGTCTGCCTTATTTCGGCCAGGACTCCCAGATTTATGTTGTGGATCACTTTTGTCTTTATTTCTCTCTTTCCCTGCCTAAGAGGGAGACGAACGATGGCACTATACACTATTTTGTAGATTACATAATAGGTACCTTCTGAGTCGCCACAATTCGTTGGGAAGAAACCTCTAATTGTGACTTCGAAACCCGGTTCGCGCTGATTATGTTCTAAGTTTGTCAGCACAATACCTGAGCTCAGGGGTTTCACCAAACTGGTAAGCGTCTGAGACCTGTAACCCTTCAGGCCTTCCTCCCACAGTAAGCTGGCACGCCGAGATACAACTGGAATACTGTTCAAAGCGGCGTTAAACCTAAACTCACTCCCTCATAGGTTTGACAAAAATAGCCCATATTCCCGGGTATCTTTACATTTACTCTGCAAAAAAAGAAACGCAAAAGTGATTTTAGATATATATTTCATATAGCATATCATTAATCAACAGATGGCGATCGATTGTTCAAAATTGGTACACATGATTTTTATTAACCCAGGTTCCCTGTGGCACACATCATTTGCAAGGAGAAGGTCATCTGTTCTTAATATCTTGTATGGCCTCCACTGGAGTCTAACACAGACTGGCATTATCGTCCGATGGAAGCAATCATACCCTGATTTGTGGTATGGGGAATGTTCACCCACTCTGCTTGCAGTACTTGTACACTGTCAGAGGTTCTATTGTCTGAACACACGACGTCTTCCATCCGCACGGCGACGCATGAAACGTGACTCGTCACTTAACCAAACTTGTCTCCGTCGCAGTTGTGGCCACACTGTCTGTGCTGATATCCTACGCAATCCTGGTATTGCCGTAGTTGTATAGGTGGCCGTGTTGGTTCTTTCAGGCCAAAATTCTGCAGTACCCCTTTCCAAACAAATTAATTCCAATCCTTGCAGAAATGACCAACTCATTTTTTATATTAATTTTCTATGGATGTCGGCAACACTGTCAGATATTTTCGTGTTTTTGCAGAGAAGGTGCTTCGATCGATTTAGATGTCAATTGTGTTCCGCTCTTTAACGTTCATGTAAAACGGTGACGTCAATAGTGAGCAATATTTACAATCAGCGACTGAACTATTTAGTACATAAATAGTTAATCTGAGAGTAACCTTCAGCTGATGATGGAACTCAACATTCAAGCATATTCTTCTCTTTAGGGAATCATACCATAAACGATTCATTTATTAAAGCAAATGTCTTTCAAACATTTTGACATTACACATAAGTGATTTTCATCCAACGTCTATTGATCATGAAGACTGCAGCACGCGTTCCGGCGTGTCTTGAAGACAATGGGACATGCATGATATTGAATGTGGTCATTTCACTCTCAACAATATTGTGACTGTAAACTGACAATATTCCCCCATGTCTCCGAAGTCGTTGTAGTTCCTGTATTTTCGCTGCTATTGCCTAATAACTGTGTCGTTGCTGTCTATTTGCATATTTCATGATCACAAAGGCTTCGCTTTGGAATAAATTCTTGTCCGATATATGATTAAGTATAGTTTCATTTGATTGTCAGTGTAGAAATTACTATTGACAGCACATTATCAACAGTAACACGTAAGCTCTGCTGCTGGTGGTGCTTTAATGCAGTATTTGTGATCAGATTGGGAATACGCCGTCTACAACGTGATGGACGCCGAAGCTCTACTGGCATGCTTTCAACTGGCAGGATGCAGCGAGAGGTTGCCAAACGTTCAACGTGTCTCACTCTTTGTACACGATCGGGGAAATGACCGATCGCCGAACGTCAACGTAAGGAAACATGACATTTTTGGTAGTGGGTCTGTAATGTTACTGGGCGAGATCATAATGACTGCCAGAACTCCACTGTAGGTTGTCCATGGAAGGACTAATGAACAAAACTACCGAGACAACACTAGCGCTAAAGGTTGTGTTGCCAGCGTGCTGTGTCTTTCACGACGATAACGCACGTGTCAACCGTGCACGTATCGTAACTGACTACCCCCAGCAGCAAGATACCTCCCCCAACATGATCAGGGGACGTGTACGCCGACGTCAAAGGCCACCCGCTACGTTAGCCTATTTGGGCTAGGCGCTGCACAAAGGAGTGGGCAAGACTTCCTCAAATTGTCATTGGCAGACTGATTCGGACCATGTCACTACGTATAAACAAACCAATCCTTGATCATAGCTAGCCAACATGTTCTGTTGATTGACATGTAACTTAGTCTTATACCTATTGTATTCCTGCAATCATCTGTTAGTTTCGAATATCCCGTAGAGTATATTATGATACGTATGATACTTCCTCATCACTCTCCTGCTTCAAAAAACCCATCAAGACCCACCTGTTCAAAAAACACTCTCACTGACTATAAGTTTCATTAAGGCGCACAGAGCACTTATGCACAGTGAATGCTGTGCTATACAAATGCATAAATTATTATTATTATTATTATTATTATTATTATTATTATCCGTCACATGTACCTTGGAGCAATTCTGCATAAAAACTTTATTTTGAGCCAGATTCGAATCACAAGCTGTTCACAAAACGCCTGAGGAATTTTCACATGAGTGAGAGAAATGATGTTCAATGTAATGGATCTATGACAATACAATATGATATGGAGGATGCGCAACGTTGGCATGGCAACATTGTACACATTATTTGTTTACTTTAATTAACTTTTAACAGAACAACATCTCTTCAATAGATCGTTGCTGTGTGTCATCAACGCCACTATAATAAGCGCGCAGTTTTACAAAGACACAAGCACAACAGACACAATCATAGGCACGCAGTCTCATTCAGACACATTACATACAGACAGTCTCATCGGTACCAGATTTTGTTTAGATACAGTCACATTCTGACAATTCCAGTGCACTCAGGCACTTACATTCAGTACATACAAACAAACCACAGACGTAGTTTTAATCAGACACCTACAATGAACATAGACAAAAACTATCATAAACACACACTTGTATTCAGGCACAATTACATACAGCCCACATGCGTACACAAAGGGTACAAAAGCAGCCATGTTCTTCATGTGCTGGCACTAAATGTCCGTATGTAAAATCTCGTTATGCCTCCATTACCCTCCCAAAACTTTTTTTTATCTAATAAGTAGGGATCTGGGAATATTAAGTAATTATTGTTTGCGTTTATAACATACATGTACGTCCGGTTATCAACTGTGGGTTCCTCAGGATCTTAGAGAGAGGCAAGGTAATGTAAGCTAATGTGGGTTTGCAGTATGCGTGTATGTCACAATGGTAATTGTATCACACTGTAAATGATAGGTGGTAGACAATGGTTTACGGGCCTTCTAGAAAAAGGAGAGATGGGGGGATGCCTTTGTTTTTGCATTTTTCTAGTTAACTTTGAAAGGTCAGGATTTTTTAATAACCGTTTGTACAATTAAAGTCATCACTATCAATGGTTTCTTTTCACATCTCACTTGATACCTTTTACAAAAATGACAGGTGAATACTATTGTTTCTTGTGTTTCATGTCTTGGCATGGCATGTTCCTGGTTCCTAATCCTATACATTCGTGGGAGGTGGGAACTGTATGCACAGTGGGAGCAATTCGTTCAGTAGAGTGAAAGGATTTGACGAAATAGCGGCCTTTGTCATTTCAGGGTGATGTGTGTGTGTGTGTGTGTGTGGGGGGGGGGGGGGGGGGGGGATGAAGGTGAAATGGGCCATGAAACCAGCCATGTTCTTCATATGCTGGCACTAACTGTCCGTATGTAAAATCTCGTTATACCTCCATTACCCTATTTTGTTCTAATAAGTAGGGATCCGGGAATAATAAGTACATATTGTTTGACCTTTGCAGGTTTTGCTTAAACCATTTCATCAAAGTGGCGGTTCGGACTGGTTCCCGCTTTGCTCCTTATTCTGTGATGAAACCTCACCAAGATTATTCTCTTTATACTGTGTTCATTTTATATATGGAGACATCGTTGTATTTAATGGAACTGAAGTTATGGTGTTTGCATACAAGCTAGGAATGTATACAGAATCAGTAAAAAATAGTTGAGGGTGAGGTGAGATGAAATGGGGTTTTATGTCGCGTCAAAGATCATTGCACTTATATATTGACGTGCATGCACTGTGTGTGTGGCTGTTTGTACTAGTCTGGACTAATGCTGAAGTGCTAGCCCACTGAGATACCATGCCGCAGTTTAATATGAATACCCCACTCAGACACAGCATACTGACTCAGAGCCGACCGGTCCTTGTGTTAGCCCCTTAATGCCGAGCGCCAGGCAGGGTAAAAACAAGTACCATCTTTTAACGTCTTTTGGTATGACATAATATGTTATGCGTCAAAATCATTTCCTGGGGCAATAAAAAAGGTAAACAAATATGAAAATAAGTTCTGATCATAATGGTATGGTAATCTTAGGCAACATGAGAATATCAAGCCAAACGTCATGGGAAACTCACTTAAGCTGTGTTGTTCCACAAGGACAACGCATCCTTGCAAACATCGTCCAAGGCGCTGCTGAAAAAAAATGTTTGCTGTTTATTTATGAAGACCCGAGTTAGATCCCCTTCTTGAATATTATATATACACGCCATTCCTGTTGTCCCCCGTCGTGAATTGGCTGGACTATCGCCAAACGCGGCTAAAAACCCAACTCACTATCTCACTCGTTTGTCTTCAGAGGATAGCTAAAGTACAGGTGGCATAATAAAAGTAAAATGTATTGAAAGATTTGTATATCTATGTAATATGAAGCAAATTTATTTGAACGGGATATAACACTTTTTCAGAGGAACACGCAAGTTGATATGGAATTATATCCCATGATAATGTTAATGTACAACAACTAAGAATGACCAAATTGCAATGAAACCCCATCCAGACTAGCGGAGTTTGATTGTATTGAACAATTTTCAGGTTCAGTTTGACGCACCGATCAGTTGATATCTTAAGCGTTTCGTGTTCGGGTGAATTAATTACATAATGCCGCCGACGGCTACCTACTTTCGCCAGTTTTTGCCATAACTGAAATCCGTTGGACTCGACGGGAAGAAATATTACAAAATATATTTTGGCTGTGTGAGGAGTCGTGACATCCCTTTGACTCTGTATGTACCGTTATTATACCTCAAAGTGAGACTTGCCAATCAGAGAACAAATCTGCTAGCCCCACATTAGCCCGTATACCGTCAGTAAAAATCCAAGATGGTTGGTACTGACCTAATATGAGACCGTGTACCGTCAGTAACCGCCATCTTTGATTTTCAAACACCCACCTCACATATTTCACATCGAAATTCTGGTACCGAAATTCGTTAATTGACACTGTTTTGTGTTTTACTATCATTAATTGTGATGTGCAAGGACATTAATCAGTTTTTTTAGATCACGTTCGTGACTTTATTAATAAAGATTATAGTTAAAATATTCAACAAGGTTTGGTCTCTAAGGTTTGAAGAGTAGTCTCCCTTTTACCCTTCACGTCAACGTACGGTTTTAAGTATCAAGTTTTCATTTTGACATGCCACGTGCGATATGGATACAAGAATGTGTAAACTTTTCGGCATAACAAATTCGTTATGGTGTCTTTAGTTGCCGTATACGGTGTCATATTAGGTTAACGCCTCGCCCAATATGTTTTCTGCTAACCTAATATGACACCGTATACGGCAACTAGAAACACCATATCTAATAGTATGTATGTGTCCCCAGCCATGATGTAACACTGCATGCAGCAGGGTGAAATCTTATTTCGGCCATTATACATACATTTTACAGGCCTTATGTATTGTGTGTCATCGTACCAAGACGCGTGGGACCTTGCTCATAATTTCACTCACTGGTTTGTCTGGACCAGACTCGATGTACCGTTACATAGCTTGAATATTGAGTGATGTGAGTGAGTGAGGTATTACGACGTTTTTAGCAATATTCCAGCATTATCACGGCGGGGGACACCACCAATGGGCTTCATACATTGTACTCATGTCGTGAATCGACCCCGGGTCATCGTCGTGACGAGCGGATGCTTAACCACTAGGCTAAACGACCGCCCATGTTGCGATAAAGAACAAGCAAACAAAATCAACCAACATCCTTGTTTTGTCATAACCGTCTCTGTGTTCGTATATTTCACCGCATTAGTTTGAACTAGGCTCCCACTTTAAGTTGACCCGCTGTTTTATATAAGTGAGATAACACTTTCAAAGCGGCGTTAAATCCAGCTCACAAAAAAATCCTGCCAATTTGACATAATGGTAGAAAATAGGCACATTAGCCATGTCCGGTGGTTAATAATGGCGTAATCAGAACGTAACCCGCTTGATCCGTGTTGTTCAGGAAACATCGTCAGTTGTGATGGCTTCCACAGTGTTGGCGCTGCAGCTAGCTCTACTTCTGCCATTCGTTCACGGGGGTAAGTTAGTCTGTCTTACAGACCCTGATACAAACATATATCAAATACAGCCCATGCAAGTCCATAATGTTTGGCAAGTTTAGATTACTGCAGTATCTGAAAATGAAGAGAGTCACTAGGCTCCCTTTTATTATGTTTTTATTAAGACAACTGAACAACTGTTTTTCTGTACGATATGTTCATTTCAGAGACTAGATGTTTGTCTAGGAGTAAGTTTCAGTTTCTTATGTTCTGTAAAAGTGCGTCGGTACAATGATGATAAGATACGATGGAAGTCCATAATGAAAGACTATTTTACATACTGAACGAAACAAGCTTGGGATTATGAGTATTTCGGGGTAAGTTTTTCCAGTGAAGAAATAAAAAATATCCCAAATTATTCATGATCCCTGACATGTTTTGTTCAGATTCTATACAAACATAAGTGATGTGTATAAATATTTATCATCCAAAACTGGCTCCCACCGGAGATATCGCTTGGATGAGATCAAGCGATATCTACACTGTAGATATCGCTGCAATGAAATTACATCACAATGCTTTGCAGACCATTGTGACGTCACTGGTTATCATGACGTCACAATCAAATGACATCGCTAATGGCTCTGCTTCTGAAGCTGTTTGGAGTACTTTTTACACTGAAGACTAAATTACTGTCTACAAATTGAAAAGTTGAAAGAATGATGTTGGATGATAAATAAAATCTCACCCTCGTGTCTTTTGATATCAAATATATCAACTCTCGTTGATAAAAGTGGAAAAAATCCTCGGCAAGCCTCGGAATTTTTCCACTTTTATCAACTCGTGTTGATATATTTGATATCAAAAGACACGAGGGTGAGATTCTCTATTTGCAACAAGTGTCTGTTAAACTTTGCCTGTTAACTACAACCCGGAGAGGGGGGGGGGGGGGGGGGGGGGGGGGGGAGTGTTGTGTTTTTTTAGATATTTAGATACAGTACACGGTAATGAGCAGAGTGAAGCAGGCATTGTCACGATAAGTTTAAGTTGTTGTCTACTTGATCCGCGATATGTGTAGCAACGTTTCTTTATAATTTATGGCGACCACTAAAGTGGCCAATTCATTGTCAACATCAGAACGCAATGTTTGGTGACATTTCATTGAGGACGCATGGAATGCAAGGGATCCATGTGAGTGAGTGAGTGGGTTTGTTTAACGCCGCTTTTAAACAGTATTAACAGTATATCACACTCGTTGATAAAGGTGGCAAAAATCCTCGGCAAGCCTCGAATTTTCCACTTTTATCAACTCGTGTTGATATATTTGATATCAAAAGACACTCGGGTGAGATTCTCTATGTATCAAAACATCAGGGTCAGATATATGACTGCCATGTTTCACGTCAAATCCGTGAATGTTATGTATCAAGTCAAACATGTGACAGTCATGTGTTACGTCAAATCTGTGACAGTCAGGTATCAAGTCATATATGTGAATGACAAGTATCAAGTCAAATCTTTGTGTTTCATGTATCAAGTCAAATGTGACTGTCATGTATCAAATTAAATATGTGGACTCTCATGTATCACTGTCATTTATTACGTCAAATCCGTTCCCGTCAATATGTGAACGTCGCGTATGAGTCTAATATATGTGACTGTCATGTTTCGAATCAAATATTTCACTGACACAAATCAAATCAAATCTATGACTGTCATGTATCCAGTCAAATCTATGACTGTCTTATATCTAGGTAAATATTTGATTATCATGAATCAAGTCAAATATGTGACAGCCACGTATCAAGTCAAATCCGTGACTTTCATGTATCGAGGTAAATAAGTGACTCCAATATATAATGTCAAATATGTGACTCTCATGAATCAAGTCATGTCAAACAATTTTGGCTTATCCTGACATTACCCAAACTTCACGTATACCACACCTCACCACAACAGCTAATTGTCATAATCGAGGGGACTGTGGTTCGTGAAAGCAGAGCGACGTTATCAGTCCACAGTGCAAATAAGCATTTTATCCTAGTTATTATGTAATAATGTTTGTATATTTGAAACGATGTAACTACTTAATGGTGATCCAGTTAACGAGAATTCTATGTTTATGTACAGCTGTCTCTTCAACTTTCCAAGAAAGACGTGACTCTTTGACGCCAGTTTTGATTCGACTGGCTAATTACGGTGTCGCCGTAAACGTCACCGTTAAATATTCAGCTCGCAAGCAGGTGACCTCATTATGGTGGCTCAATGGAAATCTGGTTGTAGGTGAGTTATCTCCCTTTTGCTTGTAAAATCTTCTCTTCTACATGCCCATGTCATCAATACCAGATGCCAGGTAGACAGGTATGCCCTCGTCAATGTGGCTCTTGTTCTTTTAGCATGGAACCCATTTATTGTATCAATCATCGCCGTAATATGGTTGTTCATAGTCAAAGGCGACGTACAGTCTCACTCGAATCCCAGAGTCGATGATCATTGGCATCTTGTATCCTGCCCGTGCCCGCAGTTTCACCAAAATGAAGAATTTACGACCTGCAGATCAAATCGGATACCTTCTCGCACACCCCCCCCCCCCCCCCCCCCCCCCCCCCCCCCCCCAACACTATAAAATACGTATGGAGTATTCTCCCCTTTTTCACATCTGTATGATTGGCACAATTTGGCAAATTTTGTCCTGATCACATTTTTCCAGAAATTCTTCCTTCCGGACAGCTACAGCTGAACACGTGTTATAAATACTGATGGACGTTACTCCGATGCGTTTAAAAAAGGACACATATCAGGTGTTTCACTGTTTCAAAAATTCGGAAAATACCTGACGGTCTGTTAGCATATGTTTCATCATTGTGAGTGAATCACAAAATATATACTAAAGTTTCATCAGAAGATTCCTATTTTATTGCCATCTACTAAAACACTGTACTGTTCTCTGTTTAACAGTGTTGCTATAGTAATAAAATCTTCCTTTTTTCTGCTACCAGATGGCGATGATGGTGTCAGAACGGAAGTGAATTACATCTATTACACAACGGAATACAATGGTGTTCGGCGACACTTGAAGACAGCGTCAATACGGATACCATCAGCGTTCAATGTCGAAACACTTCAGATCCAATTCGCAGGCAAATCCATCGACGTCACCATCAGCATCAACGTGGTCACAATAGCATCCGGGAAATCACTACTGGTATGTGTGTGTGTGAGTTTGTAGGGTTTAAGGAATGTTGTAACAGACTTTCAGTTCTGACGCACCGTGCTTTCTTAACGAACGAAGGTCGTAGACGTTAACCACTTTGATAAAATCCACGACAGCGGAATGACTGAAGATTAGGACTTAAGATCACAATTGAGGAGAATCTGGGTTCGGAACAAGCGTTTGTTTGTTTCCTTGCTTGCCGCCACAATGTTAGTGTGTACATGTGGGACCTAGATTTATTATGAATGCGCGTGTGGGTTCGATGATATTGAGGGACAGGTAATTTATATTAAAACCTAATAAATACAAATTTATTTTTAAAATCGTAATTGATTACAGCAATTTTACATTACATTTCAGGAATATATACCCAAGTACGAGTATAAAGTGACTCCAAATTATCGTGTCACCTACAACCCCGGAGACTCCCTTTCATTCCGTTCTTCCTTTAAATCAAAGGACCTTGTCCGTAGTACCTGGGACGGATTTAAAGTGGAGTTCACTAGCATCGATGACTGCATAAGCCCTCCAATAATCCAGATCAAAACAGCCGAGTCAGACCCCGAATTTCTTGCAGTCCACACTCCGAGACGTGAAGATGTTTACCTTCATTATTGGGATTATATTTATGTAGGAAATCCAAAGTACAAAATACGATACTTGAACGTGACCTACAACTCATCCGGCGACCTACCCCGGGGAATACTGAAGCTCACCAATGGGTACAGTTTTACAAGGTCATGCCAATTGTTAGCAGGCATGAAGGTCACCTACATGTTATTCCTCACACCAGCATCTGATTCCTATTTCTTCGCGGAAAAGGCAGTTGTTCTTGACAAAGGGGAGAGAAATTACTATGCTGAAAATGGCGGCGAAGTCGATGTATTGCTCAAGGCTATAGGGGGCAGTGAGGTGAGCGAAATATGGGATGAACCATTGTATGAATATCCAGACATCCGGCTGTCAAGGAAGAATCAGACCATAGAACCAGTTGCTGATATTCAACGTTTCTTCGAAAGAAAGGTTTACTTCCGCTTCCGTCCTGTGACGCCAGAGCAAGCCGGCAGATATTTAGTAGTAGCCACGATGAGGTCTCCAAACGGCACGGGCACGGCAAAAGCTAATTTGAACATCAATGTCCTCAATGTCTGTTGAATTATAACGTTTATCAGGCTAATAAATCTTACTGATTATCAGTTTCCTTAATGAAGGACTGTCCTTTTAGTTGTTACTACAAACTGCTGTATAAATCGAAGTCGTACATTACGTTTATGTACAGAACACCTAATGACAACAACTGATACGGAAATAATGTTTTAACATATAATTTGTAAGTGCCATATTAATTCTATTATTTTATCAAAATATTCAACATTGTACAATGTTACACCACTCTGAAATACATTTTATGTGCTCAGAAAATAAGAAAGAAAAGTTATTTTGAACCACGTGATTCCTCATAATTTCATAAATGTGGCAGCCATTTTGGATTTCAATCGTGAAAACTTCCTCCTAGTAAACCTAGTGGATAGAAATGGTTACGAGGTTGAATTTTATATAAACGATAACCTTTACTGTATATTTCTTTCTGGAACTAACGTTTAATGAACACACTCAAACACATGGCTTGTTTTCAGGAAAACCATACTTATACTCAACCATGTGACAGAATGCGCACATATAAGCTTCGTTTCGTGTTTAAAATATAAGTAGATCGATCAAGACAAGGCATTACTGATAACGGTCTAAAACATAAGTTCACTGTGTCACAAACTGAGCTTGTCATGAGATCCGACTAAAATATATACGCGGACTGGTCATCGTATCCCTTCGATCTGAATTGGTGATCATACTTTCTGGGGTGCCGGCCCCAGAGTTTGAGCCGTGTGTATTTATAAACAGAGTGGGGTGATCGTTTACTCCTCTTTTAGCAGTACTTTAGTTGCATCACTGTCCGGAAGATCCCGAACCAGGGCCTTTGGTATGACACGTGAAAGCTTTAATCACGTAACATTGCAGACCATATGCACTGCATGTCTCTATAAGATGAAACTATCTAACGTCAAATATGATATAAACTTGATAGTACTTTTCAGTATTGTTACATAGAAACAAATGTTGGACTGTTAGCATAATAACCATACACCATCACAAGCATAGGGACTAATAACAGAGTCGAATGATCGACAAGACTTCCTGTCCCCTTGTGATGCCCCCTAAGCCACTCATAAACGCATACACACGTACGCACACGTGTGTCCTCATGCTCTCACCTAAATCACACACAAAATATACGTAACCACATTATACATTATTATATTAGGCGATATATTTACATCTGTTTATTTTTTATGTATATATACATTATTATATTTACAATACTACAACATTTAAATTGCAAAACTTTTTTGTCTGTAAGTAATCAAGAAAAGCAACCTTACTAACGTGAATATTTTACGACTGCTTCAGTGGCAGTAGTTTACTCCTCATCATTTCTTCTTCCATCATCAATTTTTCCTCAATCATCATTACGGAAAGGGTACATGAGCACACACAATCAGCAACACTTTCTCAATATAAGTTTACCCAATATCTTAAGAACTAGAGACGGACTATTAATTATTTACCCACAACATATTATTTACCAGAACATGCAGCAAGTGAACAATTTGTCTTTTAAACCTGAGAACACATTTTTTTCAAGCATCAGGAACAAATCGTTTTTTCTCCATCCACCCCTGAATATCAAATGTGAACCTCTAAAACGGTCCTCTTTCGCCGTAATGTCTCAAAATACTATATTATTTAAGGGATATAATTCTTGATCTTAACAATATCTGTAAGACATTTTATAAAATGTCCGAGTGATAATGATTGCCCCCAAATATTACATGTGTGAACATGCAAGTATCATGTAATTTATCAATCCAATTTTTTTAGCTCCTTTGAATTAATCGAAATTTAATTGAAGAATCTGTAACAGATATTTTAGATAGATCTGTGAAGTCATTTGTTTTCAGTCGCACAGAACCCACAGATATTGTCGTATATTAGCTTTTCTGCAACCATACCTCCTTTGTTTTTATTACAGTGTATTGTGTGTAGAAATATATATTGGTAGTCTGACATTTTGGTATATTTGGTACCTGATCGATATTAGAACAAAAATTATTTTATTTTTGGAACGTTAGACGAGGCTGTATTTTTTTCTACTCTTCTTTGACTTTTCTGTTTCATAGATACCTTTCATTGTCATACCTCCATGTCAGAATGATGGGATCTGATTGGTCCACGTGAACTTGATAAAACCTTGTGTATCCCGCCTATTATACCCTGCCACGTGTAAGTCAGGCTGCTCGTGGGTTTCTGACAAGCAGAATGAATCCCTTATACCCCGTTTCAAAGCAAAAAGTCACACGTTTTTTCCGAGTCAATGGAAGTCACGTGATATAGCGTAAGTTATCCTCAGATCAATCGAACAGCTGTTTTCTATCAATTATGAATTTATTTGAAGTATTTTACAATATCATATTAGTTCGATGCACCCGGACCATGAGGGGCAAATAGGGATTTATGGTGCTGACAAACCTAGAAACAGTATCAGGGTGAACCGGGATAAAAACTTACGATCATATAGGTTTCAGGCACACTCAATGATCGTACAGCCACATCTTAGCCGACTGGAATACCCGTACCCTATTAACACCTTGGTGAAACCCAGGAGTGTAAGTTCAATGCTAACAGACGAAGGATCATTAACATGACGGTGTTGAAATTCTCA
The DNA here is from genome assembly GCF_023055435.1 of Haliotis rufescens. NCBI lineage: Eukaryota > Metazoa > Mollusca > Gastropoda > Lepetellida > Haliotidae > Haliotis > Haliotis rufescens. Next base: position 31,322,237 of record NW_025964372.1, read on the forward strand.
CCCATAAATATTGGATCCTGGCACTCGCGTATTTTTTTATTATTACCCGTAAGGGTAGAATGAGATGGGTGTAATAACATTCCGATATGTGCATCTTAGCGATTCGCCAAAGCTGACTGGTCAATTGAAGCCATATGGCACAGTGCTTTGCTGTTGAGAAAAATACGATATGACGTCATTCAGTGTTCATGACGTCAAAAATTGATATCACGTCATCTGAACAATAGGATGCCCAATGTGACATTTCTCTTTAGGGTTGACATTTCGTACGTTTTTCTTTGTCTTTTTTTCATTAAATGTCAATGAATATTTGTAAAATAACCTACTCGAAACTCCCTCGTTTATGAAGGATGAAGTCCGCAGCCTATGGATCGGGATTAACACCATTCATTTACTCGGGGTAGATAATTTGTAATTCCGATATTCGAGTACAGGTAGATTATTCTAAATATTTGTAATTGACATTTTTAGTAAAACCCATAAGGGCATGTATATAGTTGAAAATATTTAAGTAATTCTCTCCGAGCCATTATAACAATTTTTCCATTGTTTCCGTTGTTTGGAAAGTCCTATATATTGTTTTAACATACACTCTTCAAAAAAAGAAACGTACAGTCAGAGTCTTAGTACCTTATAAAGTCGATATATTTCATTTAATATCATTGATACAAATATGTAATTTTGGAGCTGGATAGTCACATGTTGTCGTTGTACAAAGGCATTGAAAACTGTTCAATGTCTTGTCACATAAGGTCACAAGGCTGCGCTGAACTCAGTATCTATTGTGACCGCCCCGGGCAGCAATCACGGCTCTGCATCTCCTCGGCACTGACTGGATAAGTGTACGAATTCTGCCCTGCGGAATTCTGCGCCATTCTGCTTATAACCAGTTGTTGGAGTGTCTGCGGCGTGTTCTGACGTTGACGTACACATTGATCGAGTTCATCCCAGAGGTGTTCTATTGGGTTGAGATCTTGAGATCTCGACGGCCAGGGCAAGGCGTTGATGTTGGCATTATGAAGGTAGTCTACCGTGACACGTGTTGTGTGCGGTGGAGCGTTGTCCTGTTGAAACAGCTCCAATTATTGGAAGAAGGTGAGGTTGAAGAATTTGATTCATGTAGCGATTTGCTGTCGAATTTCCCTGAACCACAAGTCAGATCTCATGGTGTAGGAAATGGCCCCCAGAACCATGGCACTACCACCACCGAAATTGGCGAATTTTCGAACACAATGTGGGGCAAACCGCTCATTTCGACGACAATAAATACGTTGTCTTCCATCTCGCCGGAGAAGAAGCAATCGTGATTCATCGCTAAACCACACTCGACTCCAGTTTCATTAATTCCAAGGCTGTAAGGTATGGCACCAACGCAGGCGTCGCTGTCAATGGATCTGTGGCAAAACAGGAACGATAACTGGTCTTCTTGGTCGGATTCATGTCCTCGCGAAGGTTGGTTCCTAACAGTCTGGTCCGATATCCTCCTCAAACCAGTGATGCGTCCTGCAGTCTCCGTGGCTGTGGCATTGCGATGACGTACATGTAGTTGGAACAGTCGAATGTAGCGATCTTGTGCAGGGGTGATAACTCTTGGTCGGCCGGCTCTCGGCTCTGAGATCCGACATGGGTGTATACTTTTTTCTGGCAGTTTCTGTTTAGTTTGTTTGTTAGTTTGTTGTTTAACGCCGCACTCAGCAAAAGTCCAGCTATATGACGGCGGTCTGTAAAATTATCGAGTCTGGACCAGACAATCCAGTGATTGACATCATGCGCATCGATCCAATCAATTGGGATCGATGACATCTATCAACCAAGTCAGTGAGCCTGACCACCTGATCCCGTTAGTCGCCTTTTACGACAAGCATAGTCACCTTTTACGGCAAATATGGCGTGGGTTGCTGAAGACCTATTCTACCCCGGAATCTTCAGGGGGCTTCTGTATAGTAGTGGTATCATGACGTAACAAAGGAACAGTTTCCAACTAAGTGTTTTATTTAACATCACTGTATTTTGTGTAAGTGAAGAAGTTATAACGGCGTGTTCAACTATTGAAGTAATTTATAATGAACATATACACATATTGAAATGTAAATATTAACAGTGCGTGATCATCCATAGAAAAAAGAAGCAGCTTGACACATATTTCACATGTAATAGTAATAAAGTAAGGTAAACATATAAGTAGAAACACATAAAGACTGTCAAAGATGATGTCAATATTCATAAAGAATATAGTAGAAGAAAGTGAGTTAGTTGGTTAAGCACAGCTGCATGATCACTAACATCAGAGCTTGGTGCTGGAGGAAAGCCCGCAGTGATGCAGGCCTACAGCAACGAGAAACACCGAGCATCGGCATATTGCTGACAAACCTGGAAACATAATCCTGGAGGAATCTGGATTTAGAACCCACGATTATAGGTTTCAGGCAGGCACAGGGGACGCAACTCTGCACAGCGAATGTACAGCGTCTCAGCGACTGGGCCGGTGCTGTTACATTTGAAACATCACCGGCAGTACACTGGTCATTAGGAAATTATAACACGCGAAATGACACATATCAATTAACCATTGAAACATATTTGTGGCACATACATGTGGCACAAAATTCAAACGTGTTTTACAGTGGACGCTAAATCATCGAAGGGGCTACACAAGTGATGAAACCCACAGTATTGTGTTAATAAGTGATTCGAACTGGCTGTCAGCGGGCCGATACAGTAAAGCTAAACAAGGGGTTAACCAAAATATCTGTGTAAGGATTGCTAGGCAGATGCTTATCAAACTCCTTTAGTTTAATATTTCAATGTATCCTGTGACGTTTCAGTAAATGATGCAGACCACGACTGAATGACGTAATTTCGCTTCATTATGTATAATTGTTTATGATGCTCAAGGGACCCACCATTGCATAGTTTTCAACACACGACCCAAACAAACCGTTCGAAGATTTTAACTCACAGGTACTTTATATACAGGCCACCAATCATGGCTAGCAAACATGAGGATAAATTAATCTCTGCCCTGTTATCTGAACCAAATTACGTTAGTTCCAAATAAAACGATTTATTATTATTATAAAACCAGCAGCAAACCCCAGAAAATATCATTTGAAATCATTGGGTCTGTCTGTGCTTCTGCGTTCACCGATATACAGACCATATGTTCAGCTTCTGGATTGTTACCACAATCAGTAGCATATTGAGTGAGTGAGTTGGGTTTAACGCCACTTTTAACAGTATTCCAGTTATATCGCGGCGTGTCAGCTTAATGTGGGAGGAAAGCCCGAAGTGATGCAGGTTTCAGACGTTTACCACTTTACACCCCCCACCTTGTTGGGACTTGAAACCGGGCCAACCGCATGACGAGCAAACGCTATAATCACAAGGCTACCCCACCGCCCCTCATATTACCATAATGACTATAGTAAGTTGAGAGAGTCCGGTGTTCTATAACTTCTTTTAAATAGTTTTTCTTCATATTTCCTGACTGCAACACTTTCATTTCCGACAAAATAGTAAATGCTGTTCGATATCCTGCTCTTGGTTTACAGTATTCTCTGGACACATACAAAGATTAATGCAGCGTTAAAGGGGTGGAACGAAAGGTGTACCTATTGTTCAGACAGGAACAATGATTCCCTTAACATATTTGTGTATGTATATACAGCGATCGATGTTAATTGTACACGTGTAAGAAAACGTGTCTCCAGTTACTGCCGATTAAGGCCTGCTCGGTGTGTGTGCCCGAATGTTAGGTTCCAATTTCCATTTAGCGCTGTTAAATCGACAGTTAATTTAATTATACAATGAAGACAGAGTTCATCTCCAAATTATGTATTTACTTATTGCCCTTTATAAGCTGAATGATAACAGACATGCTGGTGAAGGAGCCAGTAACAATACTATTTATCAGCGTTTTCAAAGAAATAGCTTAACCAGTTGACGGATAGTGGTAAATTGTTGAACTGGGTTTAAACAGGTTTTGATTTGAGTCGCGGCGTCTTAGCTTCGTGTGGGCGGAACGCCCGATGTGATGCACGTCACTGGTGTTAATCACGGGTATGATGATGAACACACAAGGAATCATATCAGGGCAAATCTGGATATGACCCCAAAGATCAGCGGATCCTGATACTGTTAAAGTATACAACTCTGCACCACAATACCACCGGGCCAACGGTGTTTCCTTGTTAAAGAGCAATTATCCCGCGATATGCCAAGGAGAGGCACGGGCCACCGAGCCGAGGATGCCCGTGCCTAAAATAAAAACAGAAGATGAGATTGGGTTAAATGGCCGATGGTGTGCAGGTACTAGTGGGCTACTTAGCTGCTAATTGTGTATACCAAAATGCTACCGTTGCCATGGCCACGCGCGTGGCCAACGGCGATTGCAGCTAGCGCTGCTGGCCTGAGACTGCTTCCGCTGTCCGGCCCCCACGGTAGCATATTTAACCGCTACCATTGCTTGGCAACTCCCACGCTGCCAAAAGCAGCTCCACGCTGCTGGCCTAAGTCAGACTACCGCTGCCCGGCCCCAGGTAGCCGGCCAAAGCAGATCCCACTGCCCGGCCCCATTAGCAAAACCATTGTGCGGCTCCCACGCCGCGGACCCAACTGTCAGCTACCGCTTGACAAGACGACTTCCGCCGCCGGGCCAATATACGTGGCAATTGTTTGCCCCAACGTATGTTATTTTACGATTCCCCGGCTGAAAAGTCGGGAAAGACAAGGTTCCCACTGAGAAGCAGGTAACCCCGGAAAGGTTCCCGCTGAAAAGCAGGTAGCCTTAAGCACGAGTATTAATTTGGAAGCAAGTTAATTTGTTACTAGCAGTGTAGCCCACAAGAACCCCGCACACTTCGACATAGTTTATTGTTGAGACAGGTATTGCATATATACATATATACAGCTATAAGGAAGTCATGTTTATTTACATATATCAGAATCGTTTAAGAGTATGTCCATATATACAAGCGCCCTGAAAACCTATTTTACATATGTACAGGTTTATTTACATATATACAATCCGCTCTGCTGGTTCCTGTAATAGAATAATCGCTGAAGAAAAGAAGTGATTAGCATTCCAGGTGAAGAGGACACGTCAGGCTGAAAAGGAAAGAAAAGGAGTGGCAAGCTGGGTGGGTGGGTGGGAAAGCGATTAGGTGCAGTGACACACGTGTGTACTTGGGGAAGGGCTGTTCGCGAATGACCGACTAACAAAGGCGGGATGATGCTTGCGCGGGATTATTCCCCGGGCACGGTGCCGAGTGGTGGCCCGGGGTGATTGAGTTACGGGGGGTGATTGGGTTACAGACGTAATTAGCCCATGGTTTGGATACGCGCGATAAAGTCATTTAGTAGTTAGTACTAAATGTAATTATAAATTTGATGTGTTAATACAGCTTTCACTGTGTTCAATACAGGGATTAACTTTGTTCGATAAACGCTCAACTGTGTTGGATGCATTTTTAAAAATATATCTTGAAATAATTTTGCTAATGGGTAATATGTTGCTAATGCCTGACAACCATTATTCTTATGTCACTTAAAATTACTTGCTACCCGATGTTATGGCTTTTACCTATAAAACATTCAAAAGAATGAAGGGAATTACAAAGTGACCAAATGGTGGCTTTACAACAAAGACCGATCGAAAGTGAACAAATCGGAATTGGTAGGTAAAGAATATGGTACACGTGGCTGCATTGTTCATGGTTCCATTGTTTAGTTGTGTCAAATCGTTTCGACAGCAATCAGTGTCATGTTATCTTTAGAATGTCAAAGTGTTCAATAGTTACCTGATTATTTCAATGTATGCACTACTGAAGCGATATTCACATTGATGGTGCTCTCTTACTATCAAAAGATATGTCAATATACCTGCTAATGATCTGCACATGCCAGTGGCATCATCCATGTCACTTCCCACGGTGCATACGCAGAGGCTGTCTGAACACTCTGTAAAGGGAAGGGAACTGCAGTCACTGTTATCAACGCACGTGCCATCATCTGGGTAAAAAGAACAGTAATTAAGCCAAGGGTTCCTTACATCCTGTTTCACAGCCGTACAACAATTTACAAAAAAATCAGAGAACCGAAATAAGATTCTTTACGACATAATTGCTCCCCAGTCCAGATGAGCAAAAGATTTAGGAACTTGAGGTTTTATGTTAATTCATCGGATAGGAAACATGTAACAAAGTTGGTAAATGAAAAATGAAATGGTACTCGGGCTTACCGATAACATCACATCATGTTTTTCGTCATTGACGCAAACCAAAGTAGAATCAAACATCTTTTCTTCACGAATGAGGGTGAAGAGTTCCCCGCTAATATAATGTCGGGTCCATTCAAGCCATATCGTTGCGGGGGACACCAGCCATGGGCTTAAAACACTGCACGGTACCCATGTGAGGAATCGAACCCAGGTATCCGCAAACGCTTATCCTATATGGCCACCCGACATTGCTCAAACGTCCTACCATCTCGATCCTCGGATCTCTTCTGCCCCGGAATCTCCATGTCATTTGTCTACCTGACATGACCAAGAACTGTCCAGAGCATATATTGCCTATGGAACCAATTTCAAGGATTTACTCTCGTGTACTTACGTGTAGTTGTTGTGGGTGTAGTGGTAGTTGGTACAGTTGTAGTGGAAGTTGGTGCTGGTGTTGTTGTTGGGACGGGTGTTGTAGAAGTTGGTGTTGTAGTAGGTGGAGGTGTTGTAGTAATTGGTGTTGTTGTTGGCGCAGGTGTTGTAGTCGTTGGCGCAGGTGTTGTAGTCGTTGGTGCAGGTGTTGTAGTCGTTGGCGCAAGTGTTGAAGTCGTTGGCGCAGGTGTTGTAGTCGTTGGTGCAGATGTTGTAGTCGTTGGTGCAGATGTTGAAGTCGTTGGAGCAGGTGTTGAAGTCGTTGGTTCTGGTGTTGTAGTTGGTTCAGGTGTTGTAGTTGGTTCAGGTGTTGTCGTCTGTGACGGCGTTGTAGTTGGCGCAGGTGTTGTAATAGTTAGTGTCGGCGTTGTAGTTTGTGCCAGTGTTGAAGTTGGTGCCGGTGTAGTAGTTGCTATAGTAGGATTCGTACCGGTTGATTTGATTGTGTGTGTGTCGACGTGTACACATACATGGTTGGTAGACTTGGTGATAGGGACACACACGTGGTCATATCCACATGGTGCATCAGCGCATGGGTGCGTCTGGAAGAAATTTAAAACTGATGTTTAGAAAGTTTTACAAGGTTTTTTTTCTCTCGGTGAAAAGAACAACTGATATTACCATGCGAAATATACCTGGTCCGAATATACTTTAGTACATTGAGCGCCCTGAAAAAACGATTACATGTTTGGAAAAAACTTTGAAAAGCAGAATTGTTCCCAATGCTGTCATTTCCTCAAAGTAGTCATTCCTTACAATATGGAAAAGTTGTTGTCGCTTTTATTTACAATAAATCGTCTTGTGTTATCCCATAAAAACATTTTATTATTGACAACAATTCGCAAAAAATGTTCCCGTAACACGGATTGGTCACATTATTGAAAACTTAACACGTTATTTTGCAGACTGAAGGTTACATCTTGGAGAGTTCCAGAGATGCCATTTCTTTCATTGGCTTTCAGGTAACCCTAAGATTTACAACAAGGCAAATATCAACAGCTTAATGATGTCAGCCACATTAAATAGTTGTTGTAAACATGCATTTTATCATATTATTTATTGCAATTGTAAACATTCCAAAAGAAGCAGAAAATGATTTATTCAAGTGTCCAGCGGTGTATAGGTGTTATGTAATAGTATACATCGCCCGGCCGACTTGGGGCTACTTTACACTAATAACAATGTTACGGTAAAAAGGTATTAGAAAATACTATAGGACAAGTCACCTGTATACGTGCTTTTACTACTCAAAACAAAAAAACCAAAAAAAACCGACTTCCCAAAATGACCTAAGTCAGTCTGTCATGGCAAGACAGATAAACCATAGTGGCATGAAATAATCTGGCGCTCCCTAACTTCTCCCGATCAGCATAAATCACTTGTCTTAAAATATTCAAATATGATAAACATATAAATATGAGATGTTAAAAGGCAATGTGGTTGTGTGATTATTTGTAGTCATAAGGTCTTCCCTTTACAATGGGTTTAACGCCGCTTTTAACAGTATTCCAGTTATATCACGTGTCAGCTTAATGTGGGAGGAAAGCCCGAAGTGATGCAGGACTCAGACGTTTACCACTTCGGTGGAACCCACGAGCACGGGTATGGTGCTGACAAACATAAAAAAAATAATCGGGAGAACCGAGATTCGAACACAGAAACATAGGTTTATTGGAGGAAAGCAACTCTGCACAGCGACTCGCGGGACCTCAGACGACATGGCCACCAGTCGTGAGGACACAATTTATAGATAACAACTTCTTAACTTCTTTCATACTGTGAAGGTGACGTTTCGGTAGAGATCATTATACCGTTGTAAAGCAAGACTGAATGAGGAACATTGTACAGAATATATACAGAAGGTGGAGGATTAACAGTAACATCAATTGCATATTAACAGTAACAACAACTGCATACATGAGTGGGATAACATGAGTAAGTAATGACAACAGAAGGTCATGAGAACACATCGATCGAAGCCAAAGGATCGAAGCCAATTTAACATGATAAATTTTTAATAGGTGTTGTGAATATTGCTTAATGAGTTCATAGTAGGCTGATGGGGTGAAATAGCCTTGATCTCTGTTGGCTTGTGGCGACGAATGTGGACTGCTACTGTTAGGTTTCTTTAAGTAAATTCAAGGAGGTTGCTGGAGAGCATTTGGACGTTGTCCCAGTTGATGTTGTGATTAGGACAGTTGCTGATATGGTCCAAGATAAGCTGTTATCCATAAATTGTGTCTACTTTGTCATCCGTCAACTTCTAGGTAATGTCTATCAAATAATTCAATATTCACACCTCATTATGAATATAGTCTGAGATTTCCCTGAACTATTATTATTAATCAATATTTATTACATATTTGAAAGAAAGCATACATGTAGGTTAATTCATAAAAAAATCCTGGCACCCACCACGTGTGTCTACATTTTAAATATGACCAGGGAGAACCAGTATTTCTTTAATATAGTCTAGGCGCAAGTCATTTGTAACTATGGACTTGTTCATTAGGCTGTTCACCGAAACGTGTTTTTATCTGGCATATAAACAATTGGATTGGCACAGATCGATCACTCTTTGTTTGGATCACTCTTTGTTTCTGAGGACATGCTGATTGAATATCCAAATTAACCTGCATTCTTTCGTCTAAATGAATCAGTATGTTAAAGAAAATGCTGAGAAGTCTTTCCAGCAAAATGTTTATTGTCATGACATATTAATGCGTATATATTTACCAGTTCGACCAGTTTTTGAACTTGAAATGAATTTACAAATGCAACCTTCTTCAAAATGAACGATTGGGCTTGACATTAGCTACAGAACTTCAGTAGTTTCTATTTCTCCATAAACCACTGCTGGTGGTTTCCTCCTTGAACCAACGCTGGTGGAACAGGAGCAATGTATCACATATTTTACATTTGATATTGACAGTCAAACAGATGGCCACAATTTCGTAGATCTATTTATCGAGTATATAATTGATATAAACGTAGAAAAAGATTTCATTTCTTTCAAATTTGATGAACGAACTAGGCGTTGGAAAGAGAGCATACTTTGCCAATTTAAGTACTTATTAGATATGAACAAATGTCTGTTTACTTTGAATACCGCACAAGGAAAAATATAATGGAATTCGTCGGCAATAGCTGGTAAATTACATAATGTACACACTACATAAGATCTATGTTAGGATAAGTTTTATTCCATACTGAAAGGCATCAGGCCCATAGTACAATTCTGTTTTCGGGAGTGGTTACAGAGCCATTTAACAGGTCATATTCTAATTAACATAGCATGATAAATGAACATTGATAGATTCTTTAGAGTATCTTTATCAGCTGTTGACATGATCGTTGTAAAGTTTTGTAGAGTGGGATGTACATAACAAGGCAGATCAATATATTTTCTTCTAAGGTGGTCGTATGTGGGACACTAACATAAAATGAAACTCATCTTCAATCACATTTAGACCACATTGCTTACATATTCTCAATTCTCTGGCTATGTTTCTATGCCTGCCTAAGATCTATGTTGTCTATGGACCCCATCAACAAAGGCCTGTTAATTATGATTTGTAGTTCTGTATCTTACAATAGGGTAAGGAATCGCTCTTGGGAACGATATATATGAGAAGGAAGTTGTTTCACAGGGAAGGAACCTTTCCTTGAACACCTTTTCGGTGCTCCATTCATATATTTTTTTTATATCTAGTTTGCCCTTGAAGCCAAATGGAATCTGTTTCGTCATATAAACCAGACTGGTTATAGTCTTGCGTCGATGTTTTATGTACTATGCAAAACAAGTAGGGGATATTTTGTTTTAAGGTGAAACTACAGGAATAAACACCAATGTCTGGCAATGAAAGTAAGTTATTTATGTGACAAGAACATTTCCGCAGAAATCAAGCTCCCAAACTGAAACTTGTGATAGTCATGAAACACGTGACCTCAGGGGTGGTATGCCAGATTTATCACTGCCGGTTGTGGGGAAATGCATATTGTTTACTTTGGACACCAAAAGCTCAAAGACACATTATTGAACACATTTAATCATTAAGGAAGCAACATCTTGATCATACGACGTTTTCAACGCGCTCAACGTTTACGTGCCATTGGCATGTTGCAGTTGGATACACGTCATAGTAGTGTTACCCAAACACTGCATGCGTCTCAATACGTCATCAGCAGTATGTACCCAATACTTCCAACACCAAAACATTCATGCCATCAATTACCATCACTCAGTCCTGACTTTTCCCCAAATGAACATGCCTTGCACGTCATTCGTAGACGTCAACGTCCACCCACCTCAATGACCTCGGTGTTGCTTTCACTGATGAGGGGAACAACATGAGTCAAGCTGACATTGAAGCATGCCTTTCGTGCATGTCAGAGGTTGTTTTACTCGATATTAGTGACATTTGCTACAAAAGACAAATTTCGAGTTTGACCCCCGACCTCCTAACGACCTTATGCGCCACCATCTCATCACACCAACCATAAGAACCTATTAGATCTGATCGCCTACTCCCCAGCAGATGTGATCATATCATTTGTCAACACCATATAGATCAAAAGACACGCTTGATGAGTTCCACTATACCCTACATTTTTGTTACAGTATATTTAACAAATTGATAGTGATTGCCTTTCGAACAAGCTAAAATATCGCTACATTTTGATAAAACATGTCAGCTGTTTACCAAGAACTAGAGAAACTTTACTGGATCCCAATGCAGGTTCCCAACATAAAGACAATAATGACAAACCCAGTAAAGACGCTCATGTGACATCTACACTACATGTGACAGCAGACAAATGAAGTTTATATATCAGCAAATCCTGGAATATCAACATCTTCAGATAAAGGTGACAACTGCCTTGATCTCACCAACAAAAACTATCAGTACGACTTTACTTATAATGGTGAACACAGTGATAATGATTTCTCGAAATCTGTGAGACGAAGACAACGAAGCAAAGACAATAATGCACGTGAATCTGGAAGTAAACAAGCTGGATATGAATCCTATCCTATTAAATCCTTAGCTGAAACCTATCGAACTCTTGAAGCATGCGTTCCAACGGATTGTGCTATATAACATTAGAACAGATGAACATTTTGAGACTGTGAAAGATCTTATGTACAACAATGCCCAGGACAAACATGTTTGCGTGACATTTGTGCGACTTATGAAGAAGAGAATGAACTATAACCATCAGGATACCTATACTGTGCAAGTTAACATGGACTTTGATGACTATGAAAATGACGTGGCTGGTAAGTCAAATTCTTGGCCCCCTGACATCAGAAGTAGAGATTATGTACCTAAACACAGAATGGGCTATGACCAGACTGACTCGTACAAATAATAGAAGTTGCGATATTATATTCAGAATGCTTAATCTCATGTCTCTATTTACATTTGTTCAAATGACTCTGTCCTTATTAACATGGAATGTACGATTATATTTGTAACACCTTATCAATGCCAGTTGACCTAGTTGCCTCACAAGAGCACGGGCTATCGTCTGATAAAGTAGACTATTTAAGATCATTTCAAAACCTAAATTCAATCACATACAGAGCTTTACCCCCAATTGCGAGTTATGCACGATGGGTTAGCTATCTTATCTAACACCCACACCAAGTGGAAAGTTATTCCAATAGCTATAAGCTCGGAGTATGCAATAAGTGTTACCTTGTCACAAACAGGCTACTGTGATGTTTATGTAATAGCCAGTCGACTACCAACTACAAATGTGTTAAACTCTGTATACTGTTATGCCCTTGATTAACTGATGGATATTTATGATAATCTCTGTCAGTTAGGAACAGTTTTTATCCTGGGTGATTTAAATGCCGATGTTTGTAAGGTCCATCTAACAGCACGGGATAAGCTACTTAGAAATGTTATAGAAAATAGACAACTATTACAAGCAGTAAATATGGTACTATTCGGAGGAACATGATATACATGCAGATCAAAAGATCACGAAGCTTCTTGTACCGTCATGGCTATGGAACTTCATTACAGACTGTTACATTATAGCAAGCTGTCCTTATCTGATCACCTTCCCTGTCATATTTCTCATAATTCTTATACATACAGGTAACAAATGCATCCCACAAAGTGTGGTTAAGCCCTTTCTTAAACCATTTTGGAGACAAGATGGTCTTGATATCCTAGTATGACGGTGGTTCGAAGAGCTTGGATTCAAAATGGTAGATCGAGAGATAAAGATTAAAACGAACGTATATCTTACAAAAATGAATAAATCCAAAAAAGGCAAAAGGAAGGAAGTCCTTACAGAAATTTTAAAATCATCTGAACTTGATATACATTCCTTTTACAAAACTGTAAGAAAGCAAAGGTCACAAACTACAGATATAACAAAACTCAACTATGAGGGAGAGAGTGTCACAACACCCTCGGACATTTGTAGATTGTGGGGAAAATATTACTCTGATCTAGCTGAGTCATATTGCTCAGACACTTTTGATGAACATTTTCGAAATGAAATATCTTCTTCCCAAAAACGTATTCACGAAAAGATGGGGCACATAATGAGGAACTAGAAAGATAATTTTCTACTGTCGAAATAAATGAAACTCTAAACACACTGAGTAGAAGTAAGTCCCCTGGGCCTGATACAGTTACTAACGAGCATATAATTCACGGGGGTGAATGCTTGATAAGATATCTGTGTGCCCTGTTTAATGCTATGTTAAGACTACAATACATTCCTTTTAATTATAGACTAGGAATGGTCATTCCTATATACAAGGGTAAGAATGACAAATCGGATCCCCGAAACTATAGAGGTATAACCTTAACTTCATGCATTGGAAAGCTTTTTGAAAAACTCATTGTTAAGCGCATTGAACTAAAAATGATAAAGACAAATCCTGATTTCCCTGACATGCTCCAGTTCGGCTTTCGGAAAGAACATGGGACAATAATGTCCGTTTTTACCCTAATTGAAAGTATTCAATTTTACATACAGCGAGATTCTACAGTATATGCTGCTTTCTTAAACAATGAAAAGTCTTTCCACAGAATATGGCAGGACGGCCTTTTTATAACTTACACCAAATGGGTATCAGAGGAAATACATGGAAGTTATTACACCATAGCTATACAAATGGCCATGCTTTTGTTACTTATATATCAGGGTGAACAGTCAGATATATACCATGTAAGACAAGGTGTCGGACAAGGAAGAGTTCTCTCTGCTTGGTTCTTTTTAGTCTTTATTAATGACCTTATAACAGCCCTTAGACAAGCAAACAGTGGTGTTTGTGTATTTGGTCCAGACATTTCAACTCTTTTGCTTGCAGGCGACACAACTCTTGTTAGCACCTCACCATGAGGGCTACAAAAGGCACTCGATACAGTACATTCATCTGCCTCAAATTGGCGACTAACGTATAATCCTTCAAAAAGTAATGGGTTAGATATTAACTGCAAACTTGTTGATATAAATATAACAACCTCTGACTCTGTCATATATGGTGGCATACTACTAACACATAATGTAAATCAAGTATTGAAAAATATTGTCAAAAAGCAAGACAAAGTATTAATTCGCTTAAATCTCTGGGACTCAACAGTTCTGAGCTACATCCAGCTACCAGTGTAAAAATCTGGTTAAGAATGATATTAGTAACAAGTTTTTACGGCTGCGAACTGCTCTTTGATATTAAGGGTCAAAACATTAATGTCATTGAAAATACTCAACGCTATTTCGCACGAACTGTACAAGGACTTGATAAAAGATCTCAATCAGAATCCACTATTACTTATCTTTGGCTTTGGACAATGATCGGCTATATCGACAAGTGGAAACTTCAGCTGCTTGGCCGCTTCTGTAACTTAACCTGTAATACTTTTGCTAAACATCTTTTTTGTGCATACATTGCAAATCCAACTAATCCTCGTTTTATTATCAGTTCTTAACAAGTATAACCTACGAAACAACCTTTGTACATATGTAAGCTGTGGTGTATTTCCTACAAGCAACTGATTAATAAAACCAGTTTTGAATTTGAAGAAAATATGTGGCGCAGAAAAGTTTCTGTCAATACAGGTCTTTCACGCTTCATGCTAATACACACAAAGCTTACTCACCATATATTATGGCAACTAGCATATCTGTACCCAGAACAGAGGTCAAGTTTCACATTTTGTGTTAGAGTTTCATCACGAAACAAAACTTCCAGGGACTGTTTATTGTGTAACAAGCATGCCTTTGATTAGGATAATCACATCATATTACATTGTGAAGCACTACTGCAGGAAAGAAATGAACTGTTTTCAACTTTTTTTGATCTGCTTGATGTTGAAACCTATGTCAAGTTGGAATAACAAGATGAAGAAGATATGTTGTCATTTTTCTTTGGTGCTGATACTTACTTCTCACAATATATTGATATAGTTACATGGGAATCTGTTATACTGATATTTTCTGCTCATGTACTTACACTAAAGCCTTACCTTGATTATGTCATCTGATCTAACCTTTTGTACAATATGAACGGCATGACACTGGTGCTACTGTCTTGTCTTGTATGTATGTACAGGTAATATGAGTTTGTGTGAATACGTTTGATTAATTATGTATAATCTTTGAATTAACTGGAGGAAATAAAGAAACTCTCTCTTCCCCCCCCCTCTCTCTCTCTCTCTCTCTCTCTCTCTCTCTCTCTCTCTCTCTCTCTCTCTCTCTCTCTCTCTCTCTCTCTCTCCTTTGTCCTGAACAACGATTGCAATGAATTCATGCCTGAATACCAATGCCACATTCTAGATGTTCGATTTTCTGATTGAGGCTGCTTCAAGGTAAAACGTCATTATACGTTTTACTTGACAATGTGTTTTGAAGAACAAATCTGTGCAACGACAAACACCCTCTGCCGGTATATTATTAATCTATTATAACAAGGTTATAAATTAGGTGTACTTTTGCCACATATTGTTGAAAAGTACATTGATATATATTGTGAAATTGCTGCCCTTGTGACACTTTCCCAGAGCATATTTGTGAAATATATATAAATAGTTGGATTTTTTAATAAATAAACAAATGTTTGATAGTTATTCATAAATAAATGCCTATGATAGAGTCACTTGACTTTAATTTTAGCAGAGTTTTTTATGATTATGGAAATGATGTTGTCCCTTTCATGTTTAATACATGAAATCGCGGAGAAAATCGTATCAATGAATCATCGTCACCCTTGAATACATTTCGCCAATATGCGGTAATAGAGGTGACGTGTGTAACTCACAAAAGTCAAATGATTCATATTCTGTGCATGAACTTTGTACAAACCCTACCATTGCCTGATACTAAAGCAATGTGTAGAGCACATATCACAAGGTTATGGCAGATGCTGGAGAAAAATTGTGATGAAAACTGAGTTTGCTTCGTCAGTGAGTTACTGCGGCTTATCGCAAAGCGGCCGTTTATATTCACGAGTGGCAAAGGTATGAGTCAGTGAGTATGTTTTATGCCACTTTATAACACTATTGCAGAAATATCACGGCGGGGGACCCAAGAAATGGGATTCACAAATTGTACCCATGGGGTGATTTCAACGCGTATACGGGCACGGGTGGCCCAGTCGTCTAAGGCGCCGCGAGTCGCTCTGCAGAGTTGCGTCCCTTGGGCACGCCAGAAACCTATGATTGTGGGTTCGAATCTCGGTTCAACCCGATTATGTTTAACTGGCGCCATAGTGAATGCGCCATAGTGAATGCGTGTGAATTTGTTAAAATTGTACATCGCATCGGCAATATTCCAGCCATATCGCGATGAGAACAAGTTAGTTATATTTAAAGACCTGTCGACAAAGGACAGTCAGGCAAATATCTATTTGAAAACAGAACACCCAGATAACTATAGTAAGTACTAACATTTATACGTTTATCATTCAAATACCATCGTTCATCATACCTTAAAGTACCACCTCTTCTGAAAACCAAAATTTCGGTTTTAGACATGTTAATTTCAAGTCCCCACTTTTTACAAAAATTGGATAAAATATCAATTTTTCTTTGCAGACCTATTACTGTGTCATCAAAAATACACAAATCATCTGCATATAGTAAAAGTAATATGTCCATAAACTCCTCTCCAATAAAAATCCCTCGCATATCACTACTTTCTATCATTGACTGTAATTCATGGATAAACATCGTGAACAGAAAAGGACTCAACACGCAGCCCTGTCTTACACCACGAAATAATCTAAAAGAGAGTTGTTTGATGTCCTGACAGCACACTGAATCTTAGAGTATAGATCCTTCAGAACCACCAATAAACGACCATGTATTCCATTTTTCATTAATGAATACCACAAGAGATTTCGGTTAATCGAATCGAATGCTTTACGGAAATCAACAAACAAACAATAAAATCTACCCCGACGTTTAGAGAGATATTTTTGTGCTAAACATTGTAATGTAAATATATTATCAATTGTACTGTATCCGCTTCGGAATCCTGCCTGAGATTCACGGATTGTATCATAAACGTCGGCAAAGGTCTTGAGTCTTTTATTTAATACTGTTGTCATCAACTTTCCAAATACATCCATCAGCGTTATTCCTCTATAATTATTGACATCATTTATATTATCTTTCTTATTCAGGGGAACTACTATACCCTTTGCCCACTCGTAAGGGAATACACCACTTTGCATTATCCTATTAAAAACTATAGTTAAGTATGATATGATTGAAGTACTACAACATTTCAACATTTCCGGTAGAATTCCATCCGGTCCAGCCGATTTACCCAGTTTCAAGTTATGTATAGCTGATGATACTTTTTCTTCAGTTATATCAGCATTAAGAAGATTATTCATAACATCATCATTACAGTAATTGCACTCATTAATATCATGATTGTTCATAAAAGTTTCTGCCTCATCTAGAATGTCCTCATCCACAAGTATATCAGTTAAATTAAACACATGCTGGAAATATTCGGTCCACTGCATATTGGTAATACCTGGGTTCCCTGTCACAGAAGGTGAAGAAATAATATTGTTGATGCGTCTCCAGAAGGATTTACCACTTTTACTATTATTGACCAGATCATTTATACAATGTTATAGACCAGTAGTATCCAAAGATAGACCACCGTGCTTCTGCTGCCTGCATGCTTACCTAGCAGGATTTATGCCATCACTTTGGACACCAGTGGTTATATGAAATGCTAACCAATATTAAAATTGCATCACAATGCTTTGCAGACCATTGTGACGCCATTTGTAACCGTGACGTCACAAACGAATGACATCGCTAATGGCTCTGCTACTGAAGCAAATAGCAGTACGTTTTACACTTAAGACAATGCTTATTACTGTCTACAAACTGAAAACGTTGGGAAAATGATGTTGGATGGTAAAATAAATCTCACCCTCGTGTCTGTTCATATCAAATATATCAACACTCTTTGATTAAAGTGGAAAAACTAATTGACAAGCCTCGGAGTTTTTCCACTTTTATCAACTCGTGAATTAAAATTGATATTCTTCTTCTGTTGTTTTGGATATTTTATAAATTCGAGACATAATTGGACGATGACGAATGTTTTGCCAAAGTTTCACCAAGTTAATTGAAAATGTCTTATTTATCAGTTAAAAACAGATCACCTTCCTTAAGATGGAAATAATTTTCCGCTTTCGTGCCTGTTTGAATTCATAAGTATATCTGAATTTGAATACACAAATATGTGGATTTGCAGAGGACTTAGGCATTGTTTGATCAGCTATTTCTGTAAGCTGATCTGAAAACAATATAATCGGATCTTCAATATCTTTGAATTGTTCAGGGGGTAATTTTGTAGTACATAATTCTTCATTTGCCTTTGTAAAATTCCATCGAGATGAAGGTGGATCAGCTGATGGGTTGATGGCTTTAAGAATGGTAGGAGAGTGATCGCTTCGACAGAGGTCATCATGGACCGACCATTCAAATTTATAAATGGCTTTGAATCTGTGAGAGATAAATCAAGTGCTGCAATCGTTTCATTGGCATGATGTAAATAGGTGGTTGAATCATTAATGTAAATACAAACAATATTGTCAGAAATGAACTCTTCAAGTATCTTCCCTTTATTGTATGTGTTCTCACTTCCACAGAGTTAGTTGTACCCATGCTTATACATGGTTTGGGGAGCTGATCATATAGATTTTGAAGATCAGATTGTCGAAGTGTAGATGACAGAGTAAATACTATTTGTAACGTTAAACGAACGGCAACAGCTTGAAGATATGTATTAAGAGGAACAGAGCTGTAAATGACACCCCGCCTCACAAAAGAGAAGATCCTCCATAAGTTTTATCCCCCGGTGGAGGAAAGGAATGATGGAAAATGTACTGTCTTAAATCAAGTATATCGGTATGTTTAAGATATGTCTCTTGGAGACATAGTGCTGGTGGTTGTAAATCTTGTACCAACAATTTCCTGATTCCTCTGCAATTCCACTGAATCAATTTTAGGGAGCCACCCATGAAGGCTCAACTGTGGATCTAGAACTTGTGGAATCGCTCCAATGTACAGGGTGTGATGGAGTTCAAACGGATTTGGGAGCGATACAGGGGTTTCCATAAAACCCGACTGATTCTTGTCTTAATAGGGCTTTTTTATATAATGAACATGAACCTGATGGATTGTCTTCAAAAATCATGTTTAAAAAAACCCGCTCCTCCTTTCAGGGTTGAGTATTTTGTCTCTGACAAAAGCCCAGACTCTCAGGAATATTAAATGGTTGGTCCACATAGTAACAGTTTGACACAAGTGTGATGTAACAAATCATACAAAAAAATACCCACGAAACAGGAAGTCAAGTTCCGCACATCGAAATGTCTCTTGTGTAGACATTTTCACATGTAGAGAATCTCAATAACAGTATCTTTAGATATCAAATATATCAACACGAGTCGACAAAAGTTAACAACTTCGAGGTTTGCAGAGGAGAGTTTAACTTCAGTCGACACGTGTTGATGTATATGATGTCAAAAGACACGTAGGGTAGGATTGTGTTTGTCATCCAAAACTGTCTTTTAACTAATTCAATTTGTAATCAGTAATTAGTAACGTCTTGTCTTTAAATGTACTGTACACAGATAACCAGCTTCGTTGGCAGAGGTTAGTGATGTCATTCGATTGTGACGGCATGGTAATCGATGACATCACACTGGTCTGGAAATCACTTTGATATGATTTCATTGTGTCGATTTCTCCTGCGAGACATGGATTAAATTCACCTGGTAGAAGCCGTTTTGGTCGATAACAGCGCACCATTGTACACCTAAATACACCTAATATTTTCGAACAGTTGTTAAATATTCTTTGTCTTAAAACTTTCTTTCCTCTCTATGACGGCGCTCTGTAAATAATCGACTCTGAACCAAACAAACCAGTGATTGACATCATGAGCATCGATCTACACAATTGGTATACGATGACATATATCAACCGTCAGCGAGCTATACCACCCGATTTCGTTAGTCGCCTCTTACGACAAGCGTAGTCGCGTCTTACTACCAATTCTAACCCCGATCTTCATGTATAAAAGTAGATCTATCGAGCCAATGATGCTAGGAAACCATGCAGTCAATCACGCTGTTAAATATATTTTTTTATCTCCACGGAACCGGTACTGGATGATAGATATAAATACATAAATACACCCTAAGGTTTATACACACAGCACATCTACACTGAAGTAACAATCTATGGGAATACACAATGTATACATCTAGTTTAACGTGTTGTGCAACCCTCCGTAATGTCGGCTTTCCCGACTTAAGTTACTTATAAGTTACACAATTTATTCAGTTACATTGACGTCGAAATTCCCGGATGACATCGTGCAAATCTAAACTCTCTCAGTTCAGGTGAGCTAGGGGCGGTCGGGCAGCCTAGTGGTTAAAGCGTTCGCTCGTCACGCTGAAGACCCGGGTTCGATTCCCGACAGGGGTACATTGTGTGAAGCCCATTTCTGGTGTCCCACGCCGTGATATTGCTTGAATATTGCTAAAAGCGGCTTAAAACCATACTCATTCCCTCAGGTGAGCTAAATAGCAAACGGTTGCCATAACAGCTGCCTTGTAGTATTCACAATGTTAGTATATTTAACGTGCACTGATAGTTCATGACTGTTGGTCTTCCATGGGAATTGCGCGGTGGACTCTGAGATCAGTTTGAATGAGCATAGAGAATTACAGAGTGTGCCTAGATAAGGCCCAATTGAATTTCAGATATTGTACCCAGACGGTGTACACTCATGAACATCGCTGAAAGTTTGTGAAAATCTAATACACTCTGCCTTAGCAATGCCTATCACAGTCCATTAGACAGCAGGTCCATACTGACCAGATTTTTCAAGGGATTACAATACGTATGTGGTGCACATGTACACTTACTCTTATATTGGCTGGACACCACATTTGTTGGTTTACAGTTACAAGATACTGCCTTGTGTCCGGTCAGCAATGAGTGTGAAACTCTGGCATGTGTGTTGATGACAGGCTACTGTTTGCAGTGTTTTCATTAAACAAGAGTAAATGTATTGGATGCGTAATGTCGCATTAAACATTATGTTAGTTACATCACAGCGTGTCTGTGTAATGTGAGAGGAAAGCCTGTTTGCAGTGTTATCATAAAACGAGATCTTCCAGATACTGTCTTTTCTGCGCATTGCACCGGCGTAAGGTATTGGATGCGTAATGTCGCATTAAACATTATGTCAGTTACATCACAGCGTGTCAGTGTAATGCGGGAGGAAAGTGAGTAGCTCTAAGACGTTTACCATGATCACAGGTATAGTACAGACACACCACGAATCATAAACAGGGCAAATGTGGGATTTACACCCACCTTCAAAGAATTATGGCATGCATAAGGGCTGCAGCTGTGTACAGCGAGTTGAAGCGCATTAGAGAGGCTGTCAACTAACCCCCTTTTTGGCACGCGGGATTCGGGGGTCTATTTTGAGGGTATTCGGGACTCTCCAGTGAGATACGTGAGGCGCAAATAAAATCGTATTTGGTATGCAGATTCAACAATAAAAAATATAATTGTGTACCTTATATATTTTTTCGAATTTTTTTCACTGATATAACTTCCAACGGCACCCTTTTATTACATATGAGCTTGATTTATAGGTTTGGGTCTATGATCGACATTCTGTCTTTGTTGATTGAATTCTGACATGTGCTTTTGAGATTTGTTGTAAGTAGGATTCGGGATTCAAGGGTTATCAAATGAGACGGAAAAATGGATGGTATTCGGGATTCAGAAGAGGCAGAGTTCGCACCTTCATTAGTCATTACACTAGGCTATCCGTACCCCTAATAAACTGTTATGATGCTATCCGAACAGCAACATTCACACATTCTCATGACACTACCTACCTGTGGGGGAAATTGATGAACCGGAAGGTACACGTTGTTCGCGGACACTTGCAAACTACCGCTACCTACGGCACTGGTACTAAGTTGACATTCACCAGTTGACAAGATCCAGTTGGCCGAAAAGCACTTTCCCGAATATCCACAGAGTCGGTGACACTGTCGAACTGTTGCTGTCTGAAATACCTGAAACACATGTCCGGCTAAAACTCTGTCCTGCTCTCCACCTATCTCTGACAGCCAATCTGATGAAACACATGAAAACATCAACATTAAGATGATGGTCTTCATTTTGATTTTATCCCGTAGGATGCCTTTTGTCCTTAACGTGTCGACTGTAATGAAGACTTGTGTATACTGAGGCCCAGATTTCCCATGACGCTCCCTTTTGGTCACCCAAGCGTGAATGTGGTTATTGATCTTTTGAATGTGTTTTTCAAAGAGTTAAGGGGGCAGGTTGTTTTATTATTGAATTCAATATCAATACCACTGTTAAAAGCAGTATATGCAAAACTATTGATTAATCGCACAATGAATATTATACAGATCAATAACTAATGTTTTGAGTTTGCGAATAAGATATAGTACGACGGAATCAATCTTTCAAACCTCGGTGACGATGACATACTATAACAGTACACAAAGGTGTTTGCAGCCGTATTCCTGTAATCGGAGTGGGATGAGTTAGTGTATATTGCCGTAGGCTGCATCAGTGAGTTGGCGTTAACAACACTTCAGATATTTCAGCTTGTGTCACCGCGTGTTAGTTCAGTGTGGGAGGAAATCCCAAAGTGATGTGGGTCGTAGACGCCAAATGGCAACGCAAAGAACAGAAAATCGTGTTAGGTACAATTTCCGTTGAGCGATTGTGTTTGGTTGCAGTGAGATCGAAAGTTGAGTGATGTATGTCCAACGACGAATCAATCTTTGCCATCCTGGTCGGCAAAAAAAAGTGATCGATATACATGATTACCCCGTCTTCATTGTAGAGACTACAGAGAGCTTCTGCCAGCATTTGGTATGCATCAGTTGTTTCGATAGTAGTGATAAGGAGAACATTTGCGTAACACCTAAGAGCTTTCCACGCTTTGACTGGTACGAGTATGTTCCCTACTTTAACACATCGCTACTTTCTAAAGATGTAAAATAAAAGCGACAAAACCCTTTCCATATTAATAGGAAATCTCTGCCAAAAGCAGAGTCCATTAAATGATTCTGACTTACATGAACATGTGTTTAGGAATCACTGTCAAAATGGTGATGACAGCAGGTGATCGCGGAAACGCCAGCGTATCCTGCCCCACCGCTGGCACCCGTCACAAACACATGGAAAGGTAAGTCAATTGTTCGCCTGGAAAAAGCCACGGAAACATATGGTACATCCCAAATTCTACACCTTGACTTTACTTTCTTTTGTGGCAAATATGTTAAACAGAGCTCTTCGAGTGTGGTGCGCGTGAAATATCTTCTCTGCTGCTGAAGCACGTGTGCCCAGATTCAAGGCAATTTGTAACTTCATTGGTCCAAACGAGCACATGTTCAATCGCTTGAACGTTTTGAGAACATGCTGATAATAGGGACTAGAGTTCCCAGAACAAGTATACATGTGAGTGAGTGAGTAATTGAGTATGGTATGTTTACGCCACTTTTAGCAATATTCCAGCGGGGGACACCAGAAATAGGCTTCACACATTGTCGGGAATAGAACCCGGGTCTTCGGCGTGACGAGCGAACACTTTAACTAGTAGGTTACCCGACGCCCCAACTATACATGTACATATGTTCTCCAATTTATTATATTTTCTTATTGATGGGTTGTCTTATGCCTTTAACATTAACATCGTCACAGGTGTGTAAACACATATTTCTAAATCCGTATTGATAACATAAATATTTTAAAATATTGAATAGTTGAGTTTACATCATTCTATTATTCTATAACACGCCCTGAAATCATACGATACTGGTTCGAGCCTCGCTGGCGTCATATGTTTTACGAAAAAAATGGAAATAACTTCTTCAAGTGTCAAAACAAAATACCATCCGACATAATCATATGCAACCAACAATGTCGGATTAACGGTACTTGACTGTAATAGCTCCGTCATTTCCATGTTTACATTAACTGAAATGTTGGTTCAAGGTCATATGGCCATGGATGTTTGAGTAATAGACAAACACTAGCTAGAGTGGCATTACAGATTTGTTTTAATGGGAACTGAATTCTATATGAATGTACTATATAACACCAAGGCCAGAGAATACCAAATCTCGGTCATCTGCCTTAACAGACTCTACAGGCCGTAAAACGCAACACAGTGTCGAAAACCATATGAATCGCTCATGATTGACAATCAATGATGACCCCCAAGTGGAACCTTGCCTTTGATACATATAGGGTGAGTGAGTGAGTTTGGTTCAACGCCGCTTTTAACGACGGTATCGTAGATATAGTTTTAAAGATGAATCACCATTGCTAGGGGAACCCCCGAGTTGAATTGTTTGTGGATTTTCGACATTTTCGTTTGAAGTTTTGCCCTCATGAGTCATTCCAGGTGATTGCAAATGAAACTATAAAACTTTGAATATACTCCAAAAGCATATTGTATCATGGATTATTAGAGAAAACTTGAGCCTAAAGATGAAAGTTAACATTTTTTACAGGAATTATTGGAAAATAGAGACAATGCGCAGCGGCATTGTTACATCTGGAATGACAATGGAAAAGTTAATGGCAACAAGTTAAGACCCATCAGACTGTTTAAGTTCCAGTGCTATCCTAGCTCATATGTGAAAACAGTTAAACGAAGAGATGAAAGAACTGTACAAGCCAAGTATAGGTGTGGATCACTTCCTATATTAAAAGGGTCGTTCAGGCAGATATTCCAAGCCCGCCATTCCTTTATCTGAAAGGGCTTGTAACTATTGTAACAGTTGTGCGATTGACGATTCCTCCTATTGAACATGTTGAATTTATTACTTTTTATTATTTTTGTTGTCGTTGTTGTTTTTTGTCTTTTGTTGTTGTTGTTTTTCCGGAGGGTATTAAGGCTGTGTGTTATGTTTCGGTGGTATAGTTGGGTGTGGTTTAAGTGGTATGCTGTGACATGTATATATGACCTTGTCATATAGTTGGGACTTGTAACTCGTGATGTTTGTTTTGTGATATATGTGTTTTGTTGTCTCTCATAGCCCTCGGGGCCGCAACTTTGGTGGGTGAGACGAAAATACAATATTTTCGTGAACATTTTCACATCTCATGTTTTTATTTAAGACATTTATTTCTCTTTGATCGGTAGAGACTGGACAGGGCACTGTAGGAGGTCGGAAGAAATTTATCAACAAGACACCTTGGCATCATCCTTTAGATGAGTATGATTGTCAGAAAACGTGCTGATAACATCATTAATTTTGATCACTTGTGCTGGACAGGTGCTTGACTGACTCAGTAGTTCATTATCAATTAGATTTTTAATTGTGTAAGCAAATTGGTCAAGTTTGCAACAAAAGATGAATAAGGTGATATATTTGGACCACAGTTAACTGAATACATAGAGTCGATATATAACCAAAGCTGTGGTCCTGTTGAGACGATTGACAGTTAGAACGTTGGAGTAAATGACAGTAACTAATTTGAACATTACCCAGTTATGTTATCACACACATCATCACACATGTATCACCCAGCTATATAATGTAGGGCCAGTCGCTTTTGGCATGATTAAGAATAAACTCACTTTAAGGCCCTTGGCAAGACAAAACTGGCCAATCTGATTATGTTTTTTGGTTTGACAGCAACATAACTAAGCTCAAAGATTTCAGAGATAGATACAAAATGTTACCTAGATGTTGTTACAATAAGCGAAAATGTCTTAAAAGTCACAGTTGTATAGCCTGTTACCCATGTTGCTTTAAATATGTACGTATGATTTTCATATGTCATGGTCCGTGGACAAAAAAACAAATAACATGTGTTGATAAACCACACTGACGCAATTCAGCAAATATATATTTGCTTTGGGCAAATATCTGGCTTGTATATATTATTATAGATATGAAACATTCTAGTTAATTGTGGACACACTGGGCACACACATATAACAAAAACTCATGACAGATGAATTAGTGCATTGATATATGCAACAAGAAAGAATCTTGTCTATTTCCAGGCCATCCTGATCATCGTTTACTTCTATTAGATGTATGGTTAGAGACAAGATCAAAGGCATGCATTAGACAACAGACAGGGTCGTCTGTTTCGCTTTGAACGACCACCACCTTATCCTGTCGGTTGGAGTTATCTGATCGGCAGGCAAATAAATGTGTCCAGTCCACCAAGGGGTTTGATGCGGTATAGTGTCGAATGATTTTGTGATAGTTGTGAAAACATTCGTTGTATATCGTATATGTGTGTTCCTAACTATCCTCTTATTTGCTGTAAGAAAACGGATATTACCAACAGTATGTCAGCTAACTGGAAGATCCACTGACTGTTTATATACCATATATGATTGAAACATATTTGTCTTCAATAAATGAATCTGGCTTATGTTAATACCGCTTCAGAACAAAGTAATAAAAGCAAAATTATATTTATCAAGTAATATTGATACAAGTGGTTAACAGTTTGGTGCAGTTGATTAAAAGGTATCCAATTACTGAGAAAAGCAAGTCTTTAACTATTTAATAATTAGTACTTATATTAAAATATGAATTAAGTCTTAAGTTATTACATCAGTGCAAACCTACCAGAACACAGGATGTACATATGGACCGAGTTCAAAATATCTAAACTGACAGGATTTGTTTTATTTCGATTCCAATAAAGCACTGAATTTAAACCGTAGCCTTTCAAAAAGAAAACAAATCGGTTCTTAAAATATCGTAGTTGGGGCACTTGAAAAAAATATGCAGTTTATCTTCAAAGGGATATATAGCCACAAGAGCATGATGCGTTGTCTCACTTGTCTGGGATGTGTCTTTCAAGCCGATGGAAGTTTAAATCGCTATGACCGTGTCAGAGGCGAGAATGGATAATCTGACAGAATCTGGTACCATGGTTTAAGTTAAAATATATATTTGTAACATTGTCAAAGTTAAATAATCCGTTGAGTTTCCCAATCATTTCTACTTTAGTTATTCTGTAAGGTAACGTATTCCGATGATTAATGGTATCCGGAGGGAAATGACTTTGCATAGTTTTCTGTTCTACATCTTAAAGCCTGTATATTGGTCTGATTTCTTAATAAGTAATCACTAACGGCAGAGACGTTTTGAGGAATATGACCAGAAAGATAATCAGGTGTTAACCGATTTACCATCTTGTAAAATAGTATTACTTTTGAATTTAATCTTCGTTTGGCTAATGATGAAAAGTGAGTTTCTCTATAAAGTTTATCATGGCTTGTACCCCTTGTAGCCCAAAAAATCGTCCTTAATGCATCTAAATGTAGACTTTCTTGAGTTGATTCTTGTTCTTTGGTACATTTACCCCAAATATGGGAGCAATAATCAAATATGTGCAATATATAACGTCTAACGATTTCCGTGAAAGGCGGTATTTAAGACTTCTAAATTAATCATAGGGCTAATTGTTTAACAATATCGTCAATGTGAGAATGCCATAAACAATCTGACTGAAATGTTAATCCCAAACGTTTATGATTTTGTACTTCTTGATATCAATTCCTTTCATTTTAAGACTATGTTTTACACTTGGGCAGGGTGTACGTGAGAATTGAATAGTTTCTGTTTTCTCAGGATTACATTTTACTTGCCATTTATCTGGCCAATTGGTGATTTTCTCTAAATTAGCATTATTATACGCAGTAGTATTTGGATCTTCTACAATTACATATACCGAAGTGTCATCCGCAAACAGTCGAATATTGCTATCAATGTCATCAGCGATACCATTAATGTATACAAGAAATAGCAGCAGCCCCACATACATTATTTTAACTAAACGGTCCTGTTTGTGTGAACTTGACGAAACATTCGATTACTAATAACGTCAATTTAAGACAGTACAGGCTATGGAACCGAAGGATAATATGTCCATCTTTTTTTCATAAGATGATGGCTGTGCCCTGAAATGTTATAACGTTAGATCACGAGGGCGAAGCATTAAAGTAAATACACGAGAGATTCACACACGGAAGCAAATTAAAGTAGAAAAAGTATATGTTTTAATTAATCTGAACACATGTACATCAACAATAAACAAATATGCAAGTCCATGGAAAATGCTTTGTTGCACGTTGTTTTTTTTGGTTTCACTTTGACATAATATTTCATAACAGAGTAAGAGAAGGTTTGGGATTTCTTTAGACAAGTACTAAAATAACAACTGTTGTTAACTGAACAGTATTTTTTATGATAAAAAATCACGTTTAATTTCTGCTCTCATTTTCCAATGTAGTTCACTTCAATTTGTTCCCCTTCTTCTAAACTGTTAAGAAAAAACTTTACATTATCCCAAGATTGAATGTTACCCAGTGGGATCTGACCTATCTATCATGGATTTGATGTTTTCTACAGGTTCAGCCATTTCTAATTTCCTCCACGAGTTAAAAAAACTGGTAGGAAACTATTTCCTTTCTCCCTTAACCCCATCTTTCATGCACGCAAAATGTCAAACGTATGCTTAGTGAGATCTATATGTAATCCATACAATAAATTAATGTTCATTCATTAAGATATTGATGTGTGTAGGGAATAGTTCCTTTGAATATTTATGATTAAAAACACAATTTTTATGTACAATTTGACAGATTAAAATAATAAGAATATCGACATTCGTCACCACTTGCCAAGATCACTAAAATTTCACCAATTGGAAGTTGTCACAGATAAACGCGGATATATTCTAACCAAGTCTGAGAAAGCATTAACTGGTGTAGCGAATCTTTCCAACAGAATTACCCACAGAGAAAGAAAGGGCTAAAAGTCCTGTTGTTGTTGCATTAAGTGTTTAAGAGGTCGTCTTCTGCCAAGGCAATTTCGGCTGACCTGTCCCCCTTTGGACTCCAGTGTGTGAGTAGGGTACACATATCAATTGTGAGTTTGGTATTCACATAATTTCTGTTTTTGTATTGATATGATTTCATTTTTTATCCTTTGGTGCCCTGTTTATATACGTTCGAGTAGCTCTCCATCTCTCAGACATAGAGTTAGTTTGGTCTTCGCTATTGCATCTCTTGGCTTTAGGAGATCTACGACAGATAGCGGATGTAACTGCAATTCTTGTTTTAACCAAGCCCGGGCTGGGGCATGGTCTTGACATTCTAGTAATACGTGAGCAATGGTTTCAGCCTTACAGCAAGGTGAACAAACCTTGTCATAGCGCTTTCTGTGACCGAGTCTGAGGCGTGAGATGCCAATTTCAATTTTCCTTTCATTTGAGTATGAGTTTGTCTTTTTTTCGGACCTTGGGTTGAATTTTGTATAGCTATCTGCCGATCTTACTTGCGTGCCATTGGGCTTGCCTTCTTTCTGCCATAGAGGCTTTGATTTTGATTTTTATCTCTAGTTTACTAAAGGGAATAGGCTGTATATCCGCTTTGTCTAGAGCTAGTCTCGCCAGTGAATTCCATGAATATCTATGTGAGAGGGGATCTAACACAGCTCCACCTGTCTCCCTTGGTCCGATAGTTTTATATAAAATATTGCAAGCACTTGGTAAGGGTGTTAGGTTCTACACCTAAACGTCGCACTAATTGTAATAAAGAAGTACTTCATCCATAGAACTTGTCCTACTTCATTACACCAACTTCTAAATGCCACTTAAAGAAATGTAGCAAATACTTGCAATATTTTATTCAAGCTAAGCGTTACCTTAGTCTTTCTGTCATCCACACAAACTATCACGTTTAGGGTTTATCATCACACACATTTTTTCAAATTTATCAACGGAGACATTACAATCAAGGTTTGAAATCTGTAATTCCTCATGGATTAGGTTTCTCTGGACAGTGAGTGAGTTGGGTTTAACGCCGCCTTTAACAGTATCATAGTTATATCGCGACGTGTCAGCTTAATGTGGGAGAAAAGCCCGAAGTGATGTAGGTCTCAGACGTTTACTACTTCAGTGAAACCCACGAGCACGGGTATGGTGCTGACAAACCAAGAAACATAATCGGTTCTCTGGACAGGAACTTCGACAACGAATATACGTTTCTGAGATTTAGTTGGTTGGTTGTTTGTTTGTTTAATATT
The DNA here is from genome assembly GCF_023055435.1 of Haliotis rufescens. Classification (NCBI taxonomy): domain Eukaryota; kingdom Metazoa; phylum Mollusca; class Gastropoda; order Lepetellida; family Haliotidae; genus Haliotis; species Haliotis rufescens. Next base: position 31,352,530 of record NW_025964372.1, read on the forward strand.
CCAGCTGTAAGTAATCGTGTCTGGACCAGACAATGCAGTGATTAATATCATGAGCATCGATCCATGAATTTGGGATCGATAACATGCATCAACTAAGTCAGCGAGCCTGACCACCCTATCATTCCGACACCTTAGGATTGTATAGTGAATACGTTCAAGTTTTACATCGCATCAGCAATCTTTCACTTTATAGTCACGACATCATATATTTTAGCCTTGTTAAAAATTAGCTTTAATATTTCTGCATATAATTGTATTTTGTAATCAAAGTACCGTTGTGTTATATGTATATACAGTACGTATATTTTACGATGATGTGTCATTCCTTTTCAGTATGATGTTCTAGTATTAGTATATACACGTAAAAGTAGACACATGTTAACGTTAATAATAACTGAGCGATAAATAAACGCAGGTCGGCCTAGTATTATTTCTTTAGTTACTTTAAAGTTGCCATTTTTAAACAGTTTTTCATAATAAGAAAGAAACGATGTTGCAGAAACAGACAAGCAAATAACACAATAACCGTGATGCAATCGCGTTACTTATTGAAATTTTATGTCAATAATTCATTTATGGATACCAAAGAGTGAATTGACCCGTGAAGATCCGGGCTAGAATAGATCTTCTGATCAGCAACCCATGCTTACCGTAAAAGGCGACAATGCTTGTCGTAAAAGGCGAGTAACGGGATCGGGTGGTCAGGCTATATGACTTGGTTGATGCATGTCATCGATCCCAATTGCGTGGATCGATGCTCATGATATCAATCACTGGATTGTCTGGTCCAGGCTCGAATATTTACAGACCGCCGTCATATAGCTGGAATATTGCTCAGTGCGGCGTTAAAGAACAAACAAACAGGGAGTGAATTAATATTACAAATTTGATTTTATTATATCTTGAAATGTTTATTGTTATCGCAAAATCGAGTTTTAGATATCAATCACTGAAATTAGTATGTAAAAATAATGCATTTTATCATATAAAATCGAATTTGAGATATTTTAAATATCAAAAGTAGGTTTTGGTATAGAAAATTGTGAGAATTGCATTCACTAGGTTGTTTTTGTTTTATTTTTACATGTCACTATTGATCGCAAATATTGCTTGTCAGCTCAACACAATTGACTATTACTCTAAAACATATGATTGCAAACGATCAATGTACGTTGAAGAAATATAAATTGTAAAAGATAAAATAATTATGCATCAAGGAACAAAAAAGTTATGTATCAAGGAACAAGTAGAAGATAGTGTACCACTGGGAGCACTTACAGTAGCACTGGGAGTTTGTTCAAAAGACCCCTGAAAACAACACTGCGTGATCTCTATAAAATGACGCAGTCAAAGCTCAATGTTTATCTCTCCTGGCAGCCATTATGCAACAATACCGCGCTCACGTCTTCAGGTCTCCTGTGGTACGGTAATTGGTAAAACCCTCTCCCGCAAATGTATCCTCCATGATATAACCTACTCTCATCACTTAAATGCCGCTCTTTCCCAGCGTCACGGCCGCGGAGACAAAGAGACCCAACCATCATAAAGTAATTATGGTCCAATAAAATCAGTCACTGACAGTCGTACTACAGACGTTTCATGTCAAATTACAAAGAACAACAACATTTCAACGGCAATAACTTTTTCCAGGATTAGGTATTCTCTTAACACCATCGCAAAAGATCACGTAGATGCCAATGGATGGATCTAATTGATAACAACAGTACTCATATTTTCCAACAAAATCACATCTAAAAAGGAGACATCAGCAAGTACATATAATAAGATGTGTGTGAAGATTTATCGTTAGGATAAAAAAAATAATCTTCCCTTACCACCTCTAAGTTCAGCTTGACATGGGTCCTCCTTTCGTCACTTGTCGTAAGAGGTGACTAACGGGATCGGCTCGCTGACTTGCAATTGGTTGATGCATGTCATCGATCCCAATTGCGTGGATCGATGCTCATGATATTAATCACTGGATTGTCTGGTCCAGATCAATTGTGTGATCTAAAGGGGTTTCAATGTGAATCACCGTAAATCTGATAATTGATCTACACGGAAATGGTGCAAGCGTGAAAGGACTTGAGTAAATATATCACAGGTTTGTTTATCTGTAAACAAAAAATCTATTTTGATACCAAATATACCAATACAAATCGACTGAGGTTGCACTTATCCCTGACTTGCCAAGGTGATTTCTAATTTTAAGGAATGTGACATTTTATTTATTTTCAAAAATCATTCTCAATCATAACGTCCGAAAATATAACATGAAATTCATGACCATGGTGACGTTGGAGACAATCTTAAAATAATAAAGATATATCTTCTCGCAAAATAATATAAATAAAAAAAGCAACTCAATGTGACGGTACGATACCTATGTGAAAGCACGTCACAATTGTCAGTTTCACGTGCGTTCATTCAAGTTACGGGCGGTCTTCTAGCCTAGTGGTTAAAGCGTTCGCTCGTCACGCCGAAGACCCGGGTTCCATTCTCGACGAGGGTACAATGTGTGAAGCCCATTTCTGGTGACCGCCGCCGTGATACTGCTGGAATATTGCTAAAAGCGGCTTAAAACCATACTCACTCACTCATTCAAGTAACAATGCAAAGTTGAGTGAAACGTCTTTCATGTGTACAAAATAGTACACGCGTTAAGAAAATGCTGCTTTTCTACAGATGTGGTATCATTGCATTATGAAGTCACATTCGAAACGAGAGATCACATTATAATGCTAAAATGCTACAACGTAACCGTAAAATGGTATAAGGTAACCGAAAAATACTATAACGTAACCGTAAAATGCTATAACGTAACCGTAAAATGGTATAAGGTAACCGTAAAATGCTATAAGGTAACCGTAAAATGCTATAACGTAACCGTAAAATGCTATAATGTAACCGTAAAATGCTCTAACGTCACATCTAGGGAATAATGTGTGTATCAGCAACTACACCTGTTTTGGAAACCCGTGGGGATTCCGGGTAAAATATATTGGTCCCCAGCGACATTATGATACTTGTCGCAAGAGCCTACTAAATAGATCGATGCTCATGATTCCAATAACTGACTTGTCTGGACTAGATTGTTCACAGCTGGAAAATTCAGCGCAGCGTTAAAAACAAACACACAAACAAAACATCTGTGTTGATTACACATTACAGTACTCACGGGTCTATGATCAACATTCTGCTAAAATAGTGGCACTGTAGCTCACCTGGGTATGAAGGATAAAATGTGAGGACAGACACTTACGAACATTAGCTAATTATCCTAATACTACATTCATGAACAAATTAGTGGACATAAATCGATTTCTCACTATGGCTGTAGTGGAGGCAACATTTAAAATGCGTTTTCAAACCCCAAGCCCTTCCACAATTTCAGGTGCCATCATCGGTGGAAACTAGCATGTGACGTGTCGGCTTCCTTCGGTCCAGTGGTATCTGGGAAGATGTTCGTGACGGACACAAGAGAAACAGACCATGACATAAATTCTCTTCCGTCAGATGAGCTAAATGTGAAATAAGAGTTGATGCACTGGTAGTTTGGGTCGAAACATTGATGGTGATGTTGGACAAAAGTGTTTGAACCCGTGTCAAAATAATGTCGGAATATGTTTGGGCCTAAAACGAAATCAGGCAAGAAATATTCTTGTTGTGTTAGGATAAACATAGGATTTTCACTCCTGATAAGGAGACGATATACTGGTACACATTTAGCTACCGAAACACCTTCTGGCCCCCAAAACCTAATATGTCTTGTATAGTGATTGCAAAAATACTAATATCTTTTGGTTTCAACTTATATGAACAAAATTAAAATATCGAGCCGTATTCAGCAGTCTAGTTAGTGAGCTAAGTTTATTGTGACATGTTAGGAAATATTATATCACTATCAAAAAGTAATGATACCAAGTGTTCGCGAAACGGCGAACGTATCCGGCACTGCTTGTGGCATCCGTCACAAACACATGCAAAGGGAAGCCAATAGTTCACCTGATAAAACAAAATCAAAGTCAAAACAGGGGATTGCAGTTGACATCAGTTTTTTGTCACTGCTGCGTCAACCAAAGCCACTTAGAAGAAGTTCTTTCTTTTAACCTTTGAAATGCACATCTGAAGACAGAACGTTAAGAAACACTCAAATGTATAGTATTAGGAATGGTTATAAGCTACAGCGCTATCATTTTCATAAGAAGGTAGTTTATTGATTAAAGACACAACCTTGACAGCACAGACATATGTTTATTATATTATAGGGGGATTATAAATTTGGTGAGACTGAGATTTCACTGTAACTGTAGCTTAACAGGTACATTTTGAGTGATTTATCTATACTAAAGATTCCAGTGCGTCGTGCTGTATAAACTGTGTTATTTCAAATATCGAATAGTGTCTGTCATGCGAATGGTACACAAATGTCCATGATATCATTTGTTCACATTAGCCTCACGTTTACTCTCAGGCGGTTTTATTGATTAGGAACCTCCTACAAGTATCCGTTAGTTCGCTGTAGAGGGTTCGTTATATACGTTAGTTTTATATGATATTAGGAGATAAATAGGCGATATATATTTTACGTTATATCCGTTTGTTCGCTCTATCCGTGTTCGTTATATCCGTGATCTACCGTACTTCAAAAGACGACACTTTTGGCAAACGTCAACGTTTAAAGTCGAAACAAACAATTGACGTGCCGAAATGTGATTCTGTCATGTAAAAGCGACTGAACCATTTCTATAATAACAAGAAATCCATTGTACAAATCCGACTATATCATAAACACTTGCTTCTGAATCACTACTCGTCACGATATGGCTGAAATACTGCCGATGTGACGTTAAATCTTAACTCACTCACTCTGAATCACTATCAAATTGTTAATTCATGGCCAACTGAGATGCCACAGGCTCAAAGTTCAACACAGTTGCAAAATACGCGTGTTTCATCTCATGAACAGCGCATACTGTATGAGAAATGTGATATGTTGTTATAATGTAATGAGATTGACGTCAATATTCGCAACATATTGGTATTTGGAAAATATGTAAACATCTTTGGAATATATTTGTTTCTTTATTGAAGAAAGAGTTTACAAACAAGAATACAATGATACTAAGTTTCTACAATATTAAGGTTACACCATGTTGTTAGACTTTAAACGATGCCTTTATAGATCTTAAAATCATACATGTAGGAGCCTGCTCTGAATTGAGCTGTTGACACTAGATATTTTTCAAGCATAAATTGTTTTTAAGAGAGAATTGATATATGCACATTTGCTATTATTTACAGACCGCTGTCATATGGCTTGGATATTGCTGAGTGCAGCGTTAAACAACAAACAAACTAACGAACGAACATGTTGTTTATAATCATGACAAGGAAACTAGAACGGCGTTAGCATCACAAACAAAAACAGAAGTAGCCTCATCCCCACAATGTCCTTGAATATCCCAAAACTTTCCCATCAAAAACATACTTGTATATCATGAATCATTGACTTTACCAAAGCATGTCATGCATCTTCAAAAGCGAAATATCATACCTCTGCCTACATCAATCAGACATGTATATGTACTTCTTATTTCTCATTTGATTTATTGACCGTCACGCTAAATTTCAACCAACTATATATTTAATCATGTATAACCTTGAGAGTGAACGCGATCGTCAATATGTTTCAGGGACATTCCGTTGGGTTATCCAGTAAATAATCCATATGATGTCCTGAGCTTGAATGTGGTATTAGGATAATTAGCTAATGTTCGTAAGTGTCTGTCCTCACATTTTATCCTTCATACCCAGGTGAGCTACAGTGCCACTATTTTAGCAGAATGTTGATCATAGACCCGTGAGTACTGTAATGTGTAATCAACACAGATGTTTTGTTTGTGTGTTTGTTTTTAACGCTGCGCTGAATTTTCCAGCTGTGAACAATCTAGTCCAGACAAGTCAGTTATTGGAATCATGAGCATCGATCTATTTAGTAGGCTCTTGCGACAAGTATCATAATGTCGCTGGGGACCAATATATTTTACCCGGAATCCCCAGGGGTTTCCAAAACAGGTGTCCTACGACCAACATAGGTTGCTGACGACCATTTCTAGTCGGGATTCCCCTTGGGGATTAATCTTACATGTAGGTCTCTCATGACCTTTACAGATCGAAGCCCCACCCCAAACTGACATGTACCAAACTTCATTGACATACAGAATAGTGTCCAAGTGAGTGAGTATGGTTTGACGCCGCTTTTAGCAATATTCAAGCAATAATACGACGGGGGTCACCAGAAATGGGCTTGACACATTGTTCCCATGTCGGGAATTGAACCCGGGTCTTCGGCGTGACGAGCGAACGCTTTAAACACAAGGCTTCCTGGACCCCACCCCCCCCCCCACCCCCCCCCCCCCCCACCCCCCCCAACACACACACACCCGACCTCATTCAGACTCTTCTCATGACCAAACATAAGTTGTTAGGGGTCAGTTCTATCACGGAATCTCAATGGGGAATGTGTGAGGTACATGAAGTTTGGAGGTATGAATCGTGTCAACAAGGGAACTGACACATCACATCAATATGGGCACTTGTATGAATGAAAACTACTCAGACATAGATCAATACCTGAAATGCCATTTCGATTTCTGGAGGAGGTAAACAGATCGATCATTGAGTGATTCAAACTTAAGCTTTTATCACCCTGATGACGTACACGCAGAGATGTTTTTTAACACCTTTACAAGGTTTAAGATCGATCTCCAACGTGATTCCTGCATATCTAGAATAATAAATTGTATTATGGTTCCATGCAGAAATGTTTGCTGACGATCAAACATACGGACATTGGGGTTTACACTTTGGCATTCGTTATTATTCGGATCATTCTGTAACCTAACAAAAGGCTCGTCTCCCTCGAAGGCCGCCATGCGTCGAAACGGCGCAATCCAATCAGGATGCGCCTCAAGATATGGGTGCTTCGATCACTATAATCCCGAGAATTTAAATTAATTTGGCAATCTGCGTTTGTTTAAAAACTGTGGAAAATGTATATTTCACATCCACACCGCATTGTATACGGATAATATAAATGTGTTACATACACTGATGTTTTACTTGTAGGGCTATGTTGGGTAACAGATTCAAATGAACATGCGTTTGTTTACTTTTAGGAAACGACTCACTTGACTGCGACATCCGTTCATTTAAGCTATAACAAGACCTTGGTTTCCAAAACCACATTCAGTGTAATATCCTTTTGTATAATATTCAAAGGGTTGAACAAATGTATTACAGTAATTAACTCACCACCGATATCAAGACAAATTATTCACGTATATTTTAAAGTACAAGTTAGAGGACAAGTTTATCAATTTGTGATATTTACCAATTTGATTTTAACAGACCAAGATAGATAATGCTCCAGCAAAGACATAAAAAAATCTGTAATTTTCACTCAGATTAATAACATATACGTTGTTCTGAAATATCAGAATTTGTCAAATGGGCATGTGACTATAGAAATGGCTGTATTTGCCCAGATCTTTCATATTTTTCATGGTATTCAAAGATCATGTCAAAAGTGCATAATTAAAGTCTATTGTGATCAACGATCCACCCCCTCGGAGTATTCTCTCAACCTAATCACCGAGACAGACCACCCGACCTCATTCAGACTCGTCTCATGACCAAACATAAGTTGTTATGGGTCAGTTCTATCACGGAATCCCAATGGGGAATGTGTGAGGTACATGTAGTTAGGAATTATGAATCGTGTCAAAAAGGGAACTGATATATCACATCAATATGGGCACTTGTACCTATGAATGAAAACTACTCAGACATAGATCAATACCTGAAATGCCATTTCGATTTCTGGAGGAGGTTAACAGATCGATCATTGAGTGATTCAAACTTAAGCTTTTATCACCCTGATGACGTACACGTAGAGATATTTTTTAACACCTTTACAAGGTTTAAGATCGATCTCCATCGTGATTCCTTCATATCTAGAATAATAAATTCAATTTGGCATGTGACTATAGAGATGGTTGTATTTGCCCAGATCTTTCATATTTTTCATGGTATTCAAAGATCATGTCAAAAGTGCATAATTAAAGTCTACGTCAGCATAGAAACAAATGATAGCTTTTATTGAAAAAATAAAAAAATAAATTATCTAGAAAAATGACTTTGTCAGACATTGCTCTAGGGTGTAAAGTCAATCTATACCAGCTAGCACTGACATACATACACAATTCACTTCCATAACTATAGCTTTAACAATGATGTTGCGTTATAAGCAAATGAACGGATTTGTGTAGATCTATGGCTATTTTCGTCACTGAACACGATAATACAGAATTTCTGGAAAAAAATCAATTCCTCAATTAGGAGATAAACATACTGTGTTTTCAATGTAGAGCTGGGTTACCTGTAGATTTAACCCCGCTAAATTGAATTTGGAACCGAACGCGCAGCGTGAGGTTTCAAATGTTAAATTTAGCGCGGTTAAATCTACAGGTAACCTAGCTCCACATTGAAAACACAGTATGTTTATCTCCATTCTACCATGACTAAATAAAACGCGAACTCTTTGGTGTTAGCAAATATACTGAGTGAAGCGGCATGGGTTGAGTTCAGTGTTTTGAGTGGGTTATCGATCTGAATTACGGAATCACCGAACAAAATATGGTGCTGTATATACTCAAGCAGTTTGTTTACACCGTTACACTTCACTCGAACATATGACAGGCATTGAAAGCATATAAGCACGGCAACTTGGTAAGCTAACATGAGGTGGGCATCCCTAAAGAAAGCAAAGCAAGCTTTGCAAGGCTTTCGCTCTACATCGCGCATCACCATTATGACGTCATATCGCTCATTGTGACGCAAAAAATATGACGTCACAGTCGTATATAGAAAAGCGCCAAAATTCCAAGCTCTCTGTTGTCTCCAAAACGTAAATACATTCCCTTTGTTGATTTCTGTCGTGTTTTTCTGCACGAAATGTATTGCCACACATCCTTTGAATATTGTAGTAACCGCATCTGTGCATTTCGTAACCTGTAATTGTAGATATAAGTATTTAAATATGCCTACCGACAATGACTGAAAATAGTAATATTCTGTGAATATTAGCTTCCGCGGTGATGCGGCCGTCAAACCAGCTGTTTCAATCAGAGGGGGTTTATTGTGATTTAATAGCCTCTGATTGACCAATCAGAATCAAGTAAGTTCCAAATTCATGGTAGAATAAACATTAACAACTATGTGATTGTTGATATACCACAAATCAAAAACGCAAATATATGTACATTATCAGTGCAAGAGAATAACAAGTCTAGATTACAGATTTTATTTGACATAAAGGGCAAAATGTATACATGTATAAGATTCGAACGAATCATAATAAGGTCAGCAGTAAATACTTACAGAAATTGATAATGAAAACTTAATGTTATAAATATTTCGTGTTTTAAATCAGCTAAATAGGCGACGTACATATATTCTGGTCTACCTCTAAGAGCTTATGTTACCCTCACGCTAAACTTTGTCAGCACCATACCCGTGCTCGTGGGTTTCACCGACGTGGTACACGTCCGAGACCTGCATCACTTCGGGCTTTCCTCCCAAATTAAGCTGATATTAAGCCGTGATATAACTGGAATATTGTTAAAAGCGGCGTTAAACCCAACTCACTCACTCACGCTAATACATAACATACGCTGCTTGGGAATCCCCACCGCTTTAAAATATTAAAATGGTCTTACTATGTTGTTGGTATATGTTTAGGAATACTTCTATACATTTCTACACATGGTGGAGATAGGATTCCTCCATAAAATTATTGTATTTAATTCATATACAATGTGTGTACAATTTGTTAACGCTGGAGATACAATGCCAAAATTGCCACTGTGAACTGAATATGTCTGAGAGATTCATTGTTGAAAATACTTACCACCTTTGTCTTGTCAGTTTTCTTCATCTAATTTTAATGTCTCATTTAGAGATTATTAAATTGCAAATCAAAGATGATCATCTGAAAATGATCATGAACGCGTTGAATAGATTGACAAATACACATTTGTACAAAAGAATATATTCATATCAGAAAGGTTCAATACTTTTACAATAGGAATAAGCGAAGGCCGCTGTAGTAACGACCACATTAATTTTACCATAAGCCGCCGGTAGAGTTATCATTCTTGTTTGAAGTTGTTCTTTGTGTCAATACGCCAATATGGAAACCTTCGAGCGGGTTACGAGTCTACATTCGGTTTGTTCTGGAATGGCACGAGATGGTCACAGATGACAGGTTTGGAGACACAAATGTCTGCATCATTGTACAACATCAATAACATCACGTAATCATCTGGACATTATCATCTTGAATCAGCAAATGTAACAATACTTGTATGAACATTTTTTTTCCAAGTGCACATAACCAACCCATGGTGATTCTGGGTTAGAATGGATCCCTAAAAACCTGTGCTGTTCGCAAGAGGCGACTTAATAGATCGGGTGATCATGTTCGGTGACGTGTCGCTGACTTGGTTGATGACGTGTCCAGACTAACTACTGACTGCCGTCATATAGCTCAGCTATTTCGGAGTGCGGCGTTCAACAACAAAACACACACAACCCAAGGGCAAACAAAAGTGCAAACGCTGAAAACGCTGGTAAGATGCGGCGAGGTAAAATAAATATCAACGCAAAAATTCAATAATTCTCGTGCAACTGATTCGATTAGTTTCATGAGTGTTTCCTTGTGCAGGCGGATTATTTACTTTACGAAAGGGGATACTGCAGGATTCTATGGAACTTAAGCACACATGTAAGACACCCCAGAAGGTTCTGTAGTTTGCATTCCATGAAGGAATACAGAAACGTATGTTGTTCTTCGGATCCTGTCAAACACTGGAAGAAATGAAATGGTTTTAACATTTAGGAAGAACATAGAATGGGCACGTATTCCAACCTTTCCTCATGTGCAATTGTCTAATAACGTCTTTACAATAAATATTGCAGATACAATTAAGTCAATAATACAATAAAGTTGAACAGAACGTTAGTTATATTTGTTTTCAACCAATGTTTAATGTCTAACTGTCTGGAATTAAAGGTTTTGTTTGGTTTGTTTTTTTATTGTTTAACGCCACGCTCAGCATTATTCTAGCTATATGACGACGGTCTGTAAATAATCGAGTCTGGACCAGACAATCCAGTGACTGACATCATTAGCATCGATCCACAGTTTGTTGTCATTGTCTTCGTTATATTAATCAGAATGAGATTATTTGACAAATATGCAATAAGTATCATATTTCAACAATGGTTCTCAATCTCTTAAATATAATCTGTACTGTTGTATCATATACTTGCAATTTACGTTACACAGATTTTTCAACTCTGATCTTGTATATGCTTTATTCTATACATTTTTGCTCAAAAGGTTATATATTCAATTAACCTTTCCATATGGGTGTCTTCATTAAACAAAACTCCATAATTGGGACACACATTGACAGAATTAGAATATTCCAGAGTACTGTATACGAAAAAGTGAGTGAGTGAGTTAAATTAAGCGTCAAATTTCAAGCCATATTGTGACGGTATATAAGATTTGTTTGTTTTTCTTTGTTTTACGCAGTACTCAGCAATATTCCAGCTATATGAATGTAAATAATCGAGTCTAGACCAGACAATTCAGTGACTGATGTCATGAGCATCGATCCACACAATTGGGATGACATGCATCAACCAAGTCAGCGAGCCTGACCACCCCATACCCTTAGTCTCCTATTACGACAAGCATAGTCGCCTCTTACGGCAATCATGGGTTGCTAAGACCTATTCTACCCCGGATCTTCACGGGGCCGGTATATGAGAAAAGACACCAGAGACTGCATATGTTTGTATCACGAACGAAAGCAGTTCACCACTGCCTTTTCACTAATGAACACAAGTTTACGTAGTAAGTTACCCTATTAAACTATACCATCGTATACCATATTCAATGATAGAAACATGAACATATGACGAGAAATGTACCCACACTCTTAGTAGCTCTGGTGTAGTGTTACATATAACATGCATGACAACTCATTTATTAGACCTCCTGTTCAGAATGACCCTATTGTAAATGTTTGAATCATTATTATTGGGTGACTTGGTAGTAGTAGTAGTAGTAGTAGTAGTAGTAGTAGTAGTAGTAGTAGTAGTAGTGGTATCGACAGATTAAAATAAATAAATGCAGCAAAGGGGTTTCGGGTGACACTGGCACATTCAGGCTGCTTGAGAATGTAAAAAAAATTTCAAGCATTGTCAAAAGTTCGCATATAGCAGAAGTATACAGCTTATAGCAGCAAGACATATTTTGGAGTGGTTATGTAATGATATGGGGCGCGATCACTATGACTGACTGAACGCCACTGCATATTGCCCATGAAAGGGTCACTGGACAGAGCTACCGAGCCAACATACTGGCGATCTGCGACCTGCATCACTTCGGGCTTTCCTCCCACATTAAGCTGACACGCCGTGAAATAACTGGTATAATGTTAAAAGCGGATTAAAATACAACTCACTCACTTTCTTGCTTGTTTCCACCCTCACAATACACAGACAACAGGTTCTGTTTAATGTGATGTTACACTTTGTAATTCCAGTTTCTTACCCATTCATTACCATCACCTGATACTTTTTTTTCGTAAATGATGAAACACGCAATGCCAGCACCTGCTGTAACCATTTGTATTGTACAACCACTGCACATTCGTGCTTCTTTGTAACCTGAAATTGCAGACGACGATAGTGAAAATGTTGGGGATGATACTGATATTCCAGTTCTGTATTTGGAAGGAACTGGTGGGGTCACTACCTCTACTGTGGACAGTCCAGATTACTTTTCAGGAAATGTTTCACAGTAAACCAGTAACCAACCGAATGAAGCATTGTTAACTGAGAAACACAATATATTCGTCACTGTGATATTTGAAGGTTTTCTATCAACTGGTGGTGTGGGAAATCATCACGCCATATTTCGCGCCACTATTATAGGGCGTCCTTTCTCTTCGATGAGCATGATGGCATATATTCTGCAACTGATGGCTCATGCCGTTACTTGACAGAAGCATGAATTCACTCACAATTACACGACATTCTGGCGATGGTGATTTGATCGTGTTTAGTTGGATCCTGTAATTTCTACCCCAAGAAAAATGCACTGGAAAATACGAACTGGGAATGAACAGTGACCAACACACTCAGAGGTTCGGTGTATGTGTAGGGGTTGATCTTTCAATTGAAATGGAACAAACTTATAAGGGAACGCCTAATTATAAGGAGTCATGATTGTGATTCTGAAGGAATTCGCTTATCAAACGAGTGACTGACATTGAACGGTGTACCAGATTGTTCGAAAGACGCAGGAGAACTGAAAACATTGTTACTAAAGATAATATTTATCAAGACATTGTGGCGAAATCAACCCTGTAACAATTTGTGTATTTTATACATCGATCAATGTAGATTTAACAGCAAAAGAAGTGGTTGCTAGGCTATGACGTAATCTTGCAGCACACAAGATTCCAAAGGACACACTAGCTAAATCGATCTAACGGAAAGGGGTTGTTGTATGCTAAACTACTTGAAATATGGATGTAGACAACAAACGGAAGGACAGAGTAAATGCCTTTCTTGCTATAAGAGGTGCAACAGTCTTTGAACTTTCAGTGCAGTTGGTGTCGCCAGACTATGCAAACAGTTTTAACTATGACACTTTGTCAACACTGATAAGTTTCAGGAATTGGAAGTAAGGATATACAAAGGAAATTACCGATAGTGAGTGAGTGAGTGAGTGAGTGAGTTTAACGCCGCTTTTAACAGTATTCCAGTTATATCACGGCGTGTCAGCTTGATGTGGGAGGAAAGCCCGAAGTGATGCAGGTCTCAGACGTTTACCACTTCGGTGAAACCCAAGAGCACGGGTATGGTGCTGACAAACCTAGGAACATAATTGGGGCGGACTGGGATTCGAACCCACAATCATAGGTTTCTGGCGTGCCCAAGGGAAGCAACTCTACGGAGCGAATTGCGGCGCCTTAGACGACTGGGCCACTGTGCCCCCCGAATGTTGTACCAAATACAGAAGCTAGATATCTTCAGAACCTTATTGTTGAACGGCACTGGTGGGTCAGTTGCATAAGGCGCCATTATTCATTGTGCAGAGTTGCGTCCCTTAGACGTACCAGAAACATATAATCGCGCGTTTGAATCCAACAAACTAGGTAATAATCTAACTGTCTCACTTCGGGCATCCTTCCCACATCAAGCACATAAGCCGTAACGTAACTGAAATACTATTCTCCCAAACCCACTCGTTCATTCTTTCGTTAGCCCTGATGTCAAACATATATATCACTAGATATTAACAATCGATGTACAATGAAACAGAAACAACACGCGCGGAATTCCGTTCTGAAGATAAACAAGATCAGTCAGATGAGCATTCGGGGTTTTTCATATGGGCGAGAGCTACTTCAGACAAAATAGTCATGATTAAAAATTGATCTTGGGTCACGACATCGCTCATAATTGTCATTTTTTACTCATTTTAGTCATACTTAAGAATATCTCAAGTCCAAACGTATCAAATGTAAGAAAGAAAATAACTCTTTTCTTTTTCACACCTATTTTTAAATTTCCCGCAACTTTAGATTTGACATTTCCAGTGGGCTGCGCCCCTCATGGTTTATTCTCCCTGCAGTGTTTTATTGTACGATAAACAAGTCCCACTCGTCGTTTATTTCTTAAATAAACAGGGTTACTGCTAAGTATTAGATCGTTTAGTTTATACTTATATAAAAGGTTACAGTTAAGTATTAGATCGTTTAGTGTAAACTTATATGAAAGGGCGCTGCTAAGTATGAGATCTTTTAGCGTATAGGTATTTGAAGTGGTACTGTTAAGTATTGGATCGTTAAGTTTATACTTGTAGGGAGGGATACTGTTAAATATTAGACCGTTTAGAATATACTTATATCAAGGGGTACTGCTAAGTATTGGATCGTTTAGTTTATACTTCCATGTATATGAAGGGTTACAGTTAATTCGTATTAAATCTTTAATATATACTGATAAGAAGGTGTACTGCTACGTATTTCGATCGTTTAGAGTATTCTTATATTAAGGGATACAGTTAAGTATTAGAACTTTAATATATACTTATAAGAAGGGGTGCGGCTAAGTATTAGATCGTTTAGTATATACGTATATGAAGGGGTACTGTTTCGCATTAGATTTTTACTTATACTTATATGTAGGGGTACTGTTAAATATTAGATCGAATTTGACGAAATCCTCCTAAAATAGCTCTAATTTTTATCTTGCAATGTCAGTTCTCTTTCCTTAAGATCAGAATTTAGAAACGTTGGCACCCAACGAGCAGATATCTCTTTTATCTTTAAATGTTCATGAATAATAGTTTCAATGGATCAATGGCTTAGACCTGTGTAAAAAACTTGCTGACTGCTTGGTACTCGTTCTTTTCCATTTCTGTGACCATTTGGACCCCTATTACGTTCAACTGGCTGTCACTAATATACAAACTGCCTCAACAGACCAAAAACACTTGCAATGAACTACTCAAACAATGTACTTCAATTAATTTGGCTAGTTCACTTTGCTATGGTCAATAGCTGAAAGTTAGTCAGGCGTTTTGACCAGTCCTCGTACTTATATGAAAGGGTACTGTTAAGTATGGGATCTGTTTCAAGTTTTTATTCATTCCTAATTTAAAGTCTTGTCATTTTTTTTATTCATTACCTCGCAAACAGCAATCACCAGAAACTGATATTCAAACATTAGATATCTCATCACCTTTGGAGCAATCTATGGCGATGTTTAATTTTATTATTAATTATCATAGTCGGCATATTAAAGGAGTCTATTTTATCTGAGTTGTAAATTAAATGCATGCTATCTACCTCAATCCCAATGCATGAAGTCACCGATGTGACGAGTGAAGCGATGTAATCTATGCGAACAGCTGCTTATCTTCTTATGAAATATAGTTGATATCGTATCTTGGCTAGAGGGGACTTCTCGTTCCAATATTTGCCATAGCTTGAAAATGCTTGAACTCGTGCCTTGTGTATTTTGAACGGATTTTATTATTGTTTTCTAGGTCCTTTTAAGCGAAGGTTGTTACTGACATCGTGTCGAAACTGCGTCGACGTAGTACCATTCTCCAGAGGTTGTTCATTATTCTTGTGTTTTTGCGGCTTTAAGAACAATGAAAATTCGTCCACTATACTACCAATAGAACAACAGATTCACTGCACGTATTTTTAAGAAGAAACCGAGCAGCAATTTGCATAGATTACAAACGCAACTTTCAGTAAGAAAGGTGAGTGTATGAGGTTTCGAGCTTTCATGATATATATGTGATTCGTCAATTTATATATAGTGAGTGAGGTTATGTTCTTTAATGCCAGAGTCAGAATGTAAATAAAAGAGTCTGGGCCCGTGATTGAAACCAGTGATTGAAAGCATGAGCAATGAAGTATGCGCCAACAGTATGAGCCAACAGTCTCCGCAGTTTGTGATGTATACTGGCACCCCTAAGCTGTATCAAAATCCGTTGATCTTAAGTTTTGGCTTGATCTCTCAGCCCCATAGTCGTGCGCAGACATGATATTTTCCTCATTTTTTTCATTAAGTTCAAACGACAGATGTCGGAAGCCTTAATTCTTTGAAATCAATGTATTCTAAATGATTTTACTTTTTGAGACATGCGGCATTTGGGAAAGAAGTAGGCATCTCCTTGGGCACCAATGGTACTCTCCTTCTTACTGATATGTTTGTTTATGCATAAGAATCGGAATTTCAGCTCGGCTTGGGACAAAAACGCAACTTCAGGGATATCGAACATCTGATATCGTTCAATAAAGGTAAACTGACAATTGCCTTCCACTGATCACCTGAACTAGAAAAAAAGAGACCAATGAAACCGCCTTATCTGTTTCATATTTACATCTATGCATTAACACTTAGTCAACTTTCCCTTTATGTCGAGCAATATTCAAGCAGCTCCAACGTATGGTGTCTACATTTCACAACTTTTGGGATGCAATCTAGCCTTCACATTCTACGATTTTACGAAGATGTTAAAGCGCGCCATACGACTCCTGCTGAAACGTTGTTTGATAGGGGTTTCAACATTCATGGCCTTAGCAAAGCTTTTAAAAAGTGTTTTGGCAGATATGTGGAGGACAATTCCAAATTTGACGCACCGGTGACAAAACTTATGTTGATTTTAACATAATGTTCCCGTGTTGTTGTTTTTTCAGGTGAACAACTGACTTGCATTTGCATGTGTTTGTAACGTTTGCAACCTGTGGTGAAGGATACTCTAACCTCGCGAACACCTTGTATTATCCCTATTTAATAGTGTTAACTTTCATAAGCACATGCTGATATAGTCAGAATCGTGCATTGGACTTTTTGTAGAGATTTCTAACGATTATGGAAATGGTTGTTGCCGCCTTTTTAACCAAAATAGACTGCATAATTGATATTATCCTTCTTCCCCTGGGATGTTTCTGGAGAAGTGAGAGAGACAACAACAGGCACTTGACTGATATGTATCAGCACATGCTAAATCAACACCAACCTCCAACTAATCAACGCATTAACTTTAACACAAGTCACAGCCGCACTGTACATGTACACGTCGATCGAGTTCATCCAAGAGGTGTTCGATTGGGTTGAGATCTGGAAATCTCGACGGCCAGGGCAAGCCGTTGATGTTGGTATTATGAAGGTAGTCTACCGTGACACGAGCTGTCTGCGGTGGAGTGTTGTCCTGTTGAAACAGCTCCTTCTGGCGGTCAATGATTGGAAGAAGGTGAAGAATTTGATTCATGTAACGATTTGCTGTCAAATTTCCCTGAACCACAACCATGTCCGATCTCGTGTTGCAGGATAGCCAAATTGAACTGTCTGTATCGGTCCCAAAGGCGGAAAATAGTGCTGTGGTGGACGTCGAAGTGGCGTGCAACAGAAGACTGCGATTCCCCTCTTTGCATACGTCCTATGGCGATGTTCCGCTCGGGAGCGGTGAGTCTCGGCATTTTCAAAATGTTGACAATTGAATGAGTGTATGTCGTGCTACGGATTAACCACTGGTCTTTATCTTTCGTGCTGCAGACTAGCTACTGTTTCAGTATCTGTCGTGCTACAGACTAACCCCTGGCCACTATGTTTCATTGACATCATGAGTATTGGTCCACGAAATTGGCCTACGATGACATGCATCAACCATGACCACCCGATCCCGTTAGTCGCCTCTTTCGACAAGAATAGTCGCTTTTTACGGCAAGAATGGGTTGCTGAAGACCTATTCATAGATAAAACAATCCCAGAACCAAAGAGTTTATAGATCGAGTTAATAAGTGATATACCTACGTAAGATAAAGGGTCGAATTTATCTTTGTCTGCATCCCGGGGATTGTCCTTTACTTGCTGAGTATATCGCTGAGTAAGTGATCGGACTGTTCATCTGGAGCACCGAGACAACTTATGACATTGTTGCAGCTTCTCGGCGTTAACAGACAGACACGGATTTTAAATGAGTCACAACTTATATATACCATGTGTAAGTCGAACAGTAACTACCTAATGAAGTACAGATGTAAACACTTCGTTCAGAAACTATGAGATAATTAACTTATAAGACATATAAATATGGAAAGGCCTTTGTCGCTGTGATTTACAAGAAATCTCGATTGTAGGATTCCGATTTTATCAAGCATCAAATGGTGATAATACTAGGTGTTCGCGAATAGGGGAGCTTCTGCGTTAAAAAGAATAAATGCATCATCACATAGTTAAGCCATTACTATGTATAATCACATGTAAATATTGAACATCAACGCCAAAGAAGAACCAGTCCCGATTTTCCTCCGAAATAGATTCCTTTGGACATACCAAACCAACCGGTCCCGTTAGTTGCCTTTATACGCACGGGTTGTTGAAGACCAATTCTAACCCGGATCTTCACTGGGATGGACATGCATGGTTTGCTGAAGACCAATTCCAACCCGGATCTTCACCAGGGTGGACACACATGGGTTGCTGAAGACCAATTCTAACCCGAATCTTCACTGGGGTGGACAGGCATGGGTTGCTGAAGACCAATTCTAACCCGGATCTTCACTGGGGTGGACACGCAAGGGTTGCTGAAGACCAATTCTAACCCGGGACTTCACTGAGGTGGACACGCATGGGTTGCTGAAGACCAATTCTAACCCGGATTTACACAGAGGCGATACGCCGTGATACGCATGCAAGTGAAATACCGTACGAAGTGGAGGTGAACCCAACTCACTCTCTCACTCATATCTGTCTGTGTGATATGAATACATTCATCGGTGTAAAGAGTCACCTGTTATTACGTGCAGTATTTCATGGTTGCGCAGAACACACGGTATAACCCAGGACACAAAGTCGCCATTATATATGATCTCTGTTCTGCCATAAAATGTCCTGACGAGGCGGGTATAAAACGGGAAGGATCACCGTGCTATAATTCGGTCGTCTGTGAGTGGGTGCGTTTGATTTTATTATTTTATTA
The DNA here is from genome assembly GCF_023055435.1 of Haliotis rufescens. NCBI lineage: Eukaryota > Metazoa > Mollusca > Gastropoda > Lepetellida > Haliotidae > Haliotis > Haliotis rufescens. Next base: position 31,372,181 of record NW_025964372.1, read on the forward strand.
TTGCTTTGAACAATATTTCAATTATAGGACGTGTCAGCTTGACGTGAAAGGAAAGCCATTAGTGATGCAGGTCTAAGAGGTTTACCACTTTGGTGAAACCCACAATCACGGGTATGGTGCTGACAAACCTAGAATCATAATCAGGTCGAACTAGGATTCGAACCCAAAATCATAGTTGTCTGGCACACTAAGAGACGCAACTCTGTGCAGCGAATTGTGCTGCCTTAAACGACTGGGCTACCTGTGCACCAGGTCGTATTTAGACATAGCTCCACATTGTTCTCATCGAGTACTACCAATATATAACTAAAATATATTCACGCATTATCTTCCAAGCGAATATGACGTTTCCTTTGCAATGCTGTACGAGTGACAGTAAAGTGGAGCAATATTCCAGCTATATGACGGCGATCTGAAAATAAAAGAATCTGGGACAGACTAGCAAGTGATAGACATCATGAGCATCGATCTGCGCAATTTGGATACAATGACAAACATCATCCAAGTCAGCAAGCCAGTCCACCCGATCCTGTTAGTCGCCTCTTACGACAAGCATAGTCACCTTTAACTGCAAGCATGGGTTACGCATGGGTTGACGGGTATAATAATAGTAGTAGTAGTAGTAGTAGTAGTAGTAGTAGTAGTAGTAGTGAGGTGAGGTGAAATGGGGTTTAACGTCGCGTTCAAGATTATTGCATTCATGTAACGTGCGTGCGTACGTGCGTGCGTGCATATATGTGTGTGTGTCTGCTTTTACTAGTTCGGACTGATGCCGATTTATAGTGCTAGGCCACTGACATACCACGCCGAGGTTTAACATAAATACCCACTCAGACAGTATACTGACTCCGAGCCGACCAGTCCTTGTTTTTAGCCCCTTAATGCCGAGCGTCAGACAGGGTACCATTTTTTAACGTCTTTTGGTATGACGCGGTCGGGGATCCAACCCCGACCTTCCGCTCTCCGGGCGGACGCTCTACCACTAGACCACGGAGGCGGTCTGCCGTAAAAGGCGACTATGCTTGTAAGAGGCGACTGACGGGATTGGGTGGTCAGTCTCGCTGACTTGGTTGATGCATGTCATCGATCCCAATTGCATGGATTGATGCTCATGCCTGTCGTAAGAGGCGACTAACGGGATGCCAATTATATCAATCCCTGGATTGTCTGGTCCAGACTCGATCATTTACAGACCGCCGTCATATAGCTGGAATATTGTTGAGTGCGGCGTTTAATAACTAACCAACCTTTTGCTATATGCACTCGCCAGACAAGTTGGATTATATATACGACCCATTTACCCATTTTTCTTGTCACAATTCTCTATACAACGTTAAAACACAAATCTACACATAAATCCCATGTCTGTAACATTTGATATTAAACATTTACTATTAGCATTCATGCAATATATATCACAATTTTGTATAATCACAAAAAGAGATATTTTCCAATGTTTTTACATTGGACAGTCCGTTGAATTTATTTTTTTTAAACTTATTAAAAATAAATCAAATGAACACGTTATCAATGTATACAAGTATATGGTGCTGTGTTTCTGTTGGATTGAGTATGCTTTTATGCCGTTTCTAGCAATATTCCCGCAATTTCACGGTGGGGGACATTTGAAATGGGCTTCACACATTGTATCCATATAGTGAATCGAACCCGGATCTTCGGCTTGACGAGCGAACGCTTTCACCAGTTAGCTATCCCATCGCGCTGCTTCTATAGAAATCAAAACAAATTAAAAAGTTCAATACATCGATTGATATGACATGCAAGCCGGTTATGAAAATCATTAAAAAAACATAACTACTCCAGCAGCACTGATTATTGACGTTGAAACATGGGACCATATTCACAAGATTCACGAATGATCAACTACAAAATAAATAAGATTATTGGTGAAACACTGTGTGTGCAATGGTTTTAGACATCATGTGGATTTCCATTGTCCATGCTTGTTTCTCGAGCAGTGCACGTTCAACATGCCCAGCTGGAGAGTCGTTACATAACACTGTCCGATGGGGTTGGAGGCTGGTGACGTCTCACGGGCTCTTTTGTTCAAGAGGCTTGCGATTTGACTACATGCTTGAGCTTCACGAGACTTAATCATTGTACACACTTTCAGCTGATTGTTACTGAACACCTTAATAGTCCCCGGTCACGTGCTTGTTGGCGTGATTGGGGTTAAGGGAGCAGACATTTGATTTTCGGGGAGGGGGGGTGTACTTTCTCAAATAATAATCAAGGCCCTGTTGTACTGTGGAAAATATGTGCCATTTTCTTGCAGACGGTATGCATTGAATAGTCAATCATGTTTATGTTTAATTTGAAAAAAGTAACTATACTCCTAAACATAAATAAATTTTGATCGCAAACCAAAATCCCCCCTCCCCATCTTTTTTAGTCAAATGGTTGCTCCCTGAGGGCGTACTTTATAACGTGAATACTTCCACTGCTGTTCGCGCATGTCGTTTATCGCTACGCTCTTCCATATTCAACTTCGCTATTATTATTATCATTATCCTTCTGCAAATATGTTCAGTTTACTGAGTTTGTTGGGTTTTACTCAGCAGGCCCCGCAGGCCCAGCAGACACCACATGTACCCCAGGGATCACAGGGACCACACGTGACCAAACGTGACACAGGCTTCAATGGCGACGCAGGTCCAGCAGACACCCCAGGCTACCCAGGTCCCACAGACCCGGAACCGGACGTCAACGATGTCATCGACGTCGTCAACGCCTTTTGTGACCCCGATGACCACCACACCGGCGACCACAGGACGGACAGCAGTGGCACATCATCGGGGGGCGACGCAAATGAATGTGAGTAAGCACAGAATGCTTCATTGAATATTCCTGCCTCAACCTGTTCTATGGAGGCCTACTAGTTCTATGCAGGCCTACTCCGTCTTACTCTCATGTGTCCTATGTATATAACGGTTGTGTTTCTTTCAAAATTGAAAGTGTCAGAAAGGTTTTTACGACGATTTAAAAACGACGTGCAAAAAATATATCGACGTGTGGAATCGAACATCAGCTTAGACGGCAGGTGGCTAAAACTTCACATCAACGGTTGTATCTCAACTCCGTAGATGGATGCCTAAGATATCAATCACTTGATTGTCTGGTCCAGACTCGATTATTTGCAGACCGACGTCACATAGCTTGAATAGTGCTGATTTTGTTGTTACAAAACAAGAAAATAGTTTGTAATTCTGTAATCGTGTACATAAATATATAAGTATTATAATTGCAATTTGCTGACATCTTTTATTTGTTGTGTGGCAGCTGGTTCAAGCTGAGGTTATCCAGCTTCGAGAAGAAGTCCGGAGACTCCGGGAGGAGAACAGACTGCTTAAAGTGGAAAACGGGCAACTGAAGGCGAATGTAAGTCAGACACACCAATGGGAACAACATAATAGTTTTATGATGGCGAGTCCCCATGATGTTGACAATACAATGTGATACGTCTTGTCTGCACAATAACGTTGTTTGATTTGTTTGGTTGTTGTTTAACGACACTCGGCATTATTCTAGCCATATAACGGAGGTCTGTGAATAATCAAGTCTGGACCAGACAATCCAACGATTGACATCATCTGCATCGATCTACGTACTTGGGATGATATGTATCCTTCAAGGCAGCGAGCCTGACCCATCCGTTCCCGTAAGTCGCCTCTAACGACAAGCATGAGTTGCTGAAAACCTATTCTCTTCATGAGTCTTATGATGGCGAGTCACAGGTCGTGCAGACAGTGTTGGTGATACGACTTCTGTCTGCACAATGACGTCAGTGAGTATCAGACCACTAGATATACTCTTCGACTATTAATATAACTACCCGATGAATTGAAATCAGGTCTCGGAATTTAATAGTGATTGGGTTTTCTATTTGCAAATACGTTCTGCACACATATGAATAATTTGGGACAGGTAAATATGCACATAATGACGTAGTACATTGATGGAATAGTAAGAGATTGTTAAGAAAAGTGTGCACGTGCATTTGTATTCTTGTGGACATTTACTTCGGAAATGAGCAAAGGCCAAATGAAGGGTCTTACATTCAGTTCATAACTTTGGTTGATGTCTAAGCACCCTAGAAGATCCGGGTTTGAATAGATCTTAAGCAACCCATGTTTGTTGTAAGGGTTGGCTTTGCTTGAAAAAGGCAACAAACAACATAGGGTGGTCAGGCTCCATGACTTGGTTGATGCATGTCATCGTATCCCAATTGCGTGGAGCGATGCTCATGTTATTAATCATTGGATTGTCTGTTCCAGGCTCGATTATTTACATACCACCGTCATATAGCTGAATTATTGGTGAGTGCAAAGAAACAAAACATTCTTTAATCTCGACCTGTTGGTATTCCGGGTAAGAATATAGGTCCCAAGCAACTTTGTTGTAGGAGGCGACTTAATGGTCCTGGTTTCACAGTCAGCTGATACTTCACCATAATACAGATATACTCTGACAATATACCCCATGCCACTCTCCACCATAGGAACGTGATATATGACTTGTAGCCTTATCATACATTCCTGGTAGGTGGCACTCTAACCCTTGGCTAGAGTAACTATATGATAATTGTTATTTTCATTGCAGAGGAGGGGCCGCGTTCGGAAGCCGGCAGGCGTGACGCAGATGGCGTTGGGAGGAGGGATGACAAGTAAGTTGACTGCAATGTGTTGTGTTGTCACTGTGTTCTAGTTCTTACAAGGGAGGTAATCAACACATCAACCAATTCTACGTGGGTTAGCCTAGTGGTTATTGTTTGTTATGACTGTGGTCTGTAAGCAATCAAGTCTGGACCAGACAATCCAGTGACATAGTGAGCATCGATACCATGACATGCATGAACCAAGTCAGCGTGCCTGGCACCCGATCCCGTTAGTCGCTTCTTTCGACAAGCATGGGTTGCTGAAGATCAATTGTAACCCAGATGTTCACGTGGTTGAACCGTTGCCTTGTCACACACAACTTCTTATGTAATCCATGTTTTCAGTCCACACTTGTACCCCGCCTTTATATTAGTGGAAGGATGATATACAGGTACAACAACCCACTGATCGGGTGGTTAAGTTCGCTGACTTGGTTGATGGATGTTACCGTATTCCAATTGCGTGGATCGATGCGCCTGCTGTCAATCAACGGATTGTCTGGTCCAGACTCGATTAATTATAGACTTGTAATATAGCTGGAATATTGCTGAATGCGGCGTTAAACAACAAACATTTCAAAACTCTCATTTCACAGAATTTCTACTTACTTCTTCCACCACTATAACTTCTTCCATATGTTCTCTGAGTAACCTAGGGCAGAAGAGGTAACACGTACCTATGCGTGTTGTCGAATAACATGACGACCAGTCACAATGTGATTGTACCTGCGTTGATCATTCTACTCATCCCATTGACCACTGTTTGCACGTCAGTCAAGTATTAGTTGTAATATTGCTTACCCGCTCACTTACATTCCTACATGCAACGGTAACTGTGCCTCCCTCAGACGTCCCACATACCTATGAACGTGTTCGAATCCTGGTACGCCCTGATTGTTTCATGGTTTGTCAGCACCATACACTTGTTTACTGAAGTGGTAAGGTCTGTGACATGTTTCACTGCTGGCTTTTCCCAAAAATCAAGCTTGTCTGTCCACTAAAACAATACCTCAACATATTGTCACATGAATATACTTGAATACTCACTCACTATACATGTTTACAGACTTCTAAGGAAGTTCTCTCCCCACCAACATAATACATCGAATGGTTAACCATGCAACTGTGTGAATGACCAATACGATACGTTCTCGTCAAAAGGAAAATATTTGATTTTTATATAAGATTGGTGTGTGAAGAGTATTGTTTTTCAAACAATAACCTGTTGACCACTTGTACTACTGAGGACGGTGAATCTGTCGATTTCTACAGGATTTAAAAACTATCCAAAGTTAAACTCTGAATGTATGTTGAGTGTGATACGGGAATTGTTTGAAAAGCTTGTTTGTTTGAATTGTGCTGAAATATGCTCACAATTGTCAAGTTGTCGTTTTAAATGTCTCTATAAATTGTAAAATTTTGAAGATTTACATATACAAGATTAAATGTTTCTTTCGTAGGTGTTTGTATATTCTTGCAGAAGTAGATAGGTGTGTATGTTGTGTACGTAATACATGTACTCACCCTGGTGTTTTTATTGCCTGTTTTACATATGTTAACGAAATTCTCCTTGCACTTCAGGTGTCGTTACGAAGGACCAGGTCGCATTTCTAAGGAAAAGGCGACGATAGCCAGGTCACCGACCTCAGTCACCAGCCTCGGGTGCCGTCCATCCCCTCCTGCCATTTGTCTTGCCATCAACAGGCCAGCAGTCAACGAATAATCCATCCTTCAGTCAACCTGGTGTTACCTCTACAATGCAGTAAGTGAAACGGAGTTATGTACGAATATTTTTTTATAGGAAGTAATTCTTTAAGGCAAGACCAGTGAAGATCCAGGAAGGGAATTTCGGGGCAGAATAGGTCTTCAGCAACCCATGCTTGCTGTAAGAGGCGACTGTCATTGTCGCATGAGGCGACTAACGGGATCGGGTGGTCAGGCTTGGTGACTTGGTTGATCAATATCATCGTATCCCAATTTCGTGTGTCAGTGATCATAATATCAAACCTCTAGATTGTCTGGTCGAGGCTTGAGTATTTACAGACCGCCGTCATATACCTGGAATATTGCTGAGAGCGGCGTTAAACAACAAACAAAAAACAATTTCTTGGGCAAACGTGTGCCGTCATCTTGAATCAAAATTGAATTTCTGCTATATATCCCACTTCAACGACTGTTATCTTAGTTCGTCCACAATCCACAACTTCAATATAGGCCACAGACATGTGAATTGGATTGTCATATTTGTTTATAAAAGTAATTGAATAATTCAGAAATTAACACAATATTGTTTCTTCTTCAGGTGTGGTGACAGGCAACCTTCTCAACTCCTGCCAATTGCACCGCTTCATGTGCAGTAATTGACACCTTCTGATATACTATGGTCCTATCACCTAAAGTCCACAAAATAATTTGCAAATCTTAACATCTTCATGTCATCAGGATCTGGAAATACGTTTAAACCTTGGTACAACGTCCTGATCTTGACACATTCGTCCACTTGCAAGTCCTTGATGGTCTCCGTGTGTACTCCACGATGACTCGGCAGCTCTGAGGTGTTGAGGGGTGCTTCATGTTTCATGGCTCAAATCTCTACCTGAAACACCCGCTAACACCTCTTAGTTGAACGGTGACTCGGTTTTATTCACAAACATCTTCTCGGTTACTTGTATTTGGAGAAGTTCGTACTCACATAGAAATGAACGTGTCCGATCTCACTGGGCAGTCTGAAAAAGTACCTCTGGTTTAAAAAATGTCATTTAGTATAATTAATATTTCGAGTTAAAGAGGGACGTTCCTAATCATGTGCGGTGCTATGGTAGGTAGGATGTTGGCAGACCACTACCACTCGACAAAGTGACAGGTGAGTTTGCTTAGTTGATAGTTAAAAGTGAGACTCACTTGTAGACACTCTTCCAAATATCTTTCTAAAGAAGTCAAGACCTCCTTCCTGCCTTTTTACATAACATCCCTTTGGTAAATTATGTTCCAAATAATTGTTCCTGGTGTGTATGAAATGACATCTGATAACAATCTGTAATGTACAGGTACCCTTGCCGAAGTTGTACACTGCACCTGTCTACCACACCTGCATACTACACCTGTCTCCGCTCTTGTCTATGGTGAGTATATGAACGCTAGATCGCTGCCATTTTACCAGATACTTTATATAATCAATGAACTCTTCCTCCCTGAGATGTCCCAGAAACCATGATCGTGTGTTCGAATCCTGGTTCGTCCTTAGACCTGTGTTATTTCCGGCTTTCTTTCCACATCAAACTTTCTCTGCTCACTACGAAAATACCTCGTAACATTTTTAAATGGATTAAATTTCATGGATTGTGTATGAAGCAATCCCATTAAAATACGTAACTCCAATTCAATACTATCTCCTCAAAAATGAACAGGTCTGATGTATATGAGATAAGTGTGTGTGTTTTATTTTCAATGTAAACATTTTTCAATCACAATAACATGTGTTGATGAAATGAGCATACGAGGACTGTTATTCTGTGGATTTTATGCAGAGTATAAAAGCGTATCAAAAAGAAAACTCAATGTATGTCGAGTGTGATAAGGAAGTTCTTTGAAGAGCTTGTGTTATTGACATGTGCTGAAATAACTCAATATTCAAGCAGTCTTTCCTAATATTTCAGTTGCCGTCTTCCCTGCCCCAGTTTTCACCATCCTGCCTCGATTGCCACCAGCCTCGGTTGCCGCTTTCCTGTCTCAGTTGCCGCCTTCCTGCCTCAGTTGCCACCTGCCTCACTTGCCACCAGCCTCTGTTGCCACCTGCCTCGGTTGCCACCAGCCTGCCTCAGTTGCCACCTGCCTCAGTTAACACCATCCTGCCTCAGTTGCCACCAGCCTCAAGGTACTTTACCTGACAAACAGCCTTATAAGCAAACAGCCTTACTTTGGCAAGACTTGGTTATTAAATTCGTCCGACCTCAAGACCGTACCACGGTATCAGTAACAAGTCACCACACAAACAAGAGCCCCAGCTGTCAGTTGTCTCGCCGTCAACAAACTTAATATTTCAAAAAGTTGGCGTAAGTACATTCTTGCAGAACTATATACGTGTGTATGTTGGACAAGTAGTAGATGTTCCCACTCTGTTTTAATTGCTTCGTTCTACACATGTTAACGAAAATCTCCCTATCATTTCAGGTGTCGTTACGAAGGACCGAGACGCATCTTTTAGAAAAGGGTGGCAATAGGTCACCAGCCTCGGTTGCAAGCTAGCATCCATCCTCAGTTGCCTAAAGCCTCAGCCCCAGGCTGCCGTTGGTCTACCATCAACAGTCCAGCAGTCAATGACTCATTCCTCCAGATGTCACCCCTCCAGATGCAGTAAGTAAAACTGAAGTCATAAACGAATCATTTATACTATAGCACTTAATCCTTATGTACAAAGATTGAATTTCTATCATGTTAGTGCCTGTAATGTGATTGAATAATTCTGAAATTAACAGAATACTTTTTCTTCAGGTGTGATAACAGTCCACCTTCTCCAACACCTCTGCCAATTACACTGCTTCATGGTCAGAAATTGATTCCTTCTTATATACGCAGCCCGTGATCATATGATCCGATGAAGTGTAGATTTAAACAGACACTGCATCGTTTCGCGAAAACATAAAACTATTTTGGCAATTTGCACATTTCCAGCCTGATCCACGATGACATCTTAAGATCTTGGTGATATCAGTATCTGGTTTTGTATGTAAACCTAGCACGATCGTCCGCTTGCAAGTCCCTGATGCTGTACGTGTGTACTTCCCGATGACTCGGCAGCTTTGAGGTGTTGAGGGATGTTTTATGTTTCATGGCTCATATTCCAACCTGAAACACCCGCTAACACCTCCTAGTTGAACGGTGACTCGGTTTTATTCACAAACATCTTCTCGGTTACTTCTCATGTCAGATCTCACTGGGGAGTCTAAAAAAGTACCTTTGGTTAAAACTGAAAACATCAACAATAAATTTCATTCAGTATCCCTGATTCTTTGAGTTAAAGAGGGGTATTCCTAATCATGTGCGGTGCTATGGTAGGATGTTGGCAGAAGCAGCCTTCCACGAAGATGGATGTCTGCTCAACAGAACAAAGTGACAAGGTAAGATTCATACTATTTATGATGGTTAAAAGTGTAGGACTGTTACTTTCGTAAATCAAGACCCCCTATCTATCTCTTTACATAACACCCCTTTGGCAACTTATGTTCCAAGTATTTGTTCCTGGTGTGTATGCAGTGACATCTGATAACAATCTGTTATATACAGGTACCCTTGTCGAAGTTGCACACTGCGCCTGCCTAGCACACCTGCCACCGCTCTAGTCTATGGTAAGTATATGAACGCGAGATCGCTGCCATTTTACCGGATACTTTTATATACTCAATCAACTCTTCCTCCTCCCTGAGACGTCCCAGAAACCTATGTTCGTGTGTTCGAATCCTGGTTTGCCCTTAGACCTGTGTTATTTCTCCCATATCAAACTTTCTCTGCTCACTACGAAAATACACAAAATATTTTTAAATGGATTAAATTTCGTGGATTGTATATGAAGCATACCAATTAAAATATCTAAATCTAATTGAATTCTCTCGTCAAAGAGGAACAGGTTTGACGTATATGAGATTAGTGGGGTTTGGAAAATTTCTAAATTAACAAATCACAATAACATGTGATGATAACATACATCTGAGGACTGTTATGTGGATTTATGCAGAGTGTAAAAGCGTATAAAAAACTCCATGTATTTCGACTGTGACGAAGGAATCGTTTGAACAACATGCTGAAATAACTCAATAACCAAGCTGTCCTTCTAAATATTTCTTTGAATTAAGAATACGATTTTCAAACGTTACTTTGTTTCAAAAGTTAGTGTTGATAATTTCTTGCAGGAATATCTCAGTACATATGTTACATAAAGGGTAAACTAAGACGTTGAACAAGTAACAGATGTTTCCATCCTGCCCCTGTGTTGTTTAGTTGATAGTTAAAAGTGTGAGACTCACTTCCAGACAGACTGTTCCAAACAATTTTCTTGAAGTACAAAATCTTCTACCTGTTTCCTTTTCATGGTCGTATCAATTCTAAGAAATTGTTCTGTGTGTATAAAATGACCTGATCACAATTTGTACATGTACAGGTACCCTTGCTCGAGCTGTACACCGCACCTGTCTGCCACAGCTGTACACCACACCTGTCTGCCACACCCATCCCCGTTCTAATCAATGGTGAGTATATGAACTCAAGGTCGCTGCAATTTAACCGGACACTTATGTCAGTAGGTGAATAATGATATCAACACAGTGATAAATCATATTATCCATTAGGGCAAGGATATTGTTGCAATTACTTTCATTAATTCTCACTGAACCAATCAGCATGGATTAGAAGCTATATATATTATGTAATTCAATTATCCCACTGTTTGCAAAGCGTCCCAGAGAAACGCCAAGTCAACTCATTGTTCGCATATTTCGTTTGACCAGAAAGAATTAATAAATCTACAATTTATAATGTTTTAAGTCGCAGACCAGAAGACAAGTTTGACCAACAAATACTGCTTTCCTAAAGCTACAAAACAACAAACTATTCAATATTTTGTCAGATCACATATTTTTCTAATACATGATTCAATGCGGCGACTTGCCTGTCAAGGAAGTAAGAAAATCTTGCATCATACTGTCCCAATATCTCACCAATTCTCCTTTCATATCGCATATATTTTGCATATTTTTTTATTGATATTATCCTTCATGATTCCCCAGATATTTTCAATTGGGTTCAGGTCGGGAGTGCAAAGCTGGGCCATTTCAGGAGTGTATCATTTTGACTGTTAAAACCTTTCCTGAGAATGCTTCTCTCGGTTTTGGATTATTGCCTTGCTGGAATACCCACCCGTCACCATACAAAGCTTGTGTTGTTGGAAGGAGATGTCCCTGTAGAATATCAGTGTACACTACAGTCATGTTACCTTCTAATACATAATGTGGCACCCAACATACACCCCATCCCACAAATGAAATTTAGGACTGTACTTTGGACTCTGGTGAATTGTTATTTTCTATACCTTTGATCCAAATTGTTATGCAGTTTGGATATATCTACACTGAACTTTCATCTGAAAACATACCATTGTCCCAATTGAAATATCTATGCTCCAAACACCACTTCAAACGTCGTTTATTGCTGTTTAGGATTTAGGAGTGATGATGGATTTCTGCCAATCCAGTGCATGCAATTCCGTTCATATTGTCTCTTTAGGCACATGAACTGTTCCTCTAATTATCATTTCAATACACGTCATCGTATCCCAATTGCGTGGATCGATGATCATGATGTCATTCACTGGATTGTCCGGTCCAGACGCGATTATTTACACACCGCCGTCAAATTGCTATAATATTGCTGAGAGCGGCGTTAAACAACAAACAAACCAAACCAACTGATCATTTCATGCCTAATATTTTCTATCTTAATGCGTCTGTATTTAGACGTTATTATACCAAGTCACATTTTGTCACCAACAGTCAATTTCTTTTTCTTCCTGCTTCCCTTTTGTGCTCAGTTCCATCTCCACTCTCATTATGTTTCAAAACACGGTACGCAATCGATAGTGGGATGTCTGTTCTCTCTGTAATGGTCTGTGCTCATCTGATTCCTTGTTTGTATACTTCAGAAATATTCTTTCTTTTTTCAAGAGCTGTCACTTCCACAGTGGCCTTGGGGGGCACGGGTGGCCCAGTCGTCTAAGGCGCCGCGATTCGCTGTGCAGAGTTGTGTCCCTTAGGCACGCCAGAAAACTATGATTGTGGGTTCGAATCCCGGTTCGCCCCGATTATGTTTTAATGGTTGTCAGCACCATACCCATGCTCATGGGTTTCACCGAAGTGGTAAACGTCTGGGACCTGCATTACTTCAGGCGTTCCTCACACATTAAGCTGACACGCCGTGATATAACTGTAATACTGTTAAAAGCGGCGTTAAGCCCAACTCACTCACTCACTCACAGTTGTCTGGTGCGCCGTCTGCTAGCTTGTTTACCAAGGGTGACAATTCCTGTCGTACTTTACAAATATCACACGCGGAGTTGTCTCTCTTGACTCAATGTCAGAATAAGTTCTACTTACATTTTTTATTTGGTAATTATTGATGGTCAAAATGGTATCGGTAAATATTTCGATGCAGATATGATGATATCAGGATTCATATAAAACCAATGTATTTTTCTCCTACAGGCACTTCCTAGGAATACCAATGAACTAGTTTGGACTCGCCCAGCTTCTTTTATCCAAGATGCATATGAACTCTCAAGGACTGGAATGATCCAAAAGCTATGCTTCTCAAGCCTGTGATTGTCACACCGATGACTACAACACGAAAATCAGTATAATCATAGTCAGCACATTATAATTAACTGTATCAATTGATATCCATATAGCCAGCATCCTTGGTTATTAAGTCGTTCTTTAGTTCAAATAAGTTCTCCTTGATAAGTTAAAATCGTCTTCCAAACTCAGGTATGTTTATAGTACAACGTTATCCTTTCGTTAGGACGGCAACCTTATGTTACAGTTTCGTAACGCCATCACCATAAACCATGTAACCCGCTTAGGAACATTCATAATCCATATGACCCGTTAAGATTTGGGTAGAGAATAGGTCTTCAGCAACTCATGCTTGCCGTAAGAGGGCGACAATTCTTCTCGTAAGAGGCAACTAACGGGATCGGTTGGTCAGGCTCGCTAACTTGGTAGATGCATGTCATCGTATTCCAATTGTGTAGATCGATGCAAATGATGTCAATCACTGGATTGTCTGGTCCAGACTCGATTATTTACAGACCGCCGTTTTACATCTGGAATATTGCTGTGTACGGCGTTAAACAACAAACATCATCCATATTGTATTACCACTTTCTTCTCCTAAACCGTCATATGGAATGTACCACAGTCTCAATCAGGAGGATGTATATATACAGGCGTAGTTGAGCCATGCTATCCTGGATGTATACATTCGTCTGTCATTCTAAACAAGCATACAGCAAGCGTTAATGTTTTGCCATAGTTTTGAAATCTAAAGCCACAAAGATCAAAGGTTATTGTTTATGTTTTAGGGTACACACTTGTTTCCGTCATGCTTCAAATCCTGTCTGCATTTGCCATTAATTTTGAAACTTTATTTCGGCCTGTCAGAATGAATATATACAGATGTGGTTGAGCCATGCTGCTCTGGATGTATTCATTTGATACCTTCTAAATAATCCTATGGATTCTTCAAAGTATGAGTGCATGCAGGTGTATTAAACCATAAATAAACTGTACAGATGAGTCAAAGTTTCAATCGAAACGTTTAACAGATCGAGGGTCGAATTTACAGTGACAGCGGGAAAATGTAAGTTTGCTGGGTTGGGTTGTCTGCTGATCTGATATTATTGAATACTGCTGAAAGCAGCCAATATCCACAAACATGTGACAAACACAAATATAGTTTTTCCTGTTGCCTTCATTGTGTCTGAATGATTCTTAATAACATTGGTTACGCAAATCTGATTGTAAAATCTAGTAAGAACACATGGCTGTGTAACATGTGATTACTTGGTGCTTTCCATCACAATACTTGTAAATATGTTTTGAATAAAGTATTTAAATTACCTCTAATGGCTCTATCATGTTGTCAACTTGTCACCTGATGGCGTCGCAATTTGCTGTCATGTCCTTTTCGTGCCTGGATTCGAAGTTTCAATTTGTAAGCACCACACCCGTGCAGACTTGTTTTACTGGTCCTTAGCGCGTACGACCTGCATCAATTTGGTATTTCCTACAACATGACGTTGACACGCCGTCATTATGACTGAAATAATGTTCAACACGGTGTTAACCACGTCACCGGGGTCCCTGACTATCCTGCAGTGGTTTTCATTTTGACAGCAAATATTGTTATGCTGGGATAAGAACTTTCTTTCACAAATGTCGAAATAATAATCCGCCAAGTGTATAACACTGGTTAAGCGCCAAGGAAGCCAATCTCATTAAAATCAGATTTTAGTTCTCGCTACCGCTAAACAAAGATCTGAAGACATCCCGTTACGGGTCACGTCAGACCGATCTTGTGCAAACTTTGGCTAATGTCGACTTCTTGTCAGTCATTCCATTGGTCGGTCAATCAGAAGTCAGCTTTCTCGTGCTTTACGGCACTAATTTCAAACTTGCGACTACGCCTCGAAACATATTTTGACAAATTCTCCATTAAAAATTTAAAACCTGAACAAAAGAACATTCTCGAATGGCTAATATATGGTCTAGATTGTATAGATTCAGTCGTTAAGCCCGCAACTATCGTTCGGAATACCCCGTTTTAAAGTTTTCGAGGCTGCATGATGAGAAATCACATTCCGACTGTCACTTTCATGATCTGGAAAGCGACGCTCTGATTGGTCGGATGAAAGGTCGTTCTCGCGTGACCCCTAAAGGGATTTCCTCAGATCTTTGTTTAGCGGTAGCGAGAACTAAGATCTGATTTTAATGAGATTGCAAGGAAGCGGAAATTGTGGCGATTTTCTGCAGTTGTTCCATTTCATTACATCCACTTACCTACGTTGTTATTTTCATTGTTTACGTAATCGGAAAATTAGTTTAAAAAGAATTGTAAATATGATCTGTCATCACCCATTTCCCAATAACAGTTGCTTTCCTCTCAGTAACATGAGAAATACCGGGAAATACCTACGTTTTGGAAGCTGTATGAATAACACGTGCGACGATTCCAATAATGTTTGATATCGTCAGAATGCTCTGGAGATCAAGTTGTAAGATGAAATTTTCTTGGATAGAAATTGGCTTCTTATGACCGTTTTTGTCGTAATCTGCTACAAGAGCGTGATTAGTCAAATTCAAGCAGTGACCTAAGGCAGACAATAAAAAAATCAATGGACACCGTTCTCGTGTATGATAAATTTAACATTTTGGACGAAACGTTTGGGTTAAATCGTGTTATTTTAAACGTTTTAAGCAAGACATCGCGACCTATATCAAAACATGAAACTTTCTGGTCATATCGTGCTTGGTCACGATTTGTGAGAAAGATTGCTCATGTATATATTTTGTCCTCATATGTCGTGTCCGAGCCTAGAAACCAAGGCCACAAAAACCGAGATGTCATTACGCCTGGATTTCACTTCAATGTCTTTTTCAGCTTTCCTGATCTTGTCATCATATTCCCCCTTTGTAAATGTGCAGGCTTCTTGTAGTTAGCCTCTCAAATCCATGACGTCAGAAAACTGTGTTTCCACTTCCTCTGCCTTTACGAGGCAGGTATCAGTAATCTTTTCTATGTTAGCCAAAATATCCGGTACCAATTCTTGTATTTCCTCATCAGATCCCCTAATGATAAACTGCAAAGATCATATGATCACAAGGTACAATATCTATACTACATGAATAGTGTCAGTCATACATATACTTCATAGATCAAATAAGGGATCGCATGAGGAATGACAAAACAGTCTTGGTATACTGGTCGCAGTAAATGTTATCTGCTGAGAATTATTCGCGGTTGAATGTACCCAAACGCGTCATATTCACATAATAATATACAGGAAGGATGCTATTTAATTTTGTCAGCCATGCGTCGCCCTTGATGTTACACAGGTACCGCGCAAGCATATTGTCAACATCTACCTATATATTGCACAGGTAACACGCAAGCATATCGTCAACAGCAACCTACATATTACACAGGTAACACGCAAGCATATCGTCAACAGCAACCTACATATTACACAGGTAACACGCAAGCATATCGTCAACACCAACCTACATATTACACAGGTAACACGCAAGCATATCGTCAACACCAACCTACATATTACACAGGTAACACGCAAGCCTATCGTCAACAGCAACCTACATATTACACAGGTAACACGCAAGCATATCGTCAACATCTACCTATGTGCTACTAGGTGATCTGCCACCAAGGGTAGGCAACAGTGCAATATGATTTCTACTGTTTTCTGTTGAGAACACGATAGGAATGAAGGTACGAGTGAATACAAACTGTCATATATACACTTGGAAATGGGTCGTCTGGGAAATGTTTCTTATGACTTATGGATCATCGGCACGCGGCAATGGAAACCGAAACAACAGATATAATTGTATCCTTTTGCGTGGTTACAGTAAGTAGGCAGATCCCGTGCACGTGTGTGTTGTCCACATTGTTTACTTGAGTGGCTGCGTGAGCGAGTAGGATGATTCTGTGCTTTTGTTTCTTGATACTTTTGAGATGAGTGTTGTGCAGTTTCAGCTTCACCATTAATGTTGTTGTTGTTGTTGTTGTTGTTGTTGTTGTTACCGGCTTCTTGCATCTGATGTTCCACTGTGTGTTGCTTGTATTAAGCTATGTGTGTATGTCATCTTAGCAATATACCATTGCTCTATCCCCTAACGTCTTATACAAAATGTCTCAAGCTCGGTGAGTGAATGAGTGAACATGAGTGGGTGAATAAAGTTTTACGCTTTAAGCAATATTCCAGCAATATCACAGAGGGGCACACCAGAAATTCAAAGTTGCTGCCATGGAAATTTCAAAAATATTTTTGTGGAACAATCCCAAACTATCAAAAGGCACCAGTTCGCAACCAGACCTATCTATGTGCCAAGTTAGAGGAGGATGTCCAGACTGATGGACAAAAAGGAACACAGACTGACGTAGTTCAATTTATTACTCCCCGCAAAACGCATTACGGGGGATAATGTCAAACTAGCATATTGTCTATCCGTAATGTGTAGATTCATACTCAATCATACTTCCACCTTAACCTTTGTTACAAACAGAGCATATGTGAAGCCTTTAGAGTAACACTAATTATACAGTATTGCAACATGCCGACAGTACATACTAATTTTTGTTTTCTGTGTTGTTCAACGCTGCACTGAGGGATATTCCTGCGAGATGACAGAAGTGAGTAAACAATCAAATCTGGACCAGTAATAACGTGATTGATATAACGTTCAACAACACACAATCTGTGAAGTCACAGACACCCGACACTGTTAGGTAGGGAGAATTTACGTTTCAAGGTTTTACAATTGTTAATTGGGGCGGTCGGGTAGCCTAGTGGTTAAAGAGTTCGCTCGTCACGCCGAGGACCCGGATTCCATTCCCGACATGGGTACAATGTGTGAAGCCCATTGCTGGTGTCCCCCAACGTGATATTGCTGGGATTGCTGGCTAAACGCCCACTCAATCACTTACTTGCATTTGCAATGAAATCATTTAATTTCCCGGTAGACTACACAACTACACAAAAAGTATATAATAAATAGCATATTCAATGTGTCTCGTGAAATATGATGTTTCTCTCATCTCGTGACGGGGGAAAAGGAGACACGTGATATATCCTCTATATATTACCTCAAAGACAATATTTAATTTATAAAATCGGTTGTATTGTATTGTGGTTGCGCGGTTTTAACGAGATAATACATTTTCTTTTCTTAGTGAGTGTGTGTGTGAGTTTCACGCCGTTTTGAACACTATTTCACAACACGTCAGTTTCACGTTGGAGGAAAGCCCGAAATGATGCAGGTCTTAGATGTGTATTACTTTGGAGAAACCTACGCCTGTGGTTATGAAGCAGGATTCGAAGAAACGTTCACAGGTTTCTGGCGCGCCTAGGCGACACAACTCTAAAGTGCAATTTACAGCCGTGACTGTGAATGATGATCATTCGCCATTAAAAACATCACTTGCCTGTTATATACTCACACGCAAAAGAAACGCAAGTCGAGTATGCAGTATACATGTTATTTATAATGTCTCCCCCAGAATGGAGGGAGACATATTGTTTTTGGCACGGTTCCCGTCGGCGTCGGCGTCGGCGTCGGCGTTGGCGTCGGCGTTCCCACCGTTTCCGGACCATAACTCAGAAACTGTTTAAAAAATTTTTCGCGAAACTTTGTATATACATTAACCCAGCACTGAAGTGGTGCCTTTTGCTATTTAGAGATTTTTGACATTTTTATTTTTTCTCGTTTCCATGGAGATAACTTGAACATAGACTCTGAATGGGGGTAAGCTTGGTTTCCGGACCATAACTCAGAAACCGTTTAATATTTTTTCGCGAAACTTTGTATACACATTAACCCAGCACTGAAGTGGTGCCTTTTGCTATTTAGAGATTTTGACATTTTTATTTTTTCTCGTTTCCATGGAGATAATTTGAACATAGGCTCTGAATGGGGGTAAGCTTTGTTTCCTGACCATAACTCAGAAACCGTTTAATATTTTTTCGCAAAACTTTGTATACACATTAACCCAGCACTGAAGTGGTGCCTTTTGCTATTTAGAGATTTTTGACATTTTTATTTTTTCTCGTTTCCATGGAGATAATTTGAACATAGACTCTGAATGGGGGTAAGCTTTGTTTCCTGACCATAACTCAGAAACCGTTTAATATTTTTTCGCGAAACTTTGTATACACATTAACCCAGCACTGAAGTGGTGCCTTTTGCTATTTAGAGATTTTTGACATTTTTATTTCTTCTCGTTTCCATGGAGATTACTTGAACATAGGCTCTGAATGGGGGTAAGCTTTGTTTCCTGATCATAACTCAGAAACCGTTTAATATTTTTTCGCGAAACTTTGTATACACATTAACCAAGCACTGAAGTGGTGCCTTTTGCTATTTAGAGATTTTTGACATTTTTATTTCTTCTCGTTTCCATGGAGATAAGTTGAACATAGGCTCTGAATGGGGGTAAGCTTTGTTTCCTGACCATAACTCAGAAACCGTTTAATATTTTTTCGCGAAACTTTGTATACACATTAACCCAGCACTGAAGTGGTGCCTTTTGCTATTTAGAGATTTTTGACATTTTTATTTTTCTCGTTTCCATGGAGATAATTTGAACATAGGCTCTGAATGGGGGTAAGCTTTGTTTCCTGACCATAACTCAGAAACCGTTTAATATTTTTTCGCGAAACTTTGTATACACATTAACCCAGCACTGAAGTGGTGCCTTTTGCTATTTAGAGATTTTTGACATTTTTATTTTTTCTCGTTTCCATGGAGATAAGTTGAACATAGGCTCTGAATGGGGGTAAGCTTTGTTTCCTGACCATAACTCAGAAACCGTTTAATATTTTTTCGCGAAACTTTGTATACACATTAACCCAGCACTGAAGTGGTGCCTTTTGCTATTTAGAGATTTTTGACATTTTTATTTCTTCTCGTTTCCATGGAGATAAGTTGAACATAGGCTCTGAATGGGGGTAAGCTTGGTTTCCTGACCATAACTCAGAAACCGTTTAATATTTTTTCGCGAAACTTTGTATACACATTAACCCAGCACTGAAGTGGTGCCTTTTGCTATTTAGAGATTTTTGACATTTTTATTTTTTCTCGTTTCCATGGAGATAATTTGAACATAGGCTCTGAATGGGGGTAAGCTTTGTTTCCTGACCATAACTCAGAAACCGTTTAATATTTTTTCGCGAAACTTTGTATACACATTAACCCAGCACTGAAGTGGTGCCTTTTGCTATTTAGAGATTTTTGACATTTTTATTTTTTCTCGTTTCCATGGAGATAAGTTGAACATAGGCTCTGAATGGGGGTAAGCTTTGTTTCCTGACCATAACTCAGAAACCGTTTAATATTTTTTCGCGAAACTTTGTATACACATTAACCCAGCACTGAAGTGGTGCCTTTTGCTATTTAGAGATTTTTGACATTTTTATTTCTTCTCGTTTCCATGGAGATAAGTTGAACATAGGCTCTGAATGGGGGTAAGCTTTGTTTCCTGACCATAACTCAGAAACCGTTTAATATTTTTTCGCGAAACTTTGTATACACATTAACCCAGCACTGAAGTGGTGCCTTTTGCTATTTAGAGATTTTTGACATTTTTATTTTTTCTCGTTTCCATGGAGATAAGTTGAACATAGGCTCTGAATGGGGGTAAGCTTGGTTTCCTGACCATAACTCAGAAACCGTTTAATATTTTTTCGCGAAACTTTGTATACACATTAACCCAGCACTGAAGTGGTGCCTTTTGCTATTTAGAGATTTTTGACATTTTTATTTTTTCTCGTTTCCATGGAGATAACTTGAACATAGACTCTGAATGGGGGTAAGCTTGGTTTCCGGACCATAACTCGGAAACCGTTTAACATTTTTTCGCGAAACTTTGTATACACATTAACCCAGCACTGAAGTGGTGCCTTTTGCTATTTAGAGATTTTTGACATTTTTATTTTTTCTCGTTTCCATGGAGATAATTTGAACATAGGCTCTGAATGGGGGTAAGCTTTGTTTCCTGACCATAACTCAGAAACCGTTTAATATTTTTTCGCGAAACTTTGTATACACATTAACCCAGCACTGAAGTGGTGCCTTTTGCTATTTAGAGATTTTTGACATTTTTATTTTTTCTCGTTTCCATGGAGATAAGTTGAACATAGGCTCTGAATGGGGGTAAGCTTTGTTTCCTGACCATAACTCAGAAACCGTTTAATATTTTTTCGCGAAACTTTGTATACACATTAACCCAGCACTGAAGTGGTGCCTTTTGCTATTTAGAGATTTTTGACATTTTTATTTCTTCTCGTTTCCATGGAGATAAGTTGAACATAGGCTCTGAATGGGGGTAAGCTTGGTTTCCTGACCATAACTCAGAAACCGTTTAATATTTTTTCGCGAAACTTTGTATACACATTAACCCAGCACTGAAGTGGTGCCTTTTGCTATTTAGAGATTTTTGACATTTTTATTTTTTCTCGTTTCCATGGAGATAAGTTGAACATAGACTCTGAATGGGGGTAAGCTTGGTTTCCTGACCATAACTCAGAAACCGTTTAATATTTTTTCGCGAAACTTTGTATACACATTAACCCAGCACTGAAGTGGTGCCTTTTGCTATTTAGAGATTTTTGACATTTTTATTTTTTCTCGTTTCCATGGAGATAACTTGAACATAGACTCTGAATGGGGGTAAGCTTGGTTTCCGGACCATAACTCGGAAACCGTTTAACATTTTTTCGCGAAACTTTGTATACACATTAACCCAGCACTGAAGTGGTGCCTTTTGCTATTTAGAGATTTTTGACATTTTTATTTTTTCTCGTTTCCATGGAGATAATTTGAACATAGGCTCTGAATGGGGGTAAGCTTTGTTTCCTGACCATAACTCAGAAACCGTTTAATATTTTTTCGCGAAACTTTGTATACACATTAACCCAGCACTGAAGTGGTGCCTTTTGCTATTTAGAGATTTTTGACATTTTTATTTTTTCTCGTTTCCATGGAGATAAGTTGAACATAGGCTCTGAATGGGGGTAAGCTTTGTTTCCTGACCATAACTCAGAAACCGTTTAATATTTTTTCGCGAAACTTTGTATACACATTAACCCAGCACTGAAGTGGTGCCTTTTGCTATTTAGAGATTTTTGACATTTTTATTTTTTCTCGTTTCCATGGAGATAACTTGAACGTAGACTCTGAATGGGGGTAAGCTTGGTTTCCGGACCATAACTCGGAAACCGTTTAATATTTTTTCGCGAAACTTTGTATACACATTAACCCAGCACTGAAGTGGTGCCCATTAGTTGTTTGGAATTTCTAGGAGTTCTATTTTTGTCTCTGTTATTTAGTAATGGAGGGTGGGAATGAAGAGATGGGGTTTAACGTGAAGTAAACGAATGAATGGGGGTTAGGGGAGTGGGGGGAGACATATGTTTTTACGAGTAAAAACACTTTCTAGTTTTAAACAGTAAAGACGTTTGAAGTTTCCAGGAATCAAATACTCAGAAAAGTGGGAACTCATATCGATGTCCTAAAATATATAACCTTAGAATTCCACAAACAAGGAATGGGTTAATCATATACTCACGCGCAAAAGAAACGCAAGTATGCAGTATACATGTTATTTATTTTCAACAGTACAGACAAGAAATACCAATAGGGCAAGATTGACAAAATTTGACTGAAGACAGTTTAATGGATTAAAAGGCAGATGACATAATTGTTTTTTTCAAATGTTAAGGGCTTACACAGTTTCGGGTCAATACCCAAAATATCAGTCAATGCCTGGTGTGACCACCATTAGCATTGATCACTGCCACACATATCCTGTACATTGAGTGGATCAGACGATTTGTGAAGGCCCTGGGGATCCTCCTGCACACATCCAGAGCAGCTGTGCGTAGTTCATCGGCAGTTGTAGGGACTGGGCGCACATTGTGCAGACGCCTTTGAACCTCATCCCACAAGTGTTCGATGGGGTTCAGATCAGGGCTGAGGGCTGGCCACGGTAGAACACGGATGTTGTGTTGTTGCAGAAAGGACCATGGTAGCTCTGACAACATGGGGACGAGCGTTGTCCTGCTGGAAAATGTGTTCTGGTGTTGTGCAAAAAATGGAACATCGTGGGGTCTGATCACTTGGTCGATATACCGCTGAGCAGTGACGCCGTGTCCCCGACCTTGACCAACAGTCAGAAAGCACATGGGTCCAAGTCTCGCATTAAGTCCAATCCCTGCCCATATCATGACGCTAGGTCCGACCCATGGATCCCTTTCCACAACGTTTCTGTCAGAGAAACGATCACCTCGACGCCGCCAAATTCTGACACTTCCGTCTGCATGGGAGACACAAAAGCGACTTTCATCAGAGAAGATGACACGCCTCCACTCACGCGTACGATGACGCCAATTGTGATGATCCTGTGCCCACTGAAGTCGTGCTTGTCGATGCCGTGGTTGGAGAACAGGACGATGTGCTGGTCGGCGACATCTGAGATTGTTGGAACGGAGACGTCGGATCACAGTGTCCCGGCTAATGTGTCGATTATGTGTTCCTATGGTCTGTTGAGCTCTTTCACTTGCAGTTAGGAACTGATGTCGCTGGTGTTGACGGGTAATCTGCCGATCTTGTCGAGGTGTGGTGACCCTAGGACGACCGCTCCGAGGAAGGTCATCTGTGGTCTGTGTAGCATTATATCGATGCAAGAGACGGTAAATTGTGGTTATGTTAACGTTGAAATGACGGGCAACATCTTGGACAGACTCTCCAGCTTCCAAACGTCCGATAGCCTGGTTTCTCTGAATTTGAGTTAGGCGTGGCATTTTTGACCAAGGAGTGTAAGGTCCAAGAATCGGCCACAGTTTTACACCCACTTCTACCAGTTCGTGACAGTTCGGTTTTTTTCGATTTCGCGAGAAATGGGTGCATGATACCCACATATTCATTGAAATGGTGCGTTTTGGCGATTCGTTTTTTATGTTGCGTTTTTACTCGGGGCTTCCAAAATGCAACCAAAAATATTGATAACACCATCAAGCTTCACTTCATCTGCTTAAAACCACTTGCGTTTCTTTTGCGTGTGAGTATATGTTGAAAAACCAATGACTGATATTCTGACCTCATCACCCGACCCATTTAGTCACCTGTTATGACCTGACTACCCGACCCATTTAGTCACCTGTTATGACCTGACTACCCGATCCACTGAGTCGTCTGTTATGGCCTGACCATCTGATCCATATAGCGCATGTTATGACCTGACCACCCGATCTACTGAACAGTCTGTTATGACCTGAGCATCTGATCTACTGAGTCGTCTGTTATGACCTGACCACCCGATCTACTGAGTCGTCTCTTATGACCTGAGCACCTGATCTACTGAGTCGTCTGTTATGACCTGAGCATCTGATCTACTGAGTCGTCTGTTATGACCTGACCACCCGATCTACTGAGTCGTCTCTTATGACCTGAGCACCTGATCTACTGAGTCGTCTGTTATGACCTGAGCACCTGATCTACTGAGTCGCCTCTTATGACCTGAGCACCCGATCTACTAAGTCGTCTGTTATGACCTGAGCACCTGATCTACTAAGTCGCCTGTTATGATCTGACCACCTGATCCCATGAGTCGTCTGTTTTGACCTGAGCACCTGATCTACTGAGTCGTCTGTTATGACCTGACCACCTGATGCATATAGCGCATGTTATGACCTGAGCACCTGATCTACTGAGCCGCCTGTTATGACCTGAGCACCTGATCTACTGAGTCGTCTGTATTGACCTGACCACCTGATCTACTGAGTCACCTGTTGTGACCTGAGCACCTGATCTACTGAGTCACCTGTTGTGACCTGAGCACCTGATCTACTGAGTCACCTGTTGTGACCTGAGCACCTGATCTACTGAGTCACCTGTTGTGACCTGAGCACCTGATCTACTGAGTCACCTGTTGTGACCTGAGCACCTGATCTACTGAGTCGTCTGTTTTGACCTGACCACCTGATCTACTGAGTCGTCTGTTATGACCTGACCACCCGATCAACTGAGTCGTCTGTTATGACCGGACCACCTGATCCAATGAGTCGTCTGTTTTGACCTGAGCACCTGATCTACTGAGTCGCCTGTTTTGACCTAACCACCTGATCTACTGAGTCGTCTGTTTTGACCTGAGCACCTGATCTACTGAGTCGTCTGTTATGACCTGATCACCCGATCTACTGAGTCGCCTGTAATTACCTGACCACCTGATCTACTGAGTCGCCTGTTATGACCTGACCACCTGATCCATATAACGCATATTTATGATAAGCATACGTTATTTTAATCCAGCCTCCACAGGACTAAGCTGTATTCTGGAATAGTGTGCGAAGTGGTGTTGACCCACCTTACCTGTACAACTCATCTGCCAGGATCTCGAAAATGTGAAAGATTGTTTTTAGGTGAATTGCGGTGCAATTTGGTATACCAGTACATTCAAGATTACTGCTTTTACATAGGGACTTTCATGCACGTATGCTACTAGATACGTTCGAAAAGAGTGTTTCATTTCTGAGTCGAGGTATACCCAGAGTTTTATAAACAGTAATCTTTTACTGAATAAAGTCGATTTACACCAAACGTAGTGTATACGAGTGGTATACGAGTTCAAGCCTTTTCGTTTTGTTGGGTTGTTGGGGGTTTTTTTTGGTGGGGAGGGGGGAGAATAACATTCGCAAAAAATAGAGGGGCTTGGTGGTGTTTGGGGGAAGTGAAAGGAGAGTTGACATCGAGCTTCGACGTATACCCTGAGTAATATATAGAGCGATCTATTACTAAATGAGACGTGCCTGGAATTCGTATCAACTTTCGTAACCGTTGCGTTAATGGTTAGAAATAGAAATCCAAGGAAAGAGTTTGGCATACGACATATATTAAGGAAACAGATGATATCCCTTTCTGGCCATTTCAGAGGCTAAAGTTGCCTATTGACAAACTACTGGATCACTGCAACGGTACCGACGTTGCAATAGAAACATTGTATTAAACAACTAACACAAATTTGATGATTAGTGGATTTACTTATTGTCATATATGTTCAGTACACAAAATGATACATAAAATGCCACTTTTGAAATTGATTATCTGTTTTACAATTGATCAACTGAACCACCTGTTCTGTCTTGTGCACGTGCGTCGCAGAAGTCACGTGTGTGGCGCACAACGTCCCGCTGGCATCAGTGTAGGTCAGCTGACTGTCCGAGTTGACCTCCCATTTCGGCCAAGACACGCCTTGAGAAATACAAGGACACTCCATCAGTTTCAACACCTTCGAACTTTCATCATATCCAACACATGATCCTTCATACAGCATCCGACCCATTACATCTATAGTAAACGTGTTCTCTGGAAGAATCCTAAACCTAAAGCACAACGGCGTTACTCCAATGTATCCATCGTCCATGACATAGAAGCATCCTCGCGTCTGATGATTTGACACCTCCCCAAAGAAGCGAGCATCCCGCGTTGGAATCTTTATCTCTGGCATAATGTGTTTCAGAAACCAACTGAAGTCTTTACACTTAAGGTCACGTCTCAGTTGACGTCGTTCCTCGATTGACGCCATTTCCGCTTTAGTGAACACGGGTAACTGGCCATTGAGGTCTCTAGATGTCGCGTAAACAATTTCTTTATATTCGTCCATCCAGACCTCCGCAACTCGGAGAAGATTCCTGGAAAGAATGTATCCCTTACCCTTTGGGCCATAGCTGTATTTATTGCTCTTGAAAAGGTGACCTACTTTCGAACACGGGATCGTCTCCACTCTGCCTCCGCTCGTCCATACCTTGAAGGACAAATCAAAATGCTCCCCACCCCATATTTGGAGTCCTGGATCAAATCCACCAATCGAATTGAAATATTTTTTATTTATAGCTATTGCACAGCCAACCAAAACAGGGGTTGGAATTGGGTCAGTTTGTGAGGTCTGCATCTGATGAACGTATGGTGGAATAAACATCCAGGCATATCTGCAAGTGGAAGATAGAGTGAGTGAATGGGATTTTACGCCGCTTTTAGCAATATTCCAGCAATATTCCAGCAATATCACGGCGGGGGACACCTGAAATGGGCTTCACACATTGTACCCATGTCGGGAATCGAACCCGGGTCTTCGGCGTGACGAGCGAATGCAATGGAAACCCTTAAAAGTTAGTTTCGAAAAAGACCGCCTCCGCGTTCTTGTGGTAGAGCGCCACGCCTGGAGAGCGTTAGGTCGGGGATTCCATCCTGGCCGCGTCATACCAAAAAGACGTTAAAATATGGTACTTGTTGTAACCCTGTCTGGCGCTCGGCATAAAGGGGTCAAAACAACGACTGGTCGGCTCGGAGTCAGTATACTGTTTCTGGGTGAGGTATTCATGTTAAACTGCGGCATGGTATCTCAGTGGGCTAGCACTATACAATCGGCATTAGTCCGGACTAGTACAAGAAGCCCCCATCCCCCATCCCCCATCCCCCAACACACACACACGCACGCACGCACGCACGCACGCACGCACGCACTCACACACACTACAAGTGCAATAATGTTGGACGTGACCTGTATCGAAGAAATAAAAGCGACAATCCCTGTGATAACATATTTAGACGCCTTAGACGAACGGGACCTGTACATGTATATGTTACTGCTGTGACGCGTTATGCAACACGTCTTGGTGCGATACATAATGCTACACATCAAACCATCATGTTCGTCATGCACTGTAACAGATATAATTTTGTGTGCTAAAATATTGCATTTATATGTAAAACAGACTGGTGTAAAGATCCTTCTTACCTCATGTCCCAACCAAACCCTCCTCTAAAGACAACATGACCACCAGTCTCTATATCAAACGTGTCGCCATCGATGCTGGGCACATCCGGTTGCACAACGATAGCTGATTGGCTGTTGATTCTGTCCAATAGAGGCTCTGACCAACCAGTGCACACCTCCATATGGGCGTCAAGGAAGACAACCACGTCTCCCTTGGCAATTTCAGCGCCATGCAACCTTGACATCACAAGCCCCTCGCGACCATTGTTGCGCAAAATCTTAATTCGTGGGTCAAGAATCCGAAAATAATGTCCTAAATCTTCACCTAAATAAGAAAACGTACTATTATCGTCGACCAAAATAATGTCTTTCAGCAGCTGATTAGGAGTGCGCAACAATATCGCAAACACGTGACGCACGAGAGTAGAAAGAGCCTCGTTATGGACTGGCGTTACCACGGAAACAGTCGGTAGAGCGGAGTAGTTGAATGCGGCGTCCTTACACTGCTGTGGTCTTTTGTCCGGAATGTCCCTATTGAAGGGAACTTCCTCGCTGCGGGTGATGTTGAAGCCGTAATAGTCCTCTCCGGGACGCGAGTGAGAGCGCATGATATTTTGGATAGCGACGTCAAGGCGAGCCATCTTCTTGGGACCGATGAGAAATTTCTCAAATGACGTTGTCTGCGTTGTAGGTTTGAAGTGGAGCTTGATTCCTTTCCTGAATTGTAACACATGCAAGAATTACACACGGACTCACCAACAAAACTAATTTACCTCATATCTTTTAGCCGACAATTTCTTGTTTCTCAAAGCCTGTTTTGCCGAATTCAGCGACGTCGACCCCAACCCATACAGAGGCTATTTCATAATGGTAGACCCGTTTAATTACCCTCAACGACTAGTGATATGAGAGAATGTTGTTTTCAGGCACCGACATTCCTGCAACCGCAGGCGGTCTATAAATACTAGTGGCGAGAATTACCAACAATTCTTATGTTTCAAATGATTATTATTCGCAGTTTTAAGCATCTTAACACTGTGTCTAAAGTTTTAGAAAATATTGTCAAATTAACACTGGACGGTTAAGTAGGCGTCTCGTCCACGAACCTTACTCAGTGGAAGGCGTTATTGAGTCGAGAGTTTTAAATTGATTATTTAATAATTGGAATATTGAGGTTGAACCCACGACGGGGATGAAACGACACAAATGAACATAAGGCGTTTGTTGTCTATTTATCAATGAAAATGCAAACCTATCAACATCCATTCTCAACTGTTTCAAGTCATGTCCTGTGCGAGACGAAGGCAATGGTTTGGGTAAAGGATCTAGTGAAGGATGTCTCCCAGATCTCGTGGATCCCACCACATTCTCTCTTCTCTTCTCAGCCCGGCCATCTTCTTCCAATGGCCCGTATATGCCTGTCAGAACGAAGAGGAGCAGAATGGTGTGGATGAAGAACCAGATCACAACAGCCAGTGTCCACAGCATGACCTTCTTCCTCTGGCCCATCTTCAGTGCACCGTGAGAGTTACTGGCGTAGCTCTGGTACCTGGGATGGGTTGAAACGATTCGCATTTTAGTTGGTTGGTTGGTTGGTTTGTTGTTTAACGCCGCTCTCAGCAATAGTCCAGCTATATGACGGCGGTCTGTAAATAATCGAGTCAGGACCAGATAATCCAGTGATTAATATCATGAGCATCGATCCACGCAATTGGGATCGATGACATGCATCAACCAAGTCAGCGAGCCTGACCACCCGATCCCGTTAGTCGCCTTTTACGACAAGCATAGTCGCCTTTTACGGCAAGCATGGGTTGCTGAAGACCTATTCTGCCCCGAAATCTTCACGGGTCGATTCGCATTTTAACTGAATTCATTGTCCATTTTTTTTCATACTGTACTCAATACAACACAAAATAGAGATTATAGCCATTTAACTCACCTAATTTTAGATTATATCTTTGATCTATGATCTTTGATCTCCTGATACAAGACATCGCAATAAAGACTTCAGCCCCTTAGCATGTGTTTGTTTACTGTGTATTAAGACATACACTAAACAGCTTATCGCTGCACTAAGTAATATTCCAGCTATATGGTGTGTAAGAAACAAATTACTGCACTCGTGCCTGAGTACCATTGATCTTAATATAAATGTATTGTGTCTGACCGACATTCTTGTAGCGAGGGACTGATTATTTATGTATGGGGGAGTGGTGAGGGCATGAAAAAAATGTTACACAAAATATGGGGGGTTAAATTCAGTCTAGAGACCCAAATATCACCCCTACGACCCACACAACCATACTATTTAACCAATACCCAACCCTTTTATATCAACTGCATGTCACTATGTGCCCTCATTTGAGCCGACTTATTCTCCATCTTTTGAGTAAGCTGTATCGTGTGTGTGTGTGTGTGTGTGTGTGTGTGTGTGTGTGTGTGTGTGTGTGTGTGTGTGTGTGTGTGTGCGTGTATGCGTGTATGCGTGTGTTGTGTGTGTGTGGATTTCAGAGGTGCTGAGCGAACGAGGACATGTCGGTCTAAGGGAGGTAACTCCTGTGTGGGTGACTCACCCAAACTAGAAATTATCAGAGCACGGTTCGTGTCTGTGGTTTTCAGGCTAAATGGGGCGGTAGTGAATGGGCTGTGCAGTCGCAAGGTGTTAATGACTCACTGAGAGGTATCGTAGGGAGCAGCTATACTTGAATGAGTGAGAAAATGTGTGAGTTCTTTTGCCATTTTTCTACGGGCGACCCGAGACATATTCCGCGAAGAAAGACAAATGAGGACAAATGTTTTGTTTTTCAACAATGCCCCTTTGGCATTAATTCTACAAAATAACGGCGTGGGACACTAAAATGGTCTTCCCATATTTTCCATGTGGGGAATAGAATCAGATCCTCCTGCTTGCTAATCCAAAACTTGAACTTAAACTTAACCCCTCATCCTGCCCTCATCCGTTTGCATCTGTCAGTAGCCAATGTGGCCGTCAAAACACTATTTAAGTTACTTCTGCTGCCAATTAGAATTTCCGAGCGTACGCTTGTTTATTTGTTTATTTGTTGTTTAACGCCGCACGCAGCAATATTCCAGCTATATGACGGTGGTCTGTAAATAAACGAGTCTGGACCAGACAATCCCATGATTGACATCATGAGCATCGATCTACACAATTGGGATACGATGACATGCATCAACCATGTCAGCGAGCCTGACCACCCGATCCCGTAAGTCGCCTCTTACGACAAGCACAGTCACCTCTTACGACAATCGTGGGTTGCTGAAGACCTAAACTGACCCGGATCTTCACGGGGCCGGGGCGTAAAGTATCCCCGGTAACCCATGCTTGAAATAAATGTCGAAAACAATGAGAATCGAGCGGCCGACTACAGTGATAATCATCTTCCCGAGACAAGGAAGTAAACTGACTTTAAAGTCTAGTTTCCACCCTTGCCGAACAAGGCTGGAATCTTTGGACTCGATCGTAGCGTCACTAATGGTTATTACGAGATACGTCTCTTGTATGTCCCTCCTATTCACCAATGAGACTCCACCTCTCATATCACTTACATTTGCTTTAAACAAAACGAAGGGCCTAGTCAAGACGATTTGATCGATAATCAAAATCCATATTGTAAGAAAACGGGTCTCACTTCGCGAAATGCATCAACTCACGTGAGCACCTTGATTAGTGAGTGAGTGAGTGAGTTGGGTTTAACGCCGCTTTTAACAATATTCCAGTTATATCGCGGCGTGTCAGCTTAATGTGGGAGGAAAGCCCGAAGTGATGCAGGTCTCAGACGTTTACCAATTCGCTGAAACCCACGAGCACGGGTATGGTGCTGAGTGTTCGATGGGGTTCAGATCAGGGCTGAGGGCTGGCCACGGTAGAACACGGATGTTGTGTTGTTGCAGAAAGGACCATGGTAGCTCTGACAACATGGGGACGAGCGTTGTCCTGCTGGAAAATGTGTTCTGGTGTTGTGCAAAAAATGGAACAACGTGGGGTCTGATCACTTGGTCGATATACCGCTGAGCAGTGACGCCGTGTCCCCGACCTTGACCAACAGTCAGAAAGCACATGGGTCCAAGTCTCGCATAAAGTCCAATCCCTGCCCATATCATGACGCTAGGTCCGACCCATGGATCCCTTTCCACAACGTTTCTGTCAGAGAAACGATCACCTCGACGCCGCCAAATTCTGACACTTCCGTCTGCATGGGAGACACAAAAGCGACTTTCATCAGAGAAGATGACACGCCTCCACTCACGCGTACGATGACGCCAATTGTGATGATCCTGTGCCCACTGAAGTCGTGCTTGTCGATGCCGTGGTTGGAGAACAGGACGATGTGCTGGTCGGCGACATCTGAGATTGTTGGAACGGAGACGTCGGATCACAGTGTCCCGGCTAATGTGTCGATTATGTGTTCCTATGGTCTGTTGAGCTCTTTCACTTGCAGTTAGGAACTGATGTCGCTGGTGTTGACGGGTAATCTGCCGATCTTGTCGAGGTGTGGTGACCCTAGGACGACCGCTCCGAGGAAGGTCATCTGTGGTCTGTGTAGCATTATATCGATGCAAGAGACGGTAAATTGTGGTTATGTTAACGTTGAAATGACGGGCAACATCTTGGACAGACTCTCCAGCTTCCAAACGTCCGATAGCCTGGTTTCTCTGAATTTGAGTTATATTAGGCGTGGCATTTTTGACCAAGGAGTGTAAGGTCCAAGAATCGGCCACAGTTTTATACCCACTTCTACCAGTTCGTGACAGTTCGGTTTTTTTCGATTTCGCGAGAAATGGGTGCATGATACCCACATATTCATTGAAATCGTGCGTTTTGGCGATTCGTTTTTTATGTTGCGTTTTTACTCGGGGCTTCCAAAATGCAACCAAAAATATTGATAACACCATCAGGCTTCACTTCATCTGCTTAAAACCACTTGCGTTTCTTTCGCGTGTGAGTATATGTTGAAAAACCAATGACTGATATTCTGACCTCATCACCCGACCCATTTAGTCACCTGTTATGACCTGACTACCCGATCCACTGAGTCGTCTGTTATGGCCTGACCATCTGATCCATATAGCGCATGTTATGACCTGACCACCCGATCTACTGAACAGTCTGTTATGACCTGAGCACCTGATCTACTGAGTCGTCTGTTATGACCTGACCACCCGATCTACTGAACAGTCTGTTATGACCTGAGCACCCGATGTACTGAGTCGCCTGTTATGACCTGAGCACCTGATCTACTGAGTCGTCTGTTATGACCTGACCACCCGATCTACTGAGTCGTCTCTTATGACCTGACCACCCGATCTACTGAACAGTCTGTTATGACCTGAGCACCCGATGTACTGAGTCGCCTGTTATGACCTGACCACCTGATCTACTGAGTCGTCTGTTATGACCTGACCACCCGATCTACTGAGTCGTCTGTTATGACCTGACCACCCGATCTACTGAGTCGTCTCTTATGACCTGACCACCTGATCTACTGAGTCGCCTCTTATGATCTGAGCACCCGATCTACTAAGTCGTTTGTTATGACCTAAGCACCTGATCTACTGAGTCGCCTCTTATGACCTGACCACCCGATCTACTGAGTCGCCTGTTATGACCTGACCACCTGATGCATATGGCGCATGTTATGACCTGAGCACCTGATCTACTGAGTCGTCTGTTATGACCTAAGCACCTGATCTACTGAGTCGTCTGTTATGACCTGAGCACCTGATCTAGTGAGTCGTTTGTTATGACCTGAGCACCTGATCTACTAAGCCGCCTGTTATGACCTGAGCACCTGATCTAGTGAGTCGTCTGTTATGACCTGAGCACCCGATCTACTAAGTCGTCTGTTTTGACCTGAGCACCTGATCTACTGAGTCGCCTGTTATGACCTGACCACCTGTTCCAATGAGTCGCCTGTTATGACCTGACCACCTGATGCATATAGCGCATGTTATGACCTGACCACCTAATGCATATAGCGCATGTTA
Source organism: Haliotis rufescens (assembly GCF_023055435.1). Taxonomy (NCBI): domain Eukaryota; kingdom Metazoa; phylum Mollusca; class Gastropoda; order Lepetellida; family Haliotidae; genus Haliotis; species Haliotis rufescens. The sequence goes on from NW_025964372.1 coordinate 31,405,980, forward strand.
TGACCTGAGCACCTGATCTACTGAGTCGTCTGTTATGACCTAAGCACCTGATCTACTGAGTCGTCTGTTATGACCTGAGCACCTGATCTAGTGAGTCGTTTGTTATGACCTGAGCACCTGATCTACTAAGCCGCCTGTTATGACCTGAGCACCTGATCTACTGAGTCGTCTGTTATGACCTGACCACCCGATCTACTGAGTCGCCTGTTATGACCTGACCACCTGATGCATATAGCGCATGTTATGACCTGAGCACCTGATCTACTGAGCCGCCTGTTATGACCTGAGCACCTGATCTACTGAGTCGCCTGTTATGACCTGACCACCTGATCCATATAACGCATATTTATGATAAGCATACGTTATTTTAATCCAGCCTCCACAGGACTAAGCTGTATTCTGGAATAGTGTGCGAAGTGGTGTTGACCCACCTTACCTGTACAACTCATCTGCCAGGATCTCGAAAATGTGAAAGATTGTTTTTAGGTGAATTGCGGTGCAATTTGGTATACCAGTACATTCAAGATTACTGCTTTTACATAGGGACTTGCATGCACGTATGCTACTAGATACGTTCGAAAAGGGTGTTTCATTTCTGAGTCGAGGTATACCCAGAGTTTTATAAACAGTAATCTTTTACTGAATAAAGTCGATTTACACCAAACGTAGTGTATACGAGTGGTATACGAGTTCAAGCCTTTTCGTTTTGTTGGGTTGTTGGGGGTTTTTTTTGGTGGGGAGGGGGGGGGGGAATAACATTCGCAAAAAATAGAGGGGCTTGGTGGTGTTTGGGGGAAGTGAAAGGAGAGTTGACATCGAGCTTCGACGTATACCCTGAGTAATATATAGAGCGATCTATTACTAAATGAGACGTGCTGGAATTCGTATCAACTTTCGTAACCGTTGCGTTAATGGTTAGAAATAGAAATCCAAGGAAAGAGTTTGGCATACGACATATATTAAGGAAACAGATGATATCCCTTTCTGGCCATTTCAGAGGCTAAAGTTGCCTATTGACAAACTACTGGATCACTGCAACGGTACCGACGTTGCAATAGAAACATTGTATTAAACAACTAACACAAATTTGATGATTAGTGGATTTACTTATTGCCATATATGTTCAGTACACAAAATGATACATAAAATGCCACTTTTGAAATTGATTATCTGTTTTACAATTGATCAACTGAACCACCTGTTCTGTCTTGTGCACGTGCGTCGCAGAAGTCACGTGTGTGGCGCACAACGTCCCGCTGGCATCAGTGTAGGTCAGCTGACTGTCAGAGTTGACCTCCCATTTCGGCCAAGACACGCCTTGAGAAATACAAGGACACTCCATCAGTTTCAACACCTTTGAACTTTCATCATATCCAACACATGATCCTTCATACAGCATCCGACCCATTACATCTATAGTAAACGTGTTCTCTGGAAGAATCCTAAACCTAAAGCACAACGGCGTTACTCCAATGTATCCATCGTCCATGACATAGAAGCATCCTCGCGTCTGATGATTTGCCACCTCCCCAAAGAAGCGAGCATCCCGCGTTGGAATCTTTATCTCTGGCATAATGTGTTTCAGAAACCAACTGAAGTCTTTACACTTAAGGTCACGCCTCAGTTGACGTCGTTCCTCGATGGACGCCATTTCCGCTTTAGTGAACACGGGTAACTGGCCATTGAGGTCTCTAGATGTCGCGTAAACAATTTCTTTATATTCGTCCATCCAGACCTCCGCAACTCGGAGAAGATTCCTGGAAAGAATGTATCCCTTACCCTTTGGGCCATAGCTGTATTTATTGCTCTTGAAAAGGTGACCTACTTTCGAACACGGGATCGTCTCCACTCTGCCTCCGCTCGTCCATACCTTGAAGGACAAATCAAAATGCTCCCCACCCCATATTTGGAGTCCTGGATCAAATCCACCAATCGAATTGAAATATTTTTTATTTATAGCTATGGCACAGCCAACCAGAACAGGGGTTGGAATTGGGTCAGTTCGTGAGGTCTGCATCTGATGAACGTATGGTGGAACAAACATCCAGGCATATCTGCAAGTGGAAGATAGAGTGAGTGAGTGAGTGGGATTTTACGCCGCTTTTAGCAATATTCCAGCAATATTCCAGCAATATCACGGCGGGGGACACCTGAAATGGGCTTCACACATTGTACCCATGTCGGGAATCGAACCCGGGTCTTCGGCGTGACGAGCGAATGCAATGGAAACCTTAAAAGTTAGTTTCGAAAAAGACCGCCTCCGCGTTCTTGTGGTAGAGCGCCACGCCTGGAGAGCGTTAGGTCGGGGATTCCATCCTGGCCGCGTCATACCAAAAAGACGTTAAAATATGGTACTTGTTGTAACCCTGTCTAGCGCTCGGCATAAAGGGGTCAAAACAACGACTGGTCGGCTCGGAGTCAGTATACTGTTTCTGGGTGAGGTATTCATGTTAAACTGCGGCATGGTATCTCAGTGGGCTAGCACTATACAATCGGCATTAGTCCGGACTAGTACAAGAAGCCCCAATCCCCCAACACACACACACGCACGCACGCACGCACGCACGCACGCACGCACGCACGCACGCACGCACGCACGCACTCACACACACTACAAGTGCAATAATGTTGGACGTGACCTGTATCGAAGAAATAAAAGCGACAATCCCTGTGATAACATATTTAGACGCCTTAGACGAATGGGACCTGTACATGTATATGTAACTGCTGTGACGCGTTATGCAACACGTCTTGGTGCGATACATAATGCTACACATCAAACCATCATGTTCGTCATGCACTGTAACAGATATAATTTTGTGTGCTAAAATATAGCATTTATATGTAAAACAGACTGGTGTAAAGATCCTTCTTACCTCATGTCCCAACCAAACCCTCCTCTAAAGACAACATGACCACCAGTCTCTATATCAAACGTGTCGCCATCGATGCTGGGCACATCCGGTTGCACAACGATAGCTGATTGGCTGTTGATTCTGTCCAATAGAGGCTCCGACCAACCAGTGCACACCTCCATATGGGCGTCAAGGAAGACAACCACGTCTCCCTTGGCAATTTCAGCGCCATGCAACCTTGACATCACAAGCCCCTCGCGACCATTGTTGCGCAAAATCTTAATTCGTGGGTCAAGAATCCGAAAATAATTTTCTAAATCTTCACCTAAATAAGAAAACGTACTATTATCGTCGACCAAAAGGATGTCTTTCAGCAGCTGATTAGGAGTGCGCAACAATATCGCAAACACGTGACGCACGAGAGTAGAAAGAGCCTCGTTATGGACTGGCGTTACCACGGAAACAGTCGGTAGAGCGGAGTAGTTGAATGCGGCGTCCTTACACTGCTGTGGTCTTTTGTCCGGAATGTCCCTATTGAAGGGAACTTCCTCGCTGCGGGTGATGTTGAAGCCGTAATAGTCCTCTCCGGGACGCGAGTGAGAGCGCATGATATTTTGGATAGCGACGTCAAGGCGAGCCATCTTCTTGGGACCGATGAGAAATTTCTCAAATGACGTTGTCTGCGTTGTAGGTTTGAAGTGGAGCTTGATTCCTTTCCTGAATTGTAACACATGCAAGAATTACACACGGACTCACCAACAAAACTAATTTACCTCATATCTTTTAGCCGACAATTTCTTGTTTCTCAAAGCCTGTTTTGCCGAATTCAGCGACGTCGACCCCAACCCATACAGAGGCTATTTCATAATGGTAGACCCGTTTAATTACCCTCAACGACTAGTGATATGAGAGAATGTTGTTTTCAGGCACCGACATTCCTGCAACCGCAGGCGGTCTATAAATACTAGTGGCGAGAATTACCAACAATTCTTATGTTTCAAATGATTATTATTCGCAGTTTTAAGCATCTTAACACTGTGTCTAAAGTTTTAGAAAATATTGTCAAATTAACACTGGACGGTTAAGTAGGCGTCTCGTCCACGAACCTTACTCAGTGGAAGGCGTTATTGAGTCGAGAGTTTTAAATTGATTATTTAATAATTGGAATATTGAGGTTGAACCCACGACGGGGATGAAACGACACAAATGAACATAAGGCGTTTGTTGTCTATTTATCAATGAAAATGCAAACCTATCAACATCCATTCTCAACTGTTTCAAGTCATGTCCTGTGCGAGACGAAGGCAATGGTTTGGGTAAAGGATCTAGTGAAGGATGTCTCCCAGATCTCGTGGATCCCACCACATTCTCTCTTCTCTTCTCAGCCCGGCCATCTTCTTCCAATGGCCCGTATATGCCTGTCAGAACGAAGAGGAGCAGAATGGTGTGGATGAAGAACCAGATCACAACAGCCAGTGTCCACAGCATGACCTTCTTCCTCTGGCCCATCTTCAGTGCACCGTGATAGTTACTGGCGTAGCTCTGGTACCTGGGATGGGTTGAAACGATTCGCATTTTAGTTGGTTGGTTGGTTGGTTTGTTGTTTAACGCCGCACTCAGCAATAGTCCAGCTTTATGACGGCGGTCTGTAAATAATCGAGTCAGGACCAGACAATCCAGTGATTAATATCATGAGCATCGATCCACGCAATTGGGATCGATGACATGCATCAACCAAGTCAGCGAGCCTGACCACCCGATCCCGTTAGTCGCCTTTTACGACAAGCATAGTCGCCTTTTACGGCAAGCATGGGTTGCTGAAGACCTATTCTGCCCCGAAATCTTCACGGGTCGATTCGCATTTTAACTGAATTCATTGTCCATTTTTTTTCATACTGTACTCAATACAACACAAAATAGAGATTATAGCCATTTAACTCACCTAATTTTAGATTATATCTTTGATCTATGATCTTTGATCTCCTGATACAAGACATCGCAATAAAGACTTCAGCCCCTCAGCATGTGTTTGTTTACTGTGTATTAAGACATACACTAAACAGCTTATCGCTGCACTAAGTAATATTCCAGCTATATGGTGTGTAAGAAACAAATTACTGCACTCGTGCCTGAGTGAGTGAGTGAGTATGGTTTTACGCCGCTTTTAGCAATATTCCAGCAACAGCCAACCTCCACCTATCAACAAAGCCGACGTCAGTGGCAAAAGTAGGGTTGTGGTGAGTGACTGGAAGTACACGTGTCACCGTGGTTACATTGACACTAAAACTAAGATCGCAAAAACCAGATGCCTTGAAAACCTCAGTTGGAGTCCGACAGGTCTCAAATGCTCGGGTAAGTATAGTGAGAAGTAGGATAGCTGTTCATGGTCTTTGCAGTTGTACATATGTTTTACATCAATAGTGAGTGAGTGAGTATGGTTTTACGCCGCTTTTAGCAATATTCCAGCAATATCACGGCGGGGGACACCAGAAATGGGCTTCACACATTGTACCCATGTCGGGAATCGAACCCGGGTCTTCAGCGTTACGAGCGAACGCTTTAACCACTAGGCTACCCGACCGCCCCGCACTCGTGCCTGAGTACCATTGATCTTAATATAAATATATTGTATCTGACCGACATTCTTGTAGAGAGGGACTGATTATTTATTTTATGGGGGAGTGGTGAGGGCATGAAAAAAATGTTACACAAAAGATTGGGGGGTTAAATTCAGTCTAGAGACCCAAATATCACCCCTACGACCCACACAACCATAATATTTAACCAATACCCAACCCTTTTATATCAACTGCATGTCACTATATGCCCTCATTTGAGCCGACTTATTCTCCATCTTTTGGGTAAGCTGTATCGTGTGTGTGTGTGTGTGCGCGTGCGTGCGTGCGTGCGTGTGCGTGTGTGCATGTATGCGTGTGTTGTGTGTGTGTGTGCACTTCAGAGGTGCTGAGCGAACGAGGACATATCGGTCTAAGGGAGGTAACTCCTATATGGGTGACTCACCCAAACTAGAAATTATCAGAGCACGGTTCGTGGCTGTCGTTTTCAGGCTGCAAGGGGCGGTAGTGAATGGGCTGTGCAGTCGCGAGGTGTTAATGACTTACTGATAGGTATCGGAGGGAGCAGCTATACTTGAATGAGTGAGTAAATGTGTGAGTTCTTTTGCCATTTTTCTGCGGGCGACCCGAGACGTTACGCGAAAAAAGACAAATGAGGACAAATGTTTTGTTTTTTAACAAATACTTTCTTCAGTAGCTCTAGATGAGGTAGTGAGTGCGTGGTGTAATGCCTCTTTGGCATTAATTCTGCAAAATAACGGCGTGGGACACTAAAATGTTTTAGCATATTTTCCATGTGGGGAATAGAATCAGATTCCCCTGCTTGCTAATCCAAAACTTGAACTTAAACTTAACCCCTCATCCTGCCCTCATCCTGCCCTCATCCGTTTGCATCTGTCAGTAGCCAATGTGGCTGTCAAAACACTATTTAAGTTGCTTCTGTTGCCAATTAGAATTTCCGAGCGTACGTTTGTTTATTTGTTTGTTTGTTGTTTAACGCCGCACGCAGCAATATTCCAGCTATATGACGGTGGTCTGTAAATAAACGAGTCTGGACCAGACAATCCCATGATTGACATCATGAGCATCGATCTACACAATTGGGATACGATGACATGCGTCAACCATGTCAGCGAGCCTGACCACCCGATCCCGTAAGTCGCCTCTTACGACAAGCACAGTCACCTCTTACGACAATCGTGGGTTGCTGAAGACCTAAACTAACCCGGATCTTCACGGGGCCGGGGCGTAAAGGATCCCCGGTAACCCATGCTTGAAATAAATGTCGAAAACAATGAGAATCGAGCGGCCGACTACAGTGATAATCATCTTCCCGAGACAAGGGAGTAAACTGACTTTAAAGTCTAGTTTCCACCCTTGCGAACAAGGCTGGAATCTTTGGACTCGATCGTAGCGTCACTAATGGTTATTACGAGATACGTCCCTTGTATGTCCCTCCTATTCACCAATGAGACTCCACCTCTCATATCACTCACATTTGCTTTAAACAAAACGAAGGGCCTAGTCAAGACGATTTGATCGATAATCAAAATCCATATTGTAAGAAAACGGGTCTACGAGATACGTCCCTTGTATGTCCCTCCTATTCACCAATGAGACTCCACCTCTCATATCACTTACATTTGCTTTAAACAAAACGAAGGGCCTAGTCAAGACGATTTGATCGATAATCAAAATCCATATTGTAAGAAAACGGGTCTCACTTCGCGAAATGCATCAACTCACGTGAGCACCTTGATTAGTGAGTGAGTGAGTGAGTTGGGTTCAACGCCGCTTTTAACAATATTCCAGTTATATCGCGGCGTGTCAGCTTAATGTGGGAGGAAAGCCCGAAGTGATGCAGGTCTCAGACGTTTACCAATTCGCTGAAACCCACGAGCACGGGTATGGTGCTGACAAATCTAGAAACATAATCGGGGCGAACCGGGATTCGAACCCACAATCATAGGTTTCTGGCGTGCCCAAGGGACGCAACTCTGCACAGCGAATCGCGGCGCCTTAGACGACTGGGCCACCCGTGCCCCCGCACCTTGATTAAAACATGAAGTTTACGAACCGGATGTCGATTTCGTTGAGCGATATTTATTGGACTATGCATAGACACGTTTGTCCAGCCAAAAGAAAACTCCATAATTCCAGCCTAGTTCGGCAAGGGTTGAAACTGGACCTTTACAGTCAGTTAACTACCTTGCCTCGAGAAGATGGTGACAATCGCTGGCCGCAATGGATCTGGGTGAGTATGTACCCTCGTACCACAGACTGATTTACAGGCTGATGTTACACCATCCCTGATAATTAAGTGCATCATATACCAATTCTATTATGATACTTTGAACGCACTGAATAAAAGAGGATGCCGTTAAAGAAGGCCGATTATACATAACAAGCATGGACGAAAGATGAAATGTGTGTGTAAGCAAGGATTATATCCTACCTAAATATTATCCCGGGGGAAGTTTTACTCTAGAGTATAGTATCAATATGATTATACACACTGGTATGGGCTCAAATTCACCAGGGAGAATTATCCTGACAGCAGAGAATTTCATCCCCGGGATAAAAATAGGGTAGGATAATATTCATTCTTACATATGCCCCGTCAAAAATATATATAATTAAAAGGATCGAGCGGCAATGCATACATATACAACTTTTGTATACGGGCGGAAGTATTTCCTTATTCTGGGGGCTCTGTGGTCAGCGAACATAACATCACCACAAATAAGATCCAACATACCAAAATTTCAATATCAAATGACATTGTCATTGATATTGTAACTCTCGACAGTGCAATGATTGATACGGGGCTTGTCAACTACGAAACATGATAATACCAGATAATAAATTCGAATAACTATAAATGACATACTTAGTGATAAATACATACATACCAGTATGCAGGCATACGTCAGTGCTACAGGCCGATACTTGTTGTCAGTGGAGAGGTCGCCAGATCCATGTCGACACGGACGTCCGAGATTACTCCCCACGTGGACCAGCAGATGTCACTGTGACCCAACTTATCTGCGTGATAGGTGTGAATTTCAATCTTTCCTCGAGTGTCGCAACGCCCACGTGCTGCACTTGATACACCAGATAAATCACCCTCGAGTGTTGTATCACAGGCTCGTGAATCGGGACAGTAACTTTGATGAAACACCGGACCCAAAGCCATGTTTTCATTGTAAATAGTCAATGTACGTCACTCACACCCGTCTAACATTTCGCCCGTCATACAAAAGGCCTGGTGTTAATGTGATTTTGTGACTCAGTCTCAGAACAACCAATTCTTGAAATCATTCAAAACGTTATTGGTGACAGATATAGGGGAGTGCATGTAACAGGTATAGGCGAGTGCATGTAACAGGTATAGGGGAGTGCATGTAACAGGTATAGAGGAGTGCATGTAACAGGTATAGGGGAGTGCATGTAACAGGTATAGGGGAGTGCATGTAACAGGTATAGAGGAGTGCATGTAACAGGTATAGGGGATGCATGTTACAGGTATAGGGGAGTACATGTAACAGGTATAGAGGAGTGCATGTAACAGGTATAGGGGAGTGCATGTAACAGGTATAGAGGAGTGCATGTAACAGGTATAGGGGATGCATGTTACAGGTATAGGGGAGTACATGTAACAGGTATAGAGGAGTGCATGTAACAGGTATAGGGGAGTGCATGTAACAGGTATAGGGGAGTGCATGTAACAGGTATAGGGGAGTGCATGTAACAGGTATAGAGGAGTGCATGTTACATGTATAGGAGAGTACATGCAGCAGGTATAGGGGAGTGCATGTAACAGGTATAGGGGAGTGCATGTAACAGGTATAGGGGAGTGCATGTAACAGGTATAGGGGAGTGCATGTAACAGGTATAGGGGAGTGCATGTAACAGGTATAGAGGAGTGCATGTAACAGGTATAGAGGAGTGCATGTAACAGGTATAGGGGAGTGCATGTAACAGGTATAGGCGAGTGCATGTAACAGGTATAGGGGAGTGCATGTTACATGTATAGGGGAGTGCATGTTACAGGTATAGGGGAGTACATGTAACAGGTATAGAGGAGTGCATGTAACAGGTATAGGGGAGTGCATGTAACAGGTATAGGGGAGTGCATGTAACAGGTATAGGGGAGTGCATGTAACAGGTATAGGGGAGTACATGTTACAGGTATAGGGGAGTACATGTAACAGGTATAGAGGAGTGCATGTAACAGGTATAGAGGAGTGCATGTAACAGGTATAGGGGAGTGCATGTAACAGGTATTGGGGATGCACGTAACAGGTATAGGGGAGTACATGTAACAGGTATAGAGGAGTGCATGTAACAGGTATAGAGGAGTGCATGTAACAGGTATAGACGAGTGCATGTAACAGGTATAGGGGAGTGCATGTAACAGGTATAGGGGAGTGCATGTAACAGGTATAGGGGAGTGCATGTAACTCCCCAAATTAACGTTCGAATAGCCCACGAAATTGTATGCCCCGAGGTTGGAATCGACAGCTGAGCTCGAATGACGTCATGCGATCGACCTATAATGACGTAATCCTTTCTTGACTGCGTGTTTCTGGGGCCCTGTTGTGTTGTTAGTTTTCAGGACAAATGCTTTGCTTTCGTTGCTCTGTCGATTTTAGCTGACGCAAATTTTTTTACGGCATTATCATTTGCAGAAACCCTCGATCTGATCAACGGCCCTGATTTGACCCGAGAGGATTCCTGTTAGGAGCTCAGGTCCACACAACACACATCAGTATATTATATTTCTGTAAGGAGGGATGTACATAGTTTTCCTTGTGAAGATAAATTTGACGCTGATCTGCATAATCCTTACAAACAAGCAAAAAGCATATTCTCGCCTTACCCTTATAATGATATATATATTATACGAGTGCTTACTTCAGTGTTACCGTAGCGTTATCTGTCGAAAAATAAATACCTATTTATATGGTATCAAAGTTTATCACAGTGTATGCTGCACAAAAGCCGAAGTTTACCGACTGCGTTCTTGAACCGGTTTCCCTGTCATAAGGCCATTTCACCTGCTGGGCACACGGAGACAAGCGTACAATCGCTCGGCGGAGCTAAAGCAAAGGCTCCCGAGAAAAATATATTGCGTTGCGAAGCACCTGAGCGGTTTGACAGTTGACGATGGGACTTATACAGTGGGGGGTTACCCTCGTCCTTTTCACCCTTGCGTTCACGTATCTGCCCAGACTGTTCGCTCCCAAACAGAATCCTTTTGTCGAAGGGTATTTTCATCCGAAGTTTCGCAAAGTTGCTGACACCCTCAGGTGAGTTATGAAGTGGAGATGTATCTGTCATGGTTCATTTAGCGTTAGAATATTATGTGGGTCAATGAATTCAGGTCGAATATATTTTTTCCATTTTCAACCACCCGGTTGCACGCCCGGACTTTGGACCAAGACCGCAAGATTGAGCATGTGTAGTGCATTATGTTTGTGTGAATTGTGACGGCCCAGCTTAAAGTAGGTTGATTTGATGTACACAGATAGCAGTGTGGGCGTGGTTGCGTTGCTAGTACACTATTCAGAATTTGTTTAGAGAGAGAATTAAACGTTGAATCCGATAGGTGCATACGCTTACGGAGACACGTCCTGCGTAACAATTGCACTGACTCATGGTGACTCACTGACTTGAATAGTGTCTTCCTTATACACACTTTGCTTCATTCGTACAATTATTGGTTCACTCGCAGGCATAATAAATGTCTCACCTGTATATATATATTGGCGTCGTTCTACAACTTTTGATTGGGACATATATATTTTTCACCTTTCAACTTCAACTTTCTAATTGTCAACGTTCCCTTCATGTCGAGCAATCTTCCTGCAGCTCCAGCCCTTCGTGTCCTGATTTCACAATTTTGAGGTACAATCGAGCATGCTTTTTCCACCAGGATTCAAAGAGCGTCATTGAACTCAGAAGTAGCTTGATCAAGGTTACAACATCCAAGGCCTCAGTAATGCTTTCAAAATGTTTTATGGTAGACATTTTGAGGACATTTAAAAGTTTGACGCGATCAGTAATAAAAGTTATGTCCGATGCATTTTCCTATTTTGACTTGTAACATATGACCCCGTGTTTGTTTCAGGTAATTGACTTACCTTTACATGTGTTTGTGACGGGTGCAACCGGTGAGGCAGGATAAGCTCCCCTTTTCGCGAACACTTGATGTCATCACTATTTGATAGTGATTCATGAGCACATGCTTATGATATAAACGTACATTATTCGTACATTCATTGTTTTAATCGGACATATATTGGCTTACTCGTACACGTATTGCCTTACCCATACACATATTGTCTTATCCATAGACATATTGGTTTAGCCGTACACATGTTGCCTTACTCGTACACATATAACCTTGCGTGTATACTTATTTGCTTACTATTAATATCGCCTTACTAGTACAAATATTGCCTTACTCGTACACATATTGCCTTACTCATACAAATATTGCTTTTCCCGTACACATATTGCCTTACCCGTACATGTATTGCCTTACTCATACAAATATTGCTTTATTGATACATATATTGATTTACTAATACACATATTGCCTTACCAGTGCACATGTAACCTTACTTATACATATATTGCCTTACCCGTATATATAAATTGCATAACATGTACATATATTGCCATATCCTTTCATATATTGCCTTACCCGTACACATATTGCCTTACCCATACATGTATTACCTTACCCCGTAAACATATTGCCTTACCCCTACAAATATAGCCTTACCCGTCCACGTATTGGTTTATCCGTACACATGTTGCCTTACACGTACATATATTGCCTCACCCATACATGTATTGCCTTACCCGTACACATATTGCCTCACCAGTGCACATATTGCCTTACCCGTACATCTTTTGCTTTCACCGTACACGTATTGCCTTATCCGTACACATATTGCCTTACTAATACACATATTGCCTTACTAATACAGATATTGCCTCACCAGTGCACATATTACCTAACTGATAAATATATTGCCTTATCCGTACACATATTGCCTCACCAGTGCACATATTACCTAACTGATACATATACTGCCTTACTCGTACACATATTGCCTTATCCGTACACATATTGCCCTACTAATACACATATTGCCTCACCAGTGCACATATTACCTAACTGATACATATATTGCATTACTCGTATATACATACATACATACATACATACATACATACATACATACATACATACATACATACATACATACATACATACAATATATATTGCCAGTGCACATATGACCTTACTGATACACATATTGCCTTATCCGTACATATATTGCCTTACCCCTACAAATATTGCCTTACTGGTGCACATATTGCCCACCCGTACACATATTGCTTTACCCGTACACATATTGCCTTATCCGTACACATATTGCCTTACCTCTACAAATAATGCCTTACCCGTACATATATTTGTTAAGCCGTACACATGTTGCCTTACTGATATATATCTTGCCTTTCCGTACATATATTGCCTTACTCATACACATATTGCCTTACCCGTAAACATATTGCCTTACCCTTACAAATATAGCCTTACCCGCCCACGTACTGGTTTATCCGTACACATGTTGCCTTACACGTACATATATTGCCTCACCTGTACACATATTGCCTCACTTTTACACATATTCCCTTACCCGTACACAAATTGCCTTACCGATACATATATTTTCACACCCGCACACATATTTCCTCACCCGTACACATATTTTATTGCCTTACCCGTACAAAATTCGCATTGGTTTGTCGGTGTTTTTTTGTCCTCTATCCTGCCACGTTCTGTTTCCTTGTCCTTTATCCTGCCACATTCTGTTTCTTTGTACTTTCTCCTGCCATATTGTGTTTTTTTGTTCTTTCTACCGCCACAGTATATTTCTATGTCGTTTCGACTGCCTTTCTTTGTCCTTTCTCCTGCCACATTCTGTTTCTTTGTCCTTTGTACTGCCACACTGTCGTTCTTTGTTCTTTCTACTGCCACATTGTGGTTCTGTGTCCTTTCTTTTGCCACATTGTGGTCCTGTGTCCTTTCTCTTGCCACATTGTTGTTCTTTGTCATTTCTCTTGCCACATTGTGATTCTTTGTTCTTTCTACTGCCACATTATGTTTATTTGTACTGTCTCCTGCAACTTTATAACACTTTGTTTCTGCAACGTCGTGTTTCTTTTAACAGAGCAAATATCGAAAATGGGAAAGAAAAGGGTGCAGCGTTTACTGTGTATCACCGTGGAGAGGTTGTGGTTGACATGTGGGCTGGCTATGCTGATGAGGAGGCGGGGAGACAATGGTCCGGAGACACCATGTTCGTTGTCTTCTCAACTACGAAGGGCATCGCCGCTCTCACCGCGGCAAGGATGGTAGACAAGTGAGTGGAACCATAATCCCCGGAAATTTAGTATGAGTGAGTGAGTGAGTTAGGTTTAACGCCCCTTTTAACATTATTCCAGTTATATAGCGGCGTGTCAGCTTAATGTGCGAGGAAAGCCCGAAGTGATGCAGGTCTCAGACGTGTACCACTTCGGTGAAACCCACGAGCACGGGTATGGTGCTGACAAACCTACAAACATAATCGGGGCGAACCGGGATTCGAACCCACAATCATAGGTTTCTGGCGCGCCCAAGGGCCGCAACTCTGCACAGCGAATTGCGGCGCCTTCGACGACTGGGCCACCCGTGCCCCCTCGGAAATTTAGAGAATACACACCAAGGAACAACGGATATGATATATATGTGCCGGTTAAATATATAGTGTGGGACTCAAGCCCTCAAGTTATTTACAAAGTTAATTTAAAATATTAACCCGACTTGTAAGCAAATACATGTTCTATCACAAGTCTTTGAAGGAAGTGTCACTTAGCTCAATATCCAGTGCATTCTGGACTTCTATCTACTTTCCTCAAGTAATTTCAAACCGCAAATTCGGAATTTCAAATTATGTTCTGGTACTTGTACTGTCATTTACGAGACCCATTGGAAATCCGTTTCATAATTCTTTGTCAAAACATCAAAAGGAATACATCGTTTTTCCGCGTGCTTGGTCGTCTCGTGACGAAAACAGTGAATAGTTCAGTTCCATCTATACTTCAGCTAGCAAATAGCATACACATTTTTGGCTTATTTGTGTTTGTGCAGCCAACAAGTAATCCTCAATACATGGTTAAAATCTTAAATTTGAAACATAAAAACCTGTTCATATAATTTTGGAAGTTAACTGGTATAAAATTCTGTCACATGTGTTAATCGCCAACCAGATATAGTAATGTATGACTCTCAACATGGTTATATCCAGGGGCTGGCTGGACTACAAGAAGCCAGTGGCCCACTATTGGCCGGGGTTTGCTCAGAACGGCAAAGGGGAGATAACTGTGGAACAGCTACTTGGACATCAGGTAGGCTCACACAGTCTCTTCCGAGGCAATGAAAAATTATGTAACTGGACAATCCGTCAATATGTATTTAATAACATCATGAATAACCCTCACTAGTTGTGTTGACAGGGTGGCCTATTATTTGAAGGGACAGCAAGACTAGTCAGTCTTGTTGACACGTACAAAATAAATACTTCAACTGAAAACAGCTGGCCAATTGGGTGTGTTAACTCGGAGGTAACATGGCACGTTTGTATCTATGTAAAGATATGTATGCAGCTGGAATAGTTAGACAATTGTGTTCACAGGGAGCCTGTGGCCCTCGGAGGCAACATGGCACGTTTGTATGAATGTCAAGACATGTGCTGCATCTGGAATAGTTCGACAGTTGTGTTCACAGGGTGGTCTGGTGTCCATCGGCGGCAGCATGGAACGTTTGTGTAAATATTGCATATAATGCATCTGGAATAGTTAGACAATTGTGTTCACTGGGTGGTCAGGTGTCCCTCGGAGGCAACATGGCACGTTTGTATGAATGTCAAGACATGTGCTGCAGCTGGAATAGTTCGACAGTTGTGTTCAGAGGGTGGTCTGGTGTCCATCGGAGGCAACATGGTACGTTTGTATGAATGTCAAGACATGTGCTGCAGCTGGAATAGTTAGACAATTGTGTTCAGAGGGTGGTCTGGTGTCCCTCGGAGGCAACATGACACGTTTGTATGAATGTCAAGACATGTGCTACAGCTGGAATAGTAAGACAATTGTGTTCAGAGGGTGGTCTGGTGTCCATCGGAGGCAGCATGGAACGTTTGTATGAATACTACATGTAGTGTATCTGGAATAGTCAGACAATTGTGTTCACGGGGTGGTCAGGTGTCCCTCGGAGGCAACATGGCACGTTTGTATGAATGTCAAGACATGTGCTGCAGCTGGAATAGTTAGACAATTTAGTTCAGAGGGTGGTCTGGTGTCCATCGGAGGCAACATGGCACGTTTGTATGAATACTACATATAATGCATCTGGAATAGTCAGACAATTGTGTTCACGGGGTGGTCAGGTGTCCATCGGAGGCAGCATGGAACGTTTGTATGAATACTACATGTAGTGTATCTGGAATAGTCAGACAATTGTGTTCACTGGGTGGTCAGGTGTCCCTCGGAGGCAACATGGCACGTTTGTATGAATGTCAAGACATGTGCTGCAGCTGGAATAGTTAGACAATTGTGTTCAGAGGGTGGTCAGGTGTCCCTCGGAGTCAACATGGCACGTTTGTATGAATGTCAAGACAAGTGCTGCAGCTGGAATAATTAGACAATTGTGTACAGAGGGTGGTCTGGTGTCCATCGGAGGCAACATGGCACGTTTGTATGAATACTACATATAATGCATCTGGAATAGTTAGACAATTGTGTTCACGGGGTGGTCAGATGTCCCTCGGAGGCAACATGGCACGTTTGTATGAATGTCAAGACATGTGCTGCAGCTGGAATAGTTAGACAATTGTGTTCAGAGGGTGGTCTGGTGTCCATCGGCGGCAACATGACACGTTTGTATGAATGTCAAGACATGTGCTGCAGCTGAAATAATTAGACAATTGTGTTCAGAGGGTGGTCTGGTGTCCCTCGGAGGCATCATGGCACGTTTGTATGAATGTCAAGACATGTGCTGCAGCTGGAATAGTTAGACAATTTAGTTCAGAGGGTGGTCTGGTGTCCATCGGCGGCAACATGACACGTTTGTATGAATGTCAAGACATGTGCTGCAGCTGAAATAATTAGACAATTGTGTTCAGAGGGTGGTCTGGTGTCCCTCGGAGGCATCATGGCACGTTTGTATGAATGTCAAGACATGTGCTGCAGCTGGAATAGTTAGACAATTTAGTTCAGAGGGTGGTCTGGTGTCCATCGGAGGCAACATGGCACGTTTGTATGAATACTACATATAATGCATCTGGAATAGTCAGACAATTGTGTTCACGGGGTGGTCAGGTGTCCCTCGGAGGCAACATGGCACGTTTGTATGAATGTCAAGACATGTGCTGCAGCTGGAATAGTTAGACAATTTAGTTCAGAGGGTGGTCTGGTGTCCATCGGAGGCAACATGGCACGTTTGTATGAATACTACATATAATGCATCTGGAATAGTCAGACAATTGTGTTCACGGGGTGGTCAGGTGTCCATCGGAGGCAGCATAGAACGTTTGTATGAATACTACATGTAGTGTATCTGGAATAGTCAGACAATTGTGTTCACTGGGTGGTCAGGTGTCCCTCGGAGGCAACATGGCACGTTTGTATGAATGTCAAGACATGTGCAGCAGCTGGAATAGTTAGACAATTGTGTTCAGAGGGTGGTCAGGTGTCCCTCGGAGTCAACATGGCACGTTTGTATGAATGTCAAGACAAGTGCTGCAGCTGGAATAATTAGACAATTGTGTACAGAGGGTGGTCTGGTGTCCATCGGAGGCAACATGGCACGTTTGTATGAATACTACATATAATGCATCTGGAATAGTTAGACAATTGTGTTCAGAGGGTGGTCAGGTGTCCCTCGGAGGCAACATGGCGCGTGTGTATGAATGTCAAGACATGTGCTGCAGCTGGAATAGTTAGACAATTGTGTTCAGAGGGTGGTCTGGTGTCCCTCGGAGGCAACATGGCACGTTTGTATGAATGTCAAGACAAGTGCTGCAGCTGGAATAGTTAGACAATTGTGTTCACGGGGTGGTCAGATGTCCCTCGGAGGCAACATGGCACGTTTGTATGAATGTCAAGACATGTGCTGCAGCTGGAATAGTTAGACAATTGTGTTCAGAGGGTGGTCTGGTGTCCATCGGCGGCAACATGACACGTTTGTATGAATGTCAAGACATGTGCTGCAGCTGAAATAATTAGACAATTGTGTTCAGAGGGTGGTCTGGTGTCCCTCGGAGGCATCATGGCACGTTTGTATGAATGTCAAGACATGTGCTGCAGCTGGAATAGTTAGACAATTTAGTTCAGAGGGTGGTCTGGTGTCCATCGGAGGCAACATGGCACGTTTGTATGAATACTACATATAATGCATCTGCAATAGTTAGACAATTGTGTTCACGGGGTGGACAGGTGTCCCTCGGAGGCAACATGGCACGTTTGTATGAATGTCAAGACATGTGCTGCAGCTGGAATAGTTAGACAATTTAGTTCAGAGGGTGGTCTGGTGTCCATCGGAGGCAACATGGCACGTTTGTATGAATACTACATATAATGCATCTGGAATAGTCAGACAATTGTGTTCACGGGGTGGTCAGGTGTCCATCGGAGGCAGCATGGAACGTTTGTATGAATACTACATGTAGTGTATCTGGAATAGTTAGACAACTGTGTTCACTGGGTGGTCAGGTGTCCCTCGGAGGCAACATGGCACGTTTGTATGAATGTCAAGACATGTGCTGCAGCTGGAATAGTTAGACAATTGTGTTCAGAGGGTGGTCAGGTGTCCCTCGGAGGCAACATGGCACGTTTGTATGAATGTCAAGACAGGTGCTGCAGCTGGAATAATTAGACAATTGTGTACAGAGGGTGGTCTGGTGTCCATCGGAGGCAACATGGCACGTTTGTATGAATACTGCATATAATGCATCTGGAATAGTCAAACAATTGTGTTCAGAGGGTGGTCAGGTGTCCCTCGGAGGCAACATGGCGCGTGTGTATGAATGTCAAGACATGTGCTGCAGCTGGAATAGTTAGACAATTGTGTTCAGAGGTTGGTCTGGTGTCCCTCGGAGGCAACATGGCACGTTTGTATGAATGTCAAGACAAGTGCTGCAGCTGGAATAGTTAGACAATTGTGTTCACGGGGTGGTCAGATGTCCCTCGGAGGCAACATGGCACGTTTGTATGAATGTCAAGACATGTGCTGCAGCTGGAATAGTTAGACAATTGTGTTCAGAGGGTGGTCTGGTGTCCATCGGCGGCAACATGACACGTTTGTATGAATGTCAAGACATGTGCTGCAGCTGAAATAATTAGACAATTGTGTTCAGAGGGTGGTCTGGTGTCCCTCGGAGGCATCATGGCACGTTTGTATGAATGTCAAGACATGTGCTGCAGCTGGAATAGTTCGACAATTGTGTTCAGAGGGTGGTCTGGTGTCCCTCGGAGGCAACATGGCACGTTTGTATGAATGTCAAGACATGTGCTGCAGCTGGAATAGTTAGACAATTGTGTTCACGGGGTGGTCTGGTGTCCCTCGGAGGCAACATGGCACGTTTGTATGAATGTCAAGACATGTGCTGCAGCTGGAATAGTTAGACAATTGTGTTCAGAGGGTGGTCTGGTGTCCCTCGGAGGCAACATGGCACGTGTGTATGAATGTCAAGACATGTGCTGCAGCTGGAATGGTTAGACAATTGTGTTCAGAGGGTGGTCTGGTGTCCCTCGGAGGCAACATGGCACGTTTGTATGAATGTCAAGACATGTGCTGCATCTGGAATAGTTCGACAGTTGTGTTCACAGGGTGGTCAGGTGTCCATCGATGGCAGCATGGAACGTTTGTGTAAATACTGCATGTAATGCATCTGGAATAGTAAGACAATTGTGTTCTCAGGGTGGTCTGGTGGCCCTCGGGGGAAACATGACGAGTCTTCGTGAATATCGTGATAACCAGGAAGAGTTCACCCGACGACTGGAGAAAGTGACGCCACTCTGGGAACCAGGTTGGTATCACTGAGACCACCACCAGCAGCATACATAATATATACTCAGGGAGACCTGCCAACCAACATTTGCTCATGCGTGCTTCGAATCACAAATTCGACCTGAATAACATTTGCTCAACTAAAAGATGTATAGAGTAAAAGATTTCAACAAATGTACCAAAAATATGAACCGATTTAATGCATAACATAAATTCATTACTTGTGATATTTGTATCATTTTGGCTCTGAAACTACCAGGTAAAATAGTTTTCATGTTGAAAAAGAATAAGACAAATGGGTTCATTTTCGTGTGAACTTACCCTTTTACATTTGGATACAAAAGGCTGTCAATCCCACGAATGCTTTTCATGTCTTCGTGTATTTCCTTTGGTAAGATGTTCTTCTGATGCAGGTACTAAACCACACGCCAGCAACCTATGATCTTGGGTGCGAATCCCGTTTGTTTGTCTGCACTATACCCGTGCTCGCGGGTTTCCCCAAATTGGTAAACGACTAACGCCTGATGTATTACTAGGCATATACAATAAGCCCGTATACATTGGTAAAACGACCCGACGACTAACTAGTATATGTACTGTGTGCAGGCACTGCTCACGGTTACCATGCCATCACATATGGTTTCTTTGTGGACACTCTTGTGAGGATGGCAGATCCCAAACACAGGAACATTACGCAGATATTCCGGGAGGAGATTGCCGAGCCTTTTGGTGAGTAAACGAATACATGCTGTCGGTTAAAACCAACTATTTCAAAGTACCAACTGCTTTATTGTATATTATGTATAATTAACGCGAGCAACTATACCTGGTGTTTGTTTGTTTGTTTGTTTGTTTGTTTGTTTGTTTGTTTACGCCGTAATATCCTCATCAAATCAGCGAATGACATAAACAGCAACGTGCCAGAACGTTGGGCTACGATTATGCTTAAGAAGACTGCTGATCTACTGATCTGATGAGTAAATTAGTTCACGGCTATAGGACAACGTTTTACATTACACCCCAAACATACCTTAGAGTCCATTTTATCTACGTGAAAAACGAATTGGTCAAAGTCAATGCGTGTCAATGACGATGAGCGGTGAATCAAATATGGTACATGTAATTATTATTCAGTCGTGAATAAAATATACAAGAATAACCACTCTCAATTATCTGGCATTGACGTTGACTAAATGTTATTTGACCAATAAGCAGTGTACATCAATTACTTTGAAGCACTTAGATTAGATTGTGGTGATGCATATATTGGAATTTGGAACAGAATATTAAAACAAAGAACTCACAAATTCGCTGACTTGGTTGATTGTGTGTCTTTGTAAATGTAAGCAACACAACTCTTTTTTTAATCATAGATCATACATAACACCTTTGCTAAAAGCAAAATCCATTACATGAGCTCGACTATTTCAGAAGAGTGTTTATAAATCACTATAAAGTAGTGACGATACCAGCTGTTCGCGAAAAGGCGAGCATACTTCGCCCTACTGGTGTCAGATTTGGAAATGTCCTCCACATGTGTTCCATAATATGACATAATATTTTTGAAAGGTTTACTAAGGCCTTGAATTTTGTAACCCTCATCAAACACACATTTTGACGCTCTTTGAAATCGTCATAGAAAGATGCTCTGTTGTATCTCAACAGCGAAAGTGTATACACCAAAGGCTGGAGCTGCTGGGATATTGCTCAAAATAAATGGAGGTTGAATTTAAATGGTGTCAGGTTGGGCCGCTGCTACGTTTTGTTTGTTTGTTTGTTTGTTGTTGTACATTTAGCCACAATAGTTCTCCAGTTCTCCAGTATCCCATAAGAATCCACTTAAAGGGAGATCGTGTGACGGGTCCGTGTGATTTAATTGAGTTTGCTTCGTCGTTATGTATAGTCCACACACACACACACACACACACACACACACACACACACACACACACACACACACACACACACACACACACACACACACACATAGCTAAATCGGTGCTTCCAACATAAGGGATTGTATTTTTTTGTTGCAGGCATCGACTTCCACATCGGTCTCCCAAAATCTCTGTCACATCGAGTAGCCCGTGGACATTTCTTGTCCGACATGGGGACGGTCATCGCTTCCCTGGCGTCTTGGCGTTCGTTTCACCTCTTTGGCAGTACCTTGTTCTTACCAGAATCCATCACTGCCAAGGCCATGAATGTTATCGACTTGAAGGTAATAGGCTGTTGGAATAGTGTCTGAGCTAGTGTAGGACACTTCTAAAATATACTGATGAAAACGAATAAGGGAACGATGAAAATCATAAGGAGTGAGTGAGTGAGTTTGGTTTTACGCCGCTTTTAGCAATATTCCAGCAATATCACGGCGGGGGACACCAGAAATGGGCTTCACACATTGTACCCATGTCGGGAATCGAACCAGGGTCTTCGGCGTGACGATCGAACGTTTTAACCACTAGGCTACCCGACCGCCCCCCAAAAAACATAAGGAAATTAGATTTACTGTCAGTACATTTGAAATAACGAGCATACAACGTCAGAATCAAATGTTGAGATATGTTTGTGTGGATTGCTTTCAATGCGTATTTGGTGGACAAGGCTGGGAGCCCATGATAGCATTATCATTTTACTGTGTCTAAAACTTACAGTTCCCTTATCCATTTGCATCATTGTATTGTGGTTTTCAGTTGCTTTACATCAAGCATGCAGTGTTCGTTGTATCTAAAACATCTGATACGTCCTGACCTTGGGGAAGCTTCGGTAATACCGGACAGAAAGCGTTTTATTTTTAATTGAGAAATGGAATAGTACACTATAAACTAACAGAAGTAAAGAAAAGTTTGACGTGGATTTCAACTTAGTCTTTTAATGCAACGTTGTTGTTTTTGTTTAGGTGCTGGTATATCTATCAAGTCATTAAACTGATCACATCTTTGATAAAGGTTCTCGCACCTGAACCGAAACGAGGGATTAGGTGAGTGAGTGAGTTGAGTTTAACGCAGCTTTTAACAGTATTCCTGTTATATAGCGGCGTGTCAGCTTAATGTGGGAGGAAAGCCCGAAATGATGCAGGTCTCAGACGTGTACCACTTCGGTGAAACCCACGAGCACGGGTATGGTGCTGACAAACCTACAAAGATAATCGGGGCGAACCGGGATTCGAACCCACAATCATAGGTTCTGGTGTGCCGAAGTGACGCAACTCTGCACAGCGAATCGCGGCGCCTTAGACGACTGGGCCACCCTTGCACCCCCGAAGGGATTAAGACTTTGAAATCCATATCATATATGTTCTCCCGCTCATGAGATCACATTAGATTCTTCACATGGAAGCACCCATGGTGTCCCTCTCTGTTATACGTCCATCTATAAGGTAAGCCATGCTCACCGGACTTCATTACTTTACAGTGTATGTTTTTTGACAGTTCAATAAACTTAATGACCCCGAAGAGATGAGTATTGGGCAGTCAGCCTTACTTGGTATAGGGACGGCCCGCAGCATCGCCAAGCTGTACAGTTACATGGCCATGGGCGGAAGTATCAAAGGGAAACAGCTCATCAAACCGGAAACTTGGAAACTGGTGACAAGCAGTTTAAGAACCGGTCAGGATCTCGTACTTCCTACGCTCATTGCAGAGTGGGGCAGAGGAGTAGCATTTCGTGAACTCCCGTACCCCAAGTATAAGGTACGTGCAGAATACAATGATCTTATATAAGGGTCTTCAATAGGCCGAACACTCCATATCCACCGCTTATAGAACACAATTTCACAGGCTGCATCCTGTAAGATCACCAGATTGGCGTTGGTTATAACCCTTGGTCGTGTATTAAGTAATACCTTTGTCGACCCGTGAAGATCCGGGGTAGAGTATATACGTAGGTCTTCAGCAACCCATTCTAGCCGTAAAAGGCGACTATGCTTGTAGTAAGAGGCGACTAACGGTGCGAGTGGTCTTTGCTCGCATTATTAAACATCGCACACCTGCAAGTCCCAAGACAAGAGCCAGCTCTAACGTATTGTTTTAGCTGAAGTACTCTACTCAGCGCTAATAAGCTGTGCTATTTGGTGTGTGATTGGATTAATGTAAGGTTGGATTCAGGTGAGGATTCTCCTGTAAACCTGACAGAGGTCATTTTGTTTAGATATAAATCTACTGATTCTTGAGAGGAGGGGGTGTCGCATTCATATTGAGTCGCATTTTTGGCTAGGGGCCAGCGGTCGCAATCTTTTGGAGACGCATTAATTTCACGTTTTACAGTACACATTTGGTGTCTTCTATTTCAGCATCTACACGGCATAGACACAGGCCTCACAAAATAAACACCACCTAAACACAACATCCCCATAATCTAAACATGTATACGACAAAATGTGCATGCCAATGTGTATTATCCTTATAATCTGAACATTGTTTAGAACTGAAACCGTCAGTCTGATAACAATAATAAAGAGGCTTCTCACAAAGCGGTAAACTCCACACTCGTGTATGTTTAAAGTGCGGTCAGTGGATCAGTGTGCACCCAATGATTCATTTTCAGCTCCCTGTGGAATATACAACTGAAGTGAGTGAGTATGGTTTTACGCCGCTTCTAGCAATATTCCAGCAATATCACGGCGGGGGACACCAGAAATGGGCTTCACACATTGTACCCATGTCGGGAATCGAACCCGGGTCTTCGGCGTGACGATCGAACGCTCTAACCACTAGGCTACCCGACCGCCCCTACAACTGAAGCTACCCGTGAGGCGCTAGAACGTTAACAGTCACATTACCATACCATCCTCCCGGACGTGGACACTAAAATTATAAAATATTGTTTGCGGTTTTTTTTAAGTAAAACTATTGAAGTCAAAGTTCACAATAATAACTCCTTGACATGTCAACTTACTTAATAATTAAAACAAACTATGTGGACAAGAAATCAGTGACATCGTTCAACGCAAAACATCAACCGATGCCCCGCCCACCCTGTTATCTGCCAATCATGAAACAGTAGTCTATTGGTGGGCGTGGCCTATTCTTTTGGTTTATGCATTAGAAATTGCTTGGTTGGCCAATGAAACGCCATAGAATCACTTTTATTTCTTTCACATCGACACAAATAAGCTTTATGAACATTACAATGCGTACATGTATTTATTCAGAAATGAGCTTAACATATGTTTAGGCCTATACGTTGCCACCTAAATACTATTTGCATAATTGCGCTATAGGAACCAATGCCAACAATATCCATGTATTATACTATACTAACTGATGTTGTTTTTCAGGGCCAGAAACTTATTGGTCACCCAGGCTATGGAGGTCAAGTCGGACACTTTGACCCCGTCAACCAGCTCTCCGTGGGTTACATCACTAACTATGCCTCTCTGTACGGTTTATGGGACGATCCACGGTACCTCGACCTGGAGGCTGCCCTGTATGACTGTCTAGAAGATTATGTACGAGGAGAGAAATAGTAATTTTCTAGAAATAATCACCCTTTGGTCGAGTTTATCCCTAGCATATAATGCAGAGGCGTATAGCTGTTTGCACCTTTGTAATTCCGTTCGTCCGTTTCTTGTCGGGAGCAGAACTTTTAACGTTCCTTCATACAACGTTGCATTTAGATTAATCAAGTAGTAAACTGATGCCTTCAGCTATTTTGGAATTTCAATAATATGTATTAATGTTTTACTGGGCATAGCTATGGGGTGACATGCAGTCTTGAATTAAGTTTTGAATGGTGTTCGTTTCAGGAAAGAACCAAAGCAATCTTCATTTACGAGAAAAAACATACACTGTGTTTTCAATGTAGAGCTAGGTTACCTGCGCTAAATTGAATTTGGAAACAAACGCGCAGCGGCGTTAATTTTAACATGCATCATACGCTGTTGATGTTGACATGGCAAACTCGGTTTGGTGTATTATGTATGGACACAATGTTTAGAATGCACTCTGGAAATCTTTAATCCAACATGGCTACATTACTTTTGACATGATATCAGGAACAAAAGAATGGGATACATATGGCATCAACACTTAACGCAAACTTCCACTCTTCCCTTTGAAGAA
Source organism: Haliotis rufescens (assembly GCF_023055435.1). Lineage (NCBI taxonomy): Eukaryota > Metazoa > Mollusca > Gastropoda > Lepetellida > Haliotidae > Haliotis > Haliotis rufescens. The sequence continues at coordinate 31,431,601 of NW_025964372.1, forward strand.
CCTAATTAACAAGAAATATGATCCCATATGGCCGCAAACCAAACAAGATATCAGAAAGCAGTGAACATACTTAGTTTTACATATTAAGTATGGAGACAATTCTTCCACAATTTGAAAGCATTTCATTTAGTAACTTCTCCAGTAGGGTTCTGCAGATCTGTTCCCAAAAATAAGTAACATTCACTCTTAAAGGGGCACTGATCTAACGCAATTCCCCGGGACTGGTTGTTGCCTTTGTTATTGTTTTTTCCCAGTGAATACCCGGATGTATAGCAGAAATCTAGACTAGTTCGCGACCTCTGCTGCGCCATTCGTAAGCGCATTAGTCACTTTTATGGGTAGTAATAAGGGCGTATGGTCACATTGATCAACAAAATGAAATACAGTTTTCGAGATAATAAGGAAATGTAGGTATCTTTGTGAGCAGCATCGGTAATGGTGACGAAGTTTTGATAAGTCACTTGCTTGGTAATTTTGCGATTTTCGTTTACACTATTTTGACTTGCAACACAAAGTATATATTTCACCTGAGCATATGCTTTTTTTATAGTGTGTATATTTTTTTACTGTCAAATGTGTAAAAAATTTATTAAACGTCTAAATATTCAGTTATTTTACAAAGTGACTGTAAAACATTTCCATCTGTATTATTATGACAACGAATTCCAAACATTTTGATGTTTATGTCATCACCAAGAGACTGAAAATGTAACGTTGAAAAGTACATTTCTAAGTTGTTTGGCTTTTAATCCTACATAATAATCTGTTGTGATGTTTGTAGGCCTTTTTGATCGTCTTGATCAATCTGGACAGATTTTTTAGTCAAAATGACTGAAATATTTACACATTTTATAAATTGCCTGAGAGAATCACATTTTACAAATTGACGGTAATATATACACGCTTACAAAGGAAAAGACCTGTGACAACAACGTCTATCGCGCATTGAAGAATTTCCCAACCAAGACGTAGAGAAACAAGAACGAATCGGTTCAAATGAAGGAAAACAAAATGCAGATATCATAATTACAACCTACCAAATTTATGTGTATAAGTTTTAGGCAGCTTCCTTGTTCGAGGAATGTATCCGTGAATATCCACACAAAGGAACAATATCCCACTCGTCTGCAGCTGTACAAAGAAACTTATTCGATGTCACGTGTCTCAGTAACAATCAAATATTTTAAAAGATATATATCGTTTCGGGATATTATAACCCGTGTTCTCAACTGATCGCTTGGATTGTTTCAGGTGTTTTACATAGGTGTCAAGTCTCAATGGTCGGCTGCGAAAGCCCACGTGACAACTATTTTCATAGCGTCCACGGTTCCTAAAAATTCCATTGAGTGATAGATAACAATGATCAATCAATCAACGTATTATCAGTTAACCCTTTGAACAAAGTATGTTGTTTTTACATCGGCACTTCGCGCCATGATATGAGTGTATTCCCTTTGTTTTAGTAAACCTAGACATGTAAACACTCACTCTTGACATATCCACTGTGCAAGATAACAGTGATTAATCAATCAACGTATTTTCTGTTAATCCTTTGATGACTAGGAACGATCCGTTGATTTACAAAAAAAAGTAAATCAACTGATCATTCATCTCTTGCTGGGCTGCCACGTGCATATTACATAACACACATTTCACCTCACTTCAAACCTGGATTTAGATTGAATAATTACCCCAGACACAATAAATGCCAAATGGGAACCTTTGTCAGGTAATATAAGTGGTGCTACCACTAATTGTACCTGTAATAAATTCATTAACTGAGCATCAAATGAATGACGACAAATACACAAGTGTAGGGTTATACGAGAAAACGTGGATGACAACAAGGGAGTAGTAATCGTATTATCGACGCAAGCCAAAATCCGAAAATGCTTTCACTGCATGGATACTGTTTTTAGTATTAAACTATAACCATCTGGGGTATTTCCAAATGACGACATCCGATAAGCTCCCTTGTTCTTTTTGTCTGTTTGTTTAGGCTGAAGAAATTAATTAACATGCGCCCTTTGTCGAAATCTTTATAGATCACAGCTAACCAATCAGTGTTCAAAAATGCGAAAAACAAATATTGCCTCCAGCCTCCAAGTTTATTTAGCTGTCCTTGCAGACGGTACCCCAGTCTCTGGTCACGCTTAGTTGCGTTGCGTATCATCCGGGTACTCACGGGGAAAAACAATAACAAAGGCAACAACCAGTCCGTTAGATCAGTGCCCCTGTAAGATCTTGAACCAAGTATGGCTGCCAAACCACGACCAACGACCGAAGTCACAGAACATAAAATAAAAGCATCTAAAGCAACAGAAGCATGAGTGAGTGAGTGAGTGAGTGAGTTAATATTTAAAGTCACATCGGCAATATTTCAGCCATATCAACAGAAGCATGACGTGATTTGACTAGCGGGTCGGAGCAACAGGGTGAAATATGTCTTTAAAAAGGAATTATTTTATAATTGTGTTTTGTTTCTTTATTTGTTACTGAGAAAACAATATGTGAATTGTTGAACTTCCTCATTGATAACATCCATGTATAACTTGGGGATTAGACATTTAGGCAAGAAGTGGGCATCCCCCCCTTCTCGAAATGGTTCTTTATGCATATGAATCGGAATTTCTGCTCGGATTGGCAAAGTATAAACAAGGTAATTGTGCACAGAAATTTAACTTAAGCTTCAGGTATATCGATGATAGTATTACGATATCGTCCAGTATCAAATAACTCTATGCTGATATTCTCACCTGAACCAGAAATAAAGACCACTGAGAGCGCCTCTTCCGTTTCACATTTTGATCTATGCATAAAGATTCAGAGTGACACAAAACTGTATGACAAGAGGGATGACATTAACTTTCCAATAGTCTACTAAGATTTCACAGAGCGTTATACGAATCTTGCTGAAAGGTGTTTGATGAAGGTTATAACATACAAAGCCTCGTTCCATGTGAATAATTGACTTTATTTTGCATGTGTTGGTTACGGGTGCCACCTATGGGGCAGGTTATGCTCACACCTGATGTCATCAGTATTTAAAAGGGTATATGAAAACATGATCATGATGTAATAGGAATCGTACAATTGAGATTTCTTCTGAATATGAAAAGGGTTTTGTCGCTTTTATTTATACATGTTGGCGTGGCTGCGTTTTGATGATTCCCTATTGGGGCATTATTAGTTTGGTACAAAATAATATGTCCATTTTCAGATGTCGTTATGTGTAAATGCGGTTCGTATGTTTATCGAAATCACCTATGTGTTTCTTTTTGAAGGAGTACACGTGGTTCTCTCCTCTTCCTCAGGTGAAAGTATGTGGTTATTCAATGACCTTTGCTCACAAAATCCTCATTGCCAGTTTGATATGCTTTTACGTGTTATTTTATGTCCTTTCAAAAATATTTTATCATTATTTTTTCTACTCTGACGTGATTTACTTTGGGAAATTCATTAAAAGTAATATATAAAAGATAATTTTATATGTCTTATCGTGTTATATATTTTATTTTTTGTTTATTGCTTTGTCAATTTCGTGAAAACTCCAATGAGATCTGGGTTAAAGGAGGTGACGAGTATCGGCGACTAGTTTGGTGATCGAGTTCTGTGACTTGTTTGTTCAATTGTGAGTCATCGTACCACGACGGCCCGGGACGTTCCTCGTAATGTCAACCGCTAGCTGGTTTTCTCAAGACCTGATTAATTACAGGTCGTCTATATTTAACAGGAATATTGCTGAATAAAAACGAATGACACTATTTTTGGGGAAAATATCGTAAAACGATTTTTAGGTATATCAGCGTATCGGTACCAACGTAAAAATTAACTGTGCTTCATTTAAATTTCATTTAAATACATTTATTCTGACACTAAGTAATGCATCTTTCAGTATATATTCACGAAGACACGACCCTCGACTTGAAGTTCGCGATTCAATTTGCATGGGCATGTAAATGCACGGAGAACAATTTTGATGTTTGCGTATTTTTTGGGAGCAAGATACTTCCACACGTGGTTTTGTAATGTGAACAACACACAACGATTGTTTACCTATCAGGTTCTCATAACAAAACACAAAACAAAACCGTAAATATCTGTAACGCAAAGCCAGGGCTTGCTGGAAATCAACGTCCGTGCGTCGTGGATATGCTGCAAACAGGAATGGCTCAAAACCAGGTTTCCATACATTTTAATGTTCATCGCGACACAATATCATCTTTTTGGAGACGTTTTGTACAGCAGGGCAACACTCATGACTTTCAAGGGGTCGGTCGTCCATGTGTGATTTCACGTCAACATGACAACCATATTCGGTTTGTGCATCTACGAAACCGATAACAAACTTCCTAATTACCAGCTCAGACAAGCAACTGGTTGAGGAAGCACCCAAATTTGCTTCCACGTCACCGTCAGGCACGCCCAGCTTGGTTTAGACAGTTGATTGTACCCGGTTCATTCTTGATATTCAAACATTGGTGATTTCACCCAAATGTCCAACTGTGTTTGTTAGAATAGCAAGAACGATTAAATGGAATCAATTTAATAAAATAGCTACGCTGTGAACACACAGGTTCCTAGTCCCTAGCTCAGTTATGTATACAAGGACAAAGTATGGGCTGGGATTTTATAAAAATAGAAAAACGTAAAAAATTATAATGCTTTAAATGAAATTGTCTGCCACAAAAATTATATTGTTGCAAGGTGGTTTTAGGGTAAAATATTTAATTGATACTATGTGTTGATGAGTAAATATCTATTCTTCAGACAAAATCCCAGCACCTCTTCATTCTGTAACTAGAAAAATAAGGGGCGATATTTGAGTGATTCAGTGCTCACATTCAAATACGTGCATTTACGTATACAGACGCCGACTTTATCCTATCGTCGACCACAAACAGTCTTGCAGGTAGCAGGTATATCTTTAGTGCAGAGCGTGCAGACAGGTATAGGATAGTGTGCGTAACAGGTGTAGGAAAATACCTGCAACAGGAAAATACAACAAGTATCAATTTAGCTGGTTGAAAGCACGGTATGTATATCTTCTAATCAGTTTCCCTCAGATGGGTGACTGAAAAGTTCTGAGCTTAACTACGAAAGACGTATATATGGCATAATAACCCTTAACAGTTTGCATGTATTAAGTACAACACTTCGCACGCTTACATGCTACAGTTGAACCAAAATACACAACGAGAAAACATATTTACGCAGGCATTAAACTGATTAGGTATTCTCAGTTGATGAAAACGACTAGTTGATAGAGCGTCTGTCCGGAAAGCGGAAGGTAGGTGGTTCGATACAAGACTTCGTCCTACCAAATGACATTAAAAGATGGCACCATGCTTGGCGCTCGGCATTAAAGGGATAAAAGAGGAGGGAGACCTTCAACTGCCACCACTAAGGATGATGTTGATAAAATTCATGGTTTGATAATTGACGATCGACGACTCACCACACATCACATAGCCACTGCATCTCATGAGAGAGGTGGGAACATCCTGGGGAATGAACAAAGGTTTCAGAAACGCGCGAGGTTCATCATCACTCGTGAGAATGTATTTGAAGGAGGCCCAGCCGATTTTATTGAGCGATTTGCAACCACAAATGGGCCTTTGGTTCACAACTGTCACAGTCAAAACAGTGGTAAATTCCTAACGTCATATCCGATGACGACAACGTCTTTTCAATCAGCTGGCAAGATGACGTCTTCTGGGATTCCTAAGGCATCCTTCTGGTGCAGTCACCTCCGGAATGGCCAGTCAATTAATGGCTGAATGTCGTGGTAACTGCACTATCTAAACGCCTTGCAATTGAAAACCAACGGAATTCAGCGAGACCAGCATCGCTGGCAGTGTGTGTGGATCTTGAAGGATTGTGTCAAAGAAAAGCTAGTTACACAACGATTGCAACATTATTTGTTTGTTTGCTTAGCATCGCACTCAGCTGTACTCGAGTTATATGACAGCGGTCTGCTGATAATAGATCAAGACCAGACAATCCAGTGATTGACATCAAAAGCATCGTGTTCAATATACCCAGGTCGGGTTTAACAATAAAAAACAAAAATGTGTCCAACAGATAGAAATATGTCAATCTCCTTCACATCCATTCCCTCGGATACGATACTTCTCTGCGTGAAGATCTTATCTCCGTGTGTGATTTCTGAATCTCTTAAAATGAACGTAGAAGTGTGTTTGTTTGCTGTTTAACGCCGCACTCAGCAATATCCCAGCTATATGACGGCGGTCTGTAAATGATCAAGTCTGGACCGGACAATCCAGTAATTAACATCAAGAGCATCAATCCACGCAACTGAGATACGATGACATGCATCAGTCAGCGAGCCTGACCACCCGATCCCGTTAGTCGCCTCTTACGATAAGCCTAGTCGCCTTATACGGCAAGCATGGGTTGCTGAAGACCTACCCCATATCTTCACGGGTCGAACGTAGAATTAAAGGTACAAATAGAAATATCAAATATTAGCAGTTTGCGTGTACTAAGACTGTATTTGAAGCAAATTCACAAACATTAGAACCATTAAATGTTCCTCGTTACGAAGTAAGAAGTCTTAAAATATTTTTCTATTCTTGTTGTGAATATGTATAAGTAAAACAGAAAGTACATCTCAGTTCTATATATATAGAAGAACAATTCACCAAAGGAAATACACGAAGACATGAAAAGCATTCCTGGTATTGACTGCCATTTGTATCCAAATGTTTAAGGGCAAGTTCACACGAGAAAGAACCTATTTTTCTTGTACCTTTTTAACATGAAAAGTAGTTTCATAGCCAAAACAATAATATCACAAGTAATTAATTTATTTTTTGCATTAAATCGGTTCATATTTTTCACATTTGACGTGAGTTCTATTTCCATAATAAACAAACCATGGCTTATGCCCCTTGCAATATGACGTCATTTGTGCCAAATGATAAAGGAATGACGTCGTAAGACTTTACTAGACTTTTCACGTGGTGTATGTACAGAAATGTCTTTTAGCAGGATTAAAGTAATATTTGGTCATAGTTTCTCCAGATAATCATAAATATCCACGATTGTGTCTTGTACTCATGTTCACTTCCTGGTTATGGCGATATTCCGTGATCAGCTGATCAATGCAGTATGCTGCTTATTCATGCAATTTTTGTTGGGAAGTTGTGTGTTAAGTTATTTCCATGTTTTTGTTGTCTTATGTCTTATTCTCGTTCACGAGCGGGGACAATGAGTATCACTACCCCTCAATGTCAGAAGGCCGGTTGTGGAGGAGGGCCCTTCCGAGGAACTGAAACTCGGTCGTCACGCACACGTACAGGTAGTATAGGGGTGCGAAAGCTGGAATTGACACAAACCATCTCATTTCGGTAATTAAAACTACATTATGATTCAGTAAAAACAATTATAATTTGTACTCATTGATATTGGAGGGGGGGATTTGTATACCCTCTATATTCTATATTGTAACATGATTGTATTTTGATGTTAAAGTGTAGTATAGATGACATATAAATATATAGATATCATATATATCTAGTACCTGACTGACTATTTTTACAATTAATTAGTCAGGATACAAAATTACAAGCTTTAATTTTTTACATTTTTTCAGGTCTCTCAATGATCATTTGGAAAAGAAAGTGTACTATTCCATGTACATGTGTTTATGAATCACAATCAAATAGTGATGTTACCAGATGTTCGTGAAAAGATGAGTGTATCCTGCCCCACTGATGACAGAAGACTATTCCTCAGATTCATTTTCGTCGTGTGCGAATTATGTTTATTTTCATTTAGAGCTACAATTCATAAAATATGTGTGTCTTGTGGTGTACAGTACTTCAGACACCAAGAGAACTGTAGCAAACAACAAACAAACAACCTGGAGGGAACCCTCTATGTACACGAAAGTATTATATGATTAACCAATTCCTTGTTTGCGGGATTCTAAGGTTATTCCTTTAGGACATCAACATGAGTTCCCACTTTTCTGAGTATTTGATTGCTGGAAACTTCAATTGGAGCCAAAGCATTACATTCATAAGGCAAAGAAGTAATTCAAAGATTTCAGGGCACGTTTTCATATCAAATTTTCGCTCTGTTTCATCATCTCCTACTGGTCTACTTGATAAAATTAACTCATATAATGTATTAGGCCGACAAATTGTATTTGCTGGGGGAGACCTCATGGAGACCAAGGTGAGGGATGATGCAGCCGTAGCAGTCAGAGGTTCTTGTATCAAGCTTGTTGCTGATGGGAGCGACATCCAGACAGCACAGCTCCTCTGACTAGGACTGTGCACCAACATAGAAACAAGTGCACCTGTAACAAAATTGCATGAGGATAATAATATTTTATTTATTATATTATATCACTTAATTGACATAATTGATCCTAATCACAACAAAGGTTTAATAACTTCTAAGTACATATACACAAGAATTAAAGCATATTAAGCATGTTCAGTGAAAACACATTTTTACTACATTATATAAGGTATGTTAACATTTAGAACACATACTTCATATGTGAAAGATAAAAACTATAATCATAACCATAAATAAGCATGTGAGAATGATGAGATCTGATTGGTCTACGTGATCTTGATAACATACTGTGTAGTCCGACTTGGAGGGTAATGCATTTCTCAGAGGGGAAATAAATCTTTTAAACCCCACCACGACCAGAGCAGGTTGCACATGCGTTTCTGAGAATAAACCCCTTATACACCTCTTCAAAGCAAAAAGGCGCACGAGTCAATGGAAGTCACGTGACATGGCACAAGTTAACCTCAGCTCATTCGAACCGCTGTTTTCTATCATTTTTAAGTTTGTGTTAATTCTTTTACGATGGCACATTAAATCATGTGGGTAAGATAAATTTATATTAAAAAACATCATGATCAAGTCAGTTGTTATCATGGTTATGGGGTAGATCTGCATGTTAATATTTCCAATCACTTATGACAGAGTTTGAGGGGGCGGTTGTTACAGGTTATTCGCCAAAAGAAATCAGGTCAGGTCAGAATTTTAAAACAAATTACAATATCAAATATTTTTTTATTAATTTCCAATAAGTCTTAATTATAGTATTATAAATAATTTATACATATTGATAGTTACAGTAAATGTGATTTTAAACATTTTGTAAACATTAGAGATATTTCTTGTCCATTCAATTAAACAACCCACCGTCTTTCATAATTATAATTATGTTTTTAACATTTCAGTTTAGTTTGTAAATATTTTTTCTTAAATCTGACCTAATGCTGGATTATTTATAGTTTCCCTGCAACGTTGCAATGCATTTTCGATGAATGGTTGTCAAAACAAACCAATAACCAATGATATGGATAATATAACTGATTTCGAACACTAAACACATCAATGGAGTGATTTCCGTTTCAATGGGTCGGTTTTTGTCCGGTGGGTGCTGGTGTAAAATACGACGTCCAGTTACGAATCGATAAAATATGGCAGTTATTTTGAATTCGGATGGTAAAAAGAATCAAAGATAATCAATCTTTCCAGTATGTTTCCACTCGGCAACCGACTTCATATTCGTGTTTGTCAAGCATATGCTCACGTTATCACCTGGTAATACATGTGTAATCTTGGTGTGACAAGGTTTGGCAATAGATCGTATTTGTTTCTTGATGTTGCCATGTAACCTTCATCTGTGGCCTAAAGTAGCCTGGTGGAAATACTTATACCTAATATAGACGAGCTTAGACTGACGACACAGCCGATACTGGTTGAGTGTTTCGTTGATAATTCCGTTTGCTGTTGTATCAGAAGAAAGGAATGTGTAGGGTCGTAACAGGGTGGGACAGGATGCATAGGCCAACTGACGAAGCATGCGGGTTTCCAATTGCAAGCGTGACAAATATCCCTTAAAATAATAAGTTTCCGCTTCTGGAAATGTAATAATGAGCATATGGTTATACACATATCAAAGTGTTATTCTTACCACGGTGTTACTGGTTTTGTTTCTTTGTTTCTTGTTTAAAGCCGCAGCGTCTTGACACCGTCATGATGTCAATCACTGGATTACCTGGTCAAGTTTCGATTATTTATAGACCTCCCTCATGTAGCTGCAATATTGCAGAGTGCGGCGTCACACCACAAACAAAGAATGTACACCTACAGTAAAGTACGGTTATAACGAACTCAAAGGGACTACTAATTTTAGTTCGTTATAACCGTATTTCGTTATAAGCATATATACAGCATAACTACAGCAAATAGTCGGGACCAAAAAGTAGGTTCGTTATATCCGTCAGTTCGTTATAAGCGTGTTCGTTATAACCGTAGTTTACTGTATAAAGAAAGTATATATAACATTACTTGATATGTCTAAGGTTATGCACAATATATACAGTTATACAGAATATACACCGCATTGTGGAGTACAAACAGATACACAGAATATGCACATCTATGCAAAATATAGACATCTCTACAGAATATATGCGGGTGTACAGAATATGGAGAGCTATTTTATTCTGATAATACTGACCCAAGCATTGGAGAGCTGGAAGAGTCCAAGTGAGGTTTCCAAGGTATGTGGTTTTGGCCGTCATCTCATTAGTGGATGAATGTATTCAGTTGTACAGAATACACACATTATTGTGAAGTACAAACAGCTATACATGTGTATGTACAACTATGCAAAATATAGACATCTATACATAATATATACATAATATGTAGGATCTAAAACATTTTCTGATTATACTGACCCAAGTATTGGAGAGCTGGAGGACTCCAAGTGAGGTTTCCAAGGCATGTGGTATTGGCCGTCATCTCATTAGTGGACGTGTCGCGGTAGCCATGGTGACACGTGTACGTCCGAATACTGCCAACAAGCTGACTTCCGTCACTGACAATGGCGTTTCTGATAGAGGGAGGTTGGCTAAGACAACTGGGAACTGGAATATGAAAATGCATATTTACTGACAATGCACTGCTGTACAGAATATAGAATCAACAGAACATGTGACAATAGACAGACAATATACAGCGATATACAATAAATACAGGTATACAGAACAGTTTGAGACCAGCGTTCAACAACAAGCAAACAAACAAACTGTGAGAAAAATGAGTGTATATCTTCAAACATTGATATTAACTAATTCTAAAATTGCGTTTCAAATAAGAAAGAAAATAAATTTTGCGTGTACACTTTCCCTTCAAGAAATGAAAATGGTTCGAAAATTTAATTTTATTGCATTTTTTATTAGATGTCAATTTGCTACGACAGAAAGTAACTTTACGAAGAATTATTCTGATACCAACATATGCGAGTTGCATATAATTGACAATATCTTTGTGAAAGTTGGGCAATTAGTTGGTATCCTCATTGATAGGTAATATAAGCGACAAAACCCTTCCCGTATTCCGAAAAAATCTCGATTGTAAGATTCCGACTGTGTCGTAAGCATGTGTTTATGAATCACTATTAAATAGTGATGAGACGAAAAAGTGGACGTATCCTGCCCCACTGGTGGCACCCGTCAAAAACACATTCAAAGGCAAGTCAATTGTTAACCTGAAAAGAAACTCTTCAAACACACACACGCACAAATTTGAAACATACTGATCAGCAATACATTGGACATATTTGATCGGGAATACTAAACGTATTCGTATAAGGGATGTAGGGATATATTTTTTTAATAAAATTACACATTACTAAACGTAAATTCTCTTCTTAACAAAGCTGTATCCAAGATTGAACTGGGCACACGTACAGCCTAAATTCTGACTCAAAAGCAATATTTTCAATACAGGTAGAAAATACCGTCCTCCAATGGTACCCCTCCAATTTAAAAATAGAAGTTGATTATTCAATCGAAATTTATTTCCAGTCTTCCAGTCCATAATTTTGGTTACGTAAACTGACGCTAGATCCAACCGTTCTACCACCCTGGTATGTACCAGGTGTATACCTGGGGCGGATGTAATAATTCAACGCTTTCGGGTAAAATATGAGTGTTTAAAATCATCCAAAGAAATGAATTGTGTATCTAAAGAAGACGTCTTCTGAAAATGTATTTCTGAGCTTTCATTATATCTTAAACAATCATTACAAAATAGAAGTAATCAATAGTTTTTGTAAGTATAAATGTCCCTTTTAACCCGTTTGCATAGGCCTTCCTGCGTCTGTTCAGTGTTTGTCAGCCCATGTGGTATTTACACCGCTCCTCATTTCTTTATGAGAACCTACAGTATAGAGCTGGCATATGCGCATCTTACCAGATTTAGGTAGAACTTGGTATCACTTTCCACACTTTTCATCAGATATTGTCAATAACAACTTTGTTGTGTTCGTCGTGGTCACCCCTTTGCGCGTCTGTTGGCCTTTTGCTTGGGTTTTTCTCAACTTTTGTTTCTTCTACACGAGAACACAAAATCATTTACTCTTTCTGATATCAATAGTTCACATTTTGAACGAAACGCACCACAAGTGCAGCTAAATAAATGTACTATGAATAGCGATGCATCAGTTTATTTATCCGGATACTCAACGTGACCAATTGCAAGTCGAGGGAACATCATTTTTGAACAAGTGCGTAGATCATCGCTCGCCATACAATATTCATGTGGCAGTCGAATTGGCAGACAGTTGACTGTTCAGCGCATCCACGGAAGATGTGGTCGCCAGTACTGACAACTGTCCTGAGTGTTTCGTTGATGATTCCGTTTGCTGTAGTATCAGAAGGAAGGAATGTACAAGAGTGTAAATTCGAGGCTAATAACACAGTAGCCTACTTGGCTGTCACACCTTTAAAGCGGCAGCGGCTGGTTTCTCTCTTGAGGTGCGATGTTGAGTGCAGTCAAACCAAAGACTGTATGATAATTGTGTACAACCGTTCTATATCTTTGTGTGCCATGTTCCGTCTCTTCAGACCACAGGACGGCGCTCCAACCATTTTGCATGGTAACTTTGATGTCAGACATTTTATGATGAATGGTAAGAAATACTTTCTTTTTTGCATATTATTAACAATATGATTATTATACAGTCTGACAAAATGCAGTAGCTTTAACTACTCGAGGTGAGGTGAGTTGAAATGGGGTTTAACGTCGTCTCCGGCCGCGATATACCAAAACACGTTAAAAGATGGTACTTGCTGTTACCCTGCCTGACACACGGCATTAAGGGGACAAAACAAGGACTGGTCGGCTCGGAGTCAGTATACTATGTCTGGGTGGTGTATTCATTTTAAACAGCTACATGGTATCTCAGTTGGCTAGCACTATATATCGGCATTAGTCCGGAAAAGACACACACACCCCACACACACACCCCCACCCCCACCCCCACACCCCATCCCCATCCCCACCCCCACCCTCACTCACACTAACACACGCACGCGTGCGCGTGCGCACGTCGCTATACAAGTGCACTATATGATCAGCATTAGTTGTGTCTAGTACAAGCAGCCAACCCCATTTCACCTCGCTTCACAAATAACTGATGTGGTTGCGTCTGCATTTTGATTCGTGTGCGGTTTCTAAAGTTTCTTCAGTGAGTGTAAAATACGTTTCAGACTTCGATATATTAAGAGAGACATTTTTAGGAAGCCATTATTATCCTCGTGTGTTTCCTATCGTTTCTGACCCGTGAAGATCCGGGGTAGAATAGGTCTTCAGCAACCCATGCTTGCCGTAAAAGGTGACCATGCTTGTCGTAAGAGCCGACTAACGGGATCGGGTGGTCAGACTCGCTGACTTGGTTGATGCATGTCATCGATCCCAATTGCGTGGATCGATGCTCATGATATCAATTACTGGATTGTCCGGTCCAAACTCGATTATTTACAAACCGCCGCCATATAGCTGGAATATTGCTGAGTGCGGCGTTAAACAACAAACCAACCAACCAACTTATCGTTACTGTCATATATTATGATTTATCTAACACATGTTAGTTACGATTCGGAAACACTATCGGTTACTTGTCTCTATGAAATAATGAAGCGACGCTGCCTACCTGCTAGTTATTTTCAAATATATGATTCAATTTAAATTGCTAGATTGTACATAATTAATGCTGTTGCCTAGCGATACTACTGCCTTGTAATCATAAATGAATAATATATTACACACCTTTAAGATAGATCATATTAGTTGCAAAAGAATAATAAATATGTATTTTAATGACCTGTTCATATGTGATTAGTTTTGGTAAAAAGTATTAAAATTAAAATTATACATTGCTAATGTAAAGAAATGAGGTTTATGGTAAAATGTTATAAGAGGACCTCTCATTTCTTCATCACCCATAAATTTGAGTTTTTCTTTAGTTACCATGCATGTTCTGAAAATTTAGACATTAGAATAATTTAGATCTCTGATTAAAATAGCGACACAGCTTTCCACTCCCAGGCAGCCAATAAGATTATGTGAAAAACATAAACCACCACAAAACTTGTAATGGGAGAATAATAAATAAAAATACATTTCTTATTTTGTCATGTGTCTAGTTTATCATCCCAAGAAATGCTAAATAATTATCATTAAAATTAAGCTAGCTATGCATATTGGGGATCTTTATCTGCTATGATAATCTAACCAAAAAAAATATTGCATTATTAAAGAAGTGTTGTTGTTTTTTAGAAAAAATGGTAAATAACATGTTTAACATGTTTAAATAATTGAAGTCTTCGCGTTTAAAAAACACCAAATAATTATAGGCCAAAATGCATCAATATATTCCAAACAATATGGTTTGTTTCACTATTTCATCGGTATTGTTACATTAATTAATTAACTGTTTCATTAGCTTTGTTATTAGCCCTGAAAACGCCCAGTAAAGAATGTACCGGAGTTGCTCACCTGGTCCCGTAATATCGATGCGGTATCTCGCTTCGGTTACCGTCTTCTCATTCTCATGGTACATTAGGAAGCCGAAATTCTCTGATATATCTCCACATTTCACACCCCTTCTTCCCCCACAAATTTTCTCTCGGTCACCAACTTTCGCGGAGATGGAAAACATCGTCACTACGGCAATGTTTTGCCAGCTGGGGATTTCCTGTACTTGTCGACCTCGGGTATCCCCGATCCGAAAATAGTGCCGTCAATTATTTTAGCCAGTCAATCAAAACGCGAAGACACAACTTTCCACTGTCAGCCAGCCAATCAGATTGGGTGACAAAAATAAACCACTGCGAATAAACCACTGCTGGCGATTGAAGATCAAGCCCTGTTATTGAATATTGCTTAATGGTACGCGGATTGGTTGAAATTGCCTTGATCTCTGTTGATTGATGGCTTGTGGCGGCAATTGTTACTCTTGCACAAATAGCAACCGCCGTCATGTAGCTGGAATATTGCTGAGTGCTGCGTTAAACAACAAACAAACCAGCCAACCAACTACTAACAAATATTTCAAACGGTTTTTTTTGTTTTCACCACCAAAACAATTAGCCATTACCTTTGACAAGGTACTTTTTACCAGCTATCAGTGTTTCGTGATCAATATCTTCAGTAAGATATTGGGAGTTTATTAGCGCATTACTTCTCAAATGTTTGATTTTCTAACACAGTTTAATTGATCTTTGTCTTCATAGATGGTTAACTAGCAACAACTAAACCATTTCCATAATCATATGAAATTTCCACTAAAAGCTGTACGATTCCGACAATATCATAAGCATGTGTTTATGAATCACTATCAAATAGCGATGATACCAGGTGTTCGCGAAAGGTAAGCGTATCCTGCCCCACTGGCGGCAACCGTAACGGAAACAAGCAAAGACAAGTCAATTGTTCACCTGAACAGAATATAACAAGTCAAAATAGGACATTGCATCAGACAGTAGTTTTGTCACTGATGCGTCAAACTTAGGAATGTCCTCCACATATCTACCATAAAACGTTTTGAAATCTTTACTGAACAACTTTTGAGCAAGAGTCGTATGACACGGTTTGAAAACATCGTAGAGTATGCTCGATTGTACCTCAAAAGTACACGCTGAAAGTGAAATAAACAGAAGGTTGTCTATTGGAATGTTGACGTCATCCCTCTTGTCATGCAGTATTGTGGATAGTTTTGTCATTCTGAGTGTTTATGCATGGATCCAAATATGAAACAGATAAGGCGGATCGACCTGTCTCTTTCATTTTTAACCCAGGTAGGTAAATCGCTGGAAGGGAATAGGCTATTTGACCATTATTGAACGATATCAGATCATCGATATACCTGAAACTGCAGTTCAACTTCTTGGCCAAATTTTGTTTGAACTTGACCACCCGAGCAGAATGCCCTATCTATATGCATAACGAAACAGATCAGCAGAACGGGGAGCACAGATTATGTCCATGGGGATGCAAAGAAAAAGTGGAGGCATTCGAAAGTCTAAGGAAGAGACTCTTTGAAATCGTCATGCAAGAAACAAGTTGGTACATTCCTGTTTGCTGGCAACTGATATTTAAGCATTGGGCAGATAATTATTCACATTAAAGATACGAGCGAAGTTGGGTGCTAAGTTTTAACATACTTCCCACGTGGTCTTCTCACTTCTGCCAATGATGCTGGGGTTCCTGGATCCAACTGGTACGGTGTTTTTGTTGTTGTTTTGGGGGGGGGGGGGGATTTTTCTTTGATATATTAGGGATGGGGTTGGTGATACAGTGCGGTAGTCACTTTGGTGCCTGCAGTAATATAATGCCTGGTTGTGTATTTGATTCAAATCCAACATGTTCGTGTACGCTTGGAAAATATGATTCTTATCACACGGAAACTGTTAAGGTCGTCCTATTCATTTTTTGTGGATAGGCTCAGAACATTTTAGCCATCCCTCGTATTTGTCACACAAGGCCTAATATTTTTTCACCTAATTCACGGAAATCATAATATTGAAGCTTTACTTATACGTTGTAATAGATTACTGAAGAATATCCATATTTATTGTAAGAATGTTCCCCATATACCCCATATATAAATATCTATGTCTTGGAGATTTTAAGAGGTTGTCATGCTTTTTTCAATCGCCTATAACATGAAGATTTTAAATAGTGCACCTTTGGCATGTCTGAATCAAAAGTTTCTGGGTTCGACCTCCTTATTCGCCTTGAATAGGAACTTTGGCTTGTCTGTGCCATGGCCGTGCATAGGGTTTCAGAAAAAGGCTAAGCATCATTCTCTTTAAGAACATGTCATGGTGAAAGTTACATGTATGTCTGTATGTGTAATATGTAACATATCCGCTATAGTCGCCTAATGGTCAACGTTACTATTCCAGCTGAAACACCAATATATCCCAGTTGTGTAAGCCAACCTCCATCTCTCAAAAACGCCAACGTTAGCGAAGGAAGTCAGATTGTTGGGAGCGTGCGCACGTACACGTGTCACCAAGGTTACCGTGACATGTCTAGTAATGAGATGGCCGCCAACACCACGTGCCTTCGAAACCTCACTTGGAATTACCCAACTCTCCGATGTTCAGGTAAGAATATAGTAAAAGTTCACTTGTATATATATTATGTAAAAGGACATATTCAGTATTGCTGTAAATAGTCTATTTAACAGCATATATGAGGTACACATGAAAACATTCTGTATTGCTGTGAATATTCTGTACATGTGTACATTTTCCTAATCCAGTCCTGAAATGTCCAAGCCAACCTCCATCTCTCAAAAATGCTGACATCAGCGACGGACCTAAGGTCCTTGGCAGTATTCGAACGTACACGTGTCGCCATGGCTACCGTGACACGTCTACTAATGAGATCACGGCCAATACTGCATGCCTTGGGAACCTCACTTGGAGTCACCCAGCCCTCAAATGTTCAAGTGAGTATACTTAGAAATACAAAAAGCTGTACATATTCTGCACAAATGTGTAAATTCTGTTTAGCTTTTTATACTCTGTTTAGCTAAAACTAATCTATATACCTGTATTTATTTTGTATTGTCTGTCTTTCTTGTCATATTTTCTGTCTATTTATATTCTGTAAAGCAATGCATTGTAGGTGCATGTTCCTATTCCAGTTCCCAGTTGTCTTAACCAATCTCCATCTCTCAAAAACATCAGGGAAATCTATAGACAATCGAGACTGGACCAGACAGTCAAGTGATTGACATCATGAGCATCTATCTACGTAACTATGATACGGTTACGTGCATCAACCAAGTCAGGGAACCTATTCAACCGATCCCGTTAGTCGCCTCATACGATAAGCATCGGTTGCTGAAGATCAATCTAACCCTTTTCTTCACGGGTCATACAGTTTGTATTGATTCTATATTCTGTACAGCAGTGCATTGTCGGTAAATATACATTTTCATATTCCAGTTCCTACTTGTCTTAGCCAACCTCCCTCTATCAAAAACGCCAATGTCAGTGACGGAAGCCAGCTTGTTGGCAGTGTTCGGACGTACACGTGTCACCATGGCTACCGCGACACGTCCACTAATGAGATGACGGCCAATACCACATGCCATGGAAACCTCACTTGGAGTCACCCAGCTCTCCAATGCCTGGGTCAGTATAATCAGAAAAAAATTAGCTCTACATATTCTGTATAGCCGTATATATTCTGTATAGATGTCCATATTTTGCATAGTTGTATATATTCTGTATAGCTGAGTGCATTCATTAACGTTTTGCACATTCCTATCCCAGTTCCCAGTTGTCGTACCCAACCGCCATCTCTCAAAAACGCTGATATCAGCGACGGACCTAAGGTTGTTGGCAGTATTCGGACGTACACATGTCACCATGGTTACCGTGACAAGTCTAGTAATGAGATGACGGCCAATACCACATTACCATATATTGTGCATAGACTTGGACAGTAACGTTGTGTAAACTTTCCTTATAGGAGCACATAGTTTGTTTGTTGTTTGACGCCGCACTTAGCAATATTGCAGCAACATCAGGGAAATCTATAGACAATCGAGACTGGACCTGATAGTCAAGTGATTGACATCATGAGCATCGATCTACGTAACTGTGATACGATTACGTGCATCAACCAAGTCAGGGAACCTATTCAACCGATCCCGTTAGTCGCCTCATACGATAAGCATCGGTTGCTGAAGATCAATCTAACCCTTTTCTTCACGGGTCATACAGTTTGTATTGATTCTATATTCTGTACAGCAGTGCATTGTCGGTAAATATGCATTTTCATATTCCAGTTCCTACTTGTCTTAGCCAACCTCCCTCTATCAAAAACGCCAATGTCAGTGACGGAAGCCAGCTTGTTGGCAGTGTTCGGACGTACACGTGTCACCATGGCTATCGCGACACGTCCACTAATGAGATGACGGCCAATACCACATGCCTTGGTAACCTCACTTGGAGTCACCCAGCTCTCCAATGCCTGGGTCAGTATAATCAGAAAAAAATTAGCTCTACATAATCTGTATAGCCGTATATATTCTGTATAGATGTCCATATTTTGCATAGTTGTATATATTCTGTATAGCTGAGTGCATTCATTAACGTTTTGCACATTCTTATCCCAGTTCCCAGTTGTCGTACCCAACCGCCATCTCTCAAAAACGCTGACATCAGCGACGGACCTAAGGTTGTTGGCAGTATTCGGACGTACACATGTCACCATGGTTACCGTGACAAGTCTAGTAATGAGATGACGGCCAATACCACATGCCTTGGAAACCTCACTTGGAGTCTTCCAGCTCTCCAATGCTTGGGTCAGTGTAAACAGAAAAAAATAGCTCTACATATTCTGTATAGCCGTATATATTCTGTATAGATGTCTATATATTTCACAGTTGTACGTATTCTGTATAGCTTCTTGAACTCCACAATGATGTGTATATTCTGTATCACTGAATATATTGTGTAATGCCCTGGACATATCCAGTAATGTTATATATACTTTCCTGATATGCATAGCTCTCCAATGCTTGGGTCAGTATAATCAGAATAAAATAGCTGTACATATTCTGTATAACCATATATATTCTGTAAAAATGTCTATGTTTTGCATACTTGTGCATATTCTGTATAGTTGTATTTACTCCACAACAATATGTTGATAACCTGAATAATATCTATCACTTTGTACGAGTCAAAAAGATTTGAAGTCCTTCATTTTGCGTCTGAAGTATCAGAACGGTTTTCTGATACATCGGAAATGTGGTTTGACAGGTGGCGATTGCTGCTCGATTGCTTTCTTCTATATGGACTCGCATTTTCTCAATATTATATACAATTTGACAATATGTCTTTTTAAACAGTGTCAAAGCGTGTATAAGTTTTACTATTTCCAATGGCCAAAGTTCCTGTTCCAGTTGAACGTTGCCCAAACCAGCCTCCAGCACTTAAACATGCCATCGTCAGCCGCGGGGATCAGCTTGTTGGGAGTGTCAGGACATACACGTGTCGCCATGGTTACCGTGACCCAACTACTCGTAAGAAAACTGCCAACATCAAATGCCTTCGAAGCCTCTCTTGGAGTTTGTCAACCCTCAAATGCTCGCGTAAGTATTTCATTAATGAAAAGTAGAATAGCTGTGTATCTTCTTTACATCTAAAATCGTTATAGTTGCATATATACTGAACTACAAAAGAAACGTCACCCCAAGTAACATTGCATGAAAATTTCTTGGTACTTTTTGTCAAAGTTTCTAAAATTTAATATAATCTTGTCCGGAAAATTTGATGATAAAAAAACAAAGCAGATGACAATAAAACCGATCGCACAAACGCATCACGGCAACGGCCATGGTAACCCGATGCACGTGAGTTCCGTGAAAATTGAACATGCGTTCGCCCATTTCTTGCCCTATAAAAATCCACCCAGATCGGATAACATTCATTCATTATTGAATTGATACCACATGCCAAGATTGACAAGAAATCAGCGACACCAAGCCCTTGGGCGATTGCAAGCTGGACAAACCGCCCGGCAAGTAGCCAATGCATTTCAAGTCCACGAAAGGACAATATACAGGCTCCAGCAACGGTACCAGACCTCCAACACTACAGATGACCGACCACGTAGTGGAAGACCAAGGGTCACCACCCGACGTCAGGATCGTCAGATTGTGCGACAGCATCTTTAAGATCGCCTTGTTACTGCTGCGGAAACTGCTCGACAGACCATGGGGACACACCAGACACACATTAGTGCGGGCACCGTGCGTCGACGATTGACGAGCAGACACCTCCACTGTCACAGGCCACACCGAGGACCCATTCTGACACCACGTCATCGCCGAGTCCTCTTCTAAGACGAGAGCCGTTACTGTATCTCAACAGCAGATGGCAGAGTGAGAATCTGGCGACGCCGTGGGGAACGTTATGTGGATGCTTGTGTTGTTGAGAGAGACTCGTGGGGTGGTCCGACCATCATGGTGTGGGGTGGAATTGGTCTTGCACAGAGGGTCGGCCCTGTGGTCTTCAAGAACATCGGTCCAGGGAGAGGTACTGATGTCACAGCAGCTCGGTACATTGATAAATTATTGAGACAACACACCATACTTCATTCGACACGTCGCCGCAACCACGAGATTCAGCATTATAACGCCCGTGCCCAATCTGCGAGAGCAACTAAAGACTTCCTCCAGTAGAATGGCATCAGAACCATTCAGTGGTCTGCCCTCAGTCCCGATTTAAATCCCATTGAGCACCTGTGGGACGTGATTCAAAGACGGCTGAATGACGTCCGACCAAGGCCGACAACTGCATCTGAACTGCATCAGGCGTTCCTCAGAGTGTGGGCTCAGGTGCCAATGGCCTTCATCAACCGTCTCAGCCATTCCATGTATCGACATTGCACGGCAGTCATTAATGCACATGGCGGACACACGAGATACTTCCTTGTGATGCCATTTTCTCAGAGACTAGTGTTGTGTTTGATGATCAGTTTGGCCAAGTTTCATCTTTTTAATATGTCTCAAAGTATGTTTACAGTGCTCGTACCAACTATCAGAGGTTCTGTGGTTCTTGCTGACGTGCTCGCAGTCGTTGGTCCATTGCATCCCATAAATGTTCGATTTGGTTCAAATCTGGAGGCCAGGAGGGCCATGGCAGGACCTGGATGTTGTGATTCCTGAAAAGGGCTATTGTCAGTCTTGCCTTTTGAGGTCGGGCGTTGTCTTGTTCAATTATGACGTTCGCTTGTTGCATAATAACGTGTGGTCGAAGAATCTCACACATGTAACGTTGAGCCGTTACATTCCCCTGAACTAACACCAAGTCTGTTCTATCAGTGTAGGGGATGGCTGCCCATATTATCACACTACCACCACCAAATCTTTCCACTTCCTATATGCAGTTTCGTGCACAATGTTCCCCGCGACGCCTGAAAACACGACGATTACCATCCGCATAGCGAAGCATAAAAAGTGACTCGTCACTTAACTGAACTCTCCATCGCAGTTGTGGCCATTCTCCGTGACGTTGACACCATTGACGTCGCAGCCGACGATGCAGGTCCGTCAAAATGGGAAGGTCACGTGTTTTGTAAAGATACTGCTGTCGGCCGGTGGCATGTTTTCGCTGTTAACTTGCTGTAAGATGGCATACAAATGAAAAACGTGTTTATAGCCTTTCAAGTGATGCTGGTGTGTTTCGGCGCCAGGCTCTCACGTGGTTGTGTTTTTGCGATTTTTCCATCTTTTCATCATATTTCTGCAGTACCTTATTCTTTCCACACAAATCAATTCCAGTCCCTGCAGAAATGACCTATTGATGTTTGCTATTAATTTTGTATGGATGTCGGATTGCGTTCCTTTTTTTGCAGAGTATATATGATGTGTCATGATGCCATGTGTCATGATGCGTCCCTTAGTATGTAAGGGTACACTGACGATGGGTTCAAATCCCAAATATCGCTTTTCTTATGATTCTTGGTTTTTAACCATTAATCCTGTGTTTGTGGTTTGTCCCAATAATGGTAGACGTCTAACACTTGCTCTTCACAGTGACTTATACCACTGAGCCATACTTTCCCTATATTAAGACGTATTTGTCACCATATTCGCAGCTAAGTAGGTATAGGAATGTCGTAAATATCAACTAATTGGCCAAGTAACCAGTCAGAGACACTTTTAGAGGCTTGTCGGAAATTTGATAATGCATATTGCTCAGAAGTGACTTGAATGACCAAATCATAAACAAAAGTGTGGATTACATTACAGCAAATATCTATTTGGCAATGATTAACCATTGCAGGCTTGAATTACTAACTATTATGAAAGACACCCTGGACACATAGGTGTTTGATATTAATTCTTTACAACTGCAAACTGGGCAGAAGATAATATGCAAACATATGTAGGCACAACAACAATTATTTATAGCTTTACAATCAACACAGAGTGGATGTTTGTATAGATTTGTCCCAGCCAGGATCCACCTATCAAAACGCCGACGTGGGTGATGGGCCTCGGGACTGAAAGAAAACTCAAGTCGCCGGTAAACTCAAACGATGTTTACTTGTTCAGATAAAAACCATAACTGACAACACAACGGTATTACTATGATGATATAATCACAACACTCACACAACCATTCCAAACTACGTTAACATTGCGTTCTATTTATAGAAATACTTCCGGGTTTAGAGTTACCTCCATTACATCATTCCTCCCTCTCAGATACAATCATACATATTAAGAAATTAGACATGGATAAAACCGATGATAATAAAGTACTATTTACAGGTGAATGTGTTAATAACAAATGCAACACTATTTATAATTAATTGCATTTACATATTGTCAAACATGCCAATAAAGGCATTTTCACTTGAAATACAGGCAATGTAAACGTGAAAGTCCCCCACTTTGAGGGCTGGCGAATCCGATTGGAATGTCTCTGGCAATTGTCTGTTGAATTTTGTTTCACGACTCTTGCTTGGAACACATCATCAAGTCCCAACACAATGTCACTTGCACCTCCTGGAATGTTGATGTTGCCTGTAGAGTTGTAAATGTGAGGTAAATCTGAAGATTGACATTCAGTGTCCACATTCACAACACAGTCTCTAGCACTATCACTACCACTACTACTTGTAGTCAAGTGGTCCGGTCTCTCAACATGTCTTTTCAGCTTTCGGTGATTGATGACACGTGAGCGTCCATGTCTTTCACAGGGGTGAATACGGTAAGTATTTTCACCGGTTTGCCTATCGACGCGGAAAGGCCCTTCCCATCTTTCTGAGATGAGTTTCCGAGATGTTCCGCGCACTTGCTGAGGATGATATAGCCACACTTTTTCGCCTTCTTTGAATGGAGTAAACTTGGTATGTTGTTTCTTTTCTCAGCTCACTGAGACTGACATGTGAAAAAGAGGGATATGATACCAAGTTTACAGAATTAGATGAAACAAGTTGGAGAACTTCTATTCTACAATGCCCACCAATCACTCACAAGGCAAAAGAAGTCAGGGAGATCTTGGATTGCCCCGCCATGGGTCACTTGATTGTGGTGTGTATGTTTAACATGTCTCTTGGAAAAGATCTTGGATCAGACTACAGGTCTGCCTACTTGGAGAGCAGGGCTAAAGCACTCTTGGGCACGACAGGAAATATGATCCAGTCTGACAAACCAAACTGGTACATTGACACTCTGCCAGACCCCCAGTTATGTAGCAAGGTCTATACCATCTTAGATTGTAGGACACGACTTGCTAGATGGTTATTGGAGTGCTTGTTGGACGCAATGGACAATGCTACATCTTAGTTTCGTCCTCCTCTCCTTTACACTGCAACTATCCTCAGATATACCAAACTCACCATGATCCCACTGATACAATAGGGCATTGCCTAAAAGTCGGGCCGGGCCGGGCCAAGACGGACTTCATTATTGGCCAATTACTTCATTATTGGCCATCATACCTACATATATTTGATGCAACATATACACATGACATTAATGAACAATCACCAAACAAAAAAGTGCACCATAATTAAGTAATTCGGAGTAAATCACTTGAAAACCAGAAATTGTAAGCGTCGCTGATCTAGGTAACATGTAAAAGAGCAATCGTTAAACGAAATAAGATTTGAAACGTATCAAATACTTCTAGCTATCGTGATACAAATTTCCATCTGTCGGCATAGCGTTTCTATTTATAGGAACGTACTATATCTAAGTAAATACCACTTTATAATGTCACTGTTCATCGTATTTAAAGCAGACACGTTGGTTAAAAGCAGACCTCTTCTCCCTATACTCTCAACAGTCACACAAGTGTTGGCCCGGGCTGTCAAAATCAACTTAAAACTCACAGATGTATCATCAAATGGATTCACATCTATAGATTAGTATTATATCCACCTATATAAACACTTCTGATAGAGGCTATGTTGAGAATGTAGAGGGAAAAGGGCTTCACTTTGAGCCCCTTGTTTTCTTTAAGTACAGCCATCTGAGACACTATAAAGTGTCATTTAGGTATATATAATACTAATCTATAGATGTGAATCCATTTGATGATACATCTTTGCGGTTTAAGTTGATTTTGACCGCCCGGGCCAAGTCGGACCAAATACTTCTGACATAGATTTTCTTAAGAAAATACAGTAAAAGCGCTTGACTCTCACGGCCCAGTTTTCTTTAAATACGATATACCGTGACACTATAAAGTGGTATTTAGGTAGAGATAACACTAGTATATAGATGTAAATCCATTTGATAATACATCTGTGAGGTTTAAGTTGATTTTGACAGCCCGGGCCAAGTCGGACCGAACACTTCTAACAGGGATTTTCTTAAGAAAATACACTAAAAGAGCTTGACTTTAACGGCCCAGTTTGAGCTCTGTGTTTTCTTTAACAACTGAAATATGAGACAATTAAGTGGTATATAATTAGATATAATACTAGTTTTTAGATATAAAGAATGTTAGGAACTTTAGAAGTGCTTGGACAGTTATTAACACGTGTCGTGTCAGTCCTTTGACATTCGCGAATATCCACTTCCAGAAAACATCCTGTGTTGGTTTAACACGAATTAGTAAAGGTTAATTAGGAATGCCCAAGACGTTAATTAATGAAAGAAGAGTAGTCAAAACACTGTCGTTTTTTTCACACCCCTACACGCTAAGGTCGCATTCTAATCAAAGAATACACACAGTCAAGACACTGACTTTTCTACGAGACTCACGATATGTAGTCATAATCATCAGTTTATTACATTGTTGAAGGTGCATTTTTATTCAAACTAAATTAAATGAGCAAAACTATACGTTTGTGGACATTTGAGATCTGCCAAGATATGCGCGTTTCGTTTTATTATTCTGCAATCCATTTTTAGTATTACCCGTTGGCCCGGCCCGGCCCGACGTTTCTTGGCCCGACTTTTAGGCAATCCCATATATGAGTATCTAGTTAAGCCAGGACATCCAGTGATGGGGTTTCCTTGGCTCATGTCGAGTCACATTAATTATTTGACAGCCAATGAATTAATGCTTGAGGTACACTCCTGCTCCCGGCCAATTCTCCCCCTTAGCCGGAGTAGCATTGATAATTCGGAGAAAATACGAGAGGACCCTCACTCAGTATCGGGGACCTATCCATCTCACCAACCAGCAAGAGCGTGAGGTTTTAGAGCTGGACAATGTGTTCAATAGTCTGCCTTCAAGGAACAGGGGTCTTGATGGGACAGCACAATATGAAAAACCTCTCATCTTGCAAAACATGCCGCCATTGAAGGTTCACCTTCTCAGGACGATGATGAGATAGATGAAGAAGAAAGCTCCGCTGCGAACAGGTTACCCCGCAAATAGTTTGCTCATTTTGTCAACCACCACTTTTAATGTTCCTTAAAACGTTTTAATCCCATTAAACAACCATTCCAAACTACGTTAACATTTACAACCGTACATGTTCTTAGGGAGAGAATTAATGGGTGTCAACTTCTTTAGCATGAGAAACACAACGTTTCGTAGTATGTACTTACTCTTTCATCAGGTGAATAAATGCTATGGAGCAGAGAACATATATATGGACCTGTAAGAACCACACAAGTAATTAGATAACAAAAGGTGGAATCTAAACAAGGGCAGACAACAGTTAATTGGCACTAATAGGTGACTAGCAATGGACAAATGGAAGCCAACACTTAACTGTTAAATACCGTTGATAGGTGTCAAGTCTTTGAATGGCATTTAGAAGGGATACACATAAGGAAGAGAATTATGAATGTCAACTTCCTTATTATGAGGAACACAACCAACACCGAAGTTGATACAGGCAGAGGTAGCAAAATACCATTTGGGTTTTCTGTCAACATTTTGGATTTTTAATTCTACGTATATTATTCTCCTTGGGATTTTATAGAACAAAATTACTTGTCCATGAAAACCGTTGAAAAAAATTATGCTTTGAAAATTAAGAAATTGCCTGCCACAAATATTACATTGTTGCAATGTGTTTTTCTTTTTTAAAGATTGAGGCTCCTAATATCTGGTTTTGCAGCTGAATACAAATACAAATTAAGCCAGTTATCAAAAT
This sequence comes from Haliotis rufescens, assembly GCF_023055435.1. Lineage (NCBI taxonomy): Eukaryota > Metazoa > Mollusca > Gastropoda > Lepetellida > Haliotidae > Haliotis > Haliotis rufescens. The sequence goes on from NW_025964372.1 coordinate 31,459,060, forward strand.
AATACAACAAATTAATATCAATAAATAATGCAAAATAAAGTAATCGGAAATATCAATCCAAAAGGAGCTAAAATATGTAATCTGGCATTTATGACATCCTTCTGAAAGCCAATACACAACAATACATTATTTGTTTAATTTAAATGTCAATCAATCCAGCAAGAGGATTAATGTCGGCAGCAGTCTTTTTTTGTTGCAATATGTGTTACACATACAGAGTGACGTAGGCATAAATTAATCTTATTTACTGACATACTATTCCATGCTCTTTATTTTGCCATTCAACCTGAAGCCACAAGAAATATTCATACATATCAAACCTACTGCCCATATATATAAAGCAAAAAAAGCTATTATTCAGCACTAAAGAACCGACCATTTGATTTTCTTGGGGGGGGGGATTTTGTATGACGACTTGATATTTTTTCAGCCCAGTGACCATATTTAAAAAAAAATATAACTATGACCTTCAACATAAATGCAAACAATATCATAGCCTAACGCTACTGTGGTTCTTCGCTTCTTACTGTGGTAAATCAAGTTAACCTAACGGGATCGGGTGGTCAGGCTCGCTGACTAGGTTGAAGCATGTCATCGATCCCAATTGCGTGGATCGATGCTCATTATATCAATCACTGGATTATCTGGTCCATACTCGATTATTTACAGACCGCCGTCATATAGCTGGAATATTGCGGCGTAAAACAACAAGCAAACAAAACAAAACGTTAACCCATCTCTCTAAACACGCCATCAACCCATACGTTTTGGCGTATCTGTGTATTTCTACTGACATGACAAGCTCACATTTTTGCTGTTTTGAACACCGCGAATGTCCGATGTATTTCATCCCCAAGTTTGTGTATCAATAGTTCTAGATAACTTTTATTATGCTGGTAATTTTCTTCCATCTTCCACGTATACTAATTGCCCAACAATATTTTATCCATGGGTCCACGTATCATTGACATGTCGATGAACAGAGAAAAACAATATATAATCAAACACACACAAATCGTCAGGAAAGTTGACTTAACTAATACCCAGCTCTTCTCTGAAAGTTGAAAAAGTGAGGTAAGACCTGGCTTTTTGATTGGCCAATAATGTGGTTTGATTGACAGGTGGCAATAAGTGAATTAGTGTCCACTCCCTCATGCGCTCGCTGATTCAATATATTGCATACAGATTCACATTACCTGGAGACTTTAGTGTCTATTGTTAACGTTTCACAGATTTGGGTAATATTTCTTAGTTCCATGTTTTGCGCTATATAATATATTGTTTTACTTGGGGCATTATTTCATTCTAACATTTCCATATATGTTCAATATTTGATAGGACTCTATCCATGAACGATATCACATCATTTTACAAAATATGTAAAGCCCATCTGCCTGCTGAAAAACTAATGTCCTTTTATGTAATTATCATTTCGTGGTTCATGACTATTCCTTTAAATTATATATTTTAATCATTCGTTTTCTGTTAAAGGCTTCTTGACAAATATATAAATTCCGGCAAAAATTAAAATGCATGATTGTGATATCTTACGGAATACAACAGTTTTCAAAATGTCATGTGTTCACATCCACACATTTGTTTTTCATTTGAATTTAGTTTACAAGATTTCTCTTTCAATTTTACAAGATTTCCTTGGGTGGCATAGGTCAGCTGTATTACATCAGAAACTCATCTAATTCAGTTTCAGAAAACTTAACCCTTGTGGTTCCTTGATGACCAAAGTTCCTATTCCAGCTCACAGTTGTCCCAGCCAACCTCCACCTATCAACAAAGCCGACGTCAGTGGCAAAAGTAGGGTTGTGGGGAGTGTCTGGAAGTACAAGTGTCACCGTGGTTACATTGACACTAAAACTAAGATCGCAAAAACCAGATGCCTTGAAAACCTCAGTTGGAGTCCGACAGGTCTCAAATGCTCGGGTAAGTATAGTGAGAAGTAGGATAGCTGTTCATGTTCTTTGCAGTTGTACATATGTTTTACATCAATAGTGAGTGAGTGAGTATGGTTTTACGCCGCCTTTAGCAATATTCCAGCAATATCACAGCAATGGCCTTCACACATTGTACCCATGTCGGGAATCGAACCCGGGTCTTCGGCGTGACGAGCGAATGCTTTAACCACTAGGCTACCCGACCGCCCTTTACATCAATAGCTGTAGATATTTTTTTATATCTTTTTTGTAAAGAAGTATATATTACAAGGAAAATATATTACTGGTACAGTTAAAGAGATTTGAGTACATGTACTAATTCATGTTCGAATTAAGAAGGGGTAAATAAAACTGTAGCATCACTACACAAACAGATCATAGGCATTAATAGTCGTTTCATGGTGGTTGTTGCATAGAAATGTACACACACTGACTCGTTAGAATACGTTTCTGAATTTGTTTGAGGGATTAAATTTCATCATAAGCATGTGTATCTTCAAAATATTAGTGGTGGCACGGGTGGCCCATTCGTCCAAGGTGCCGCGATTCGCTGTGCAGAGTTGCGTCCAGAAACCTATGATTGTTGGTTTGAATCCCTGTTCGCCCCGATTATGTTTCTTGGTTTGTCAGCACCATACCCGTGCTCGTGGGTTTCACCGAAGTGGTAAACGTCTGAGACCTGCATCACTTCGGGCTTTCCTGCCACATTAAGCTGACACGCTGTGATATAACTGGAATAAAGTTAAAAGGATTCGAACACTGTCAGAGATAAGAGGGAACACTTTGGGTACTAATCCACAGCTACCGACATATTGTAACAAATATTCGTCTGAAGTCTGACTTACATTTCAGGGCCTTGGGTGCTTAAGGTGACTCCTAAAACAGTCAAAGGCAGGGAATATATAGGGCTGACACCGAATGAAGAGAAGATGGTTTTTGTCGACACAACCCTCGTCTTTAAAGTTAAAACCTGCCATGATGCTAATGTAAATTATGGCGAATACGAAGAATCCAAATTTAATCAAAAGTTTGAGGATAAAATAAGTATTGGTGGTGGTGAAAATACTTACTGGAAGATTGCTGGGTGTTCTTATATATATGGAAAGGACATTGTATCCTGCACAGAGTTTAGATCCTTCTGGATTAGGTTCCATGGCCACACCATTGCTATGGGAAGGGGGCTAACGGTCGGAGAGAGAATGGCTATATCCTGTAGAAAAAGTGAGATCGATTTGAAGCATTTGAGATTTTCAACCTATGTCAGAAATAAGGGGGTATGGTTGTTCAAAGTACATGTAGGTTAGATGCAGAAATGTTTAAATAAGCATGATATAATCATCGTCTTTTTGTTTTTGTCTAATCTGATTTAATGTAATTGGTTATGCTATTTGTTCTACCGTAAAACAATAAACGAGTCCATTTAGTATGTCATCATCGACAAATGGTACTATGTGTAACGTTCTTTATAATTGGTAAGAACATGCACAATGGGCTTCATGTACTACCAGACCCGTGAAGATTCCGGGGTAGAATAGATCTTCAGCAACCCATGCTTGCCGTAAAAGGCGTCATTTAAGGCGACTAACAGGATCGGGTGGTCAGGCTCGCTGACTTGGTTGATGCATGTCATCGATCCCAATTGCGTGGATGGATGCTCATGATATCAATTACTGGATTGTCCGGTCCAAACTCGATTATTTACAAACCGCCGCCATATAGCTGGAAAATTGCTGAGTGCGGCGTTAAATAACAAACCAACCAACCAATCATGTACTACCACGGCTACGTACACAACTCTCGCTTCAATCACTACCTCCGCTACATACACAACTCTCGCTTCAAGCACTACCTCCTCTAAATGCACTACTTTGGCTTATACCTCCACTACACATACTATTTTGGCTATATAATCTATCTCCGCTACATGTTCTACTCTGGCTCCGAGCACTGCCAACCCGTGAAGATTCCGGGGTAGAATAGGTCTTCAGCAACCCAAGTTTGCCGTAAAAGGCGACTATGCTTGTCGTAAGAGGCGACTAACGGGATCGGATGGTCAGGCTCGCTGACTTGGTTGATGCATGTCATCGATCCGAATTGCGTGGATCGCTGCTCATCAAAAACCAACCACAATACCAAAAACAACTCTGCCTTGGAGCTTTTAGGACCTCTCCCGTGGACAGTTTGTATGTGGAGGCCGATGGACCTTCACTCGAACAGCGCCGCATTAAACTCTCACTGCATTACATCTCTAAACTGCAATCAAATAAATCAAATCCAGCATACAATTGTGTTTTCCATCCTCAATATTTAAACCTGTTTCGAAATCTGTCAAACCTGGTTCCCCCTCTTGGAATCAGAATTCAACCACACATTACTAAAATTGATGTAAATATTATATGACATTACCGTGTTCTGTCTTTTCTCCCTGGCAATGGTGAAGCCAGAGGCTGACCTTACCCTCACCCAGCTCAAAAAGTCAGAAACAAATCCTTTGGTTTATCAACAATCGGTCAAACCTACTTGGGTTGTCCGTCAAGACATGATGAGGTCGTTTTACGACGATGTCGTATTGGCCACAGTCGTTTTACCCACGAATATCTGCTTAAGACAGATGAGGACGAACCTAATAAGTGTATCCCTTGTAATGAAAGGTTCTCCGTCAAGTATACATTGCTTGACTGTGTGGACAACGATGCATGTCATCGATCCCAATTGCGTGGATCGATGCTCATGATATCAATCACTGGATTGTCTGGTCCAGTCTCGATTATTTACAGACCGCCGCCATATAAGCTGGAATATTGCTGAGTGCGACGTTAACCAAAGAAACAAACAAAGAAATCAAAATGGCCGCTGCAACAACACATTTCAGTGAAATAGACAGCTTACTACTCGGGAATCATTGAATATGTGTGTATTAAGTTTTTTCCCTCATTAAGGTATAGTTGTCTGCTCATACAATCAACACAATAGGATCATATGAACACAATAATCTGATACGTTCTCATATGATATTCACGAAACACATTAATGCTTAGATAGGTATCTAATAGAGTAAAATACGGTTGACTGTTGTCAAAAGTTGCCGGAATTCAATACGTCAATCGTCATGGGAAACTTTTGTTAAAATAATGGAAGTAGTAAAAACAAAATGTAAAATAATTCGCACTGGATGTTTTTGAAGATTATTGGCTGCAATGTTTTAGTTCATCATTGCCTAGAACTTAAGAGAGCATCTTTTTTGTTTTATAGCAATTTCTACGTATTAATGTTTCATATTAATTGAATTGATGCATCTTATTTGTTCTCAAAGAACCTTCACTCCAACTGCGGCGCATTTAACTTTTACTGCAATACATCACCTAATTGCAAATCCAGCATACAATTGTGTTTTTCACCCTCAGTATTAAAACCTGTTTCGAAATTTACCAAACCTTGTTCCACCACTTGGAATCAGAATTCAACCACACATCACCGCGGCTAAAATTGATCTAAATATAATATCACCTTACTGTCTTCTGTCTTCTGGTCCCTGGCAGATGGTGAAGCCAGAGGTAGACCTCACTCTAACCCAACTCAAAAAATACGAAACAAATCCTTTGGTTTATCAACAAGCGTACAACCAATTGCGAACTCAATATAATTCTCACAGGTTAATTTTCACGGACGGGTCCAAGGATGGTGGTAAAGTTGCTAGTGCCACCGTCATTGGATCCAGAACTGTCTCCTCAACAATCCCGGATTCGAGTTCTATCTTTACTGCTGAGACCAAAGCTATCCTAACAGCTTTGACCAGCTTTGTAGTTTTTTAAAAATGGTGGTAACCTATCCAGAAAAGAAAAATGGTTTTACAGAAGGAAGCCTGTAGAAGTTGTTCCATTTTATAAATACTTAGGCTTGTGTTTTACAAGTAGATTAACTTGGTCAAGGAATGCACATAACATTTCATTGCAAGCCAAGAAATTTTTTGTAGGCATTAATAAAAGTGCCTTCACCCATTGTACCCATGTCGGGAATCGAACCCGGGTCTTCGGCGTGACGAGCGAATGTTTTAACCACTAGGCTACCCGACCGCCCTTTACATCAATAGCTGTAGATATTTTTTTATATCTTTTTTGTAAAGAAGTATATATTACAAGGAAAATATATTACTGGTACAGTTAAAGAGATTTGAGTACATGTACTAATTCATGTTCGAATTAAGAAGGGGTAAATAAAACTGTAGCATCACTACACAAACAGATCATAGGCATTAATAGTCGTTTCATGGTGGTTGTTGCATAGAAATGTACACACACTGACTCGTTAGGATACGTTTCTGAATTTGTTTGAGGGAGTAAATTTCATCATAAGCATGTGTATCTTCAAAACTATTAGTGGTGGCACGGGTGGCCCAGTCGTCCAAGGTGCCGCGATTCGCTGTGCAGAGTTGCGTCCAGAAACCTATGATTGTTGGTTTGAATCCCTGTTCGCCCCGATTATGTTTCTTGGTTTGCGTGGTTCTTGGTTTGTCAGCACCATACCCGTGCTCGTGGGTTTCACCGAAGTGGTAAACGTCTGAGACCTGCATCACTTTGGGCTTTCCTGCCACATTAAGCTGACACGCTGTGATATAACTGGAATATAGTTAAAAGGATTCGAACACTGTCAGAGATAAGAGGGAACACTTTGGGTACTAATCCGCAGCTACCGACATATTGTAACAAATATTCGTCTGAAGTCTGACTTACATTTCAGGGCCTTGGGTGCTTAAGGTGACCCCTAAAACAGTCAAAGGCAGGGAATATATAGGGCTGACACCGAATGAAGAGAAGATGGTTTTTGTCGACACAACCCTCGTCTTTAAAGTTAAAACCTGCCATGATGCTAATGTAAATTATGGCGAATACGAAGAATCCGAATTTAATCAAAAGTTTGAGGATAAAATAAGTATTGGAGGTGGTGAAAATACTTACTGGAAGATTGCTGGGTGTTCTTATGTAAATGAAAAGGACATTGTATCCTGCACAGAGTTTAGATCCTTCTGGATTAGGTTCCATGGCCACACCATTGCTATGGGAAGGGGGCTAACGGTCGGAGAGAGAATGGCTATATCCTGTAGAAAAAGTGAGATCGATTTGAAGCATTTGAGATTTTCAACCTATGTCAGAAATAAGGGGGTATGGTTGTTCAAAGTACATGTAGGTTAGATGCAGAAATGTTTAAATAAGCATGATATAATCATCGTCTTTTTGTTTTTGTCTAATCTGATTTAATGTAATTGGTTATGCTATTTGTTCTACCGTAAAACAATAAACGAGTCCATTTAGTATGTCATCATCGACAAATGGTACTATGTGTAACGTTCTTTATAATTGGTAAGAACATGCACAATGGGCTTCATGTACTACCAGACCCGTGAAGATTCCGGGGTAGAATAGATCTTCAGCAACCCATGCTTGCCGTAAAAGGCGTCATTTAAGGCGACTAACAGGATCGGGTGGTCAGGCTCGCTGACTTGGTTGATGCATGTCATCGATCCCAATTGCGTGGATGGATGCTCATGATATCAATTACTGGATTGTCCGGTCCAAACTCGATTATTTACAAACCGCCGCCATATAGCTGGAAAATTGCTGAGTGCGGCGTTAAATAACAAACCAACCAACCAATCATGTACTACCACGGCTACGTACACAACTCTCGCTTCAATCACTACCTCCGCTACATACACAACTCTCGCTTCAAGCACTACCTCCTCTAAATGCACTACTTTGGCTTATACCTCCACTACACATACTATTTTGGCTATATAATCTATCTCCGCTACATGTTCTACTCTGGCTCCGAGCACTGCCAACCCGTGAAGATTCCGGGGTAGAATAGGTCTTCAGCAACCCAAGTTTGCCGTAAAAGGCGACTATGCTTGTCGTAAGAGGCGACTAACGGGATCGGATGGTCAGGCTCGCTGACTTGGTTGATGCATGTCATCGATCCGAATTGCGTGGATCGCTGCTCATCAAAAACCAACCACAATACCAAAAACAACTCTGCCTTGGAGCTTTTAGGACCTCTCCCGTGGACAGTTTGTATGTGGAGGCCGATGAACCTTCACTCGAACAGCGCCGCATTAAACTCTCACTGCATTACATCTCTAAACTGCAATCAAATAAATCAAATCCAGCATACAATTGTGTTTTCCATCCTCAATATTTAAACCTGTTTCGAAATCTGTCAAACCTGGTTCCCCCTCTTGGAATCAGAATTCAACCACACATTACTAAAATTGATGTAAATATTATATGACATTACCGTGTTCTGTCTTTTCTCCCTGGCAATGGTGAAGCCAGAGGCTGACCTTACCCTCACCCAGCTCAAAAAGTCAGAAACAAATCCTTTGGTTTATCAACAATCGGTCAAACCTACTTGGGTTGTCCGTCAAGACATGATGAGGTCGTTTTACGACGATGTCGTATTGGCCACAGTCGTTTTACCCACGAATATCTGCTTAAGACAGATGAGGACGAACCTAATAAGTGTATCCCTTGTAATGAAAGGTTCTCCGTCAAGTATACATTGCTTGACTGTGTGGACAACGATGCATGTCATCGATCCCAATTGCGTGGATCGATGCTCATGATATCAATCACTGGATTGTCTGGTCCAGTCTCGATTATTTACAGACCGCCGCCATATAAGCTGGAATATTGCTGAGTGCGACGTTAACCAAAGAAACAAACAAAGAAATCAAAATGGCCGCTGCAACAACACATTTCAGTGAAATAGACAGCTTACTACTCGGGAATCATTGAATATGTGTGTATTAAGTTTTTTCCCTCATTAAGGTATAGTTGTCTGCTCATACAATCAACACAATAGGATCATATGAACACAATAATCTGATACGTTCTCATATGATATTCACGAAACACATTAATGCTTAGATAGGTATCTAATAGAGTAAAATACGGTTGACTGTTGTCAAAAGTTGCCGGAATTCAATACGTCAATCGTCATGGGAAACTTTTGTTAAAATAATGTAAGTAGTAAAAACAAAATGTAAAATAATTCGCACTGGATGTTTTTGAAGATTATTGGCTGCAATGTTTTAGTTCATCATTGCCTAGAACTTAAGAGAGCATCTTTTTTGTTTTATAGCAATTTCTACGTATTAATGTTTCATATTAATTGAATTGATGCATCTTATTTGTTCTCAAAGAACCTTCACTCCAACTGCGGCGCATTTAACTTTTACTGCAATACATCACCTAATTGCAAATCCAGCATACAATTGTGTTTTTCACCCTCAGTATTAAAACCTGTTTCGAAATTTACCAAACCTTGTTCCACCACTTGGAATCAGAATTCAACCACACATCACCGCGGCTAAAATTGATCTAAATATAATATCACCTTACTGTCTTCTGTCTTCTGGTCCCTGGCAGATGGTGAAGCCAGAGGTAGACCTCACTCTAACCCAACTCAAAAAATACGAAACAAATCCTTTGGTTTATCAACAAGCGTACAACTAATTGCGAACTCAATATAATTCTCACAGGTTAATTTTCACGGACGGGTCCAAGGATGGTGGTAAAGTTGCTAGTGCCACCGTCATTGGATCCAGAACTGTCTCCTCAACAATCCCGGATTCGAGTTCTATCTTTACTGCTGAGACCAAAGCTATCCTAACAGCTTTGACCAGCTTTGTAGTTTTTTAAAAATGGTGGTAACATATCCAGAAAAGAAAAATGGTTTTACAGAAGGAAGCCTGTAGAAGTTGTTCCATTTTATAAATACTTAGGCTTGTGTTTTACAAGTAGATTAACTTGGTCAAGGAATGCACATAACATTTCATTGCAAGCCAAGAAATTTTTTGTAGGCATTAATAAAAGTCTTAGAGTTCTGGACAATGTTACATATGAAGTTTATTTTAAAATATTTGATACAAAAATAAGCCCGATGCTATTGTATGGATCAGAAATTTGGGGCCTAGAACATTTGGATGTTATTGAGAAAATACATTTATATGCATGTAAACGGTTCTTGGGGGTAAAATCTAGCACAGAAAACGCAAGGGTATATGGTGAATGCGGACGGTTTCCCATGTATATCAATAGTTATTTAAAGGTTATTAAATACTGGGTCAAGCTATTAAATATGCCATCTTCAAGATACCCGAAAAAATGTTATAATATGATGTTTCTCTACGACTGCCATGGGAAACAAAATTGGGCATCAAAAGTTAAAAACATGTTATACGAATGTGGATATGGTTATATTTGGTTACAGCAACATGTAGATATGCCACAACATTTCTTCTCCCGTTTGACACAGACTTTAAAAGATATGTACATTCAAAAATGGCATTGTTCTTTGTCCAGTTCTGGAAAAGCAAACTACTACACTACATTTAAGACTACTATTATACTAGAACCTTATCTATAAAGTGTAAATTTACATAAGTTTAGAACAGCTCTTTCTCGATTCCGTTGTGGCTCACATGATCTTTTTATTGAAACAGGCAGATATGAAGGTATTGCAAGAGAACACAGACTTTGTAGGATTTGTAAAACTGATTGTACTGAAGATGAATATCACCTTTTATGTGTATGTCCAGTGTATGAAGATTTAAGAGCAAAATATCTAAATAACTATTTCTACCGCAACCCAAACGCTAACACATTTTGTAAATTAATTACTTGTGATTGTACAGAAACTATTAGAAATCTATCAATGTTCATTTATCATGCCATGAAACTAAGAAAATGTATGAATTTGTAGCACGCCCCACACATTGTACTATAGGCCTTTGGCCTCATAAGTACCATGAATAAAGATTGATTGACCAAAATCAGACATCAAAACCAATCTAAACATTTCATCATATTCTCTGATTCGTTGTCTCGCATCATTTCACCCTTATATTCTAGACATTTTAGAACCTTTCTACTGGACAATGCGTCATCGTCTTTTGCTGGTTGCCAAGTCATGTAGGCATAATAGGTAACTCAAAAGCCGATGCTGCAGCTACATGTAAAGCAGCTCTTGACAAACCGTTATCTCCACTACATCTCGTACAGCGATTTCAAACCAACTATTAAACATTAAACTCGGGATATCATGCAAAAGAGGTGGGACACCCAAATAGGAAGCAATAAACTTCACGAATTAAAACCAACAATCGGTCATACCTACTTGGGTTGTCAGTCAAGACATGATGAGGTCGTTTTACGTTGCAATCGCAAGGGATTCACATTATCAAAGCGTAAATCTGAAGGCTCTCTTTTCCCGTGTCGGATGGAATCTTATCATCAGCTATTTGAAATAAATTGGTCTGTATAATAAATTTTAAATATGTATGATAATAATTAAATGTTTGTTTTTGAATTTGGTGTAATGTTATTATCAACTGTCTTTATTGAAGGCTCTGTCCAGGGGGTTAAAGTACTGTAAAACTATTGTCCCCCTGTGTGACACGTAAATTAAATCCTATCATGATCGATGTAACTATCATCAACCAGTGTTTTTAAGCCAACTCATTGCTAAGTATTTTTTTAATATTTGCTAGCATTGTCCACAACCACCAGTAGCTAAAGTGATGACGTAAGTCCTGCTGGGGTATCATGCAGGAAGCAGGGGTACTGTAATTCCCCATGATCCCAAGCGAGGTGGCCAAGCTTTGGTTATTGGTGGCCTATAGCCCGAGTTTTAAAACTGTACACATGATATTGTTATGCTCAAATATGTTTCTTGTATTGTTTTTAAATATACTTATGCTCAAATGTGTTTCATGAATTATTTTCAAATATTACTTTGCATAAATTACTCGATTGTGAATAAATTAACTCTCAACCATTCTGTGAAAGAAAGTCAAAAACATTACATGACAAAAAAAAGAAGAAGAGTTTTACAAACCAGAAACATACTCAACCAAATCAGAAAAAGACCGCAAGTTCCCAAATTTGAAAAGGCCACACAAGAAAGTTGATGGGTTAAACATAGGTAACATTGTCGGACACAAAGCAATTTCCCTAAATGTCTCAATATATTTTTAATCAAACTATTTCATTCAATGTGTTTAATTTCAGGGAGATGGTGCAGGTTTTGTTCGTTTGTTTAACGCTGCACTCAGCAATATCAGAATATTTCTGAGTACGGCGTTAAACAAACACACAGTTGGCAATTTTGGCATCTTTGTATCACTGACGGGTGTACCTATTAACTAATACCCTTTCCGCACTTAAAATCAGAAATTGTCCATAAGAACGTTTTCCAGGAGGACAATGGTTGTATTGTGAACTGTGTTGTGAACATTAAACTATCCATAAGTCAGGTCGAGTTCACCACTCTGCGCACATCTATTGGCCTATTGTTACTTTGGGTTGGGTTTTTTAACTGAACGTTTTTCAACATGATAAAACAAAATCAACCACTCCATCTGATATCAATATTTCACATTTTGAACGAAACGCACAGAAAGTGCAGCAACATGTCCTATGAATAATGATGCATCAGTTCATTTGTTCAGATACCCCACGTGACCAATTAACAAAGCCTCTCAATCGAAGAAGCGGGTAGAGCATCGCTCACAATACAATATTACTGTGGCAGTCATTAGGTGACAGACTGTTCAGCGCACGGAGATGTGGTCGCCAGTACTGACAACTGTCCTTAGTATTTTGTTTATTCGAGCATTAGAAGGAAGGAATGTTCAAGAGTGGAAATTCGAGGCAGATGACACAATAGCCCGCTTGGCTGTTACTGCTTTAAATCAACAGCGGGTAGTTTCTCTCTTGATGTGCGATGTGGAGTGCAGCCAATACACAGACTGTACAGTAACTGTGTACAACCGTTCCACCTCCTTGTGTGCCATGTTCCGTCTCTTCAGAGCACAGGACGGCGCTTCAACCATTTTAAATGGTAACTTTGATGTCAGACATTTTGCTGTGAATGGTAAACAAACTTCACTTTTTTCATATGATTTACAATACATTTTATGACAACAATCATAAATCACACTGCATAACCATGCTAATTGAAATTGTATTCAGCAGCATTAATGTCAGTTGGAAAAATGTGAACAGTTTATACATTAAATCCCAAATGTCTCTGCATACTTTGAGCAATTCTGCCCCAATTCTGCCGTTGGCATTCAACGACATTCCATACCTGTTGTATGAATAACGAGCGAACGCTATTAACCTTAGACTTTCCACTGCCCGCCACCCCACTAAATAAATCCACAATCTGAGAATCGGATGGTACAATTGTGCGACAGCTGGCAAGATTCTTTGTCATCGTGAACCGACCATACGAATCATTCCTCAAGGTATCAAACAGTGGTTTGCCAAACGATGTCTGTATTATTTTAAAGTTCGCCATACTGTAGTTGTAATGGTGCTTAATGTGGTGTAAAACGACATTCGCTCACTCCAACTATTTACGCATTATTTATCTGTCTTTCTGCGTGAACTGAATAATTTCTTTGGTCCGTTATCTCCGTGTCAACTAACATCGGATCGGGTCAATAATATAAACCAATTCTTTTTCTTGGTAGAACGAGGATCATGTTCGGTTCACAAAAGGGTAACTGCTATAGTCCATTGTTTGGGAAAGACGTCGGAACGTACATTGTCTATATACATGAAGATAAACATAATTCACAAGAGTCGAAAAAATCAAACGAATCTCAAGAAATAAATTGTCACTTACAATATATTGATTGTGTTGTTGGTGTGATATGACAACGAGATAAACTAAGTACCATCACCCGATTAATGACGTCACCCAGCAGTAACTCCCTTGAATAGGCTCCAGCATCGATACGGTGACGGCTTACGCGTACAGTGAACTACGTTTATAACGAACACGCTTATAACGAAATGACCGATATAACGAACTTATTTTTGAGTCACGGCCATTTGTTGTTATTATGTTGCAGATATGCTTATAACGGTTATTACGAACACACGGTTATTACGAACATCGAACGGTTATCCCTTTGAGTTCGTTATAACCGTAGTTTACTGTACTTTGTAATCGATTGCCTTATTGTCCGAAAATATTCAGAACTTAGAAATCTGAATCAATTTATTTCCTTTTCTATTTTCCTTTAAAGTTTTGACCTATGCTTACAACCTAAAATAATTTAAGTGGGTATTTGCATGCCCATATGTTACGCTGTTAGACTGGGTTTGTTATTAGCACATTACTTCTCAATTGTTGTCTTTTTAAATGGTCCTTGTCATCATAGATAGTTAACTAAAACCTATAAAACCATTTCCATAGTCACACCCAGTTGTTACTATACGCTTCGATTGAACGATTCTGACTACATCATGACCATGTGTTTATGAATCACTATCAAATAGTGATGATACAAGATGTTCGCGAAAACGTGTCACCCGTCACGAAAACAAGCAAAGACAAATCAATTCTTAACCGGGGAAAAAGGGAACAGATTGTACAAGTCAAAATGCAAAATTGCATCGGACTGAGCATGCTCGATTGTACTTCAAAAGGTATGAAATGACAGTTGTTACGAGTCCCAAATTGAAACAATATGTTAACCCAGAACTCAACAAATGTATTACAAAATTACAAATCAATACAAATTACTGCACCGCAATTACAATGGCAGTACACAATAGAGTTGTAGTTGCAATGGCAATATATATTATATACTCTACAACAAAAGTTCCTGTGACATCAATATTTTAGTGTATTTTTCAAACAAGTAAAGTTTGATTTTCAATATTGTATTTCATGCATGGAATCAAGTCACAAAAATGTAACAAATCAGATCAGCAAGAAGGGGGGCACAGTTGGTTGACATGTGGAGGACAGTTCCAGATTTGACATTACAACATCTGACTTGCTTGTGCATGTGTTTGTAACGGTGCCACCGATAGGACAGGATACCCACACCTGTTTGCGAACACCTGGTATCATCACTATTTGATAGTGATTAATAAACACGTCTTCATGATAAAGTCGAAATAGTGCAATCACTATTTAGTAGTGATTCATGAACACATGCTCATAACATACATGTAGTCTGAATCGTTCAATCTACTTTGTATTGGCAGATATTTCCTATGGACAGGGAAAGGGTTTTGTTTCTTTTTTTTGTCATGTGGCATAACAGTGTTTGCAAAAAGAAATGTTTTGACAGAATAAACTTGGTTCTTTCCAGAGATTGCAAAATAATTAAGCAATTTCTTTTGAGAATCCACGTAGCGGTAATTGGACTTGTCTCAAATACTTTCGGTGAATTCAAAGAAAGTCTTTCCTTGATTGAATAAAGGATTATGGTTATTCTTTGAAACAGGGAGTTAATAACTGTTATTATAATAACATTGACATAGATCAGTAATAGTACATATTCCCTCAGCTGTACCAAATTCCCTTCATTTCAAAAATGACCTTTGCCACTGTTTTCATTTTCTCTTAAACTATACTGAACCGCCAAAGGAACGTCACCATGGATGTATATGAGAAACCTTATTTGTCCAAACACTGTAAACATACTTTGAGGCATATCAAAAAGATGAAACTTGGCAAAACTTATCATCAAGGTTGAAATTAAAGTGACAAATGTTCTTAAATTGAACACAACACCAGTCTCTGAGAAAATGAAATCACAAGTCAGTATTTCGACTGCCGTGCAACGTCGAAACATGGAATGGATGAGGCGGTTGATGAAGGCCATAGGCACTTGGGCCCACACTCTGAGGAACGCCTGACGAACTTCAGCTGTCTTCAGTCATTCAGCCGTCTTTGAAACTCGTCCCACAGGTGCTCAATTGAGATTTAAATCGGGACTGAGGGCAGGCCACTGCATGGTACTGATGCCATTCTGCTGGAGGAAGTCTCTTGTTGATCTCGCAGTGTGGGCACGGGCGTTATCATGCTGAAACTCGTGGTTGCGGCGACGTGCCAAATGGGGTATGGCGTGTGGTCTCAAGACTTGATCAATGTACCGAGCTGCTGTGACACCATTCCCTCTCCCTGGACCGATGTTCTGGAAGACCACAGTGCCCACCCTCTGTGCTAGACCAATTCCACCCCACACGATTATGCTCGGACCACCCCACGAGTCTCAACAACACGAGCATCTGCTGTTGAGATACAGTAACGGCTCTCGTCTGAGAAGAGGACTCTTCGCCACTGCTGGTGGCGCCAATGCTGGTGCTGTTTTGCCCACTGAAGACGGTCCCGGCGATGACGTGGTGTCAGAATGGGTCCCCCGTGTGGCCTATGACAGTGGAGGTGTCTGCTCGTCAATCGTCGACGCACGGTGTCCGCACTAATGTGTCGCTGGTGTCTCCCCATGGTCTGTCGAGCAGTTTCCGCAGCAGTAACAAAGCGATCTTGAAGATGCTGTCGCACAATCTGACGATCCTGACGTCGGGTGATGACCCTTGGTGTTCCACTACGTGGTCGGTCATCTGTAGTGTTGGTGGTCTGGTACCGTTGCTGGAGCCTGTATATGGTCCTTACGTTGACTTGGCTACTTGCCGGGCGGTTTGTCCAGCTTGCAATCGTCCAAGGGCTTGGTTTAGCTGATTTCTTGTCAATCTTGGCATGTGGTAGCAATTCAATAACGAATGAATGTTATCCGATCTGGGTGGATTTTTATAAGGCAAGAAATGGGGGAACCCGTGTTCAATTTTCACGGAACTCACGTGCATTGGGTTACCATGGCCGTTGCGGTGATGCGTTTGGGCGATCGGTTTTATTGTCATCTGCTTTGTTCTTTTATCATCAAATTTCATTTTTCAGGACAAGGTAATGTTAAATTTTAGAAACTTTGACAAAAACTACCCAGATATTTAAATGACAGCTTTTCATGCAATGTTACTTGGGGTGACGTTTCGTTTGGGGTTCAGTATATATTAAGCATGCAATAGACAAGGTTCAGACACAGCATTAGTACATTTAACATAACTTCTCGTTTGCTTAGACCTGATATTTAAGCATTGGTCAGATAAGAGAATTATATCACATTAAAGATACGAGGGGTGGCCAAAACGTTCTGAGCCTAACTATGATGGACTACATTGACGGAGTTGTGTGCTAATTATGCTTCAACATAATACCCTAGAGGTCTACTCACGTTTGCCAATGAAGCTGGCGTGCCTGGATCCGGCTGGTGCAGGAGGTGTCCTCATTGGGGTGTAAAAAAGTCCTCCTCTGCAGAAATTACGTCATCATCAATGCTTGCCAGACAGTTGTTACTTCAAGTTTGGGAGTTAGGGGGGGGGGGGGGGGGGTCGATACAGTGCGATAGTCACTTTAATGACTGCAGAAAGATGGTTTGGTTTGTTGTTTAACGCCGCACTCAGCAATATTCCAGCTATATGACGGGGGTCTGTAATTAATCGAGTCTGGATCAGACAATCCAGTGATTAATATCATGAGTATCGATCCACGCAATTGGGATTGATGACATGCATCAACCAAGTCAGCGAGCCTGACCACCCGATCCCGTTAGTCGTCTTTTACGACAAGCATAGTCGCCTTTTACGGCAAGCATGGGTTACTGAAGATCTATTTTACCCCGGATCTTCACGGGTCGACTGCAGAAAGATGATTCCTGGTGGTGTATCTGATTCAAATGCAACATGTACGCGTTTAGCACGGGAAAGATTTACTTAATACATAGGAACTGTTAGGCTCAGGACTTTTTCATTCACACCTTGTATATGTAACACATAAGGCCTGATATTTTCTTAATTAAGTTAAGGAAAAACATCATATTAAAGGTGCATTGATACATTATAATTGATTACTGAAGAATATCCTTATTCTGTTCTGTTCTGAATAATATCATATCTTTAAACGTCTATGACTTAGGGATATTGAGGGGTAGTCATGTATTTTTTACAAACGCCTATAATATAAAGATCTGAAAGAGAATATACAGGTATAAATCGCTACACTCAGGCATGTCCCCATCACGTGTTTGAAGGGTTCGAATTCCAGATTCGCCCTGATTAGAATGCTTGGTTTTTCGGGACCGTACTCATGCTGGGGGTTTGAGCAAAATGCTAAACGTCATTCTTCAAGAAGGTGTCCTCGCAAAATTGTATGTCTGTATGTTTAATATGTAACGTATTGGTTATAGTCACCTGATGATCAACGCTACTATTCCAGGTGAAACCCGAATAAATCCCAGTTGTCTTAGTCAACCTCCATCTCTCAAAAACGCCAACGTCAGTGACGGAAATCAGATTGTTGGTAGTGTGCGTACGTACACGTGTCATCATGGTTACCATGACTTGTCTACTAATGAGATGGCCGCCAACACCAAGTGCCTTGGAAACCTCACTTGGAGTCACACCGCTCTCAAATGTTCAGGTTTGAATATTAGTAAAAGTTGACTTACAGTGGTATATATTTTGGAAAATTATATAATCAGTATTGAGGTAGATCATTCAGCAGTTTATATTATGGAAAATGTTCTGTTTAGATGAACATATTCTGTGTATCTGTACGTGTTCCCGATCCTATTCCAGTTCCCAATTGTCTTAGCCAACCTCCATCTCTCAAAAACGCCAATGTTAGTGACGGAAGTCAGCTTGTGGGGAGTATTCGGACTTACACGTGTCACCATGGCTACCGTGACACGTCTACTGATGTGATGACTGCAAATACCACATGCCTTTCAAACCTCACTTGGAGTCACCCTACACTCAAATGTTCGGGTGAGTATGATGATAAGTCAAAGATCTCCTTATATTCTGTATTTATGTCCATACTCCATATGGAGGTATTCAGGATAAAAGTGACATCACCCTTTCCACAATCATGAAAGATCTCTGCTAAATGCAGTCCTTTGTACGATTATTAGAGCATTTGACAACACGTACTTGTAGTTAGTCCCACAGTCTTAATTAGATAGGCGTACATAAACATGCTGGGTCACGACACAGGGCCTCTAACTGAATTATTATTATCATGGGAAGGAGTGAGTTTACGACATTTTGAACAGTTATATCTCGATTGTTAGATTAATGTGGAGTGGAAAGCCAAGAGCGATACTGTCACAAACAATTAGCACGGTATTTGGTCGACAAATAAATAATCATAACCAAGGCGAATCGGGTATTCGAGTCAATGATGAGCGGACGCTGGCATGACAAAGGGACGCAACTATCCACAGTGAACTGTGGCGCCTTAGACCAACGATGCCTCGAAGTATATTGGTAATCATGTAAGCATCTTAGGTTGAGGTATATTGTCCTAAGTCACATTTTTTATAGTTTGGGCCATATTTGAATAACCGAAGAATAAAATTATTGTCAACAATACAGAAGTCGCCTGTAGTTACATGACAAGAAGGTGGCAGTATTATTAGTCTTGGCAGCTAGAAGTAGTATAGTTTACACCGCGGCGTTAAACAACAAACAAACAAAAACTACCTGCACCATCTGACCCGTGAAGATGCGGGGTAGAACAGGTCTTCAGCAACCCATGCTTGCCGTCAAAGGTGGCCATGCTTGTCGTAAGAGGCGACTAACGGGATCGGGTGGTCAGGCTCGCTGACTTGGTTGATGCATGTCATCGTAACCCAGTAGCATGGATCGATGGTAATGATATCAATCACTGGATTGTCTGGTCCAGATTATTTACAGACCGCCGTCATACAGCTGAATATTGCCGAGTGCGTTAAACAACAGACAAACAACAAACAAATATTGTAATGCATAAAATACCCTTGCATTACTGTCACGTAGACGCTAAAAAATGTACACCTATCTAAATCATGAATTCATATTAGATAACCCCAAAACAATTTACAATGGTGCACTTTCTCTTCTATTATAATGTTCAACTTGTTTTCCAAATATGTAACCCCCAACACACACACACCTAAATATAATAGCCGTTCACATGTACCTATTTGCAAGCTGTATTCTAATGACAGTTTATGTAACATTTCTGGAGATATTGACGATTTCCACACGAGAGATTATGTCCAATGTATTTCACCCACGACTGGGTATGCTAATGCTTCTTTTTTTAGTATACACGTGCCTTCTTTTCCATTTGAAATGTTTCTTTATTACTCAACAAGTATATATGATAAACACTGGCGCTGTGCAAAACAAAGAAGCAAAGGTACAAGCAGTTAATGTTGTTAACATAACTTGTTTAAGTGGTTAGAATAATTGAGTAAGACAAACCAGAATAATACCCAAAGTGCAGAACATAGCGAATCAAACTCCACTGGGGCTCAAGTGTACATGTGACGGCCATGTCGCGTCAGTAACGGTTATGTTCCCCATATTGTCTGCAATGCATATGAAGCGGTCCTATAATGTCCGATTCCGTGTTGTGATTGGACCCACGAACTTTCTGATCTGATGCTGGACGCCTAGGCTACATAAACAAAGAAGGTTAGCCAGACGGATGTCATCTGTTGCTTGACCCCACGCGCTGGTACATACTCCATCGTCAAGAGAAGGCACATCCCGAGCCATATAATGGGCCCCGGATACTTCTTGTGCTCAATTTTCTTATGAGTGAGTGAGTATGGTTTTACGCCGCTTTTAGCAATATTCCAGCAATATCACGGCGGGGGACACCAGAAATGGGCTTCACACATTGTACCCCTGTCGGGATTTGAACCCGGGTCTTCGGCGTGACGAGCGAACGCTTCAACCACTAGGCTACCCGACCGCCCCAATTTTTCTTCTTCTTTTTTTCTTTTTCTTCATCAAATGAACAAAGATGATTGTACATATCTTGCAGTTCATACAACGTTGTTGTCAAATTATCTGCCCCCCCCCCCCCCCCCCCCCCCCCCACACTCCCCCTCCCATACCCCATCCCCCACACCATTACTCAACCCCTACCGACACGGAATCACTCCAGAACATATTTCATATATTTCAACATTTGATGGTAATCATTCACTGAACATTTCCAAATTATTGCTAAAATATTACCGATGTGGCGTTAAATCTCGCTCACTCACCCAAAAGCCCCTGTTCCTATAAAGTATTCTAGTTTTGTTTGTTTTTGTTTGTAATTCCATTTACATGAATTTACAAGATATCTCTTTCAAATGTACAAAACCTTCTTTTGAGGCATAAGTTAACTGTATTGTGTATGTGTGTATCAGAAATAAAACTAAGCCAGTATAAAAGACACTAGATTCCTTATGGTCTCCTGATGGCCAAAATTCCTATTCAAGCTTACAGTTGTCCGAGGCCACCTCCACCTATTAAAAACGCCGACTTCAGTGGCAGAAGTCAGGTTGTGGGGAGTGTCAGGCAATACAAGTGTCACCATCACTATAGGGACAGGTCTACTCTTAAGGTGGCGTGGGAAACCAAATGCCTTAAAGGCCTCAATTGGAGTCAGACACGTCTCAAATGCATGGGTAAGTAAAAGTAGACGGTTATGTTCTTTACAGCTGTACGTACTTTCACATTCTCGATAGTTGTAGATACCTTGTACATGTTTACATATTTTGTAAAGCAGTAAAATAAATTACTAGCACAGCTTAATAGATTTGATAGCATGTACTAAATCATCTTTGGATTAAGAAGGGGTAAATATACATGTAGTACCACTACACTAACCAGATCATAGGCAAAAATGGTCGTTTCAATGTAGACATACATCAACTGAGGGGTATAGTTTCTTTTGGTCATCAGTGTATTACACATCCGAATGTTTCACCTTGTCACCTTTTTGCAAAGAACGGTTCCACCATTTGTCTGAGACACAAATAGATACGAACACTGCCAGAGAAAACAGAGAACAATTCTGGAAAAGGCGGATTTTGTATCCTGCAGCACATTTGGTTCTAATCCACAGCATGCCGACACTGTCACAAGTATTGGTCAAAGTCTGACTTACTTTTCAGGGCCTTCGTTGCTGATGTTGACGCCTGCAACACCCAAAGGCAGGGAATATATCGAGCTTCCACCGAATGAACTGAAGAAGGTATTTGTCGACACATCCCTCGTCTTTCAAGTTAAAACCTGCAATAATGCTAATGTAAATTATGGCGAATACGAAGAATCCGAAAATGATCAACAGTTTGAGGATAAAATAAGTATTGGAGGTGGTAATAATACTTTCTGGAAGATATCTGGGTGTCCTTTAAAAAGTGAGAAGGACATTGTATCATGTACGGAGTTTCGATCCTTCTGGATTTGGTTCAATAACAATACAATTGCACTAGGAAAGGGGGAAACGGTCGGAGAGAGAGAGGTTATATCGTGTAGACAAAAAGAGATCAAGTTAATCCATTTGAGATTGTCAACCTTCGTTAGTAAAAAAGGGATATGGCTTCTAAACATACGTGAAGGTTAGATGCAGAAATATTTAAATAGAAACGATTTGACTTACTTTTTCTATTTATCTCATCCGTGTCAGTTGATCTTATAGCCTGTTTGTTTATTTGTTGGTTATGCTATTTTTGCTACCCTAAAACAATATGAGTCCACATTAGATGACAACACAGACAAATAGTTTTATGTGAAACAGTCAGTTAACCAAATAACTGAAACTCATTTAAAGTTTTTGTCATCTATATGATGTATAGCTACGAGTTATCCAGTTATGTGATCTGAAGAATCGATCGCACAGAAAATGGTAGTTGTCGTAATGTGGTACCTACTGTGTTACACAGAACTCGTTTAAAGAAAGAGATAAACACATCATCCTCTAGAAAATGACATATGAAGTTGATGATGTACTTGCATGAGAGTTTCCTGTATGTTTGGGAGACCGGTCGTCTAAGACGCTGCAATTTGTTGTGCAGAGTTGTATCTCTGAGAATGCCAGAAGGATTGATGAATAGATCTGAGAATGCCAGAAGGATTGATGAATAGATCTGAGAATACCAGAAGGATTGATGAATAGAACTGAGAATGCCAGAAGGATTGATGAATAGATCTGAGAATGCCAGAAGGATTTTAGAATAGATCTGTGATGCAGCATTTACATATATTGACAAAAGCATCGAGTACATAGTGGAAGCTTTGAGTGTAACATGCTTCTGGTGCTTCTAACATGCTGAAACCCTGATCACTTTTGAGCAAGAGTAATATAATACTCTTTGTACCTCCATAGTTGTGAAATGTGGACAACACCAAAGGCTGAATCTGTTTGAATATTGCTCGACATTAAGGGGCACTTTAGGGCTACCTCGTGGATAGCTTTTGTCATAACTTTCAGCAATACTCCTTTTTCATGATCTACCTTTAATTCACACTATTCCACCTCTTCACTTCACCTCACTGCCTCCGCAACGGGCACATCTGTATTCCACTATAGTTCTGTGTAGAATATTGTATAGACACTTTGACACTGTTACTTTGTTAAACCCTGTAAATGAGGCAGTGATGAATAAAACGTCAATTGGCATTTCTGATGTGTTCATATATGTTGAAATAGCATAATGTGTGTGGTTTTACGCCGTTTTTAGCAATATTCCCGCAATATCATGGCAGGGGACACCAGAAATGGGCCTCACACATTATACCCATGTTGGGAATCGAACCCGACCCTTTGGCTTGACGAGAGAGTGCTTTCACCACCCTCCGTCCGTATGCTACGTGCGACATACTTATTTTCTTACTTTACAATTACAATTTTTAATCAACTTAAAATAAATTCATTATTCATTTTGTGTTTAGAAGTTACAAACAGTTTAGTATGATATATCACAATAAAGACAGACGACCTAGAAATAAATATTTAACATCAACGCCAGAGATTATCAGTAGCAATTGTCCGCTGAAACAATTTCCATTGGAATCTGTTTTGTTGTCCTCTGGCGTTGACGTTTTATCTTAACATATTTGAAACACATTCAACATTTATATATTAATCACCGCTCTGAATAACAACTTTTATTATTTACGCTAATGAAGCAAAACAAACAAAATTGCAAGAAGAGCATCTAGCACAAAGAAACACAAGGAGTACTCGCAAAAATCATTCAAAAACAGAAACAGACCTTGCGCCGCAATATTCTCAAAGCTCCTAGCAACCAAGTTCTTTGAGTCTGATTTTTGTTTGTTTGTTTGTTTAACGCCGCACTCAACAATATTCCAGCTATATGACGGCGGTCTGTAAATAATCGAATCTGGGCCAGGCAATCCAGTGATTGACAACATGAAAGCATTACTTTTAGAACTTGATCTTACACAAGGCAACTTTGTAAAGTTTTAGAATTGCCTGAGTTTTATGCTTTTAACTGAAGACCTGCCCACAGCAACGCCATTTGTACAAAACATGAGAGATGGTGGTGTTACGTGTTCCCAAATTGAAACAATATGTTAATCCAGAAATCTGTACGTAAAAGAACCGAGTGTGAAACCAACAAACAACCAACAAGTCGTATACAAGCAACAAATGTGCAAATCATAAAGCTGTAATATTGCAGATTATATGATTCAACTCAACAAATACGACTCGTGCTAATATTAACAAGATATTCGAACAACACAAACGCAAACATTTACGGGCAATAACATAGCCAACAACAAACAACGCCATAAACAACACTACTATGCACTATGGAACAGCCATTAACCAACAGTTTTACAAAAACAACACTCAACAACGTTAAAATAAAAAAAACATCGTATCAAACGCCAACAACCACAATAACAACAGCACGATCAACTACATACTAACATCAACATAAAAGCTTACAATAGCATAACAACAAACTCTATCGCAACAGTATAAACACACACAAAAACACAAACAATGCTAATAATACCAACAACACTTTAGCAACACTAACAACAGCAAACACACAATTCCAGCAGTAGCACAAGCAAGCCAACGCCAACAAAAAATAACATAAATAATAACAGGACCAACAACAACGATATCAACAACACAAAACAACGAATCGACGTCCATGCTCACAACAACAAAAACAAATAATGCAAACAACAACACTTACAACACAACTACTAGGAACAGCGACCCGTGATGATCCGGGGTAGAATAGGTCTTCAGCAACCAATGCTTGCCATAAAAGGCGACTATGCTTGTCGTAAAAGGCGACTAACGGGATCGGGTGGTCAGGCTCGCTGACTTGGTTGATGCAGGTCATCGATCCCAATTGCGTGGATCGATGCTCATGATATTAATCACTGGATTGTCTGGTCCAGACTCGATTATTTTACAGACCGCCGTCATATAGCTGGAATATTGCTGAGTGCGTCGTAAAACAACACACCAAACCAAACCAAATACTAGGAACATCAATGTCACGGAGCTGTGCTCCTGAGACCAGAGTGTCATTAAACAAGAAAAAATTAACAATTGAAAACGTAGTGACAGGTTCACAGGTTTATTATTATAGGCTAGTTGTAAATATAGATGACAATAAAGAGTATAAAACTCCAAATTTACCATGACAACGATCACTGATTAATTAAACCAAAACACATAATTATACAAGCAGATTAGCTAAGCAACTGTATAACAGTTATAAAAAGAGAATAACAAAATCAACACTTTGGCAAGATAATTCAAAGATACATAGAGAGCCAATTAAGTCGACCAATTAACATCTAAGAGTTAATTAACTCAAGACTCTGAAGACCTCGGCTGGGTTAACTAGCTGGAAATAAGCACAGAGGGACCTATCCCTAACATAAAAGTCTCTTGGACAATATACGAAACACGCCTGAATAGAAAACTAGTCGTATAGACTGAAGACACGGTCAATTTAACTGGGCAAGGACATTCTTACCTTCCCACAAATACAAGGTACATGACCTAAGGAATATCTAGACTCACAATCACTAGGAAAGGCACATAACCAAAAGACATGACTCCAAATCGTAAATAGGGTATTTGACCTAAAGAAGACAATCACGGGAAAGTTGGTTTTTCATGGATAACTAGAAAAACGTGGTATGACATATAAAAGCCTAGCCAGTAAGTTTAAGCACAATACCGCCAGAGTAAGTTAGAACCAGAGAGAAAACTGCCCCGATGCCACTTACTAACGAAACCCAGGTTTCGACCTGAAGCAAACCAATAGCAAGATGAACCACAAACAGGCCAGAAATATCCGGAGGTAAAAACACGGTTTTGCTTAGTCCACATACTTTTATCTTTAATGAGCAGCTTGTATTTCTGAGGTGCTTATGGGTGGGCTTGCTTTGAAAACTATAGTCTGTTCCCAAAATTGCTGAAAAACATACATGATGTCCTCAGGTTTTACCGACAGATATTCACTTACAGGACATCTTTCGAAACGTTTTAAATTTATTTCTGAGTTAACCTGGATTTTCGACAAGGTATTTCAAAACTAAGTGGATTGTTTTGTTTTGAAAGGTGACGCAAGTACAGGGTAAACGTACTGGTGAAATAATGTCTAGCATTGTTAATGTTAAATACACTGTGCATTTACCGTGACGATAAAAAGCAAGTCTACAATCATTCGCTCGCGTCGTTTCGTCACAGTACACGTTCAAGACATATTTCAGTATTACCACATTCATTCGGAGCAATGGTGACGAAGTGGCTTAATTTGCTGTGCACCGTGAAGGGTTATATACGTGTGCCCGAACGTCGTAGAGAACCACCTGTCCTGTTCAGCCATGAACATGCAATAGCCTGGTGAGGTAAGAGTGTTTCCTAACGAAGGGAAAACCCGAATAGCCAAATAACTTCTTAACCAATACGGAACATGTTAATACCAAAAATAAAGTGCTGAACATAAGCTAGCCAACGGTACCACTAAAGATTTACAACCAGATATGTACAATCATTGAAGTGGCAAAATTGACCATAAATACATGTGAAATATCTAGCAGTACTAACAAATCGCGCGACAGCTTAAAAATCAAGGTTACAAGAACATTTTCAGTACATGTACGAGATAACTTATATAATCAATACATGATTATAAATATGCGATTAAAAAGCGAGAGAATACAACTTATGGGTCACCAATGCTCAAACAATGAACGTACAGACACCGGAGTATGGAGACAGTTGGACGTGTGACAGTGCCAGGCAAAAGAGAGGGAAGCATGCAGTCACTAGACCGTGACGTACTGGTTTTACGACCCGATGACCTTATGTTAACCTTTTGGTCGAAATTACTTACAGATAAATCCAGCAAAATATCTTCAATCATTTACTCCATTGTATACAACATCCATAATACAGGTGTTTACAACCATGACTGGATTTCATGTATTCATGTATGTTCTAAACAATATTGGTTTAAGTTATGTAAGGTTGTCACAGTCTCCTGTTTCATCTTCCTGGCTAAAAGCAACAGCTCACTCTATTTTAACTGATCATGCTAAACAAAACTGGAGCTCTGTGGTGGAAAATTCAAAAAAAAGTTTAGTCTATTCTCTCTTGAAACCACAATTTGAATTAGAAAATTACCTGACGTCCCTACCCCTAAATAAAGCTATCCCTCTACTTTTATTTCGTACTTCATGCCACCACTTACCAATTGAAAAAGGAAGATGGAATGGGATACCTATTTGTGAAAGAAAATGTAAACTGTGTTTTATTGATGATATTGGAGATGAATTTCACTATATTTTTAAATGTCCATATTTTACTAAAGAAAGAATTTTGTATATCCCACCTACATATTCTAAAAGACCTAATATGATTAAATTTCAAAGACTTTTCACTTGTAAAGAGATATCTGTATTAAAAAACCTTAGTAAATTCCGTAAATATGAAATGCAAATTGTAAAATCTTCCGGCTAACTCCATATCCGCTATTATAATGTGTATTTTGCTGTCATTTTGTACCTCATATGCCGAGGATCTCGGCCTGAGCGTAATAAAGTTCTGTTCTGTTCTGACAACCAATAACCAGACAAACAACACCAAAAACAAAGCCAACAACGCTAATGACACTCCAACAACGAGGCCAACCAAAAAAGGCGTCCAAAACACAACTAACAACTAAATAAACAACTCCAACGCCAAAAACACAATCAAACAATCAACACTAACAATCCCACCAACACCGCTAACAAGACCGCTAACAACACCGCTAACAACACCGCAAGGTCCGACGTTCATCCAGTTTGTCGCTCACTCAATGAAGGTTCATACCCCACCCAAATTCTTTAATCAATTTCGCAAAAGTGATTTTTATACTGTATTCCAAACAACATGCAAGCGACATGTTCTTTAATTTTAGTATGGTTTGAACAGTTCCGACACAACCTCAGCTAAACTAAACTAGTATTGTGTCCACAACCAAAATTGGACTTCTTTTGGGGACATTTTCAAATGTTTCAAATGTTCAGTATCAAATATTACATTTATCACATTAATACATTTTATGAAACATGACACATACCTTATTATCCTCAACTTCCCTAAATCTAAACGATATCATCCAATGATGAATGGAAAATCAAACACGTTTCAGATAAATGTTGCAATATCAATTTTCTCAGACTGTATCTCATTATTTATTTATAGAATCTCATTGATTTTAAGAAAATTGCATTCGCGTTTTACCATGGTTTGATAATCTCAGCTAGATGATTTATGGGTTTTTTTATTCTTGGTTTACGGACCCGTCAATCAAAAATTGGGTAACAGTCAGTGAGTGAGTTGGGTTTTACAACCTTTTCGGAATATTCCACCGGTCTGAGAGACCAGAAATAGGCTTCACACATGTGGGCGATCTATCGCATTTGGTTAAACCACCGCCATATACTCGTATATTCTTCAGAGGAGAGTCTTTTCTATTTCCGTTGTGGGGCACAGACATCCGATGTTGAGGCGATGTCTGCATGACGCATGCTGTCGCATGCAAGCATGCGGTTTGACAGAAACCTATGTTCGTGTGTTCGAATCCCCGATTGGCAATGATTATGGTTCAAGATTTACGAAGTGGGAATCGTCTCAGACCTGTGTTATTTCGGGCTTTTACTCCCAAAGTACGAGAGAATTTGAAATGGTGAGAGATTGTCCGAAAATGGAGGAAATGAGATGAGAATACGTGCGTGCATTAAAAGTACATATTCTCACAAAAGGAAATACACGATGACATGAAATCACGCTTCGGAATGACTGCTCTTCAACTATGAAGAAATGTCATTTGTTTTCTGAGAAAGGGCTTCGAAAATATTAATTTACTACAATGAGATCACTTTGTTAAGACTAAAAGTAACTGCTGAGATACCCTAAATAGTTTTTATAGTTTTATGTGAGTTGCTGGATTTCAAGATTGAATGCCAAAAAGTTCAACCTCAGTTTCACATGGCCTCATATCTTTCAACGATACCAAGGTAAATGAGAATCTTCTCCTCATCTAGATCCAGAGCTCGAAAACAAAGAAACAACAGAAAAACCTTGCCCAGTGTGCTATTTGGATTTGGGCACAGAAAGTCCTGATGATGGCAACCCCTTTACAAGGCTATTAGATCCAACTTGTGACATCCAAATTTCTCAATTACTTATATTAGTTATAGAGTACGTACATTTCATTCAGATTTCAGATTTTACCTACCACTAAACTTTTCTAAAGTCGTTTCACGACCAAAGGTAGTCATTCTAGAAATTTTATGGTAGGCACACTGGGGAATTTACTGAATTCAACATGTCGTTTGTTAACATGCAATGCTATCCCCTGATGTGATTTTTACATTTCGTAATATTTATACGTGACCTCGAGATCAAAATTCAAAACGAGGCCATGCCCGCAAGCTGTCGATTGCGTTTCCGATGCGAGCTACGTACGATAAATCGAAATGTTTCCATCGTTGTTCCGGCCAATTTATCTTTGCGGAAACAATGTCTGGTAGCCGTACGACAAGATAAAGGAAAGTAGTTCACCGTAAGTTATAAGTCTTGTTACAAAAGGACAACATAATATATTTCAGATACAATTCATCTAAATATTATATATATCCTGAAAAGTAATGTAAGTTACGTCATGATCGCATAATGATCATAGAATTTACGTATTTCTAGATTAGATAATGGAAATAAGTGGACTACACATAAAAGAAAGCTAATATGATTGTATCTACAAACATGAATAAATAATTTATAAAACTCTTATAGTTGTGCTTCATAAAGTTTATGCTTTATTGGTTTCATTTTCACGTCTTCATAATATTATTTTTTTTGGAGGAATTGTGTGTTTTATATTTCAGTCCTAGATTTGTGTGTTGTAAACATTTCAACAAGACTAATTATAGCTGAAATATTGCTGAGTGCGGCGTAAAACAAACAAACAACCAACCAACCAACCAACCAACAAGTGAAAAGAACACTGACACCAGGGACAATTAAATCTATATTTGCATTGACTTGTGGCCACAACACAAAGGAAGCCCCCCTTGCATCTATAGGCCCGAACGTCATTGTGTAAGAATTTGCAAGTTTCAACTGAAATAATATTGTATTAATAAATGTATGATCATAAATCAAGTTTGTCTTTGAGTATATTTGTAAAACATTTGTGTTAAATTAGAGGTTGGTCGAAGGTGTTTGTGACTCCGTGTATTTTGTTTGAGATGGACTTGAGGCTGAGGGGAATGATCATACCATACAGAATGATGGGCGTGGGGCACAATTTGAAGTAAAGGAGTTGCAGATCCACGTTGAAAAACTTGAGAGAACCAACTACTCAATAACCAGCTGGTTCGTGAGAATTTTGGGGTATCAAGATATAGTACTCACTACTGACCCATGTTTCATGCAGTATTATACTTCCTTTACTGATTCTGATACTTTCAAGTTATTATTTTTATTTTGTTCAACCCAGTGCCACCAACATGTGTAGCACGTATTATGTTTGTTCTAACACTTGAAGTCTTGAAGACCCAGGACCATTATGTTGACAGCACTGAAATCGAAATTCAAATCTCATCTGCCTTTGTCCTCAAATCTGTGTATACTTATCAATACAAAACTATCTGCACACCCAAAAGCCTGATTGGCATAGCCCATCATGATGCTGTGACATTTGTATCATGCTTGTCTACAGGTGGTATGTCTGATGTTGAGATTACAAAGCTTTTGGATATCCTTGATCTTGTTCAACCTGGTGATAGTGTGATGGCAGACAAAGGCTTTACTGTTGCTACTAATATGTATACAGGTGGTCGTCTCAATATTTCCCCTTCCAATTTGACTGTGGTCAATTTTAAGCTGAATGAATAGGAGAAGCCCATAGCATCCTTGAAAGTTCACCCTGCAGAATTTTCAAAACTATCAATCAGCTGTGGCCGGTTGCTTGTATCTGGTTTCCAATGCACACTCATTAAGCTTTGTGCTAAACTTTCCTGTTGGCGAGATTAGACACAAATTACATCCAAGGGATAAAAGTGCCAAATTGTTATAGCCGCAAATATTTCACGACATAATGCACATACATGTATTATACTGATGTACACAACATTGGCTCTGCCTGATGGCACACGAACAGTTTGTTGCAGAAACCCTGACTTCAGAATCTTTGTCAGAAAAATCTGAAAATACATTGAAGTTGTGAAGAAATACATACAGATGTCAGTTGTATAAATACAATTTAATACGTTTTCTGCTATTAAACACTTAACATTGTGCCCAGTCTTTGATTGCATTTTAAAAATATATCTTTTATATAATGCACATTAACAGGATCATCAGCATGGCCAGTAACCGAGAATTAGTGTTGGAGTTTAATG
Organism: Haliotis rufescens; assembly: GCF_023055435.1. Taxonomy (NCBI): domain Eukaryota; kingdom Metazoa; phylum Mollusca; class Gastropoda; order Lepetellida; family Haliotidae; genus Haliotis; species Haliotis rufescens. The sequence goes on from NW_025964372.1 coordinate 31,490,657, forward strand.
CAATTTTTATACCCATTGATTCAAATTATTTGACTAATGTAACATGCATACGAAATATTTCTTTCATAGTCCTTACCTCTAAGTTATGTTGGGTTTCATGCTTCCCCATAGATCGAGTCTAAACAGGCATCCATCGCACGATACTGGAAATATGATAATTACCATACACACATATTTAACTATGAAATAAAACTGAATTTGTGTTTCATGAAAGGTTTGCGCATGATTATGGTTTTATACAAAAAATATTCTATAAAAAAACAAAAAACATTTGCATTCATGACTGTTGCAGTATTTACTATACCCTTTATAATCATATGAAATTATAGACTACTGTAATATCCCCGAAACACTAAAAGTGAAGGAAATAACATATGGGGCTTACACACTTTTGAAAAGCTGAATATCAGTCATTGTGTTTGTCTCAGCCAATTCATGTTACGCACATCGAAATCAGTTTGGGTGATTAAAGCAACAGCATGTGACATGTCAAGGTGACCTGTCAAACAATATACCTTCTTTTAAGATTGTTGATGAACCCATCGCTGGAATCCCTTGTTCAACTGGGAACTCTCCACGATCTAAGATAGGCTTTGAACAAAATCTTCGACGAAGGCGAACGAGACATGCAAGACGAACGATAAGGGATATTTTTGAGTTTTCGCATTGTCGCCCTTCCCAAAACAAGCAAAAAGTGTTAAAATTAATTAAAGCGCGACAATGCGACATTTCATATGTCCCGTTGTCCCATTTTGTATGTATACGCCCCATCAAAATGTGTAAAAAGACGTTAAAATGTGCGACTTTAATGGTGCGCATGCGTAGTACGTGAATTAATCTACGCATGCGTCTTTTGTTAGTTCCAATGGTTCTAAAACCAAAGTACCAATGGCAATATGGTTTGCTTTTCTCAAAATTCAAACAAATCTTTCATCGTTGCTTTAGAAATTAGTTCATATAATGTTATTGTCTCTGTCGGTTTTCATAAACCAAACGTGTTTTTACAGCAAGAAACAAACACTTTGCACTTCTATTTAATTTAATTCAGGTCTCCGACGTCTTTTTTCAAATGACACACGGTTGGCTCTGTCGTTTTAGACGGCGAAGAACATTGTGCGTCTCCTAGACGTACCAGAAAACTTTGATCGCTGATGTACCATGCACATACATCACTTAGAGATTTCCGCCCACATCAAACTGACACGCTGTGAAATAACTGACATTTTTTTCAAAGCGGCGTTAAACCACAGGTCACGTTTGTCACGGGGAGTCCTCAGATACATGTAGATGACCGTGTTCGGCTGCTTGGCTCCTGAGAGTTTCAAGGGCCTCGGTCCTGCCCCACACTGAAGCACACGTAACGTATGTGGTGTCTCTTTGGGCATTTGACTTTGTTCGAAATATGCCACTGTTCAGCCAGCAGTGAATGGGTACCCGGTAAGATAATATGACGATGTGTCTGTTAACCTTCTTGCACATTACAGACAGCTTAGGTCGTATATATACTCCCCGTGGAGATGAGAATGACCGGGGTAGTAATGTGCTTTGAGCATGATATTCAGCATGGAGAAAATGCCATTCAAATGGATGATTATTATTATTAATATTAATAAGAAATGCAGCAAAGAGGGTTTGGGTGATCCTGGCACAGTCAGGCTGGTTAGGCTCATCATCAGCTCAGGGCCCTTGCCCCCTCTACACGCAGCCCAGACAGCGAATGGGACTTCTCCCAGGAAGCGCTGCCTAGTCAAAACCACCAAGAACTTTTAGGAGAATGTGAAGACTCCCCAACACTGCAGCCTTCTGCATTACCCAGATTGTCAGAAGGGCTGTATTCCTGGTAGCGAACCCGGGTACTCTCCCAATGTCAGTCAACAGATTGGGAGGTACCACACCTAAGGCACCGAGAACAATGGGGAGTCGGACAACTTGGTACTTGGGATACAAGCGTGACATTTCGAAAGCGAGTTCTAAATATTTGCCATGTTTTTCCTCAGTCTTGTCAATCACATCAGTGTCAAAGGGGACAAAAATTCAATGCTATAAATGATTTTATTGGACTTATCAAAAAGGACAAGATCAGATTTGATGGCCTGGATACGTATAAGGCTGTAAATAGGCCTATCACACATTGGCGGTTTCGAGTTGGAAGTGACTGGTCCTGAGCAGCAAACAGAAAGCCTTCTGTTTCACTTTTCAGGCCAGACGACTTCATCCAAGCGAAGGACTCTGCAACACACTGCACATAAACTCGATGCAGTGGTCGTTCAGATAGCCTTTCCTTGAAAAATCTGGGCCGACTTGATATGGCACTTAGCTTTGATGATACTAATTTCTGTATCGTTCATCAGTACAGAATCATCAACAAATTCAAAACCGACATTGAGATGATTATGTCTCGCAACCTTGGCTATTATTATTGTTGTTGTTATTTACAGATTATAATCAAAAATGCATCAAAGAGGATTTGGGTGATCCTGGCTAGGCTCATCATCAGCTCAGGGCCCTTGTCCCCTCTACACGCAGCCAAGATTATTATTATTATTATTTACAGATTAAAATTAAAAATGCAGCAAAGGGGGTTTGGGTCAATGTCCCTTCTAGTATTCCATACTTCCGGGTGTTGCCGCAATGCGGATAAAACCTCCTTTTGGAGTTAGACAACGGGCTCATGCATAAATATTAAGATAGGTCTATTTTGTCGTCACACTTCCTCATCCACTAACATTTACTTATTCAAGGAAACTTGCGGGTTGCGAGAATGACTTGCTTTCCCTATCGCGAACGCCTGGTCTCATCACTATTTTCAGTGATCTATTTATATAATCGTCAATACAATATTTGCCATTTACCTCTATCGGCAGATATTCGAGACTGACTCACGTCAGGATTGTCGTCTCCCGCCCTTTCGTCCGTCCATCTGTACGTCTGCCCCTCCGACCCAAAGCCCTTTGGGGGCTACCAAATACACGCAAGGCCCCCTTTGTCCCTGTTTTGTAATCTTAGGATTGGCCACCGCAGCAACACATTTCAGTGTAAAAAACAGCCTTCACCCAAACTTGTCGGAAACTATTAAATGCATATATGTTTAATGTATAATATTCATTGGATTCTTTATCACGTAAAAGTAAAGTTTGTAAAATCAGTACATTTGGACTTTTTGAACTCACTTATCTCATCAGTTGTGCTTCATAACAATTGCTTTATATTAATGTTTCATATTAATTGGAATTTTCTGCAAAATCTAATTTGTTCTTTACCATTTTATGACTGAAATGCCAAATTATCAAATGAAAAAGACAAGTTGAAAAAATGAGGATATTTATCTGTCGCCATTAATCAATACATATCCACGGCAATCATGGTACTTGTTTTCAAATCAGTGTGTTCCAAATGTTAAGGGTTTGTTTTTATTTCTATAAGAATATTTTTTAAATAATACAGTCTTGCTTAATGATGAATCATCCTCATGATCAGCTTTCAGTTTCGACTGTCATCCTATTGGCATGGATGTAGGTTACACCACTTCTGAAAGTGGAAACTAATCAAAATTAATAATTAACTCATGTTAGTAATTCTAAAACTCCTCTCAATATAAATGTTAGAAACTATAGAAATCATATAAAAATGAATGTCTATTTGAAATGGTAGTATGTTCTTTTAGGTTCTTTAAACAGCTATTGTTTCATGATGGGAAGCAGTGATCAAATGGTATGAAATGTCCATTATTGATTATTGGTGGTGAAAGGAAAGTAGAAGACTTTGTTGAACTTTTAAAATCAAATTTGTATGCATGTCAGCATCAATGCTGTGTTAGTAAATGAGTTAGTACATATTCAATTCACTAATTTTGACGTTACGACTAAAATAGCTCAGTTATTTAGAGAAAGAGAAATGGTAGCGTTTGTGAGAAATATTTAAAGCAGTGTTTGAGCTGAGCAGCTGGTTTCGGTCGGTACTGACGTTGATGAAATATAAGACCAGCTTTCGAATGTTTGTCAGTAGTATTCTTTTCCTTTTAACCTGTAGAATGAATTTCCTGCATCTAATCGGTGTTCTCAGCTCATGTATTTACATTGATTCCTTTTGTTTTTCACAACTTAAAGTTTTTCTTTATAAGAGTTAAAGTAATTCTGTATAAGAGCTAAAGTTATGAAGCCCCTCCTCAGTGTCGTGACATGGTTGGGATATTAATATCAAGATCACTCACTTCATGTAACATGTATATACCACATTTTGTAAATAAAGCGTCAAACCCCATTCCATTATCATCATTATGTCATCATCATTACTCACCGCAAATGCAGAAAAACAACCTATGAATATTGATGGCATCGGTTCATTGGTTTTATCTGGATACTCAACGTCACCAAATGATGATGTTTCTTAATCGAGGTAACATAATTTTGAAGATTTGTGTACATCTCGCGCAATACAGTATAAATGTTGCAGTTAGTTTGCAGACAGATTGTTCAGCGCATCCACTGACGATGTGGTCTTCAATACTGACAACTGTCCTGAGGGTTTCGTTTATGATTCCCTCTATTCGAGTGTTAGAAGGAAGGAATATACAGGAGTGGAAATTCGAGGCAAATGACACAATAGCCTACTTGGCTGTTATTGCTTTAAAGCAACGGCGGGTGGTTTCTCATTTGATGTGCGATGTGGAGTGCAGCCAATACACAGACTGTACAGTAACTGTGTACAACCGTTCCACCTCCTTGTGTGCCATGTTCCGCCTCTTCAGAGCACAAGACGGCGCTTCAACCATTTTAAATGGTAACTTTGATGTCAGACATTTTGCTGTGAATGGTAAGAAAAACTTCCATTTTTGTAATACGAGTTACATGAATTCTAACCAGAGCTATAACTATATTTACTGGGCAGCAGGTATGTAACTCAGAGAAATATGAGTGGCATTTCCCATCCATAAGAGAAATCGCAACCTGTTCTTCAGAATTCGAGCAATAGTATCCAAATCATTCCGTTGGCATTTCATGGCAGAATATGTCCGCAGTAGCCCAGGCTGAAGTTGCTGAGTGAGTAGTGTTTTATTCCTCTTCAAGCAACTATCCAGAAATATCAAGGGAGACACCAAAAAAGGGTTTAACATATTGTACGTATTGTATACGAATGTTCTGCGCAACGAGAGACGGCATTAAACACAAGAATACCCACTGTTCCCGCTGCGATCCCACTGGTCTCCTTTATTTCTAGTTCACGTGGCTAAATCAATGCAAGAGAATTGGCTATTTGATGGATATTAAACGATATCAGATCGTCGATATTCCAGATGCTTTAGTTAAACTTCTGGGTACGTGAATATCCGGGGTAGAATAGGTCTTCAGCAACCCATGCTTGCCGTAAAAGGTGACTATGCTTGTCGTAAGAGGCGACTAACAGGATTGGGTGGTCAGGCTAGCTGACTTGATGAATGCATTTCATCGTGTCCGAATTGCCTGGGTCGATGCTCATGATGTCAATCACTGGATTGTCTGGTCCAGACTCGATTATTTAGAGACCGCATATAGCTTGAATATTGCTGAGTGCGGCGTTAAACAACAAACAAAACAAACAAACAAACCTCTGGGCCAATTTACCTTAATTTGACACTGCCAATCCGAGCAGAAATTCTGATTCATATACATAAAGAAACAGATCAGCCGGAAGGGCAGTGCAGTTGGTGCCCATGGTGATGCCTGCTTCTTGCCTAAATGTCTTACCCATAATTTTACATACATGTTATCAAAAAAGAAGTCCATCATTTCATATTTGTTTTCTCAGTTCACTACAGGTGGCTTTTGCACACTCCGTCGCAGTGGTGACTCAGCATAACACCACTGCCACAGGCTAATTTGCATATCACGTGACCGGACTTTTCTCTTGTTTGTAAACAAACGCGCTTTTTCAGAAATCAATATAGAACGGACTAATGCAAGTATTTGGGGGCGCTTTACATATTGTTTTGCATAACTATATAGATATGCTACTTCAACTGCGACAGTCAGTTGCATGACAATATATATTTATGCATCAAAGTGACCGTGTCGCTAGCTCTCCGTTGGGCTTCGATGACAGCACGTGGAGCCGTACAACCAATGTAAACATAGGATAACTACACAAAAACAAGTAGATTTTTACGTATTTGCATACTTTCTCAATGAAAGTTAACCATTCTTTGACATTTGTTTTATGAAAATGTGTAGACTTGTCAAACATGAAACGGATGAAAAGCATATGCAATGTCTTGAATGGACTGTGAAAGATGTGACGAATCGTCACATGGCGCTGGCCTGTGGCAGAGGTACTATGCTAGCTGGCTGCCGGCCGCATGAAACTCTGGGAAGGAGAGTGGTGGCTTTTGGTTTCATTTTTTGAGAAAATTGACCTGAACCTCTGAAGACAGATATGTAACTATGTCTGTAGTCATCACGTTTTGTAACAAAAGCCACATGGATCAACGAATGAAGTCTCTTAAGTATGCCATGGTTATCGTAAGGCAGTGAGATAAGCTTTTATAAAATATAATGAACCCATAATCATATTTACACAATACTAGAACATTTTGTATTTTCACCGTCACTTGCAAATCTACGTACACATATTCGTTACACAATCTCTATGAATTATATACTTACTATGTCTCTATTAGCAAAATTTGATGTGTTGTACATCTGGATACCTCTCGATACCTATATGGTTCTCCATCTGGGTGTTCTGATTGGTTGAGTAGTATTTGTTATAGTTTTCATGAATGTATACTGATTTGGTGTCTATCGCTAAGTGTATTGAACTGCATTCTACTTCTAGTTATTTCTAGGGGAAACGCGCTTACATAATCATCAGTACATGCAGTATGAGACTGAACCATTTCAATATTGAACAGGATAACATGTGTGCAACGTCAATGCGTTTATCAATTTTGCTGCTCACTTTACTGTATTGTATTTGTAATGAATTTTCATTTCCCGCCAACACCCCTTTCGGAAACACCTGCAGCTGCCGAAGCACTAAGCGGAGAAGAGTCACACTGGAATATGTTTGTTTTTAAGTGAAGCGATCACATGTATTTACGTAATGTTTGTTCTACCAAAGATTGCCAAAAAGTCAAGTCATTCGAACTTTTAATGCTGGTCATTTTACACATTGACTGTAACATATACAGGTAGTTACAGGAAGTTTGCATTGAGTTGTCTTTGCTTACTTGTTTGAAATAATTATTGTGTAACCCTAAAGCTTTTTGTTTATTTTTTTAATATCATTTTCACTTTCAATTGATCTATTGTCACCTTGTGAGCTCATCACAGACAGAGATTTAACAGATTTGCTCACTAAAATGTCTCCAGTTTCTTCCAGTGCTTTATTTGCAATTTCCTGCCTTTCCTTAAACAAATCCATTGCCTGCTGACATTCTGTTTCACCTTGCAACACTGACAAATATTGCCTATGGGCATCATACAGAGCTTTTACCGCCGCTTCAATTTTGTTGCATGTCACTGATAATGTTCGTTTCGACCTCTTTTCCGTAATTTGAGACCTTGCCGTATTAATAATTGCTTTTCACAAATTAGACTATAGTTGGTGATATTTTGGGGTACATTTACCGGACCAAGCGCTTTCTCTCTATGTTTTTAGTGCAGCTTCACATCTTCGACTTCAGATTGTACTGATGCGTGCTTTTGGCAGAATTCTTTGAGTGTTGTGATTATTTGTGTTGTTGTTTGAGTTCTAGTTGGTATTAGTGCTGGCGTCATTTGTGTGGCTGTTGGTGTGGTCTTTGGTGTAGTTCATTGCATTGTTGGTGGTGTTGGCGTTGTTAAGTGTTGTTTGGGGTGTTGTTTTGGTGTTAATGTTGGCTAATGGCTATTAATAGTGGTGTGGTAGTGACATATCTTGTACTATATGGTCTTTGGTGTAGTTCATTGCATTGTTGGTGGTGTTGGCGTTGTTAAGTGTTGTTTGGGGTGTTGTTTTGGTGTTAATGTTGGCTAATGGCTATTAATAGTGGTGTGGTAGTGGCATATCTTGTCAGGTGAGGTGAAATGATGTTTAACGTCGCGTTCAAGTTTATTGACGCATATAGCGATGTGTGCGTGTGTGTGTGTGTGTGTGTGTGTGTGTGTGTGTGTGTGTGTGTGTGCGCGGTTGCTTGTACTAGGTCCGGACTAATGCCGATTTTATAGTGCTAGCCCTCTGAGATACCATGTCGCAGTTTAACATGAATACAGCACTCAGACACAGTATACTGACTCCGAGCTGACCAGTAACAACAAGTACCATCTCGTAACGTGTGACGCGGCCGGGGATCGTATCCCGGACCTCCAGGTCTCAGGGCAGATGCGCTGTCCACTAGACCACGGAGGTGTAAATCTTGCAAATATTAGCATGAACTGGCGATTGTTGACCGCGACCATTAAACAATCCAAGTCTTGACCAGAGAAAACAGTGATTGTAGTCTTTATCAACGTCCCGTAGTGTAAGATGTCTCGCAATCAATCGAGTTACCAGCGTAACCATTCCATCCATTTTGTTGCCTGTTACAAGCACTAGTGCCAGGCCTCTTTACGCCAGGTCCCATTGAGGTCTTCATGTACCATGTATTTGTTTCATTTGATTACTTTGTTACAGGCATTGTGTATTCACAGCTTTCAGCCATTGGAGCCGTGCCAAGTTACACAAATCAGAGGGGTACACAACGTACGTGATCTACACTACCATACGTATACGTATATCATGATGTGTCCAATTTGGCTTGATGAAGGTGTTAGACGTTTACCATTTTGGTGATAACCCACGGGAATAGTGGCTAAAAACTAAGATTCGTAATAGAGGCGCAATCTGGGATTCGAACCCATCGGCAGCGGACCTTTACACACTTAGGGACTATCTTTACAGAGAATTAATGCGACTTGTACCACAGGGCCATACTATGGAACCATATTTGCAGCTAAGATTTAAGGAATTTTTTCAGAGTACATAATTAGCCCCTTTAATTATTTAACCCCTTTTTGTTGTGACTACTATCATATTCTCCTTCATGCGTTTATCATGTTAACGGTTACTTTAAATAATTGTTCAGGTCGCATTTTCTGCCAAAGAAATATTTGATATACAGATCTCACGATGTGAATACACACGAAAACAGGAAACGAACTCTTACGCTTTTGTAGAATTGGTCTTCAGCAACCCATGCTTGCCGTAAAAGGCGACTATGTTTGTCGTAAAAGGCGACTAACGGGATCGGGTGGTCAGGCTCGCTGACTTGGTTGATGCATGTCAGCCATCCCAATTGCGTGGATCGATGCTCATGTAATCAATCACTGGATTGTCTGGTCCAGACTCGATTATTCACAGACCGCCGCCATATAGTTGGAATATTGCTGAGTGCGGCGTTAAACAACCAACCAACAACAACTTAAGCTTTTGTTTGAGAAACATTCTGTTTACTCTGGCCTACTCTGCTTACGTGGAGTAACAGTTTAAGGATGTTTTGTGGATATAGCTTTTGTCACTCTGAATCTTTATGCATAGATGTAAATATGAAATAGATGAGGTGGTTTCACTGGTCTCTTCTTCTAGGGACCGCCTCCGTGGTCTAGAGGTAGAGCGTCCGCCCGGAGAGCGGTAGGTCCGGGGTTCGATCCCCGGCCGCGTCATACCAAAAGACGTTAAAAGATTATACTTGTTGTTACCCTGTCTGGCGCTCAGCATTAAGGGGCTAAAACAAGGACTGGTCGGCTCGGAGTCAGTATACTGTGTCTGAGTGGGGTATTCATGTTAAACTGCGGCATGGTATCTCAGTGTGCTAGCACTATAAATCGGCATAGTCCGGACTAGTACAAGCAGCCGCACAAACACATACACGTACATGCACGTCGCTATTTTAAGTGCAATAATCTTGGACGCGACGTTAAACCAAATTTCACCTCACCTCTTCTTCTAGTTCAGGTGGATATATAAGTGGAAGGAAATTGGCTGCTTGAGCATTTGACTATTTCACTTCCGTTTCTTGCTCTACCTTCAGTTCACACACTATATCCACTACAGACGCTGTAATATTGCAGAGTGCGGCTTGATACAACTCACCAAATACGACTCGTGCTAATATTTACAAGATTTTCCAACAACAACAACGCAAACATTTACAAAAACACTGTAAATACGAGCAAAAGTAACGCCAACAACACCACTTTACAGTGTTAACAGCCATTAGCCAACCGTTATACCAACACAACACTCAACAATGTTAAAAATAACAACATATCCAACGCCAACAGCCAAACTGACAACAACACGATCAACTACACAACGGTCATACCAACATCAATATAAAAGCTAACAATACCACAATAACGTCTAAAGCAACATTATTTACAAATAATGCTAAAAATATCAACAATACGACAAGCCAACACCAAAAATAATAACACAAACAATAACGATAAACAACAACGCTATTAATGATATCGACAACATAAAACCACAGATCAACGTCCATGCCAAAAACATAAAAGCGAATAACGCAAAAACGACACTATACACAACTACCAGGAACACCATTGTCATGGACCTGTGCACCTGAGACCAGGGTGTCACTAAACATGAATTAAGTACTGATTGAAAATGTGATAACAGCTTCACAGGTTTGTCATTATCAGCTTCTATATTGATGACAATACAAAGGATCGAAAACCCAATTTACCCTGACAACGATCACTGACTAATAAACCAGAACAAATATACAAGCTGATTAGCTAAGCAACTGTATAAAATTTACAAAAAGAGAATAGCACAATCAACACGAGATAATCAACAAGATAACTTACATACATAGACAGCCAGTTAAGTCTGCGACGACCAATTAACTTGACCAAAAGAGTAACTTGACTCCCAATCGTGAAGAGGTACTTGACCTACACTACTGCCTAGAAGTTCATTCCCCTTACACGCATGGGCAACGCGTTACGCAACCAGTGTGCATCGGGTTGGTCACGCGTGTGAGACCCGTGTGCAACGCGTTGCACACGGGTGTGCACCCCGTCCGCCACTCGTGTGCAACGCGTGACACACTCATTAGAGGGGGAACAAACTTTTGACCAAAGGAGGACCCGTGTTAAGCTGAACCTGGAGGTGGTAACAAGGAGAGAAAATTTTGTTATCCTGACGAAAAATGATAATACACATGTATTTCCTAATGTCTCCTTTCTTTATGTGATTTTGTGGGAATAACATGAATACTGTTGCGATTAAATAGATCTGTTTTGTTTTATACGACCATTGCTTCTAAATCCGATGGTGTTAAGAGAATACATGGTCCTGGAACATGTTATTGCAATTGAAATGCTTTTATTGTGATTTGACATTAACCGTCTGTAGTACGACTTTCAGTGATAATATGTATGAGGTTTGGCGGCGCATTGTTTTTATTGGACCCTAATTACTTTATGATGACTTGGACTCTTTATCACAGCACAGGCTGGAAAAGAGCAGCATGTAATTAATGAGGGTGGGTTATATCATTGAGGATACACTTGAGGGAGAGAATACTAATTACCGTACTACAGGAAGAGACCTGTAGACGTAAGCGCGGGGTTGCGTTTTAGCTGGCCGTTTGATAATGGCCGCCAGGAGAAGTGAGCTTTGCCTGCGTCATCTAAAATAAATAATAAGATACAGCAGTGTTATTTTCACGGTCTGTTGAATAAACTCCCAGCGCAACGGTCAATGTATCTTCTTCTTGATCCTTGATACATCATTTAGTCTTTCACAATATATAGTATTTCAACGTACAAAGGACACTGATCTAAAGCAATTCCGCGGGAGTAGTTGTTACCTGTGCATTACTGTATTTTCCCAGTGAGTACCCGGATGATATAGCATAAATCTAGACTTGTTCGCGACCTGTGCTCGCCATTCGTAAACGCATTTTAATGGAAAGTAGAAGGACGTATGGTCACACTGATCAACAAAAATGAAATACAGTTTTTGAAATGTAGGTATATTTGTGGGGAGCATCGGTAATGGTGATGCAGTTTTGATAAGTCACTTGCTTGGTAATTTGTGCGATCTTCGTGTACACTATTTTGACTTGTAACACAGAGTAAATATTTCACTGAACATTGCTTATTTTACCGTGTGTATATGTTTACATTCAAAATGTAAACAGATTTCACTAAGGAAATGTATTAAACGCCTAAATATTCAGTTTATTTTACAAATTAACTGAAAAATATGTCCATCTTTATTAATATGATAACGAATTCCAAATATTTGTTTATGTTTAATATCATCACCAAGTACAGTTCTGTATTGTTTGGCTTCTTTTCTTAGCATAATTAATATATTGTGATGTGTTTAAGCTCTCTTGGTCGTCTTTATCATTTTTAGTCAGTCGGTTAAATAAATGAATGGATTATTCAGTCAATTTGTAAAATGACTGAAATATTTAGATATTTAATAAATTGCCTGAGTGAATCATATTTTACACATTGACTGTAACATATACACGCTTACAAAAGAAAATACTTGTGAAAACAACGTCTATCGCGCATCGAAAAACTTCCCAACCAAACGGAAAGGAACAAGAATGATTCTGTTCAAAGCTGCAGCGAATGAATGAAAACAAAATGCAAATATCATTATAACAACCTACCAAAGTTATAATGTATCCGGGAATATCAACATACAGGAACAATATCCATCGCGTCTGCAGCTGTACAAAAATACTTATTCGATGTAAAATGTCTATGTGAGAATCAAATACTTTAATAATAATTATTTGGAAACAATATTTGGAATATATATGAAATATATTAAAATATTTAAATATATCGTTTTTAAACGTTATTTAAATGTATCGAATAGTATAACCCGTGTTTGTTTCTTAACTGATCACTTATTTTGTTTCAATTGTTTCACATAGGTGCCAAGTTAGCTGAGAAAGCCCACGTGACAACTATTTTTATAATGTCCACGGTTCTTAAAAACATACATTGAGTTAGATAACAATGAACAACCAGTCAGTGTATTATCGGTTACCCTTTGAACAAAGTATGTTGTTTTTACATCTGTACTTCACGCCATGATATGAGTATTCCCTAGGTTTAGTAACCCTACCTTCACATGTAAACACTTACTTTTGACATATCCACTGTGCAAGATAACAGTAATTAATCAATCAACGTATTTCCTGTTGATCCTTTGATGTCTGGGAATGATCAGTTGATTTACAAAAAAAAGTAAAGCAACTGATCATACATCACTTGCTGGGCTGCGACGTGCATAACTCACATTCCACCTCACTTCAAACCTGGATTTAGATTAAATAATTACCCCAGGTGCAAGAAAGACCAAATTTGAACCTTTATCGGGTAATCTGAGTGGTGCTACAACTAAGTATACATGTTATAAATTCATTAACTGAGCAGCAAGTGAATTACGACAAATACAGAAGTGTAGGGTTATACCAGAAAATGTGGATGACAACAAGGGAGTAGTAATTGTATCATCCACGCAATCCGAAATCCGCAAATGCTTTCACTCAGGGATACTTTTTTATTATCAAACTGAAACAATCAGGGGTATTTCCAAATGACGACATCCGATGGGCTTTCGCCGTTATTTGTCTGTTTGTTTAGGCTGAAGAAATTAATTACCATGCGCCCTTTGTTGAAATCTTCATAGATCACGGGTAACCAATCAGTTTTCAAAAATGCGTAAGTTTATTTAGCTGTCCTTGCAGACTGGTAGCCCAGTCTCTTGTCACGCTCGGTTGCGTTAACGAGCAAATTGACTCACGGCAGCTAGTAAGCCCAAGCGGAAATACTAAGGTCGTGTTACCTGAAGAATCAACCTTCATTTGCGAAATATCTACTGCTCTCAAAATCAATATTTCTCCCAATACTAAAAGTCAGAACTTTCTAACCAAGGAGTACCAGTTGAAACTGGTCGATGGCTGAACATTCCCAGGGAAGACAACCAGTGTCCACTCTGTGATTCTATCGCTGTGGGAGATGAATTGCATTATATATTCCGATGTGAAGCTTTTCACCAACGGCGATATGAACTCTTAAATAAGCAATATCTTAAGTTTCCAAACATTTAAGAAAATTATGACCACTAACAGTGTAAGAAATCTAAAAGGCCTATCTAAATTCCTTAACAATGTGTACAATACAATTGGTAAATTGTATTAGTATCCACGTATCCAATTTGTATTAAATTGTACATAATAAAAATTGTAGATAATTGTATGTCATGTTATTCTAAGAATAAATGAGTTTGAGTCCGACACCCGAGAAGAAGCCAGAGATTAGTGCCCCTTTTTGAATAGTTTACAATCATGTGTTTTATGGTTAGCTGTGTTGGCTTAAACGTATTTTTATTTCAAAAGAAATCTGGATCGGTAAACAAGCAAAACTTGCTTATGTAATACCTCTCCAGGTAACAACTTAACAACAGCTGGATATATATAAGAGAGTGATGAACATAAACATACAAAATGCACAAATGAAATACACGAAGCCAATACACTGAAGCAAGTGGTGTCTGTGAAATAAGGTAATGCAGTTTTCCTTTACTACATGCATAAAATTAAGCTACTCAAACCTTTTGCTTTTGACAATGATGTCATGAACTGATTTAAGAAGAGTCATGTTTGTAGAAGTGCTTAACTACTGCCATGTAATATCATTTTTAGACCATACCCATGTGTGTAGAAATACACAGTGTTTCTGATATTATCGTATTTTTTAACAGTTATAGAAAAAGTGAATTGCATCTTCAAGGTGATATCCACAAGTGCAGTCTGGTATATCTGATACATGTCGTCTAAACTTATCAGCGTTTAAGTCACTGCAGCCGAGCCTAAGGCGACAGTGGACAATTTGGCATGATCTATGAAAATATTTGAAGTCAAAATTATTAATAATTGCATCAGAACGATTAATTAAGGATTTGATTTCTTTTAATGAGCGAGCATTAGTTACTTCATCAGATAGAGGGTTCCGCAGGTTGATCATATCCAGAAGAAATGATAATAAGCATAGGACTGTGTTCTACATTTGATTGTTTGTATGTTGAATCTTTTTCTAAGGTTATATTTGCTGTTATCAGAGAATTGAATATTCACTTTTCAAATATTTTGGCTAAGCAACTTGTGAGTGCTACAAGTCTATAATTTGAGCATTCATGTTCATCGCTGACACTGACACCGCATCAGCCCGGCAGTGGACTTGACAAAATTATTTGCGCACAGATTATATAACTCCTACAGACAGGTGGGGTGGTTGTTCAAAGCGAAACGGACGACCCCGTCTGTTATCTAATAAATGCTGTGCGGCGCCTTTGATCTTGCCTCCAACCACACACCTTATAGTAGTAAACGACGATCAGGATGGCCTGGAAATAAACACAATTCTGTCTGCCCAGTGCATCCACAATTAACTAACACTTCTTTATTTAATCATTACGCTTTTTTACCCTAATAGTACAAGTGCTTCCCCGTGAGCGAGATAGGCTTAAGTCGGAAAGCGCACGTTAAATCTCCGAGGTACCTATCTACCAGAACTCTATTTGCTGTTCTGGCCATACATAAATATATGTAAGTTACGTACATGGGGAGGCTAGATTATTTACAGCTTACAGCAATATAGTGCAAATATTATGTTCAATAAAAGAAAACGTTGATAGATCTATAACACACTTTTTGTACTATTAAACCAACTGTGGACTTTTAAGACATTTTCGCTTATTGTAATAACATCTAGCTAACCAATCATGTCTATCTCTGAAATCCACAAGCATAGTTGCTGTCAAACCTGAAAAACATATTCAGGGAGGTCAGTTTTGACTTGCCAAGCACCTTAAGGTGAGTTTATTTTTAAACTGTCAAAAGCGATTGTCCCTTCAATACTAGTATATGTCTGGAAGCTGTCTCTCAGACTGTTATGAGTTATGATGTATTTTATGATATAACTGGGGAATGTTCAAATTAGTTACTGTCATTTAATCCAACGTTCTAACTGTCAACTGTCTCAACAGGATCATAGGTTTGGTTATATATCTCCTCCCTGTCTCTATGTCTTAAGTTGTTAATCGGTAACTGCGGTCCAAATGTATCAACTTATTCATCTATTGTTGCAAACTTGACTGATTTAAACATATCTTATTGATCATGAACTACTCAGTCAGTCAAGCACCTGTATCAGAAATGTAAAACCAGCCATGTTTCATGTTGTCCCAATATCACTGAAAAATGCCGATGTAACGTGACAAATAAATTTACTCACAGACAATATATTTTTCGTGAGAGTGAAGCACAATTTTATTAAAGTTTTATTAACAATTTCATAAACTATAATAATATTAATATTAAAATTCATCATCACTTGCCAAGTTTATGAAAATGTCCCCATTTGGGAGATGTCACATATAAACAAGGATTCGAACTAAGTTTGATCGTCTTTGACACTGAGGTTTATTCCCCTTTTGCCAGCAAACTGCAGACGATTAACAGTGAGTGAGTGAGCATCGTTTCTATGTTTATACAAGAAAAGATGTCATGCCAAAACGCTCACAGTAGTTAGTAAGTAAACTCACGACCTGTCATGACCTGGTTGAGTGACTTCCTCAAATCAACGTGAAAGGATTACCCACAGAGAAAGAAAGGATTAAAGTCACCCATAAATCTTATCCTAACGAAGTACTCCAACTTCTAAATGCCTCTCAAAGAAGGATTAAAATCCTAAAGATATCCTATCTACGTGGTATAGGTACTCACAACCTCTAATAATAAACTGTTACGTTTGGTATCCCCAGCAATACTCACTATGGTCATTGGGCAAATGTAAAAATCACAAACCCTAACGAGATTCTGTCTACATGGTCACACCCGGTGATTGTGAAGATCTCAAATTTTATCAACTGTCAGACAGCATGGCTGTTCATATTCATTTACAACATCCTCTTATAATTAGTATAAAAGTGTCCCACACAAAACCTTCTTTTATTTATTTTTCAAAATACAACGCAGAAAGTGGGGTGTGGGGAAATGGGACATATTCCTACGTGAAATAATGAGACATTAGTAGTGGTGACGGCTATGTCATAATTGAACTGTCTAAAGCATAAATTTGGCGAACGAAAAACGTTATATTTGCAATCAAATGGAATCAAATGGAATGACTCGTGTGGGCAAATGAATATGTTCGCAATCCACAAACAATTATTTTATTAATGGCGAACATTTACCAACCCGCGACAAACACGGGGGTTCCCTTAGCAATAAACTCGCATCTAAATTCACTACTGTTCTACTGTCGGCTAGCCACAATGGCTAGACTGGACCCTAGTGGAATGGTTCATGCCATAAAAGTCTAGCAACCGAACACTAATTAAGATGGGCCGACCTTGTATTTACGGTCTGGTGAACACAGCTCAATGGCCGCTCATTAACTCAAATTTCACATCTCACTGTTTTGTTTTATCTCACTATTCATTTGATAAATTTGTCAACTTCAACTGGAACCCGGTCCCGTGTTACACGCGTGGCACACGCGTGTGCAACGGGTTGCACACGCGATTCACACCCGTTGCACACCCGTGTCCAACGGGTGCTCACCCCGTGTGCAACCCGTTGAGCACCCGTGTCACATGCGTGTTACACGCGTTCTCAACGCGTGTTAGGGGAATGAACTTTTAGGCAGTAGTGTACACTAGACAATCGCGGGAAATTAGGTTATCCACGGATTACCAGAAAAAAAGGGGTATGAAATATAAAAGGCTAACCAATAAGAACACGCTCAATACTACCAGAGTAAGGCAGTACCAGAGAGAAGACTGTCCCATAACCACTTACGAACGAAACATAAGTTTCGACCTGACCAAACCAATAGCAAGATGAACCATAAATGGTCTAGCGATACCCGGAGGTAAAGAGACATGATCTTGCCATGGGCTTTATACGAGTGCGTAAACATCGTAGAGAACAACCTGTCCTGGTCAGCTGTGGAAATGCAATAGCAAGGTGAGGTAAGTGTGTTTTCCAGCATAAGGAAAACCCGAATAGCCAGCTAACTACTAAACTAACACGGATCATGTAAGTACTACCAAAAATAAAGCACTGAAAATAAGCTATCCAGCGGTAACACTAAAGATTTACATCCAGATATGTACCATTATTGAGGTGGCAAAAATGACCAGAGGAACATGAGAAATATCTACTAGTACTAGATAACAATCAAGGTTACACGAACATTTTCAATACATGAATAAGATTCCAAACATATACGAGATGACAAATATAACATCAATACATGATAAAACTAATGCGATTAAACAGCTAGAAAATAAAATTAACGGGTCGCCAATGCTCTGACAATGATCGTCCAGACACCAGAGTATGGCGTCCGCCGGAATTTGAAAAACGGTGACAGCACCAAGCAAATAAGAGAAAGGGAAGCGTGCAGTCACTAGACCGTGACTTACTGCTTTTACGACACGATGACAACCAACAACCTGACAAACTCCAAACACAATGCCAACAACGTCAATGACACTCTAACAACGAGGCTAACAACATCACCCCAACAAAGGCGCCCACAACACAACTAACAACTAAGTAAATAACCCCAACACTAACAACACAAACAGAAAAAGCAACACTAACAATCCCACCAACACCGCTAACAACACAAACAGAAAAAGCAACACTAACGATCCCACCAACACCGCTAACAACACCACCACAAGGTCTGGCGTACATACTGTTTGATGATGAATCATTGAAGGTTCATACTCAACACAAACAGAAAAAGCAACACTAACGATCCCACCAACACCGCTAACAACAACACCACAAGGTCTGGCGTACATACTGTTTGATGATGAATCATTGAAGGTTCATACTCAACACAAACAGAAAAAGCAACACTAACGATCCCACCAACACCGCTAACAACAACACCACAAGGTCTGGCGTACATACTGTTTGATGATGAATCATTGAAGGTTCATACTCAACACAAACAGAAAAAGCAACACTAACGATCCCACCAACACCGCTAACAACAACACCACAAGGTCTGGCGTACATACTGTTTGATGATGAATCATTGAAGGTTCATACTCAACACAAACAGAAAAAGCAACACTAACGATCCCACCAACACCGCTAACAACAACACCACAAGGTCTGGCGTACATACTGTTTGATGCTGAATCATTGAAGGTTAATACTCAACACAAAGTGAAAGTAACTTCTTAAATAAATTTCACAAGAGCGATTTTTATACTGTATTCCGAACAACTTGTAAGCACATTATTCTTTAATTTTAGTATGGTTTGAACAGTTCCGAAACAACCTCAGCTAAACTAAACAAGTGCTGTGGACATTAGATTTTTGGTTGTTGACAATTTCAAATGTTTGAAATGTTTCAAATGTTCAGTACCAAATGTTGCATATCTCTCATTAATACATTTTAAGAAAACTAAAACATTACTTATTAACTTTAACGTCCATAAATCTAAACCATATGATCCGATGATGAATTGAAAATCAAGCATGTTTTAGACAAGATATTACTTTACAAAAACTATTAAATGTTGCAATATCAATTTCTAAAACTGTATCTCATTAGTTATTTATAAAATCTCATTGATCTGAAGAATATTGCATTGGCGTTTTACCATGCTTTAATATTCTCAGCTAGATGATTAGTGTTTTTGTTTAAATACTTGGCATACGGACCCGCCAACCCAAAAGAGAAACAGTCAGTGAGCGAAAATGGAGAAAACTGAGACATGAGATGAGAATACGTACGTGCATAAAAAAAGCACGTATTCTCACCAAATGAAATACACGATGATATGAAAAACACGCTTGGGAATGACTGCACTTTATGTTCAACTACCAAGAAATGTTACTTTTTCTGAGAAAAGGGGTTCGAAAATATTAATCTATTACAATGTGATCAATTTTTTCAGACTGAAAGTCACTGCTAAGAAATATTGAGATACCCAAATATTTTTTCAGATTTTTATGTGAGTTGCTGGATTTCCGGATTGACATTATCTTTGTCAAATTTTGGGGTAGAACAATTAGACAAGTAGTAGGTATCCCAGTCGATACTAACAGTGCCCTTTTCCTAGCTGATATGTTTCTCTTTTCATAAGGATATGATTGACAGTCTACTTTATTCAACACAAAGAATGACAAATGAGTATATTCACCTCATCTAGCCAGCAGAGGTGGAAAATACGGAAGCAACCATGATCAATGTGTTATTTGGATTTGGGCACAGAAAGTCATGATGATGGCAACCTCTTTTGTTGTTTGACAGGAGGAATGATTTTGATTTTCGAAAATTAGAGCAAATACATTTCATTCAGATTTTACCTACAACTAAACGTGTCTATGGTGGTTTCACCACCAAAGGTAGTTACGTCATTCCAAACATTTTATGGTTGAAACACAGAGGAATTTACTGAATTTGACACGGCGTTTGTTAACAAGATGTGCTATGCTATCCCATGCATTGAGTGGTCACGCCTCCTTACCAACTGGCACTTATTCAATGAAATTGGACGGTTGCGAGTAGGATATAACTTGCTTACCCTTTCGCGAACACCTGGTCTCATCACTGATTTGCAGTGATCTATTTATATAATTGTCAATACAGTTTTGCCATTTACGCTCTATCAGCAGATATTCGATTGGCTGACGTCAGGGTCGACGTCCCTCGTCCGTTCGTCCGCCTTTTCCCTGGCTACAACCGTTTTGTTCTGTAATCATCAAAATGGGCACTGCAGCAACACTTTTCACTGTACAGTACAACTTGTCGAAAACCATGATGAATATATCTTTTATTTTTTTTAGATATAAAACGTATTGGATTCCTTTCCTCGTAAAAGTGAGATATAAGTACAATATACACATTTGGACCTTTTGAACACAATATCCCGACACGTTGTTTTATTATAGTCACTGAACACATTAATTCTAAGACAGATATCCAGTCGAGAAGGTCATTGTTGACTGTCACTATGACTTTTGTCAAAACTCGCAGGAATTCAAATTGTCAGTCATCAATAAGGTTTGTGCAAAATGTAAAATAATTCAAACTTTTGAATTATCAATGTCTCCAATGTTTTAGTTCATTATATCGGTTAATGTTTAAGGATAGCATCAGATATGCTTTACAGTAATTGCTTATCATTAATGTTTCATATTAATCGGAATAGGGTGCGTTCATTATTATATTTGTTCTCAACCATTTTATGACAAAGAAATGCCAAGGTATCAAATGAAAACAGTTTGCTTAACATACTCGAGATGAATCTGTCGCCATCCATCAATAGCATACATGATTCTGCTAATCAAATCAGTATGTTCCAAATGTTAGGTTTTTATTTATTTCAGGATATTTCTTTTAAATAATATAATCTTGTTTGATGATAAAACATTCTCATGATCAGCTTTCACTTTCGGCTGTCATCCTACTGGCATGGCTGTAGTTATAATCGGTTTGAATGTGGAAACTAATAAAAATTAACTTTTAGTTATACTAAAACTCCTCTCAATACAAATGTTCAGAAATATGTTCATATAATAATGAATATCTTTCCGAAATGGCAGTACTTTCTTTAAGGTTTTATGAGTAGCTATTGCTTCATAATAGAAAGCTTGTTAAAATGAGATGAAATGTCCGTCATTGATTATTGATGGTGAGAGGAAAATAGAAGACTTTATTGATCTTTCTAATTCAAATTTATGTGTATGTCAGCATCTAGGATGTGTTAGTAAATGAACTGCTAAATGTGATGTGGTACCATAAGACCCGGGTTCGATTGCCCACCAGAATGATTATGTAATCTAAGGGATATATTTTATGAACATTAATTGACCCCAGAGCTTAACTTGATCTTTAGCACATCTTAATCGATCGGAAAACTAAGGAATGAATTTTATTGAAAAATTCTCAGCTCATGTTGTATTTACATTGCTCTCTTCGGTTGTTTTTCTTAACTGAAAGCATTTCTGTATAAGAGCTAAAGTTTTGACTCTCCGCGCTAAGGACCCTGGTTCAGTTACCCACATAGCGTCACACTCCTTTCAAGAGTCCATTGGAAGATTCAGACTATGTCATGATGACAAACGCACCGCAAGTGCAGCAAAACATCTTATGAATAGTGATGGCATCGGTTCATTTGTCCGGATACTCCACGTCACTTAATGACGATGCTTCTCAATCGAGGTAACATAACTCGCATGGATCATCTTGCGCAATACAGTATTAATGTAGAAGTTAGTTTGCAGACAGATTGTTCAGCGCATCCACTGACTATGTGGTCTTCAATACTGACAAATGTTCTGGGGGTTTCATTTATGATTCCCTCTATTCGAGTGTTAGAAGGAAGGAATATACAAGAGTGGAAATTCGAGGCAAATGACACAATAGCCTACTTGGCTGTTACTGCTTTAAAGCAACAGCGGGTGGTTTCTCTCTTGATGTGCGATGTGGAGTGCAGCCAATACACAGACTGTACAGTAACTGTGTACAACCGTTCCACCTCCTTGTGTGCCATGTTCCGTCTCTTCAGTGCACAGTACGGCGCTTCAATCATTTTAAATGGTAACTTTGATGTCAGGCATTTTGCTGTGAATGGTAAGAAAAAATTCCATTATTTCATACGATTTACATGAATACTAACTAGTCCCTGACTAATGTAGCTATGACTATATTTACTTAAATGTTATTGGGCAGTAGGCATGTGACTAAGTGAAATGTGAGTGGCATCTCCCATCGATAAGAGAAATCGCAACAAGCTCTTCAGAATTAGAGCAATATTATCCAAATAATTACCCAGTTGGCATTCCATGGCAGAATATGTCAACAGTAGCCCAGGCTGAAATTGCTGAGTGAGTAGTGTTTTATGCCTCTTCAAGCAACTATCCAGAAATATCAAGGGAGACACCAAGAAAGGGTCTAACATATTGTACGTATTGTATACGAATGTTCTGCGCAACGAGAGAAGACACAAGAATACGCACTGGCCCCGATGCCAGCCCCACTAAATGAGTCGACTTTATGAGAATCAGATAATGCAATTGTGGCGCGACTAGATCTAAATATGAAACAGATGAACTAGTCTCAATTGGCTCCTTTATTTCTAGTTCTGGTGGGTAAATCTATGGAAGAGAATTGGCTATTTGATGGTTATTGGACGATATCAGATCATCGATATTCCTGATGCTTACGTTAAACTTCTTGGCCAATTTACCTTGTTTTGACTTTGACAATCCGAGCAGAAATTCTTATTCATATACTGGTACATAAAGGAACAGATCAGCCAGAAGGGGAGTGCAATTCGTGCCCATGGTGATGCCTGCTTCTTGCCTAAGTATTGTTTTCTCAGTAAAATTCAAATGGCACTTGCTTTCATTTTTGACAAAATTGACCTGAACCTGTGAAGATACATATGTAACTATGTCCATGGTCACAAAGTTTGTTACAAAAGCCCCGAAGGATCAACGAATGAAGTTTTCCCTAAAATTTGTCATGTTTATCATAAGGGAGAGGTATAAGCTTTTATGAAATATTTTGAACCCCCAACCATATTTACACAAAACTAGAATATTTTGTATATGCACCAATACTTGCAAACCTTCAAACACATATTTGTTACACAATCTCCATGGATTGTATACTTACTATGTCTCTCGATACCCATACGGTTCTCCATCTACATGTTCTGAGGAGTAATTTCTGTGGTTTTCATGAATGTATACTGATTTTGTGTCTATCGCAAAGTGTTCTCAACTGCATTCTACTTCTGGTTATTTCTAGTTACACCTATATCTTTGCCAACAAGTTATGCATGTCCAAATGCCCTGTTCGGGAGTTTGAATGAAGTAAGATATTTATATTTAGTGCTCGTGGATTTCAGGAAAAAGTGTGTGTATGTGTGTGTGTGTGTGTGTGTGTGTGTGTGTGTGTGTGTGTGTGTGTGTGTGTGTGTGTGTGTGTGTGTGCAATAAACTGAGGAGCAAAAGAAATTCAGCTGATTTGATCGTGTTTGATATTCCATTAAAATATCCTAGGTTATCGATATATTTATTTTATATATAAGTTATGATTTAATTTCAAAAGTTTTTAAATGAACAAAGAATCGTATTATACGCAACTGCTGATGGATATCTTAGAACCCTTTCGAAATAAATACATTTTGCTTTTTTTCGGAACATATTTACTTTTCAAACATGGCCGAGGTCATGTGGTCGCAAATACATTTCTTCATCCAGAAATTTATTTTTACACAAAATTACCCAGCCACAAATTGTTGCAGTGTCTGATGAGGTTGAAATAGACATAATCAAATTTAAAGACATGAAACAAAAAGTATACTTTCTTTTCTCCTTAGTGTATATAACAATATCGTTATAGTCGCCTGATGACGTTTCTATTCCAGCTGAAACTCAAATAACTCCCATCTGTATCATGCAACCTCCAGTTATTGAACATGCCTTCATCAGTGCTGGAAGCCAGGCTGTTGGGTGTGTTCGGAGGTACACGTGTGACAATGGATACCGTGATACATCTACTAATGAGATGACCGCTACCACAACATGCCTAGAAAACCTCACTTGGAGTCACGTTGCTCTCAAATGTTCAGGTCAGTATAATCAGCAGTATCATTGCTGTGTATATTCTGAAAATACGTATTCATTATGCATAGGTGTAAATATTTCCCACTGAATTCAACCTACATCTCTTTAAAACGCCAACGTCAGTTTTGGAAGACGTACACGCGTCACCTTGGTTACCGTGACACGTGCATTAATAAGACGACCACCAACACAACGTGCCTTGGAAATATCAGTATAATTAGGAGTAAAATAGCCATACAGTATGCATTGCATAGTATTTTCAATAGCATTCGATTCAGTCTGTGGAGACAATTTATGGTATCTATACTGAACAACAAAGTTCCTGTGACATTGAATAAGATTTAATGCAATGTTATGTTTTTTACCAAATCTGAAACAATTTCGGTTTGCAACAGATAAAAGACTCCTGTAAGTGTTCAAATGGTTTGATTTGCAATACTGACTTCAGAAAATGCCTGATTTCATAAAAAAACAAAAACATGAACATGCCAAAATGTCAATTTACAAATCAATAGTCTGTGTGTCCACCTCTGGTTGCGATGCAAGCAACACATCTTCGTCTCATGCAATGGCCAGGCGTCGCACAAAGTCCTGTGGGATATCTGTCCATACCTGCTGGAGCATGTTTCGAAGTTCCTGGAGTGTCTGTGGAACACGTGGTTGACGTTGAAGGCGCCGATCCATCTCATCCCACATGTGCTCGATTGGTGAGAGATCAGGGGAGCGAGCCAGCCAGGGGATGACATTCACGTTGTTTTGTTGAAGAGAATCCTGAACAAGTCGAGCAATATGAGGCCGGGCGTTGTCATGTTGAAAGGTAATGCCTGGGCTATGACGACGCAAAAACGGTAGAACAACAGGGCTGATGATCTCGTCGCGGTAGCGCTGTCCATTGAGATTTCCCAAACGGGTCCTCTGTCTTCCTGTAATCCTACCCCATACAATAAGGCTGCCGCCCCCGAACCGATCTTCTTCCATGACACAATGATTGACGTAACGTTCACCTCGACGTCGGTACACTCGAATTCGTCCATCGCTGTTGCTGAGGTGAAAACGAGACTCGTCAGTGAATAGAACTTGTCCCCACTGCATCTCCGTCCAGCGTATTGTCGCTGTCTGCGCCACTGTAGACGTGCTTGACGGTGGTTTCCTGTCAAAATGGGACGTCTTGCGGGTCTTCTGGTGACAATCCCTGCACATCTGAGGCGGCGACCTACGGTTTGTGAAGATATTCGTCGAAGGCCAGAGATGCTTCTTGCAGTGACTGTTCGAATCCAGTTGTCTTGTCGATTATTGGTTACGCGTGGCCTGCCACTCCGTGGATGGTCTCTGACTTCATTCGTCTGTTGCCAACGTTGCCATTAACACCAAATGGTGTTTCTGTGGACGTTAAATTGTCTTGCAACATCACGTTGACTCGATCATGTTTCAAGCATACCAATGGCTCGCAGACGCTCATTTTCGGACAGGCGTAGCATTTCGTAGTGTTGAATAATTGCGTAATTTTGTTGTTTTGCTGAGTGGTTGTTGTCAGCACGATGCTAAACAATGCATATGGAATCCCGTTAACGCACTTGTTTTTATACCCATTCTTTGGCAGTGAAATGCATGGGGCTTGCATAAAAGTCAACTTTTGCATGGATTGCATGCTTTTCTGTAGCAGTTGCGTTTTTGTGACTTGATTCTATACAAGTACTACAATATTGAAAACCAAACTTTACCTGTTTAAAAAATACACAAAAATATTGGTGTCACAGGAACTTTGATTGTTGAGTATATTTAATTCACATAGTGTCAATAATAAAATGTGTAAATTGTATTGTGGTATTTTTAACGCAGTTAAATCATGTGTTAAACTAAAAGGCATGTATTCAGATTCTTTTATCTGACATACCGGTGTACGCAAAGGATGTGTCCTTTTATGTTGTGTTTCTTTCATTATTAATGAGCTTGCAGCCCAAATCAAACGATATTTTGATGATTGCAATCCTGAACTTATAAAAATATTTATTTTGCTATTTGCAGATATAAACATGTTCTCAAGTACCGTTAAAGGTTTACAAACTTTGATAAATCAGCTAGAATTGTAATGTGATCCGGTGAAACTATATGTTAATTTGGATAAGACAAAAATTGTTGTATTTAGCAAAGGAAATACGTTGTCAAAAAATTAAAAGTGGTACTTTCGGGGACAATTACTTCAAACTAAAACCTCATAAAAATATCTTGGTGTAATATTTTCAAGTAAATTATCATGGAACCGACATATGCGTAATGCAGCAATCAAGGCTAAACAGATGTTATTGGGAATTTTACAAACGTTTGAACATTTTAGCGAATTTGCTTATAAATCTTTTCTTTTTTGACACCAAAATAGCTCTTATTCTTTTTTGGGGTTCGGAAATAGTAGGTTTTGTAGAGGCTAAAGAAATTGAATCCGTACATTTATAAGCTTGTAAAAGATTGGTTGGTTGGTTGGTCGGTTGTTTTACGCCGCACTCAGAAATATTACAGCTATATGACGGCGGTCTGTAAAATAATCGAGTCTGGACCAGATCTATTCTACCCCGGATCTTCACGGGCCGCTTGTAAAAGATTTCTTGGTGTTGAACATAGTACTTCTAACGTAATGGTTTGTGGTGAATATGGTCGCATGCTTTATATATAGAGATCACGATATAAAAATCATAACATATTGGTTAAAATTACTAAAAATGCCAGAAAGTAGATTACCAAAAAAATTGTTCTTGAATGAAAAATGGAGATCAAAATTCAGCACACAGTGTTAAATGTCTACTGTATAAATGTGGGTGTGGTTACATTATGGTTACCAATGTTCATATCGAAAATAAGGCAGACGGTTTTTGACATGTACTTTCAAACATGGAGATCTGCCGTAGACGTTTCCAGCAAATGCGAACATTATAGATATTTCAAAATACAAATATGGGAAGAAAATAATTTAACTTATGTAAATATAAGGAAATGCAGAAGTTTATCTCTTTAATATCACATGTGAGCAAAACAGCTTTTCGAAAACTACGAGTATCTCTATTTATATATCCTGCCATGTTATTAAGAAATGAATCCTTGTAACATTTTTAACCGCTTCCATATTGTCATGTATTCTGTACTATGGGCCTGTGGAATTACATTTATATATGAATAAACTGAATTGAAATGATTCTATTGTATTGCTGTAAATATTGTGAATAGGCGTAAATATTGTGTTTAGTTGTAAACTTTCTGTACAGCTTACATAGTATGTATGTCTATATTACGTATATATGTTCTATTCCATAATTGTCCTTATTCTGCATAGCTATATATATTCATCATAGCTTTATATACTCTCCATGTATATTCTATACAACTGTATATATTGTGCATACCTATAAATTCATTATTACAGTATTAAAAATGTTTATATATTCTATAGAGCTGTATGTATTCTGTATGCTTCGTTTATTCCAATCCCAGTCACAAGGTGTTATAGCCAACCTCCATCTCTCAAAAACGCCAACGTCGGTGGTGGAAGTCAGCTTGTTGGCAGTATCCGTACATACAGGTGTTACCATGGCTACCGCGATACGTCTATTAATGAGGCGACCTTCAAGACCACGTGCCTTGGAAACCTCACTTGGAGTCGTGTTACTCTCAAATGTGTAGGTCAGTATAATTATAAGTAACATAGCTGTACATATTGATGTAAATATTTTGTTATCCTCCATAATATTTGTATATTTATATCAGAATTTCAACAAAGGCTCTCTGACAATTTATATCAAGGCAAGCATTTATCCTTGAAAAGTTCCCCAAAAGTCCAAATACTTTATAAATAAAGCGACGAAACCCTTTCCATATCCAATAGAAATCTCTGCATAAAACAGAGTCAATTGCATGATTCCGGCTATATCTTGGGCATGTGTTTATGAATCACTATCAAATAGTAGTGATACCAGGTGTTCGCGAATAGGTGTCACAAACACATGCACAGGCACGTCTATTGTTCAGCTGAAAAAAGTGATTGTATCTCGAAAGTGAAGAGATAACTTCAACTTTCCTATAGTCAACTTTCCCTTCATGTCGAGCTTTTGAGATACAACCGAACATGCTCTTTCTACCAAGATTTCAAAGAGCGTCATTCAACTCTTGTACAGAATCAGTTTGGTTAAAACATTTAAGGCCTCGGTAAAGCTTTCAAAAGGTTTCAGGAGAGACATTTCAAAATATGACGCATCATTGACAAAAAAAGCATTGTGTCTGCTGCAATTCCTCTTTTGCCCTGTATGTTCCCATGGTTTTTTTCAGGGGAACATTTTGTTTGCCTTTGCAACTGACGGGTGGCACCGGCGGGGCCGGAGACGCTTACCTTTTCGCGAACACCTGTAATCGCTGTAATCGCTTTTTGACAGTGATTCATATACACATGCTCATGATATAGTGGGAATCGTATAATCGACTTATGAATATGGAAAGGGTTTTGTGATTGACAGAACCTTTGATGTACAAAATTATAAATCCTGCCTGCTCAATCACACATGCGTTGTCATTGAATAAATCCTTTCAGTGGATTAAAATGAAAGATTTAAGACTTAAGTTTTTTCATCTTTGATTTTCCGTGAAATAAGAACATTTAAAACGTGAACGAGATATCCTAAGTATTCTTTGTAAATGTTCCTGTTCGTATACGTTCATATAAATTGTGATACTCTTAATTCATCTGTTTTGCACCCTTCCTTTTAATTAACAAAGTATCCGCTTTATTAGGCTTATAATTAACCTGTATTGTGGATACTTGTGTGTCAGTTAAGGCAATTAATTAATACTTACTATTAACGTGCATGATGAAGATATCTTACGGAACATCACAGTTTTCACAATGTGATTAATCTTTAAAAATCAGCAAACCACATACACGTATGATCATATACAGTTTTATGGTTGGTTGGTTTATTCAATTAAATGAATTTAGAAGATATCTCATTCACTTTTACAAGAAATCAGATTCCTTATGGTCTCCTGAAGAACACATTTCCTATTCCAGCTCACAGTTGTCCAAGCGAACCTCCACCCATTAAAAACGCCGAAGCCAGTGGCAAAAGTAGGGTTGTAGGGAGTGTCTGGCAATACAAGTGTCGCCTTGGTTACATGGACACGTCAAACTACAAGAACACTAACACAACCAGATGCCTTGATAACCTCATGTGGAGTCAGCCAGGTCTCTGCTGCTCGGGTCAGTATAATATCAAGCTGAATGGCTGTGTATTTGCTTTAAGTTGGATGCATTCGTTATGACTATATATTTAATCACGCTGTATATTTTAAGTAAAGCAGCTCTAAATGGGGTAGGTGGGGCAGGGGTGGTGAAGGGTGTGGGTGGAGTGGGTGTCTTTAAGGTTTTGTCTGAATGCGACCACCGCGCTTTCTTTTTGTTTTTTTTTTAAACCATGCAGCGGATATCATAGCATGCACATCTCATTATCAGACCTGAGAAATTTGTTTGATTCCATTGACCTGTCATTTTAAGGGTCGGGGTCATCCTCAAGGTCAAGGTCATAGCCTGAAAAAAAAATCATTTTACTCAAGATATATTCATCGTTTGAAACTTGGCTGATACTGAATCTTAGCTTTCCTGTTCTGCATTTGATGTATTCCTTCATAAGGTTGTTTATGAATGTAATCCAGAATGGATACCTTAAAATATGAGTGATAAATAATGGATGAATATCGATTTACTTATTGATACTTATTGTTATGTTTCGATAATGTTATTTGGCAGTGTAATTTATTGCTGAACAATGATTGTAAGTGTATTACCTTGTTCCTGTTGAGGTTCGGTAGACGCAGACGCTCATTGCATTGTTTTTGGTCAATGATGAGTCGTCAGGAATGTAATACTACTTAATGTAAGCAGTCGCCATGATGTTGCTATATTTAGATGCAAGTGTGGAGTGTAAACTTCCGGTATACCGTGGACTTATGTAGGATATATTCTGTGACGTTCTAGTTCCGCTAGACTGGTGAGGGCACTGTGCAGAAATTTCCAGCAGCTAGGTAGGCTATATATTTATAGTGGGACAAGAACGTGTTTAGGTATCTCTCTCACATTTCATAGCATAAAGATCAGCTTTCGTGTGAGGATTACTCATCAACCCTGATTCCATGCCTAGCCTATCTCGCAAGCTTGACCACTGTCGCTGCTGGGTGAATATATATCATTATCACTGACTGCATTTTTATCCCCCGCCCCAACGAAGTTGGCGGGGGATATAGAAATGGGTTCCGTCCGTTTGTGTGTGCTCGTGTGTTTGTGCGTGTGTGTGTGCGTGTGTGTGTGCGTGCGTGCGTCCCGAAATCGTTTCCGGAGCATAACTCAGAAACCGTTAAATATTTATCTACGAAACGTTGTATGTCTATCAGACTCATGCTGAACTGGTGCCTTTTGCTATTTAGGAATTTTATTATTTTTTATTTTTTACGTTTCCATGGCAACAAGTTGGACTTAGGTTCTATAAGGGTGCTGTTCGTTGTCGGGGCGTAACTCAAAAACCATTATATACTTTCTTACAAAACTTTGCATGTCTACTAGGCACATACTGAACTGGTGCCTTTTGCTATTTAGGAATTTTATTATTTTTTATTTTTTACGTTTCCATTGCAACAAGTTGGACTTAGGTTCTATAAGGGTGCTGTTCGTTTCCGGAGCGTAACTCAAAAACCGTTAAATAATTTCTTACAAAACTTTGCATGTTTACCAGACACATACTGAACTGGTGCCTTTTGCTATTCAGGAGTTTAATAATTTTTATGTTTTACGTTTCCATGGCAACAAGTTGGACTTAGGTTCTATAAGGGTGCTGTTCGTTTCCGGAGCATAACTCAAAAACTGTTAAATCCTTTCTTACAAAACTTTGCATGTCTACTAGGGACATACTGAACTGGTGCCTTTTGCTATTTAGGAATTTTATAAATTTTTATATTTCACGTTTCCATGGCAACAAGTTGGACTTAGGTTCTATAGGGTAGAGTTTGTTTCCGGAGCATAACTCAAAACCCATTCAATACTTTCCAACAAAAACTGTGCATATTTACCAGACACATACTGGACTGGTGCCTCTTGCTATTAAAATATAAGGAATTTTAGAAATTTTTATTTTTCACGTTTCCATGGCAATAAGTTGGACTTAGGTTCTATAAGGGTGCTGTTCGTTTCCGGAGCATAACTCAAAAACTGTTAAATCCTTTCTTACAAAACTTTGCATGTCTACTAGGGACATACTGAACTGGTGCCTTTTGCTATTAAGGAATTTTAGAAATTTTTATTTTTCACGTTTCCATGGCAATAAGTTGGACTTAGGTTCTATAAGGGTGCTGTTCGTTGTCGGGGCGTAACTCAAAAACCATTATATACTTTCTTACAAAACTTTGCATGTCTACTAGGCACATACTGAACTGGTGCCTTTTGCTATTTAGGAATTTTTTTTTTTTTTATTTTTTACGTTTCCATTGCAACAAGTTGGACTTAGGTTCTATAAGGGTGCTGTTCGTTTCCGGAGCATAACTCAAAAACTGTTAAATCCTTTCTTACAAAACTTTGCATGTCTACTAGGGACATACTGAACTGGTGCCTTTTGCTATTTAGGAATTTTAGAAATTTTTATATTTCACGTTTCCATGGCAACAAGTTGGACTTAGGTTCTATAGGGTAGAGTTTGTTTCCGGAGCATAACTCAAAACCCATTCAATACTTTCCAACAAAAACTGTGCATATTTACCAGACACATACTGGACTGGTGCCTCTTGCTATTAAAATATAAGGAATTTTAGAAATTTTTATTTTTCACGTTTCCATGGCAATAAGTTGGACTTAGGTTCTATAAGGGTGCTGTTCGTTTCCGGAGCATAACTCAAAAACTGTTAAATCCTTTCTTACAAAACTTTGCATGTCTACTAGGGACATACTGAACTGGTGCCTTTTGCTATTAAGGAATTTTAGAAATTTTTATTTTTCACGTTTCCATGGCAATAAGTTGGACTTAGGTTCTATAAGGGTGCTGTTCGTTGTCGGGGCGTAACTCAAAAACCATTATATACTTTCTTACAAAACTTTGCATGTCTACTAGGCACATACTGAACTGGTGCCTTTTGCTATTTAGGAATTTTTTTTTTTTTATTTTTTACGTTTCCATTGCAACAAGTTGGACTTAGGTTCTATAAGGGTGCTGTTCGTTTCCGGAGCATAACTCAAAAACTGTTAAATCCTTTCTTACAAAACTTTGCATGTCTACTAGGGACATACTGAACTGGTGCCTTTTGCTATTTAGGAATTTTAGAAATTTTTATATTTCACGTTTCCATGGCAACAAGTTGGACTTAGGTTCTATAGGGTAGAGTTTGTTTCCGGAGCATAACTCAAAACCCATTCAATACTTTCCAACAAAAACTGTGCATATTTACCAGACACATACTGGACTGGTGCCTCTTGCTATTAAAATATAAGGAATTTTAGAAATTTTTATTTTTCACGTTTCCATGGCAATAAGTTGGACTTAGGTTCTATAAGGGTGCTGTTCGTTTCCGGAGCATAACTCAAAAACTGTTAAATCCTTTCTTACAAAACTTTGCATGTCTACTAGGGACATACTGAACTGGTGCCTTTTGCTATTAAGGAATTTTAGAAATTTTTATTTTTCACGTTTCCATGGCAATAAGTTGGACTTAGGTTCTATAAGGGTGCTGTTCGTTTCCGGAGCGTAACTCAAAAACCGTTAAATAATTTCTTACAAAACTTTGCATGTTTACCAGACACATACTGAACTGGTGCCTTTTGCTATTCAGGAGTTTAATAATTTTTATGTTTTACGTTTCCATGGCAACAAGTTGGACTTAGGTTCTATAAGGGTGCTGTTCGTTTCCGGAGCATAACTCAAAAACTGTTAAATCCTTTCTTACAAAACTTTGCATGTCTACTAGGGACATACTGAACTGGTGCCTTTTGCTATTTAGGAATTTTATAAATTTTTATTTTTTACGTTTCCATTGCAACAAGTTGGACTTAGGTTCTATAAGGGTGCTGTTCGTTTCCGGAGCGTAACTCAAAAACCGTTAAATAATTTCTTACAAAACTTTGCATGTTTACCAGACACATACTGAACTGGTGCCTTTTGCTATTCAGGAGTTTAATAATTTTTATGTTTTACGTTTCCATGGCAACAAGTTGGACTTAGGTTCTATAAGGGTGCTGTTCGTTTCCGGAGCATAACTCAAAAACTGTTAAATCCTTTCTTACAAAACTTTGCATGTCTACTAGGGACATACTGAACTGGTGCCTTTTGCTATTTAGGAATTTTATAAATTTTTATATTTCACGTTTCCATGGCAACAAGTTGGACTTAGGTTCTATAGGGTAGAGTTTGTTTCCGGAGCATAACTCAAAACCCATTCAATACTTTCCAACAAAAACTGTGCATATTTACCAGACACATACTGGACTGGTGCCTCTTGCTATTAAAATATAAGGAATTTTAGAAATTTTTATTTTTCACGTTTCCATGGCAATAAGTTGGACTTAGGTTCTATAAGGGTGCTGTTCGTTTCCGGAGCATAACTCAAAAACTGTTAAATCCTTTCTTACAAAACTTTGCATGTCTACTAGGGACATACTGAACTGGTGCCTTTTGCTATTAAGGAATTTTAGAAATTTTTATTTTTCACGTTTCCATGGCAATAAGTTGGACTTAGGTTCTATAAGGGTGCTGTTCGTTGTCGGGGCGTAACTCAAAAACCATTATATACTTTCTTACAAAACTTTGCATGTCTACTAGGCACATACTGAACTGGTGCCTTTTGCTATTTAGGAATTTTTTTTTTTTTTATTTTTTACGTTTCCATTGCAACAAGTTGGACTTAGGTTCTATAAGGGTGCTGTTCGTTTCCGGAGCATAACTCAAAAACTGTTAAATCCTTTCTTACAAAACTTTGCATGTCTACTAGGGACATACTGAACTGGTGCCTTTTGCTATTTAGGAATTTTAGAAATTTTTATATTTCACGTTTCCATGGCAACAAGTTGGACTTAGGTTCTATAGGGTAGAGTTTGTTTCCGGAGCATAACTCAAAACCCATTCAATACTTTCCAACAAAAACTGTGCATATTTACCAGACACATACTGGACTGGTGCCTCTTGCTATTAAAATATAAGGAATTTTAGAAATTTTTATTTTTCACGTTTCCATGGCAATAAGTTGGACTTAGGTTCTATAAGGGTGCTGTTCGTTTCCGGAGCATAACTCAAAAACTGTTAAATCCTTTCTTACAAAACTTTGCATGTCTACTAGGGACATACTGAACTGGTGCCTTTTGCTATTAAGGAATTTTAGAAATTTTTATTTTTCACGTTTCCATGGCAATAAGTTGGACTTAGGTTCTATAAGGGTGCTGTTCGTTGTCGGGGCGTAACTCAAAAACCATTATATACTTTCTTACAAAACTTTGCATGTCTACTAGGCACATACTGAACTGGTGCCTTTTGCTATTTAGGAATTTTTTTTTTTTTATTTTTTACGTTTCCATTGCAACAAGTTGGACTTAGGTTCTATAAGGGTGCTGTTCGTTTCCGGAGCATAACTCAAAAACTGTTAAATCCTTTCTTACAAAACTTTGCATGTCTACTAGGGACATACTGAACTGGTGCCTTTTGCTATTTAGGAATTTTAGAAATTTTTATATTTCACGTTTCCATGGCAACAAGTTGGACTTAGGTTCTATAGGGTAGAGTTTGTTTCCGGAGCATAACTCAAAACCCATTCAATACTTTCCAACAAAAACTGTGCATATTTACCAGACACATACTGGACTGGTGCCTCTTGCTATTAAAATATAAGGAATTTTAGAAATTTTTATTTTTCACGTTTCCATGGCAATAAGTTGGACTTAGGTTCTATAAGGGTGCTGTTCGTTTCCGGAGCATAACTCAAAAACTGTTAAATCCTTTCTTACAAAACTTTGCATGTCTACTAGGGACATACTGAACTGGTGCCTTTTGCTATTAAGGAATTTTAGAAATTTTTATTTTTCACGTTTCCATGGCAATAAGTTGGACTTAGGTTCTATAAGGGTGCTGTTCGTTTCCGGAGCGTAACTCAAAAACCGTTAAATAATTTCTTACAAAACTTTGCATGTTTACCAGACACATACTGAACTGGTGCCTTTTGCTATTCAGGAGTTTAATAATTTTTATGTTTTACGTTTCCATGGCAACAAGTTGGACTTAGGTTCTATAAGGGTGCTGTTCGTTTCCGGAGCATAACTCAAAAACTGTTAAATCCTTTCTTACAAAACTTTGCATGTCTACTAGGGACATACTGAACTGGTGCCTTTTGCTATTTAGGAATTTTAGAAATTTTTATTTTTTACGTTTCCATGGCAACAAGTTGGACTTAGGTTCTATAGGGTAGAGTTTGTTTCCGGAGCATAACTCAAAACCCATTCAATACTTTCCAACAAAAACTGTGCATATTTACCAGACACATACTGGACTGGTGCCTCTTGCTATTAAGGAATTTTAGAAATTTTTATTTTTCACGTTTCCATGGCAATAAGTTGGACTTAGGTTCTATAAGGGTGCTGTTCGTTTCCGGAGCATAACTCAAAAACTGTTAAATCCTTTCTTACAAAACTTTGCATGTCTACTAGGGACATACTGAACTAGTGCCTTTTGCTATTGAGGAATTTTAGAAATTTTTATTTTTCACGTTTCCATGGCAATAAGTTGGACTTACGTTCTACAGGGGTGGTGTTTGTTTCCAGAGTGTAACTCAAAAAACTGTTAAATACTTTCTTACAAAACTTTGCATGTTTGATATATAGCACTTTTAGAAATGTGTATTGTTTATGTTTCCATGACAACAAGTTCGATTTAAGTCTTAATATAGGATTGGTTTACTTAAGTAGTATAACAAATAAACTGTTAAATATTTCCTTGCCAAACATTGCATGTCTATATATAAAGCGCATACTGAACTAGTGCCATTTGATATTAAGGAGTTTTAGAAATGTTTATTTTAGAATTTCCATTGCAGCTATTTTGACATGGGCTAAGAGAAATGTTGGGTCAGCTACCTGGTTTGGGACCATAACGTGTTAAAATGGGCGGGGGATATAGATGACTTTGTCAACTATACGCTTGTTGTTTTTGATACTGACTACTGCCATCATGTTATGTATTGCCATTGAATATTGTACTCCCACTCTAAAGTGTACTGACATTGTAATTGATGTGCAGTCATTTGTATTGATTTGCAAACTGGTTAGTTGTTTGTTGGTTCTTTTACTTACAGATTTCTAGGTTAACATATTGTTTCCATTTTGGAATCAACACGTAACAGAAATTGGGGGCTCGTCCGGGAGAGAAATTTATTCCAGCACAAATTACGTGTTAAAACCTTTTAATTAACAGTTTATTGTCTAATATTGTGTGAAGCCAACAATCACTATGGTATTTAGTGTAGATGACATCGGTAGCCAACCTTCTACGAATCAAGTCTCTACGCTGAAAAAGTCTGAACTGGCCGAAATGGCCAACTATTACAAATTTGACACCAAATCAGGTATGCTTAAGGTCGATGTCAAGAAAATGTTGATTACACACCTAGTTGAGGAAGAGATTTTGGATGATGATGCTTTGGCATTGCTTGACGAAAAAAACTGATGTTTTGGTTTGAAGAAATTGGAATTTGAAAGAGAAAAATTGATAATTGAAACACAAAAAGAAAATAGAGATTTCGCCTTAAAGAAATTGAAGCTGAGAATAAAAAATTGAGAATTCAGCCTGAGATTGAAAAATTGACGTTGGAAGGTGATAAAGCAATTAGGCTAAAAAACAAATTATTGATTGATCTCTTTCACCCCACGTCAACAGTCGGTTGATCGTTTGATCTTTCATAGCAGATAAGACGTGTTCCACCCTTCTCTGAACGTGATGTTGAGCAGTTTTTCCTACATTTTGAAAAGGTGGCTTACAGTTTGAAATTATCCAAAATCAGTGGACCTTGCTGTTGATAAGGTGTGTAAAGGGGGAAGGCTCAGGAAATTCATTCTGCCTCACCTGTTGCTAGGAGTTCTGATTATCAGTTTGTTTAGACTGAAGTTTTGAAGGCTGATGAATTGGTTCCTGAAACTTACAGGAAAAAGTTTATGTCTGCTAAAAGAGGGATGGTTTTACTTTTGTTGAGTTTGGGAAAAGGAAAATCTGTTTGATAGGTGGTCAGTAGTGATTTTAATAGTTTGAGGCAGTTGGTTTTTTCTCTGGAGGAGTTTAATCAGTGTGTGTCAACGAACATTCGAACATATCTTGATGAGCAGAAAGTGGATCAGTTACACAAGGAAGCTACTTTGACTGATGATTATTCGCTAACTCACAGGAATAGTTTTAGCCTGTCAGGGTTTACAGGCATGGTTACAAACAAAGAAGGATAGTTTGTCCCCTCCTAGGTCTAGGTCTAACAAGTCTTGTTCTGAGTTTGTTGACAAAGGGCAAGTCCTACTCCCATTGGTTCTAAAATTACTTCTGAATTTCCATCAGAGCGCCTAATTGTAGATATTGCCAAAAGCCAGGGCATATCATTTCTAAGTGTAGAAAGCTCACTTTCAAAAAACAGTCATTCTTGCTTTGGTGAATGTCAAGTCACAGCTTTCTTGTGTTTCGGCTGAATAGGAGTTAGTTGTTGTAGAATAGTCATCAAAGTATGTTGTTGTGAGAGTGGATTGCTTACCTTTTGTTTGTAAAGGTTTTGGTGATGGGTCCAATGTTAACCTGATTACCATTTTAATGGATACTGGTGCTCTTCAAACTCTGATGTTTGATGGTATTTTAGCACTTTCTGAGGGGTCATCAGCAAACTCTGAGGTCTTGTTGGAGGGTTGATGTGGTTTTACCAGTGCACATCTTAATCTTGTGAATTTGAAGACAGAATTGGTGTCTGCTGTTGGTCAAATTGGGGTTAGTAGAAACTCTACCTGTTAAAGCTGTAGACTTGCTCGTTGGGAATGGTTTGGGCCCAAGTGGGGAGATGATTGGCTGAAACTTTTGTTTGTCTTGAGCCAAGCACTTCGGAAAGCACTGTAAATCATTTTAAAAAATCCAGGTATTTTTCCTTCATGTGTTGTTACTCGTACTATGGCTAAGCAAAGTTCTTCAGAGAATGATTCCAGTTCTGATTTGGTTGGCACTTTCATTATCATTCTCTTGACCCGTCTAAACTTTCCTATTTCTTTTGGCCTTGCGGCATGAAGTGGCTGAATATTGCAAAAGTGCCATGTGGGTCAAAAGGTTGGATCAGAAAATAACCCAGTCACACCTTTGAAACAAATTGCAGCTTTTGAAGAACCTTTCAGCAGGATCATCATTGATTGTGTTTGTCCTTTGCCTAAAACTGTGTCAGGAAATCAGAACATGTTTCCTATCATGTGTTGATTCACAAGGTTTCCAAAGGCTATTCGCATTAGGAACATTACAGCTCAGGTTATTATCAAGGTTTTGGCTGGTAAGCCTGAGACTCTACAGTTAGATGAGGGCTCTAATTTCATGTGACTTGTTTTCCAACAGGCTATGCACCAGTTAGGTATAACTCAACATAAGTCTAATGCATATCATCCTCAATCTCAAAGAGCTTTAGAGAGGCTTCATCAAATAAGGATGTGATAAGAATTTACTGTTTTAAGACTGAGAAGGTT